>NW_019272017.1:6452991-6505180 GCF_002738345.1 Cucurbita maxima | reverse complement strand
TTTTTTTTTTTTTTTTTTTTTTTTTGCTGCCATGCAGATTTGAGAAACTACAAGAGGATGCTTTCACGTACGCTTTTATACTGAAGTCACTTAACATGGTTCCTGCTCTCGGAAATTGAGCAGAAAAGCCGCCCTTGATGGATAACAAGTACCATCTCTAAACTTTCATTCTCTATTGATCTTTCTAGTGAATCTTCCTTTACGAGGAATAGGGGCCATATTTGTACTGTTCTTCATTACCTTAGCATTAGTTAAGCTATTATGCTATCTTAAGGTTACTAGTTAACACTCGTGTGCATTTGCACAACATTTTAAGAGATTTGAAATTAATCCAAACAAGTTCACCCCCTCAGTGCGGGAGGGACTATTTTTCTTCCTTGCCACTCCAAAGAAGAAAGATCTATTATTTTTTATATTCATGAGCATTCTAACTGGTTGCAAACATCATATTAAAATAGCTTGGGACTCCTAAACCATCCACCATTACATACTCGTTGAAATGCAGTCGAAATGTGATACTCTTTAGGAAATGAAAGGTAGATGGTATTAGTAAGAACAATTATTTTCGTTGGTACGAAATCTCTTGGATAAAATTAAAAATGAAACTTTGAAACCCGTACATCATTGGACCTTGATTTGATTTGATTTGATGTGATGTGTTTGGTGTGTATTTGTTTTATTAGATAACTTAGAATCAAATGCATGACGTTTTATATGTTTATTATGTAACTACATTTGAATAAGAAAAAATAGAGTGAGATTTATATGTTGCTTTTGAATTGTTTTCACAAAAGTTTAATGGAATGTTCGGAGAAGAATATTTTTTATTTAGGTAATTTATTTGATTTTAAATGAAGTAAAAATAGATATAAATCACTATTAAATTGTTTAAATTGATTTAACCTTTTCTCTCTTCCATGAGTTTGCAATTAGAGCATGTTGATTGCTTCATTTATCCCTTATAAAATTAATATCTAAACCGTTTTCGTTATCGAGTTGCTCTTAACTATTCGAGACGTCTCTTAGCAAATCATGACTATTGGGTGAGTTTCAAGCCTACGACCTTTAATTGTAGAAGTAGGGTTTTTATTAACAATAAGTGGAGACATGAGAATTCGAACTTTTGATATCAAAGAAATGATTAGATTTTAATTATCACTAAACTATGCTCATCTTATCCCGACTTTAGTTCTTTTGTACTTTAAGTTTAAGTAAAGATACTTTAGAAATACGAAGCTGTGACTTATTATTTTAATAAAAATCACAATATAAAGTGAGGTTATAAACATCTCAATAAAGGAAGATCAAACTTATTAGAGGGTCCTTTCCTTTTATTAAGAAACCAAACTTTATATTAGAGTAAGAAATCCAGCTGCATTATTGAATCTGCTTTATTGGGAAATGAAGCAAAAACTTTAACAAAGAGAAGAAGATTATGAATGAAATTAAATTAGAGAAAGAAGATTAGGAATGAAATTGAATTATAAGATATGCTTTACTTTGCTTCCTACCTAATATCATACCATATGCATCTTCTTAATCCATCATAAAATACATTGTTTTATTAACGAAATTTATCATATGAAATATTAATTAAACATTATGAATGCGTTCATTTCAATTTAGTATTGATTATTTATTAAGAGGACTAAAATGTAAATTGGTTAAATAATTTATTTACGATATGAAAACTAAGTAAAAAAGGAAAATATAAAATGTAAGTTTTGCATACGACAAATAAAGTCATGTCTATCTTAGTTGGTAAGCCTTTTGGTATCAAATTTTATGGAAGTGGACTTTTAGTGGCAAAAAAGAGAGAAAAGAAGGGACCAAACTTTATGTTTGATTGTAGCTGGCAAAATAAAATTTGGTTTATAAATGGTTTTATTATCTCAATTTGCACAAAAAAAAAAAAAAAAAAATTAATTTCTAGATGAAATAATTGCAGTGTTATATATTTTTTTTTGATTGATGTGTTGATGTGTTGTTCAATGATGTGACCATTGACTCATATATAAAAAAATAAGAGCAATTCATAATTCATATGGTATAATTTTTAATAGAATTTAGATCATTAGACTTCCCAATTTTATTTTTTATCCATTAAAAATTATAATTTTATCTTTTATTATAAAAAATTTTTGGTAAACTAACAAATTTGATGCCAGTCCCCCAAATTTTAAAAGTTTATATAAACTTATTAAAAATAAATTCAAAATTTTATTTTCAATTCAATCCCAAACCTTCAATTTTGTATCTAAATTAAAATTGTAATTTAAAAAATTCAAAGATGAAATAGACAAATAAATTTACAAATGATTGTTTCCGAATCTAACTTTCTTGATTAAAAAAATTTAGTAAATGGTTGAATAATAAAGAGACGAATCTCTTTCACATCAAGTTGGAATTTAAAATCAGAAAAATAATAAAAATAATAATAATAAAAAGGGTATTATGTTGGAGAGGGGGAGGGACCCTCAAAATGCAAAACAGAGAAATTTCAATTAGCTTTTCACTATTTTGGACAATTGAAGNTTACATACGCACTTTTTTTTTTTTTTTTTTTTTTTTTTTTTTTTTTTTTTTTTTTTTTACCATCAAAATTCTGATTGGACCAAATTATTACCTACCCGCAATCACCGCTGTTTTATTTATTTTTTTAATTACATTATAAAATTACTTCCAAGTTTAATTTTAAAAATATTATATTAATATTCATTGGGACTTGGAATAAAATACAATAATTAGCCTTTTATTTTTTTATTTATTTTTTTTTATCAGGTTTTTTCTTAATTAAAGAATTATTTTATTTGTATAATGGGATTTTTAAAAATTTATTAATTTATTATTATTTTGTGAAATATTGTACAATGAGAACTTTATTAACATAAAATTGGTCAACATGAAACCACTTTGGACCTTAGCCTTGACAAGTTAGTCAACTGATTGTTGAATTTTCACTCTAATGGAAGCTTATTATAAGACATGATTACACATTATATTATAATATGTCATTTTGTGGATTATTTGTAAAAATGGATAATTTTAAAGTTTAATTAGGTAAGAGTGAGTTAGATAATTTTAAATACATGTTCAATCACACCGAGTAATTGACAATTTATTTATTATTATAATAATAAGTTTATTATCAAAAGGAGCCGGAGACGGAGATGAAGAATATAATATCCGCCTCTATTTCTGTTTAAGCAACAAGAAAAAAAAAACTCTCTTTATTTTCTATCTCTCGAGGTAAATCCTCTCGAGATTTGACCCAGTTTCAATTCGTCAAATTGAAGGAATTATAAAAATCATAAGATCAATGTACGTAAAACTAAGATGATTATTTCCAATATATCATGCTTTTTAATCTATATTTCCCATCAAATAAAGAGATTTACTCATCTCAAAATCTCAAAATCTCAAAATTTAAGTTGAATGGTTTAAGAAGTTGAAGAATTTATTAAATTCTTAGTATGTTATCATAATTAGTTTTGGATAATTAGTTGGATATTTAGAAGAGCCCAAAGTAAAATTAATTGATATCAATAACAAAAACAATAGAAATCAAATAAAAACATAGGGATGTCTACCCAAAAATAAAAAATTAATAAGCAAACATGCAAATATAATTAAAATTTTGTTACTTATTCAAATAATGAGTGCCCATAATTGTATGTATTTGGAAATGGGGCAGTTCACAAAGTCCAAGGTTTTTGCATAAGTGAAAGTGTTGTATTATTATTAATCACACTTTAGTATATGCTTTAATAAATGGTATCATCATTGTGACTATTTCATGAATAAATAAATCTCACCCCAAAGTTCAACATGCCTTAAACAACTTCAAAGTGTTCCTACCAAATCATTACAATACAACCAAACATAAATCAACTATATAATAAAAATGTTAAATACTATTTGTTTGAAAAATGGTTCGATTCTTTCTAAAGTTACAATATTACCATTGACATTTCATAAACGTTTTATAGTTGCTTTTAGAATATAAATTTGTTATAATATTTGACGAGCAAAAATTGAGACATAAAATGATGTGACAGTTATTCATAATAGAAATTGAGACTCGAGGAGCATCGTTGCTCCTGTTTCAGGTCTCTGCTGTCGTGTCAATATTTTGTAATACTTATAGTTAAATAACTAACCCGATCAAATTTAGGTCAACTTTAAAATGATAATTAAGGACCTAATCCATAATTAATTTAAGTAAAGTTGAAAAAAAAAATAGAAATGATGGGTCCTGGAAATAAGTATGATAAGTAAATGTGAGCTTTGATTTTTGCTCAAAGGCTAAGGAATTTGAATACAGTGCGCTCCAACTTTCAAATGTAATTGGGATCCTTGTGATCAAACGGCTATAAATTTAAATATTAAAATAAATAAATAAATAAATACATAAAACCTCTGCATGTGAAACTATTTAAGCTTATGATATTCAAACTTTAATTTACAAATTTCTTACTCTTTCACTTTCTCCAAAAAGCACTTCCTTCTTCTTCTTCTTCTTCTTCTTCTTCCTCTTCTTCGTCTTTTGTTCTTTATAAATACTTGCTCCAATTCCTTTTCATCATTATTCCTTCTTGTCTACGTGAAAGAATAGAATAAAATTGGTTGTCTGTCTGTCCATCACTTTTTCCACCTTTTTCCCTCTCCCTCTTCTTCATTTCACCACAATTCTCGGATCTTATCATCACCCATCTTTCAAAAATGCTCTCTCTCAAATGGGTATTGCTTGTTTTTCTCTGGTTGTGTTGTGTGTCGCTGGCTGTGTCGACGACTACGATGGCCCCAGTTTGTGCAGAGGAAGATAGAGCTTCATTGATGAACTTCAAGGCCAGAATTGTGCAGGACACGACGGATATCCTTGCGTCGTGGACAGGTAGTGATTGTTGCAGCGGTGATTGGGAAGGCGTGACGTGTGGCGCGACGGGGAGAGTGACAAGCTTGCAGTTGCAGAGACCAGAGAAGAACAGTGAGCTGTTCATGAAGGGTACATTGTCTGCTGCTCTTGGCAATCTGCATTTTCTTGAGGTAATTGTGATAAGTGGAATGAAGCGTATCCGTGGCTCAATTCCTGAGAGTTTCACAGCCCTGTCTCGTTTGACCCAGCTTGTCCTAGAGGACAATGCCCTTGGAGGAACCATCCCTTCAAGTTTAGGTCACCTGCCCTCTCTCCAGATCCTCTCTTTGAGTGGCAACCATTTGACAGGCCAGATTCCACCCTCCATAGGTAACCTTATGAACCTTGTCCAGCTAAATTTAGCTAGAAATTCCCTTTCTGGTCCAATCCCACAGACTTTCAAGACGTTTCCTAGCTTGCAATATTTTGATCTTAGCTCCAACGAGCTCTCTGGTGCCCTCCCTGATCATGTGGGTCAGTTAAAAAACCTCACTTATATTGATCTCTCAAACAACCAGCTTTCAGGGCCAATACCCATCTCCATTTTCAGCTTGCCCAAGCTTTTGGACATGTTATTAAGCAACAACAGACTCACAGGAACCATTCCAGTCAAAATTCAAGGCCTCAAATCCATCAACACACTTTCTCTCAGTGGCAATCAGCTTAGAGGTCAGATTCCAGCATCCATTTCAAAGCTTCAGAATCTATGGAACCTTAATCTATCAAGAAATGGGCTGTCGGATCCATTGCCAACCATTCTCGCAAGCAACATTCCATCACTTTTGACAATAGATCTGTCTTATAACAGCTTTGTTTTTGGGTCAGTTCCTGATTGGGTCAGAGACAAGCAACTCATAGCGGTGCATCTTGCTGGGTGTGGCCTCAGGGGAGCCCTCCCCATCTTCAGAGCACCTGATTCTATAACTTCCATAGACCTCTCAGACAATCAATTCACAGATGGGATATCAAATTTCTTGACAAACATGACAAGCCTGCAAAAACTCAAGCTCTCAAACAACCAGCTGAAATTTAACCTCTCAGAACTCAGATTGCCAAATGCTCTATCCTCTCTCGATCTTCACTCAAATCAGATTTCTGGGTCACTTTCTAACATCTTAAATGGTAAAACCAGTGGATTCTTAGAGGTAATTGATGTATCAAAGAATGAAATTACCGGCGCTATTCCAGAGATGAACTCTGGCTTGGGATTGAAGGTCCTCAACATTGGGGGAAACAAGATCAGCGGCCGCATTCCGAGCTCAATCTCGAACATAGAAGAGTTAACAAAGTTAGATATATCAAGAAATCAAATACAAGGAACAATCCCCACGAGTATTGGAGGTTTGGAAAAGCTTCAATGGCTGGATATCTCCATTAATTCTCTCACAGGCAAAATACCAAACACCTTGTTGGCAATCCAGTGGCTTCGACATGCGAACTTCAGATCGAACAGATTGTGTGGAAAAATCCCACAAGGGAGGCCGTTAAATGTGTTTCCGGCCGCCGCTTATGCCCATAATCTGTGCCTTTGTGGGACGCCATTGCCACCCTGTAGAGAAGCAAACGAATGGAAAACGACGACGAAGCAGTAAGCAAAGAAGAAAAAACGACTGCCCATATCGAGAATCGCTCGTTTATCATCGCTCATCGTCTCAAATGAGCCCCCACGGCGAGGAGCTAGGGATCCAGACCTCCGATCTGCTCAAAATAGATAATAATTTCCATTTGTTTTTCTTTCTTCTTTTTCATCTTCTTGTTGATTTTGATTATATGGTTAACTTATCTTGTTTACTTAATGAAATTTGATACTCCTCCGTCGAGGAAAAACATATAAGAATTTTATTTTCTTATTTGGTTAAAAAAAATAATTTGCTTCTATTCCATTTCTCAAGTTTTTTTTCTAAATATTTTCTAAATTAATCCAAATTTTTAGAAGTTTTTTTTTTTTAATACTATTTTTTTATTATTTAAAATCCTTCATAAATTTTTTATTTTAAAATCGAAAAAGAGACTTTATTTAAAAAGCATTTAATAAAAAAAAATTGTTCCACTTCGAGACAAAATAGTAGGAGGATTTTGGGCCTTAGGGCCTTAGAAACTTAATATGGGCCGTGCGTTGAGTAAATGGGCTTCTATCTTTACCTACGAGCCCAATGCAAAATAAAGTAGTGGGCTTTTTTATTTTCTTTTTAAAGAAAGCTACTCACTAGGCCGCTGGGTTACTCCCAGCAAGTGATTGGCTTTGGAGATGAATAATAGAAAATTGGATAACATTATTTTCTATATACTTCCGTTTTTAAATTAATTTATAATTATTTCCTAAAATATTTCCACCTACCTCTCTACCTAGTAGAGGCCAAAGCGGACCATAACGATTAGCAATGAGCTTTGGCTATGATATTATTTGGGAAGTAGCGTCCTTGCTGGCACACCGCTCGGTGTTTACAATGGGTCAAAGCGGACAATATATATCTAATTTAATAAAATAAAAAATTAAATTATCAATATATCCTTTTTATTAAAAAAAAAAATAAAGGAAAAAGAGATATATTTAAATATTAAATCGAAGATACAATATAACTAAAATAACTCAAATAAAAATGGTTTGAACAAGAGCTATAATTATAAAAGCTCTAAATTGAATTGATATTTACTTCATAAACTAGAAGAAAAAAAAATGTTAAAGAAATCATATATTTATAATCCATGAATATTATCTTTATTTGTACGAGAGATTATGGTTAAAGTAGACAATATACTATTATGAAGAGTCGTGTTCATCTCACTATCTTTTTTGGTTCCCGAAGTTGGATGAAACAATTCAAAACTACGAACAAATAATATATTACAAAAACACATTAAAAAAAAAAAAAAAAAACCATAATATTGCTCCTCTCTTCTTTCTTGTTTCTTCAACAAGAGAATCCAAAATTCCCATTGTCAAAGTTGAAGGCATAACTGAAAGGGTCATAGTGGAAACTGAGCCGCCTCTTCCTGTGGGAGCCTGCTGCCATGTGGCGTCGGATCTCCGCCATCACGCGGCGGAAGAAGCTTCTGATCTTCCTCTTCCCACTGACCACCGCCGCGTCGGAACACAATCGGGCCACCGCCATCTCCGGGTAGGAAAAAAGTGAGGAAATTAGAGAAATGGGAAGGAGAAGGGTAAGGTGGTATGACAGTGAGAATGAGAAAGAGATAGATATAGATAGTTATTGGGGTTTGGTCTTCGTCTGTTCTCGAAAGCTGCTTCTCATTCTAACTCAATTTCTCAAAAATATATTTTAATATGTTTCAAATTTTATGACAGTGATTATTATTTATGATTTTTTTAGTTTTAAATATATTTTAATATCTTAACCCAATTGATATGAACCAATCAAGATATTAATTTTAAGTAAGTATTGAAAAATGTTGTTCAAATTACGGAATAAAATTTTATTAAAATTGAACTCAAATTGTCAATCTACACAATAGTATGATATTGTTTCATAGCTTTGGTAGTATTCCCTATTATAAGTCCATGATCTTCCACTAAATTAATCAATGTGGGACTCACTCCTAATAATCCTAACACATGAAAATATATTTGAGATTTTCTCTATTAGATTATCCCTTGTTTTTAGGAATTGGTTAATAGTATATTTGATATATTTTATCTTATCTTTAAATTTTGTTAGTAGAATATTTTATCTCATTTATAAGATTTAGTTGGTAGTTTATATCTATTGTACACATTAATGAATATTGGACTTTAGATCGCACTGGAACTTTAGACTTACCTATGTTTATAGTACTTTCGATTCCAATTCTATTTTTCATTCTTAACGATATAGAAAAGCTACAAAATATAGTAAAAAGAACCGATTTAGTATATTTATGTTATTTTAATCGTAGTGTTATTTATTTTCTCCCATTTTTAAAAAGATCCGACAGATTTTGTGTTGGACTTTGAAAGAACCGCCACAGCTCGAACTGTCATTTTCACATATTCAGAACTTTGCAAATAAAAGTTCATTGATCCATCACAATCTGTTGACCATACCCAATTTATTTAGTCAACAAAAAAATAAGCCTACTTTTTCCACCTAAAAATATTATAAAAAAAATACATAAATTATAGCATTTTCCTTCATATTTTTTTTCATTTTAAAATAAAAATATTATTTATATTTTCTATAATTAATAAAACAATATTATAAATTTTTTTTTTATATTATATGTCATCTTTTTCATTTTGCCCTACTGAATTTCTATTTATCACAGATGAGTTTATTTTTATTGCCACCTCATGCCACGTGTATTCCACGTATTATCCGCCATTTATTTATTTTTCAAAATACATGCACACAAAGTCAAAAAGATAAAAAGGACAGCCACGTAAAGTTGTTAAAAACCACACACCACACAAAACACTCTCAGAAATGGTCTGTCCTTTTGGACAAATACATCTGTCAAATAACAACCAAAAATTCCTCTGTATTTCTCTCTCTCAATTATTTTCTCGTCTAATCACAATCATTTAACACAATTTTAGTAAACGACATTCGTATTCATTGCCCAAGGGTGAAATGATCGAGGATGAGATGACCTACATATAGTCGATCAAAACACGATGTGAGATCCCACATTGATTGAGGAGCAGAACGAGTACCAACAAGAATGCTAGATTTTGAATGAGAGTGGATTGTGAGATCTCTCGAAGAGTAAAACCAAACATTTTTTTTTCTCTCTCTCTCTAACACATACATTTATAAACCTTAAGAGAAACTACAAAAGGAAAAGCTCAAATGACACAATATCTACTAGCGGTAAGCTTACACGGTTACAAATGAGCTTGTGAGTCAGTCGAGATAGGAATTCAGGCCTATCGATTTCACGATCATCTTTTCTATTACATCATTTGAAGTATCTTAAACAGTTTGATTTTACACAAAATATGTTTAGGTATGCAAAAAAAAAAAAAAAAAAAAAAATTTAAACGGTCCAAATACGCATCTAATTATTTAAGATCAATTTTATGTTTGATTTTACACTCTAAATCTGACTTTCAAATAATCAAAATTAATTATAATAATATCTTCATTTTCGTTCATAAATAATTTATTAATGAACTTAGAAAAAAAAAAAACATATCGTATCTTTAAACAGTAATGTTTTTTTTGTCCTTAAGAAGATGGTGCAATTTACATAGGGCCACAAAGAAATAGTGAACCAAAAGAGTTGTGCACCTCGTGATGCCTTCACATGTCCATCCTATAATTCTGCTTTTCAATCCCATCATTCAAACGCCCACTGTAGCACTTGTGACACTATCAAACACAGGCATCATAAGATTAAATATATTTGTCATTATGTCATAACTTATAATTTCAAATTTATAATATGTTTCGTGAATTTTCTAAATATTTATAAAATATTATCTATTAAAAATCGAGATATCTTTATTTTATTGATATATATTCATAAAATGTCATATTCTAATTCATAATAATGTTTATTGATATTGGTTTTTTTAACAAAATTTCTCTATTAATTTTCTGTTTATTTTGGAAATGCCAATGTTGTAATTGGTTATTCAATCTTTTTTTTTAGCCATTTTTTCAAATAATTATTATTAATAAAATCAGAACCGTGTTTAGTGGACGACCCTTTACCTAACAACATCTAGAATTCTTCGAATAATGTGATATCTCACACCGGGTAGTAGTGAGATGTCGTCTTCATTGAATTGGAATTTATGTTGTGGTCGGCTACTTGAAAATTGTTACTTTATTATATATATTTTTTAATATGATAATATAAAAATGGAGAATGGAAGGACAAGGATAAATATATGAATTGTTTTCAATGCGATGGGTAATATATGACCAATAAAAAAAATATTTTTTATATTACGTTAAAAATGTTACATTAATAGAAACTATAATAATGCCAAATAAACATTATTTTATTTACATGTGGTTTATATATTAACTTTGAAACAAAATAATAATGTGATTTAAAGACTGTATTCCAAATCTTAATATAGAATTTGCTTATTTAGCAAACATTTGGGCCAAATCCCACGAAACCATTGGCCCCATCGATTGAAATTTGAATACCTTCCTGCTGGATGTTTCCGATTATGGAAAGTCCCGACGGCGACGGAGCAAAAGCGAGGCAAAAAGTTCCGGCGCCGTTGACCGGAATCAAAAAGTTTTTCGCTGGTAACGTCAGAACCGGCCCGTCGGAGAAGTAAAACGACACCGTTGGCACCCGTATGGACTCGAACCCATTGAGATCGAAACACGTGTCAAAGATCGACACACCACCAGCTCGTGGGAGGTTGTTGGTTTGGGCTGTGAACGCATCGCGGAATGCCTCGTAGGCTGCCGTTGGTAGACGCGTCACGGCAGTGCCAGTATCCATTACGACGCCGTTAGTACCGTACTCGGAGAGCTGAAAAGTTTCTTCCGGTATCGGTACTCGAACGCCTCCGACGCCGACGCCGGCGAGTCCGATGTAGTAGAAGCTTGGGGCGCGTGGGTTTCTAATCAGGGAGATCCACGTGGCGCCAACCGGCATTGCTCCACGACCGAATTCCAATGTCCCGGTCGAGCCCGTGTCTCGGCTCACTAAACAGTAGCTGAATGCACCACCGGTTTGACCGCCGAGCTGCCCGATGAATGACATTGAGCCTCCTCCGAGACCGAGTAACCCAGCGGCCCCTATAAACATGCCTTGATTCGTGTGACCGCATCCAATCGCCACGTCACGAATCATGACCTGGTTGAAAATTTTAATTAATTATTAAATATAAAAATATAATACGATTAAATATTAAAAAGTGTAATAAATTTTGTCACGAAAAATTGAAACCTTTTTTAACTATAAACAAATTTTATATTTGTTAAATATAAAAATTAAATTACAGTTTATAAAATTTAACTTAATATTTTGAGGTATAGTGTTGACCTGGCCCATGGTAATAGTTTCGAGGGCGAGAGTGCCTTTAGTGTAAGACCCGTCCCCATAGGACACCTCATATCGACACCGTCCAGCGTGGCAGTCAGTGTTATCAAGGCGGCCACAGACGGCGGAGCCACATGAGACACCGGCGAAGGAGGAGGAATCAGCCGGGTTGAAAACCGGGTCGGACTGTTGGTAGCATTGGGTACAAGGTTGACATTGGACCCACACAATATCACTACCCGAATCAATCACCATGTACTGACTCCTGGGCGGGCTCCCAACTCCGACCCGAACAAAAAATTCTCCACTCCCTTCTTCCATCCCTAATTCCAAATCCAACCCATTTAACCAAATAAATAAATAAAAATTTCAGGAACACACACACTCAAAATTATTAAAAAAATAAAAAAATTTCCTTGCCTGAAACGACACCCGTGGCAAAATTGGCCACCTTGTAACTGTTATCTTGCACGGCGGCGGCGGTGTGAGATAGGCGGCGGACGAGGGTGGCGACTCTTATGGCGTCTCTTTTGATACGTTCATTGAAGGCATGGCGATGGCGATGGGCATGGACGTGGGGTAGTTTATCCCGGTGGAGAAGGTTGAGCTTAAGCGTAGTATTGTGGAATTTTTGAGCAGTGACTTGGAGGTGAGCGTCGGAGAAATTAAGGGTAGGAAGAATTTGAGTGTGATTAAGCTCCAATTTGGTTGGTTTGACATTAAGGTATAGGAAGTTGGGCGGCAGAGATGGGCGGGCTAGGGCGGCGGCGGCGGCGGCCAAGAAGAGGAGATGGAGAAGGAGGAGAAGGGGGGAAGAGGGGTGTTTAAGGAACATGGTTTTGAAGGTTTGAAGTTGGGGATTTGGATTTGGATTAGGTTTATTTGAAGAAGAAGATGGAAGTATTAAGGGCGAGAAAGATGAATATTTGAAGAAAGGAAATGATGCGTAATGAAAATGTAATTATGGGTCCCTTTTATTTTTAAATCATTTGGAGTTTATTCAGAATCTTAGGGGCAATTTTGTCTGTGTTTCTTCCATTATTTGCTTCTTTTGTCCTGTCTTTAGAAAAAAAGCAAGAGAGTGGGAGTGGGTTGCAGAGAAAAAACTATTCTTTTCACGATTATACCCTTACCCTTACGTACATGGTTACCAGATATACCTACGAAGAGGCACTGTACAAATAATTTAATAAATATTTATATATATATATATATATATATATATATATATAAAAACCTACCCTTATCTTATCTCGCCTTTTATTTTTCTCTTAAATCTTTCTTTATTTTATTTAATAAATATTTAACCATATATATTTTTAAATTTAAAAAGGCCAATAATTTCGAGTATGCAATTGAAAAGGTGATTAAGTTATTAAATCACTCTTTTATGGAGGTGAGTCCACTCAAAATATCAATTAACATCACTAATTAATCATTTGTGTTAAAAAATAAATTTATTTTATTAATTAATCTCATGATAAATCAATAATTGTTTGTATATTTATAAAAAAAATGTATAAAAAAAGTCATTGAAAGAATTTTATTATAATTTTTATATATATATATAAATAAGTATAACATATTATTAAATTAATATCTCGTTTAAATTTATATATATATATAAGTGTCACGCGTGATGTGAAGGCAGAAGAGTGCATATCCAGTTCATTTGTAGATTGCCAAAAAGTTGGTGGCCAATTTTTTTACTCTTCTCTCTTTCTCAATTATTTTATTTTTAAGTTAAATTTAGTAAACTTTTTTTTAAAATAAAATTTATTATTATTATTCCATTTCAACTTTCTTCCTTATTCCAAATATTTATACTCTATTTTAATATTTAGTCTTTAATTTTTAACTTTTTTTTTTAATTTTTGTTAAATTATTTTAACAAATAATGACCAATTAATGGGATGTAATTTAGTAACGTAATTAAAATTAAAGTTTAATTAAAAAAATTACCATTAAAAATTGAAAGTAAGAGAGAGAGAATGGATAAATTTAATACAAGAAAAAAAAAAAATGCTTTATTACAATGAACAAAAAGATGCCTAAATATTTTTTAAAAAAAATAAAGCATTACTAACTAACACCACCTCTTACATCAAATTGAGTGCATGCATATTTTTAATATATATATATAGATTTAAAAAGGCTAAAGGGGTTGATTATTTTTAATAATTAATATGATATTGATACCGAACACTTTATTTTGTAACTATATGTTTTATTTTTTATTTTTTAAATAAAACATTGTCCACTAATCAAATATGTCATTTAATGGTATGGATTATGTAGATTAAAATAAAAGATATTGGAAAAGCATATTTAATAAGATAATTAAATACGACAAGACCAAACAATTTTGGTCGGATTATAATTATATTTTAAAAATATTAATCTAAGTGGAACATTCGAAATATCACAAACAAATGCACGAGTGGATACTACTTAATTAAATACTAATAATTGGACAATTATTATCTCTAAAAGCTTCACTTTTATGTGAGAGATATAATTTTTTTTATAAACATAGTATCCAATTTATTACAAATTTCTCTATAAAAATTATTTGAAAAAAGCATATTAAATTTTTGTTTACACCATATGTTTTGTATTCTTAAATTTCACAATAAATCCACGATTAATAAAACGTAAAAAAGAGAAAAAACAAATTATATAATATAAATAATAAACATTTTAATTATTATACTCAAAATTAAAGAAACAAATTTCTCGAAAAATTATAAATAACAAGAAGTTCTAGACGGATTGGAACTACTCTTCATGAATGAATAAATAAATAAAAAGAATTTTTCAAAAAGACTGTGATGATGGTGGTTTGCATAAGGATTTTTTAATACATAATATAATCTTTTATATATATATATATATATATATATATCCTTTCAATCAATCATGTTCATCAAGGTTTATATGTGTTGATTATATATCAATTTAGATGTTAAGTACAATACATTGACTTAATTATTGTGGATTAATCAATTAAGATATGATTAACTAATTTCATTAATTCATCAAATGTAATAGAGATGAAACGATCTTAGAATTATAATAAATTATATTCTTGTATACAATAATGAAGAAAAATAAAACATTGACCAAATGTCATACTCCTATAATTTTAATCAAAATAACAGCTAATATTAAATTTTAATTATTTTAAAACTATCTTATTTGAGAGTAATATTTTTTTAATAATTTATTTTTATCAATTACTAAAATACTATTACGTTTATTAATTATTTTTAAAATTTGACGAGGAATCCAAAAGAATCACCTATAACTAATATTATTTCTAAAGCAAAATCTCTTCGAAGATTGTCGAGCTTTCACGACGTCGTTTTCATTTGTCGCATATTCTGTTTTCTTTAAACAACCTGCAAGCCATGAAAGAAGTTGTGAATAATCAACAAGATGTGAAGAGGATGAAAGATGTAAAGATTACAAGTAACTTTCTTGGCTGTTCTTACAGTATTCAGCTAACGAAATTCATCGTGGTACGGATAGTAATCCATCTCGTATTCACTAAAAACCGAGCTATAGAACACAAACGGGTTGTCGATCATGTCGTTCAAAGTTAGGAGTTCATCATTATCACTATCTGCCTGCAATTCACAATGCCAAGAATCTGTTTTTCAGGCCTTCAAAACGATTGAAATCATTCTATCTCGTGAGCCTAAGAATGTAGCATGTGAAGAAGATACGAGATTATAAATCAATCGAGCTTTCCGTGGCTGAATATTTTCCAACCCCTCGTTAAGGTACACCAACTGTAACAACCAAACTCACAGATAGCAGACATTGTTCTCTTTTGACTCTCTTTCGGGCTTTCCCTCAAGATTTTTAAAACGTGTCTGCTAGGGAGAAGTTTCCACACCCTTATAAAGAATGCTCTGTTCCCTCTTCAACCGATGTGGGATCTCACAATCCACCCCCTTCGGAACTCAGTGTCCTTGCTGGCACACCGCTTGGTGTGCTGGCTCCGATACCATCTGTAACAGCCCAAACCCATCACTAACAGATATTGTTCTCTTTGAGCTTTTCCTCAAGGTTTTTAAAACGTGTCTTCCACCCTTATAAAGAATGTTTTGTTCCTTTCTCCAACCGAGGTGGGATCTCACATCGGTGATCCCGACCCCTCGTTGAAAGTAAATTAAGAACATCTTACACTGAATCACTACTAGAAATCGATTTTTGTTATGCATAATTTTGTGAATTGGTTAAACCCCTTAGGACTGTAAGACGCTTCAGAAACAACATGAAAGCAGCAGAGCCAAGTTTTATGAACTAAAAGTACCTGAGAGATGATGTATTCTGCTTGTTGTTTTGCATAGTAAGCTTCTGATGGATGGATCTTTCCTATAACAGGCAGCAGTTCTGTTGCTGAAAGATACCTGCAAAGAAGCCGAGAATAATATTGTAACCGTCCAAGCCTACCACTAGTAGATATTGTCCTCTTTGGGCTTTCCCTATTGGGCTACCCTTCAAGGTTTTAAAACGCGTCTGCTAAGGAGAGGTTTCCACACTCTTATAAATAATGCTTCGTTCCCCTCTCTAACTAACGTGAATTATTTACAATAAAAAGGCACACATAGGAACAATGTTTACCCATCTTCGTCCTTGTCAAGCTCTAAGAACATCTTTTTTGCCCGTGCCTCCATTTGATCATCATCCCAACTCAACGAACCGTAATCTTCATCGACTCTTCTTACTAAGTCAAAAATTGCCGGGGAAAACTCGCTGAAGCTGAGCTTTCCATCTTTGCTGTTATCTCTTTCCCTGATTGATAACATTATAAAGCCAGCAGTCGACAAAATAATCTAGTAAGATTGAATCAATTCGAACGTTAACCTTTCGAGACCGAGAAGTTTAGAACAAATGTTCGAATCTTGTCAATCCAAGGTTCTCTTTGCCGTGTTTTTTCGGTTCATGTAACGGTTTCATGATGTTAAACCATCATTATAGCAACAGTTGAGTACAAATACAAACTACAGAAGGCAAAACTTAAGAAGCAATCTATCTACCTTACAACATCTCTACACAGCCATAGAAGCAGCTTTGGATTCCTGCTGTCAGCAGGATGCAAGAAGCTGAAAACGAGCAGATCAAGAAAGTATCGATATCGAGTAAGAGAAATCGATAAACGACGGGCACTTTTAAAGCTTACTCATTAAATTCAGACATATCCAAAGCCCCATTCCCATCAGCATCTGATGCATTGAAATGCTCCTCATTCCACCAGCCAATATCATAGCCGGAAGAACTATTACCTTGATGAACAGTTCGGACACTAAACATCAAAATATGTGAAAACTAAGCCTATATGAAGTTATGGATTCCACTTCCTCTGTACAATACTACACAAATTCCAATGTTCATGAATTTCATGAGCCACAAATTCATGATAAAGTAAACCCTAAATGGCAGTGGGAAACAAAGATATCATATCAGATAGTATAGAATTGCCAAAGAAACAGAGAAAAGATACTAAAATACAAATTCAGAGGACCCCAAAATCAAAGAACACATAGAACAGTATAATCCAATTGAAAAGTGAGGTATAAAGAAAGAAGATGATCTACCAGCGGCCATAACCCAACTGGGGGGCTCGTACTCGGCGAAGGAAACAAACCCATCACGATCCTCATCGTGAGTTTCAAATTCCCTTTCAGTCCGATGCAGAGCCGCATTCATGGCCTGCTGCCAGTTCCAGCGAGTCAATTCCTCTACAGATATAAACCCATCGGTAGGGTTCACATCGATATTGGGGAAAAGAGAGGACAATCTTTCGGTGACATTAAACCTGTCCTCATCGTTTATGAACTCCTCCCACTCTGGGTGGGAATCGGCGGCATCGGATTGGGAAGGGCCGAGGGAATGGTTCTGCCATTCCTCGTCCTCACGGCGGAGTTGGATGTTGGCGATGAGAGGGTCGAAGGGGGCGTAGTGGTCTTGTTGCTGACGGTGGAGTGGCTGATTGAAGGTGAAGTTGGAGCGGAGGCGGAGGCGGCGGTGGCGAGGGGTGATGCGTCGTGATGGGGTGTGAAAGAAAAGGATTAGAAGAAGGGAAAAGATTGATATGTAGATGAAAATTGAGAGCTTCCCCATTTTCTTGGAAGATTGATTGTTTATTTATTTGGGAAATTGCAGGGCTTCGTGTTTTGATTAATGAAGCTGAAAAGAACAGATTTTTTATTGGATCAGTGTGCTTACAACCAAATGGATTTTTTTTTTTTTTTTTTAATTTTATGATTTTGGTTTTAGTTTGAGTGAAAAAAAAAAAAAAAAAAAAAAACCCCACTTGATTTAATTAATTTTTCAAATCGTTTTCCTCACTCACGTTTCCTAAAACATTTTTCACTAACGTGACTCGAGACTTGAACATATGCAGACGTTGTCTGCGATGTTTGAATTTCTTACGGCTGACTTAGTCCCTAAGTTAGAACAAATGTCGCACAATTGTTGTCTTGCTATTAAAAGAGTACAATTATGACAAGACGAGGAATTCCCACCTGATTTCAAAAGAATTTTAGTAGTAGGAAAAAAAATTAAATGGGAAGGAAAAGGGAAACGACAAACCATATCCATGATTACTTCCTACTCGTCTCATGATTTTTAATACTAAAAACTAATATGAAATTGATTGGAAAGCTCCCAAATTTCCATTGGATTAAAAAAAAAAAATCAAAAGTTTTTAAGAATTTAGAGGTATATATTTTTTAATAATTTAACCTAAATAAAAATTAAAAAAAAATCTTCATGATAAACAAATTGAAAATCAAAACCCAATTATGTTGCTTTTCTACCGGAAATTGTTTTAATTGAAACAAAGTAAAAAAGAAATTAAACAATACCCTGTTTTTGTAATTTTGTGTTGGTGAAATTGGCAAGATCAATTGCTTTGGAAACACTCAAATCACGAACGCCAATGGGTAGAATTTGGATTCGGCCCTCTCCCCTTTTCTGCTATGCAACTAATTTACAGTTGCCCATCTACCCGCTTCCTTCACCGTTCCATTTATTTGGCATACGATCAAAGAACTTCAAAAGAAATCATCAAATTTCAATCGCCCATTGCTTGCTGCAGCTTCCTCCATGGATTTCTTGTTCTCGTGTTCATAAAGACTCGCAGATACTGTCTTTTTGAAGACTATAAAAGGTTTGTCCGAAGTTCTGTCTCTATCAGCTGTTTTATTTACAGTAAGTAGTTGTTGGGCATGGGACCTAATACCCATCAGAGTCCCCTTTTCGTAGTAAAACCCATCATCGTTGCTTATAATTTCTTCACCTACCTTGTAAAATCTACTGAATCAGGGCCCCATTATTGGAATCGCTCCCTTTTTTGTTTCAACTTTCTCTGGGTATGTTTCTAAGGCCGAGAGGAAGTAAGAACAGTGAATGTTTTGATTCTTACTCATTTAGGGCTCTTTGTGCTACTAGATTTGGCCATTTTGGTCTTGTTTGTGGCTATGGATTATGAGTTTCTGGGTTTTTCATCAATCAAGGGGTTGAAGAACCAGGCGCTGTTCTTTATCATTTCTGGCTGTTCTTGAATGAAAGAGTAGTAAAAGCACATGGGTCTCATTTTCTTTTGCTTTTTAATGCCTAGAATCTATGCTCTGAAGGGATTGAAGCTTTCATCTCAACTTTGCATCTTTTTCTCTTTTCATTGATTCCAAATCTTATCTCACAATGAAGTGTTAGCTGCTTGTGGAAATGGTTTTACTATTTGAGCAGCTGAAGAACATAGAGCCTAAGGAGGTAGTTGGCTTTTGGCGGCTGTTGTTTTAGGTTCATAAAAGTAGATATCAATTTATAACGTGTTCTTGTCAAATGATCGATGATTTCTTGATTCATCCTTGTTTGATATTTGTTGTTCTTCACAAATTTCATCATCCAAGGATGAAATTCTCATTTGAATTGTTTGTTCTTCCCATTTATCTTTTGCTTTCTTTTGAAAATTGATGTGTTCTCTTTCTCTCCAGTGGATTTTCAGATTTTCCCCATTTCCTAAAGCATTCTTGACATGGATTTTAGATCATAGCAGACCCTCATAGATTTGTTGTTCTTGGAGAATAAACACAAGGCTAGATGACGGTGGACGAAAAGAGTAAGAGCTCGATTTGGAGCCGAGATCAGGACAAGGCATTTGAGAATGCTCTAGCCACTTATCCAGAGGATGCTGCTGATCGTTGGGAGAAGATTGCGGCGGACATAGCTGGAAGAACACTAGAAGAGATAAAAGAACATTACAAGGTGTTGGTTGATGATGTTAACCAAATTGAATCTGGATTGGTTCCTCTGCCGTGCTATAGCTTTTGTTCTGATGGGTCTCCAAGTCATGATGCTAAAAAGAAGGGAGACCACCATGGGGTTGATAATAGTGAACCATGTTCTGGAAATAAAGCTCCAAGATCTGACCAAGAGCGTAGAAAGGGGACTGCATGGACAGAAGATGAGCACAGGTAAGCTTTTGATGATGTGCTTTTAATTCAGCTCTCTCATTCTTCATCATATCTTATATGTGTTGATGTTATCAAGAATCATATCTTATACATGCACATTAGCCTTTTGTCATGGTAAGCTCATCCAAACTGCAATGGAAATGGGGCAGAGAGAAGTTTCCTTTCTCTTTTCTCAACTCTCTTCCCTTCTTTTGATGATGAGATTGTAACAATCCAAATTCACCGCGGATAGATATTGTTCTCTTTGGACTTTCCCTTTCGGGATTCCCCTCAAGGTTTTTAAAATGCGTATTCTAGGAAGAGGTTTCCACACCCTTATAAAAAATGTTTCGTTTCCTTCTCCAACTGATATGGGATCTCACGATCCAACCCCCTTTAGGGCCTAGCGTCCTCACTGGCACACCCCGCCTGGTGTCCACCCCCTTTCGGGGCCCAACATTCTCACTGCCACGTCACTTGGTGTCCACCTTCTTCGGGGCCGTACAACGCTCAGTGTCCACCCCCCATTGATACCAGCGTCCTTGCTCGCACACCATCTAGTGTCTGGCTTTGATACCAACTGTGATAGCCCAAGCCCACCGCTAGCAGATATTGATCTCACAATATTGTCAGATCCCACGTCGGTTGGAGAAGGGAACGAAACATTTTTTATAAGGGTGCGGAAACTTCTTCATAGCAGACGCATTTTTAAAACCTTGAAGGGAAGCTCGAAAGGGAAAGCCGAAAGTGAACAATATTTGTTAGCGGTAGGTTTGGACTTCTACCGGATAAGTGGTCAGCATATTAGCTGCAGTGAGGATATAGCTTTTTCTTTTCTGTTTAGGCGCATCACAAGTGGTTCGAACGTACCTTCTCAGTCTTTGATCATCTACCCTTTGGTTACCCGGATGAAACAAATTTTATTAGACGAGGTTAATTACAATTGTTGAGAATTGTTGGGAGAGAGAGTCCTACAATGACTAATTAAAGGGAAGATTATAGGTTTATAAGTAAGGAATACTATATCCATTGATACGAGACATTTTGGGGAAACCAAAAGTAAAGCCATGAGAGCTTATGCTCAAAGTAGACAATATCATACTATTGTGGAGGTTCGCGATTCCTAACACCAATAACATAGGACGAAAGCTATGGTTCTAAGATGGAACACTGGTATATTTGCACGGTTGTGCGTTTGTTTAATTGTTTTTGCACAATTGGTATATTTGCACGGTTTATGATACTAAGCAGATCTTGCCATAAATTCATTAATCATTTTGGGATGATACCAAGGCTTTACTTTGAGCATTTGATACCAAGCAGACTATTTCTTCTGGGTTTGGATAAATATGGAAAAGGAGATTGGCGAAGTATTTCCCGGAACTTTGTGGTGACAAGAACACCGACTCAAGTGGCAAGCCATGCTCAAAAGTACTTCATTCGTCTGAACTCAATGAACAAAGAGAGGAGGCGGTCGAGCATCCATGATATCACCCGTGTCGATAATGGAGATGTATCTGCACATCAAGGACCAATTACTGGTGAAGCATATAGTTCTGGAGGAGGAGGAGGAGGCTCTACCAGCAACTCCTCCAAACAGCCATCTCAGCCACCTACTGGATCATTCGATGTCGGGATATACGGCGCTCTAGCCGTCGAGCAGCCCGTAGGAGGTCCCCTTGGTCCGGCAGTTGCCACTCCAGTTAGTACTCCTCCACCAGCACATACGACATATGCAGTCAGATCCCGTGTAGTGAACTCACTGGTTCCTAGACCACCAGTGAATATGAGCTCCATAACATATTAAAGGTAATGTTCTGTTCTGTTCTGTTGTGGCATAGCTTATCTGAAGAGTGGTCTTATGTTCTTGTTTGGTCTCACAGGTCATTTACTTGTTAGTACTTGTTTCATGAATGAATGATGTTTGGGATTCAATGTTCTTTTCCAAGCCATTGGATTAAGGTTGTTTCATTTTAGTTCAGTAATTCATAGGAGTGTTGAGAACCAAATCGAATCGACTTGGATCCAAAGTCAAGCTTGTGTTGGATCGGGTTGATTTTTGCAGCAAACCGACACGACCCCGTTTTCTTTATAGGATTTTTGGAGGATACAATGTACAAGTAATAGGGGTGGCTTGGCAATTTGAAACCAAACATATTGATGTCATTTTTGAAAGATGGTTTGATTTGAAATTGGATAATTTGCCTTTTCTTTTGTATGTAAAAAGCAACCCAACATATCAATACCCCATTAAGAAAGAGTTCTCTCTTTTTTATCCTTTGTTTCTTCATTTTCAGTTGATGGTGACCCAAAAAAAAAAAAATAAATAAATAAAAAAATCCTAACGAAGCTTCTCATCGCTCTTAGAGATGTCTACGGGATCTCCGTTATTTAACTTCTCACCACTCTCTTCTTCATTTCCGTTTAGATGAGATTTTCTATTTTATTTTGAGCAGATCTCTACAAGTTAAATAGACATCTCTAATTACTCGATTTTTTTTTTCAATTTCTTTAACGATTAGGGTCTTCTAAAAGTAAAAACTGTGGACTAACATAAGTCATTTCAACATGTTTTGTTATCACTCACATACTTCTTAGAAAAAATTTATGGAGGGTCATCCAACACAAAATAATAAATTTGGAGTTTATATACTTGAGCCACCGAAAAGAATGATACACCTTCATCTTTTGCTCATAAGCACTCTCATTTAGATGTAATCATGATTTACTCGGGTGTCACAGCTTACACCATTTTGAATAATGATGCATATTTTAAGAGCATGTGATATGATCGATCATTTGACTCGGTCGTTCCTCTTTTGGCTTATCTTTACTTAGAAAAATGTGTGTTGTCATGAAAAAGCAAACAAACCACCTCAGAAAAAGGCATACAAAATCATTGACTTTATATGTAGGAGAGAAAAAGGCGAGACTTGGGATAACGTATTATATGATGAATTATGGTCGGCAAAGAAAAATGCATGAATTCCATTGCATGGACCTCCACCTCAGCCCTACTTTATCCACATCATACCTTCTTGCTTTTATCAACCCTTTTCTTTTCTTTTTCTTTTTCGAAAAAAAATAAATTATTTTCATAAGATCCCACGTGGGTTAGATACGGAACCATTCCTTATTAGGGTATAAAAACCTCTCACTAATAGATGCATTTTAAAATCATGAGACTAATGACGATACGTAATGGACAATATTTGTTAGGGTTTGAGATGTTACACGTATAGTGTTATGATTTAGTATTGATTTCAACTATAAACATTGATGATTGAACTTGTACAAAATCTTTTCTTTATATACCATCGTTTAAAAGAATTGATTTCTCACATCATCTTGTTTCGGAGAATCTCATACTAACGAACATTGTCTTTTATTTATATACCATTTGTCACTATCACATTTAAAACCCATGTGAGATGATGTTGATATCTCCGACATGAACACGTATACTCTTAAACGTTATGTCATGAAAAGGGTTTTTTTTTAAACAAACCCATTCTTAGAGCTTAAGCTTTTGAATGGATTTAATTATTAGAATGGTCACAAACAGTTGATGATTAGTTGGATTTGGTATGCTTTGTTGAAGAGGGAAAGAGAAGAAGGGTCCCTCCATAGTCGTTGATGATGAGGCAGACATGACTCAGCTCACAAACCAAAAGCTTTAATTTCATCCCTTTAAATACATGAACTCAATTCAATGATCATCCCACCAGATTCATACCCTGCATTCAACAATCTCTAAATCTTTCTAAAAATCATTACTTTCTGTTTCTTTGATCCAAAAAAATGAAAATTACAATTCAAGAACATGTTTTTGGAGCTCAGATGAAGTCTTTGGGTCTTGCTCGAGCAAGATTTTTGGCTGATCCCTCCAAGCATCTCCATATGTCTTCTTTAGATGATGGGTATCAATCAATTAAGAAATGTAAGCTTAAGAAGAACAAAAAAAAGTGTTCTTTTTTGGTTGAATCTATGAATAGTTTCCTGATTTGGGTTTTGAATTGTTGCAGATAATGGGAAAGATTGGATCTTGAATCGAGTCCACAAAAATGGGAGAAAACCCGACAATATCATCCGTGCACTCCGAGAACATGGTAAGTCATCTACAAACATTCCAAAATTTGAATTAGGATTTGGAATTGAAAGCTATCCTCACCTACCAACTTAAGTTGTAGGAATAGTTTTCTCATGATGACACAATTAATGGCTCACCATTTCTGCTAATTTGGGGTCGGATTTGCAGTGAAATTAGGAGCGAAGATCACAGAAACAGTGAAGGGAAAGTTGAGCTTAGGAGCAAGAATTGTAAGGGTTGGAGGGGTGAGGAAGATCTACAAGAAGCTATTCACAGTGAGTGAAGGAGAGAAGCTGTTGAAGGCATCACAGTGCTATTTGTCAACAACAGGTGGGCCTATGGCTGGCCTTCTCTTCATTTCCACTCATAACATTGCTTTTTGCAGTGACAAATCCATCAAACTCTCATCCCCAAATGGCGAAGAACATGTTAGAATTCACTATAAGGTAACTAAGCCCTCCTTAAGAATGCCTGTTTTTGATTAAATTGTGATTTGTAAGCTTAAGATGAACAAATTTTGCAGGTTGTGATACCAAATGAGAAGGTGATGAGAGTAAATGAGAGTGAGAATGTGAAGAAAGCATCACAAAAGTACATACAAATAGTGACAGTGGACAAGTTCGAGTTTTGGTTTATGGGGTTTCTGAATTATCAATCAACTTTCAACTCTCTTCAAGAACTACAAAGATGACTTTGAGCTGTCTGTTTTTCTCATGGTTGGATGATGGAGATGTGTCTATGAATATGCAATTTGAAGCATAAAATAGTGATTGTTTTGTATAGATTATTGATTCTATCTAATGACAAAATTACTACATTTTTCTCTCTCTCGAAAAGATCAAATAGTTCATCTCTCATTTGGGTGTGGTGTGGTCTGATTCATTCATGTACACCCCATTTGTGCGAGTGTTACAAAGTACGTATTACCATTCTTGAAGGTACTCAGAGTGGTTCAATATCTCCATTCGTTACACCCTAAGTAGAGGAAACGTATATAAATGAACTACACATCTGAAGTTTAGGAACTCTTGAGTCCATGAAAGCATATGATTAAGCTAAGAATTTCAAAAAATCGATAACTTTTGCTTATGTTTCAACAAGATGTATCTTCTTTTTTGGTTACCCAACCATAAAAACTTTATAACTAAGTGTTAGAGGTAGCAATTCTAGATGTTAGATGCAACTATTCACACATGGGTTATCGTATGTAAGCTTGACTTCGGTTGTCGGTGCTATAAGGGTAGGAGAACATTATGGCATAACGATGAGTTTGGTCCGGTCTAGGGATTCTTCTTTCACTCAGTAAATTTATTTGAAGAATCTTTACCGTTGAAATGGGATGGTGTTCAAACTCCCGAAATGCCATCTAGACAGGGGGGCCTTCCCTTTCTGATTGAACGGACTCTAATGGATCTTGTAAGATTCTTGATAAATTCTTTATAAAATGATTGTTGATTATAGATTGAAAAACATGAGCATCCAAGAAGTTGGGAATTTGGTGGGTGTTGTTGTGTATGGTGGTGAAGCCATTGAAGACAAAAGCATGTGATTTGGTGGTTTATTTGACTCATACATTGCTTCTTTCCCTCATTACCTATAAAAAACTTAAGAAAATCTTTGCTGACTGATAAAATTAAGTTTCCAGCTCTGAAAGTGTTGCATGTGATGCCACAACCTCATACACTTTCATTTCCTTATCATGAAAGCAAAAAGGAAGGAATCCATCATCATTGCTGACTTGTGTATATAACATGGTTTCACGATATCTATTTTAATCGTTGAACTTTCAGTTTTGTTCAACTATGTAACAACTCAAGTTCATTATTAACAGATATTGACTCGTTATATATCGTCGTCAGTCTCATTGTTTTATAATTAAGGGATATTATTTCTATTGGTATGAAGTTTGTTGGAGAAAACAAAAACAAACTCACTAGAACTTATACTTAAAGTGGTCAATATTATATTAGTGTGGAGGGTCGTTGTTTCTATCAATAATATTATAATTCTCAAGTGTCGAATAAAGAAGTTGTGAGCCTGTTTAAAGGAAAGGTTTTGGAGAATGAGTAATTTGGATAATATCATATCAATATTGAGGGTCGTTGTGCCTATCATTTTTTAATTTTCATCTTTTAGAGAGGTGCGAACATATATGATCATGACATCAACTTGTAAATGAATCGATGGGTGAAAATTGATACAAAATTTCAAATTTAGGGATAAAAATGGAGTAATTTACTCCAATAATCTGTACAAAACAATCACTATTTCATGCTTCAAATTGCATATTCATAGACACATCTTCATCATCCAACCATGAGAAAATCTGACAGCTCAAAGTCATCTTTGTAGTTCTTGAAGAGAGTTGAAAGTTGATTGATAATTTAGAAAACCCATAAACCAAAACTCGAACTTGTCCACTGTCACTATTTGTATGTACTTTTGTGATGCTTTCTTCACATTCTCACTCTCATTTACTCTCATCACCTTCTCATTTGGTATCACAACCTGCAAAATTTGTTCATCTTAAGCTTACAAATCACAATTTAATCAAAAACAGGCATTCTTAAGGAGGGCTTAGTTACCTTATAGTGAATTCTAACATGTTCTTCGCCATTTGGGGATGAGAGTTTGATGGATTTGTCACTGCAAAAAGCAATGTTATGAGTGGAAATGAAGAGAAGGCCAGCCATAGGCCCACCTGTTGTTGACAAATAGCACTGTGATGCCTTCAACAGCTTCTCTCCTTCACTCACTGTGAATAGCTTCTTGTAGATCTTCCTCACCCCTCCAACTCTTACAATTCTTGCTCCTAAGCTCAACTTTCCCTTCACTGTTTCTGTGATCTTGGCTCCTAATTTCACTGCAAATCGACCCCAAATTAGCAGAAATAGTGTCAACCTGCTTCAGTTAAGCTTTAAGCTGCTTTTAAGAGAGAAAACTATTCCTACCACCTACGTTGGTAGGTGAGGATAGCTTTCAATTCCAAATCCTAATTCAAATTTTGGAATCTCTGTAGATGACTTACCATGTTCTCGGAGTTCACGGATGATATTGTCGGGTTTTCTCCCATTTTTGTGGACTCGATTCAAGATCCAATCTTTCCCATTATCTGCAACAGTTCAAAACCCAAATCAGCAAATTATTCATAGATTCAACCAAAAAAGAACACTTTTTTTGTTCTTCTTAAGCTTACATTTCTGTATTGATTGAGATCCATCATCTAAAGAAGACATATGGAGATGCTTGGAGGGATGAGCCAGGAATCTGGCTCGTGCAAGAGCCAATGACAGCTGCATTCCAAGAACGTGTTGTTGAATTGCAGATTTCATTTTTTTTTAAGGAAGAAAATTAGAGGGAGAAAATTATAATTAGAGGGTTTTGAATGTGGTAGGGTGTGAGAATGGCGTAAATGTATATTTAAAGGGAACACGTTTGGTGCATGGAGAGATGGCGGGTTCAAATTAAAGCTTTTGCTTTTGCTTTTGATTTGTGAGCTGAGTCATGTCTCCCTCATCATCAACGACCATGGAACAACATGGAATCCTTCTTTTACCAATATTACTATAAGAAAAAAGTCCAAAAAGAATAATATCTACTAGAGACACAAAGGGTGGATTGTGAAATTCCACGTAGAGAGAAACGAATCATTCCTTCTAAGGTGTAGAAACCTCTTCCTAGTGGACGAGTTTCAAAACGTTGAGAGGAAGTTTGAAAGGAAAAGTCCAATAAAGATAATATCGGTCGACAGCGATGACCTTGAACTATTAGGTTATGGATAATGATGTAATTGAGTTATTTTTGGAAATGGTTAATGGATAAATGGGCGGAAAAGAAAGAAGATGCATGTATTTCATGGATGGCGATTCTTGAATTTGAACGTTACTTTCTTTCTTGATGACCAAATTCAACCAAGCAAAAATATGGATTTTTGCTTATCTTTTGCTTATCTTCTTTGTGGGGCTGTCTTTTTTCCTTTTGCAATTGATGAATGACTCATCATTCACTATCGCCGACATCTCTCTCTTTATAAATTATAATTAAAAAACATAACCTTGAATGGGAAAGTCTAAAAAGAACAATATTCGTTACCGTTAACGTTAACGATGAGCTTGGTCTGTTACAAGACATGCCATATAAAAACAGACAAACACGCTTAAATATGACGTTCTTATGATTTGAGGTATGAAAAAAATTGAGACGATCCCAAGAAAGTGGGGGAATTTGCAGGGTGAGGAGAAGGGCAGGAGGAGTATGAGATGGTGATATAATAGTTAGAGATAATGGGAAGCACAGTTTTGACACAAAATATGGTTTAAAAAGGTTTGAGAAAGCATGTGATTTGGTGGTTCATTTGACTCATCCATGCCTTTTTCTTTCCTATCATTATCTAAAATCTTAACAAAATCTGTGCTGACTTCACAAACCCACCTGGCCACCTCCCAAAGTTGCACATGATATCACACATCCAAACTTTCCTTATCACCAAGGGAAATGGAATGCTATCAAACATCACTGCTTACCTATCATGCCAACTCCGATTGCCTTACTTCTTTTAACGCATCTCTTTATAAATGTCCTTCAAACAATTCAAACACATCATTAGCAGATATTGTCCGCTTTAGCTCATTATGTATCATAGTCAGTTTCACAGTTTTAAAATGTATATGTTAAGGGAGAAGTTTCTACAGTTTTATAAAAAATGTTTTATTTCTCTCTCCAACCAACGTGAGACCTCACAATCAACTTTCTCTATAGGCTCAGCGTCCTCTCTAGCACCGTTCAGTGTCTCGTCTTGATACCATTTGTATTAGTCAAACATATTGTTAGCAAATATTTTTAGCCCATTATGTATCACTATCAGTTTCACGGTTTTAAAACGTGTATGTTAGGGAGAGGTTTCCACACCCTTGTAAACAATATTTCATTCCTCTCTCCAATCGACGTGGGATCTCACATTCTATCTCTTTTGGGACCCAGCGTTCTTACTGGCACACCGATCGGTGTCTGGCTCTAATACCATTTGTAACAGCCTAATCACATCGCTAGTGGATATTGTCTGTTTTAGCCCGTAATGTATCGCCATCAGCCTCTCGATTTTAAAAATATTTGTTAGGGAGAGGTTTTCACACTCTTACAAGGAATGTTTCGTTCCGCTCACCCACCTAAGATCTCACATTAAGCTAATAAATTTTATTAAAAGAATGGTTTCTAAAAGGATCATAAAACAGTTGATGTTTAGTTGGTTTTGTTGAGAGGGAAAGGAGAAAAAGGGGGAAAATATTTTAAATTTGTGTAAAATATTGGTTTTGTTGTCGGATAGTTGATGATGAGCAAGAGATGAGTCAGACAAAATCAAAAGTAAAAGCTTCCAACCACACCCACCTCCTAACTTCTTCCCTTTAAATACATTATTAACTCTCAATTCATTCATCACACCAACACTCTCTCTCTCAAACTTCGATCTAAACACAATGAAAACTACAATTCAAGAACAAGTTCTTGGAGCTCAGATGAAATCCCTCGCTCTTGCTCGAGCCAGATTCTTGGCTGATCCCTCCAAGCATCTCCACATATCTTCTTCAGATGATGGGTCTCAATCAATCAAGAAATGTAAGCTTAAGAAGAACAACAAAAAAAAGTATTCTTTCTTGGTTGAATCTATAAATAGTTTGCTGATTTGGGTTTTCAATTGTTTCAGATAATGGCAAAGATTGGAGCTTGAATAGACTCCACAAAAATGGGAGAAAAACAGACAATATCATCCATGCACTCCGACAACATGGTAAGCCATCTACAAACATTCCAAATTCGTTGAAAGCTATCCTAACCGACCATCGTACGTGGTAGGAATAGTTTTCTCTCTTAGGAAGCCGGTGACACGATTAATGGTTCACCATTTCTGATAATTTGGGGTTGGATTTGCAGTGAAGTTAGGAGCGAAGATCACAGAAACAGTGAAGGGAAAGTTGAGCTTAGGAGCAAGAATTGTAAGAGTTGGAGGGGTGAGGAAGATCTACAAGAAGCTATTCACAGTGAGTGAAGGAGAGAAGCTTTTGAAGGCATCACAGTGCTATTTGTCAACAACAGGTGGGCCTATGGCTGGCCTTCTCTTCATTTCCACTCATAACATTGCTTTTTGCAGTGACAAATCCATCAAACTCTCTTCCCCAAATGGCGAAAAACACGTTAGAATTCACTATAAGGTAATTAAACCCTCTTTTTGTTTGATATTTTGTTTGATCTCTCTCTTTTTAGCTAATTAATCCTTCCAAAAACTATGGTTTTTTTCAGGTTAAAATTCCATTAGGGAAAATAAGAAGAGTTTTTGAGAGTGAAAATGTGAAGAATCCATGGGAGAAGTACATAGAGATGGTGACAGTGGATGATTTTGAGTTTTGGTTCATGGGGTTCTTGAATTACCAAAAGACTTTCAACTGTCTTCAAGAAGCTCTTTCTCAAGCTTAGAGAGATTGATTTTGAATTGAAGATATGTGTAAAGTTAGGGAAGTTTTTGAAGCAAATTCAATATTTAAATTTGTCTTCGAAGAACCCAAGTTTTTATTAAATGGATTGAGATGTGTTCATGGGGTTTTGGGTGTGGAAAGTTTGAAGATCATCCCAACATATGTCAACAAAAGTTAGAAAGTTTTGTACAAATTTTTAAACTTCAAATGAGAAACAACTTCTATTTTATTCTTAATTATGATCGACTAACCCTTGATCTTGTCTGCATGAATTTTGTAAACATTTATAGATAACAACAGAAGTCATGTATCTGATCTTGATTTTCAAAAGTGAAAGATCAAGATCTCATTCAATAACTATTTAGTTTTTGGGTTTAGGGTTTTGAAAATTATACTTGTTTTCTTACCGGTCTTCCATAGGTTTTTTGTCTTTCCAAACTGTAATAGTCCAAGCCTACCGCTAACCGATATTGTCCGCTTTAACTCGATACGTATCATCATCCGTCTCCATGACTATCAAATTGAGCCGAAATGAACTTATCAACTCGATTGAATCGATCACACCGATGTTTTGGGTTAGGTTAGAAGCCTCCCTGAACCATATTTTTCGAAAGTGCAAAAAGGTTAAAAGCATAAAAGGATGAAGTAATGGGAAGTGAGGTGGAAGGTTTGATGTGGAATTCCAATAACCCTAAAAACCACAACTTTTAAATATTATGTCTTCAACACTTCTGACTGTATTCCACATAAACCTTTTTCTTTTCTTTTTAAACAAATCTCTCTTTATCAATTACTTTACATATATGTTTATCGAGTTAGGTTTGGTCTTACTTTCTCTCCGATAATATCAATTTGACATGTTACATCTCCTCATCACCCTCACAGTTTTAAAATGCGTCTTATAACAAATGTTTCGTTCCCCTCTCCAACTTATTAGGGATCGATCTAAATAAACTTTCTGGTAGGATTTGGAGACTATAAATTGGGCAACCTAGGCTATATACGTTCTTCTTATATACAATCCATATGCTAGAACATAGATTCGGAAAATTGAAGAACCAACGGATATGAGAAAATTCTAAGTTCAAAGTAAGATAAACTTTGACTACATATGTTCGAAAACCTTTGTTTTTGCTTTTTTAATTAAGAAACGAACCAACCATAAGAGTCTATTCTTTCGTCTAATTATACTTTTTTTTTTATTAGACATATATTTGGAATAGACTCGGAGGCAATAACCACTAATAATAGTTTTGTGTTCATATAATTATATATTGTATAGTCTAATTATGTGTTGTCAACTTTGTTGGTTGTTTCAATTTTTTAAGTTGGTATCCTATTCACTGACACCTCATTCTTAACTTAAGGGGTTGAATTTTTTTGAATGTGTCAACATTGACTGTAATCCGCGTAATTGAACCAAACTATCTCCTTTTATCTTTCGCCTATTATCGTTCTGTGTGATTCTATGAATGAAGCCTAAAAAAATTAAAAAAAAATTAATATAAATTGTTTTTAAAATCCAAAGCTGAAGATCTCTCTCTGTCCCGTGAAGAAGGTTGACAACTCTAGCTCAAATTCAATGTTTAGACATCTTGGAAGAAAAGTTGACAGATTCGTTAATGGAGTCTTTGAACGTGGTAAACTGCGATGTTTTCTTTTTCTCTTGATTTGAGAGAGAATCTCTCTCTGAATTTTACTTTCTCTCCTACATGATTATGATGATGGATTGGATCGTCCTCAAAATTTCCATTTCTAGACTTGTTTTCATGCAGGTGCGAATCGCAAAGTTGCTTATATGTTCATCTAATAAGCATAATTCAACCGGTTAAGCAAGAAAAGAAGGATCACAAAGCTTGTAGAACGCTAAAACCAAAAACTATCGCACTACTATTTGTTTCTCTATAAACAAAGATTGGCATTTTCGTTTTTCTTGTGTGCTAACGTATAACTCAAAAACCAAACTCGATTCAAATGATTACTTGCTTGATGGTTACAACGGAATGATGTCGTGCAGTTAAACTGTCACCGAACATCACCGAGAATTTGAAGGGAAAGCTGTGGTCTGGGGCAAGACTTGTTCAGTTTGGAGGAAATGAGAAGATTTTTCAGAAAATGTTCAATCTCAGCCAAGGAGAGAAGTTACTAAGTTGTTCACGCTGTTATTTGTCAACCACAGCAGGTCCCGTAGCAGGCCTCCTCTTTATCTCCACCCATGTGGTTGCCTTCTGCAGTGACAGACCAATCGTCGTCTCTTCTTCAGAAGGAGAACTGGGCAGATTGAACTACAAGGTAACATTATACATCCTTCAACATTCACAAACCCCTGTGGTTGCTAACAAGTTTTTTGTACTGTGCTTGATTCATCAGGTTATGATCCCATTGAAGAAGATGAAGAGAGTTAACCAAATAGAGCATATAAACAATCCGTCAAAGAAGTACATTCAAGTGGTGACTGTGGATGATTTTGATTTCTGGTTTATGGGTTTTCTGAATTATGAGAAAGCATTCAAGTTCCTCCAAAAGAAGGTTTCTAGAGATTGAGAAGATTGGCCTGAGAGGCTCCAAGGAAGTGCCATCCAGGAAAAAGTTATGAACATTGTAAAGATTCTATTGGTGACGGGAATATAACTCGTCTTAAAATATCAGATATCATCAATTTGTCAATATTTTGATCACAGATTTGATCCATCCTGTTCAAGAAATCTAAATGTTTGTTGAATAAATTTCTAATTAAAACACAAATCACTCAAACTAGAACAGCAAAAAGCTCAGTTTACACAGACGCGTCTCCAAGCTTAACTCTTTATACAGCAGATGGTTCGAAAGTGATAGATTTGAAGAACAATGAAGAACAATATTATTCATATCCACACTAGATAACAAATTTCCAACATATAAATGTTGAAAGAACAGAGAAGAAACATAAGCAAATGCAATATACATCCACGATCTACGTGCAAACTCTACACTATAAATTACGATGGTAATCACCCCCCCCCAAAATGACATTAGAATGCTTATTGATCCCCACAAACAACAACGTTAGAATGCTTATTAACAGGATTTCTGACTGAAGTGGTGCGTACCCGATGAAGCAATCGAAAAATGCTGTCTGAAAGACATTGGGGCATGAATTGTTTCAAGATTTTGCTGATATTGGGTCTCAAAGAAAAAGATCTGGCTCGCATAAACTTCCTGTAAAGTTCACTTTACATGATTCAGGAAACTGCAATCCAGCCTCATCACATCCAGCCTTGGTAATATGAGGGCAGGACCTCACATCCAGATATTCAAGAGAATTGCACTTGTCAACAAGAATACTTAACGTGGCTAACGTGACCTTCGGGCAGTTACTAACCTTCAAAACCTTCAAATTCACCTCAGTACCATCGCTTCCCAGAGTATGGAAAGCAGCATCTGTCACCTCCTCACAGCAACCAATGTCGAGTGCCTCCAGATTGCTACATTGGGTGAATATGCACCTCAATGAAGAATCAGTTACGTTCAAACACCAGTCCATACGCAAAGTTCTGAGATTACTTTTACATGCTCGTGCAAGCTTTTGAATAGATTCATCAGAGATGTCCCTACAGCCACCTATAATAAGAGTCTCAAGATGATTGCAGAACTGAGCCAGTGACAAAATGGAGTCATCTTTAATTTTATAGCAATCCAACAACTTTAACGTCTTGAGAGAGGATGAACAAGCCATCGAGACGCTGGATACGCCAATGTCGCCAACATTGCTGCATTTATTAACATCTAAAAGCTCAATCTTCTGACACCCTTTGACAAGTTCTGTTAGTCCTGAGTCAGTTATATTTGTACAGCCCTGTAGACCCAATTCTTCTAAATTGTGGCAGTTTTTAGAAAGAGTTTTTAATAGCCCATCTGTAACCAGTTTGCAGCCAGCCAGATTCAAGTTTCTTAGGTCGTGACATCCTTCTGCAACAGCTGAGAATCCCCTGTCGGTCAACTTTCGGCAATAGGACACATCCAACGACTGCAGTTTTGAAAGACTGCTTCCAATTGCTACTATTCCAGAATCAGTGATGCCTGCAAGCACAGATGCAAAAAAAATGAAGATATCAAACATATGCATCAAAAAGAACACCAGCAATTCGCTTGTGGCCATTGCCAAGTTCATATCATAATAATTAATCACAAATAAACTAAACAACTTCACCAAGTATCCTTTTGTGACCAAATTTTAAGAACATGACAAGATCATTTCATACCACAGGCTCACTCCTCTTTGCAGTAACAGAGTTATATTTCTCCAGCGAGATTATTTATTTATTTTTTTTAATGCATAAATTCAACTAATTCATTGGTCCAAGATCAATGAAAACTTAAAAGGAAACAAAAAAAAAAAAAACGACCCTGGTGTTATTTTTAAAATGCTTCGAATCTCCTAAATCGTTCAAGTAGATGTCTACCTTAAAACCCAAAGCGTTAAAACTCTTGAGATTAACAATCAGTAGAGAATTAGAAGATAAAACATATACTTCACTCAGCTGCATACGACCATGAACATTATAGCCAAAGCAAAACATACTATAGTACGCGGAAGTAGCTACCTTTGCAATATTGAAGATTGAGGACTTTCAAGTACTGGAAACCATTAGCGACGACAGAAAGATCGGAGTCCGTAACACCCGGATAAAAAGACCGAGAAGTAGACTGCGAGAGATCCAATTCCAAGAGGCGCGAGAATCTGGAGGCCATTTTTCGAAGCAGGTGAGGACCCGCACGAGCTGAGAGCTTCTTCCTCTCGTTGCTCTGAACTCGAAGCCATCTCTTGCAAACTAACCCAAAAATCTCCTTGTCTTTGTCCCTCTCAATCTTATCCAGTATGGATCGGAGCTCGTCATCGGTCAGAGTATCATTGATACAGACGGTAACCCCAGATGAGTCGGACCCGAGTTCCAATGCCGAATCAGTGGAAGCCATATCCGAAAAATTCAGAGCCAATTTGAAGAAGGAAGAGTGAAGAGAGAGAGATTAAAGATTGGGGCTAAATAGAAGAAGCCCTAATTTGCTCGTAATTGACATCGTAGCGAAGAAGCCGAGGAGTCTTGATTGCGGATAGCTCCAGATAATCTTGTTACTAGAAGTTACATAACTACCCTCACCAACCACGGCTAACTTCTTTGATGATGGGGGTATTTTCGACATTTGGATATATGGTTGCTTTTTTAATAAATGATTTTATTTTCTCAAATGATTATATGATTAGATAAAAGGAAAGCCACTTCGAGAGAATTTTAATGATTGAAGCCAACTGCCATGTTCATGTTTCTTAAAACCTCAACAACCAATTATTAGACATATTTATTTTCCTTTAAGAATATTTTTTCTCCTAAAACATAATTGAATTTGTTTTAATTATTATAATGTCTCGAAATAAAATGATATAACGCAATTGATTAAAATATATATATTCCGACTTTAAAAAAAAAGGACAAAGCTTTAGCTCCAAAACCTTTAAAGCTGAAATAAGTACAGAAATCAGTGCACAAGATTATCAAATAAGCTAACTCCACTACACCCGAGATGCATAGAACAACGATTATTGATATCAAACTTCAAGACATTAGATCTTTCCAGTACGTTGCACTAATAAGTTAGTTAAAGAGGAAAAGTGTAACAGTCCAACCCCACCACTAGCAGATGTTGTCCAGTAGATGTTGTCCGCTTTGGACCGTTACATTTCACCGTTAGCCTCACGGTTTTAAAACGCATCTACTAGGGAGAGAGGTTCCCACACCCTTATAAGAAATGCTTCGTTTCTCTCTTGAACCAATGTAGGATCTCACAATCCACCCTCCTTGAGGCCCAGCGTTCTCGCTGGCACACCGCTCGGTGTCTAGCTCTAAATCATTTGTAACAGCTCAACCCACCGTTAGCAAATATTGTTCGTTTTGGCCCATTACATATCTCACAATTTTAAAACGAATTTATTAGAAAGAGGTTTCCACTCTTTTTAAGGAATGTTTCGTTCCCATGATTCCACATGGAAAACTCAGAAACAAAGTTTAAAAGCAAAATCATGTTCTTATATAAGGGAACCTAGAAATGTAAGACAACATGGGAAAACATGGCTACAGTACTACCTGTCTTACATTTCAAGAAGCAAGTGAAAAGGGTCTAAATTTTATGTTAGAACTCAAAATGGGTTCAACAGCTTTTGATCTGTTGAAAAAAAAGAAAACTTCCACCTAAATAAATTATAGATATCATGTACAGTGCCAACAGAAAACGATGCCTCTGAGTTATTTGTTTCCAGCTAAATGAACATAGAGACATAAACATAATAATTCCTTGCAAACAACGTGCTTTAGTTAATACATATAGAAGTACCTTCGGGTCATATGCATCTGTCGGACAGCTGAAAGGAACTATTGAGCTTTTCCTGCCAAAATAAGTAGTGTTTCTTCACAGAACCAGCTGTAAATGATGAAGCATTACCCACATCGGCCTGTGGCCCGTGACCTGTGACCCGTGTTTCGTGTCTGCAAATATTTAGAACATAATTGCTGAAACAAGCTCAATACCTCTTTGTAAGAATAGCTATGAATCTCTCTGATGCATATAATCCAGAATCTCTGGGATCCGACATTTTAGTTTGTGGTAAGTGATCTCATCAAGGAATTCCAGGAGGCTAATTGAACATGATCATGCTCCTTCATGGTCAAATTCAACACTTAAGTAGTTTTGTGTTCCTACGGGATGACGTGTGCCTATATCATCCATTTCTATGTGAACATGAGTTGAGTCAATAACTACCCGACATGGGATTAGATCATCGTCACTTGTACAGACGAAACACTTATTATAGAGACCTTCTTTTGGTGCTAAATTTAACAAACATGATTTTGGGGCAGACAATCTGCTATTGCTATTGCTATTGCTTAATCCCTCTAGGCCTTTTGCCATCAAAATAAGGCGATGTCTGCGGCCTAAAAGCTCAGAGACATACTTCATATCTCCTATGGAAAGGGCGTAGCGAACCCGAGTAGATGACACTTGTCCTCTCTCCATTGAATTGGTAGAATTAACAACTTTTTGGTTTCTGTCCATCACAGATTTTATAATATAAGCACCTAACCCATATTCCTCACACAGTTTCACTAGCTCAGCTGCATCACCTGCTGCTTTATATCCAAACCTATAGCTTTCACCTGCCACCATCATCAATCAAAACCTCGAAACGATCACACTTTACTCAAGTCCAAGAGAGTATTTTATCAATAATGACTTGTACCACACGTCTTAATTCAATTTACCTGCAACAACTCCACGAACGCCAAGCTCCTTTGATAATTTCTCAACAAATTCTCGTGGAGTTAGATAACGCACGCTTGAAAATTGAATCTGATATTCGGATGGAGCTGAGTTTCGGCAGTATGGTGCCCATGAGGAAAGTACTCGCTTCCTATCACATTGAGCCACTATGGGAGGCCTGTTCAATTAACTAACAGATAAATAATTAACTCCAAGAATATAATTCTTAGTACATGTTCAGAACAAAGGAAAGAGATTAGAGGATCTGCAATTGAATAAACTCAACACCTTCATTACAAATCCTCAGTTAACATAACAGACGGAATTCATTTTTCCCATCATTTGTCTATCTAAAACAGGGAGAGAACCACAGTTTAAAAGTTTCCAAAGTCTCATCTTGATTCTCACATGGTGATAGCCAGACATTCCAATTGAAAGAGCTTTAGTTTGTCATTTTGAAGATACTGTTCTTGCTTGTTTTTAGCTATATGTTCTTCTTGTTATACTCTCCAGTTTTCTTTATTTCTTTCAATTTTTGTTTCCTTTTGGGAACTTGTATCCTTGAACAAAAAATTGCTCAATTGCTGTTAAACTACGTTGAATATCTCGATCAGCGACTTCAAATCTTTCCTCCATTCTTTGTTGCAGATCGTTAACAGCCAACCATAATGTTGAGTGCTTTGCTTTCTTTCTGCTGTTGGCTGCACACGCTAATTCTTGCTGGCCATCAACTTAATGTTCTATGATAATAACTACACCTTTATAACTTGCAAGACTTCCATTGTAAACTCAATGTGAATTACTAATGTTACAAATGTTGTTGGAACCAAATTCAATTAGAATGGGCAAACCTTCCACAGGGAAATATCGGGTAGTTGCATATATTTGCCCATGGAATAAGTAAGAACCTTAGAAAACAATCAAAACTGCATAAAATTTTATTTGGTAAGGTCATTGTCAGATGCGAATTTCCTACCATTTATGACGAAACAAACAATAAGTAACATAAAGAAAACGCATTTTGCTCACCTAGGTTCCCAACCGAGTACTTCAGCAATTCCAACAAATGACAATAGAAATGGAGATCCAACCGTTGAAGCTTGAATTGCGAGCTCTCGATGTCCAACGTGAAGAGCATCAAATTTTCCTAATGCTACTATTCCTCCTATGAGTGACAAAAAAAAAATGATCATAAAAACCAGTCTCAGACTAAACAAACTACAAATAATAGGAGAAAATGATCTTTTCAAAACTGAATGAACTTTCTTATAGCAAGCTAATCCAAAACAAGGGAAAAAAACCTTCTCACATAATACCCAAACTGGAGTAACTAGCGCTAGAAGACAAAAATCCATCTACTACTGTGACTTGTTGAGGATTATTAGGAGGGATTCCCACATTGGCTAATTTAGGGAATGATCATGAGTTTATGAGTAAGGAATACATCTTCATCGGTAGGAAGCCTTTTGAGGAAACCCAAAACAAAGCCATCAAAGCTTATGCTCAAAGTGAATAATATCATATCATTGTGGAGGGTCGTGATTCCTAACATGACTTACATTCCTAAGACTATCAATCAAAGCTATTATACACCCATCTGACCAACTTTAGGTTAGCTTGCTTTTGGCTCCTTTTTTCGGCTATCCATTTTGTAGCCTCTTTTGGATTCTTTCATTTTTTCCATTGAAATCTTGGTTTCTTTTTATTAAAATAAACAATATTTAAGCTTTCGTTACTTGCTCTCAAGTTGGTGACTTCGTAAGTGTACTATATTCCATTCCTACTTGCTATGTTAACCCATCAATTATTTTCTAAGCACATCAACTGCTTGACCATTAAGTAGAACAAAGACGCATCAACAGCCTAAATCTTAGGATCATCGATGGTGTCAAGATCTTAGGCGCTTAGTTCATTAATGTTTTTATTTTTAAACTCTTCTAACATTTAAAGCCTTGTTCTTTATTCGGGAGTTACGTTTTGCTCCCACTCCCTTTTGGGGGCTTGAATCTTTAAGAGAGTAAAAAAAAAACCCCATTCTAATGTATTGCATATAAATCAGAGCTACTTAGAACATACATTATAAGTACACAACCATACAATCAAAAGGTTGCTCAACTTCAATATAACCCAAAATCACCACAAACTTCCTACACATTAAATAAGCGGAAAAATTAAGACGAAGATAAGAATTAGCATTCTTCCATAAAATTAACGACAGATTCAGGAGAAAATAGAAACAACAAAGGAAAACAAACCTGCCACAGAGACTTCACGATCATCCTCTCGTGAACTGGGAAACAAAACGGCAAGGGGTAAATTTGTAGTTAGCAAGAAAACAACACGGACAGAGATAAGAAATCGAAGGACATGAAATGTGAAAGTACCCAACAGAATCGGAGATAACGGGGATTTCTCCGGGGGAGGTGGAGGGGATAATGGAGCAAAAGAAAGAAACCCCACGTGGTTGGGAGCGGCGAGAAATTGAAGGGAAATTAGAAGTGGGCTTGCGAGACCATATCGGAGGAAATAGAACGACGGGGAAGGAGGTAAGGCCTGAGGTTAATCCGAAGCCAAATTGAGAGTCGCACTCCCGTAGGTGGTGAGAAACGCGTGCGCCGGCAGCCAACATCGCCAGCCGCTTGGGACCGAGTGGAGGCGGCAAGTGGGGAGTAATGAGAGGCGCAAACTTTCACTGTACCCTTTCAACGTCGTAATTTTAGCGTATTTATCTTTATTTTAAACGCTTTTTCATAGCCTTCCAGCTTTACCTGCCAACTCAATCTTTATTTTCAATCTTTATTTCAATTGGTTAGAGTGATTGGATTTTTTAAGTCAATGCTCTTATGAACCCTCCTAAACATGACTCAATCGATAAATATACAAGTGTGTGAGATTTCACATCTATTTGAGAGGGGAATGAAACATATCTTATAAGAGTGTAGAAACCTATTTCCAATCGACTCGTTTTAAAATCAGTTATGAAACTGATGACAATATATGACATATCAAATGAGGCTATTGGATTGAACAAGTAAAAAAATCTAAAATATAGTTATTGATGTATATTCCTTCCAAACAAATACTGTTCTAGAGAAAACTTGAGGTGAGCCCCCTCCCAAAATCTTCTTTATGAGCCATTCATGAGTTATTCTACATTAAACAAAACTGTTGGCTAATAATGCAAACAATCTTTGCTTCATCCAAGGCTCTGAAGATCACTTTTTTTCTTTTTCTCTTTATTTTTGGGGGAGGGAAGCATACTATGAGAGAAGAGAAAGCCTCAATATCTATCAATATAGAGATTGTTAAGTAGTAAAAAAAGATATACAAATTGGAGATTTTGGACTCCAATGGCACTAACTAAATCACTTGAAGCCCTCCAAAAAGAAACTTGTAATGGAAAAGTTAGAACAGAACTCTTGCAGCAGTTCCTCCTTTGCAACAACTATAGGGTTGCTAAGAACAAGTGTAAATAGGTATTTGCAGCACAACAGAATACCCTTTCTTCCTGATTCACTGGCCCAGTGAATAGGAAGACCCATCATTTACAAGTTCCCCAAAAATAACCAACTGCTCTGAGAGAAAACAGTGTAATTTTTAGCTATAACTTGATTTCAGTTGTTTAACTATACCTTGTGCTGTTCCTCCTTCCCCACCATTTCTTTTTCACTCTATCCATGGCACCTTCATTCCCAAGCTTATTTAAAATCACTTTCGTTTCGCGCAGCCTTCCCCCGTAATCTTTCTTCCATGCTTCAAACATCTGCTTCAACCTTCTGAGTTCCCTATCTGGATCAAGACTTGCCTCGACTTGACCGGATTTTACCTCTACTAAGAACTTGGCATCGTCGCCGAAGACTTGACTTCTTTGTTCGAATTCTTCGGCCAAGCGGCTAATGACACTGAGACCTGCATTCATTGGTCTTACTCCATTGCTTTCATTAGTTGTGTTGTTGCTACCCACTTCCCAACTGTATCCTCTGTCATCACTTGCATTGACTGATGCATCAGAATTTCTCTCTGAATCATCAACTGCTAAGCTTTTCTTTGCAATGGAGAGGCTAGACTGCAGGGATCTCATTTGTCTCTGCCACACCTCTTCCATTGATTTCATTTTCAACTCATACTCTGACCAACGGTTCTCGTACTGCTGGAGGTGCTGATGGAGGATGTCGTTTTCCTCTTCTTTCTCTCTCAAAGCAGCCTCTGCCTTCAGGACACGGCGCTGTAATTCTGAAAGGAATGATGCCTTAACAAGCACCTCACCTGACTCGTTTGCCTGTTGGAAATTCGAGATTTTGAGTAATCACATTATACAAACATATAAAAAGGATATGAGGTCAATTAAATAAAATTCTTTCAAATGAAATGTGAATAAAAGAAGGAATATTATTTCCTTGTATATTAATAGCTGTAGTTTCATTTTTAGACTTAGTCCAATTACCAATTAATTGGATCTATGATAGGCATCCTTCTCGTATAATACTAGAAAATTACTCCCATACTAAAGTTCAAGTGCAACAGTATGAACGACATATGGAAGTTTTGGGCAACCATAAAAGTTGAAGACAAAAATGATAATCAGAGAATGAACACATAAAAATCAAAATGCTGAAAGTTTACCGTCAGGCCACCAGGTTTCATTAATCCTATATCTCCTGAGCATCTCCTGACCAAACAGCCACGGATAACTGAAAGGTAACAAACATTGGACCAAATCAGTAAACGAAATCAGAACTCACGAAAAACAGAAATACAGCCGGAGATGTCCAGTCCTGGCAAGGCAATCTAAATTCCAGTTAGAAGCTGGTTACATTTCATTGTTTATTTTACTAGACTCTCTAATTCTGTACTGTAAATGCTTCATTTGTTATAATAAAAACATCTGGATTTAGAAGTGTATCCAGTTATTGTTGTAGATTGTTTGGGAAACTCGGCTGGTTTTAGGCATCCAAGTCAGTACGCACAAACTCCAGTTCCATGACCTCCCCACCAAAAAGTGCACAGTTCAAGGGCATAAGAGTGGGCATGCACACTAAAGTGATCTCGGATAATTGAACACTGTTTTGTATCAAACTCTCGAGAATATGAACTGTAGTTAGTTTCTTCCTTGTGAAATCATAAATCCAGTAGAACATTTAAGAACAGGTTCTTTACCCGATTGTATCAGAAGTGATGCATCACAGACTTTCTTCAAACGTTTTTCAGCAATTCTGGCTTTCACACACTTCTGAATAGAAATAGCAGCCCTATGCCTTCGTATCAAGATTGCATATTCTTTTCTGGTTTTCTCCCCACGTGCAACTGCATGAGAAATTAGAATAGTTCAAACTCTGTATCCCAAGAACTAGACAATGCTGGTTCTAAGTGAACAAGGGAGGCTAATACATGACTGAAGTACGAAAATCCCTTTCTTCAGCTCTTTGAGATGGCGACGAGCTAGGTGCCCTCTATAACAGCTTTGAACACAGAGAATCCCATGGAGGGTGCGGTTTCTTGTATCTTCAAGCTTTCCAATCTACCAGATTATTTTTTATAAAAATTTGATTAGTTGCACTAGTCAGTATTATATGTCAATATATGTTACTTACTATGTACAAAATAGATATATATACAATAGCACAAAATAAAATTCAACGACAACTAAAATTATACAGAAATAGATTTAGATTTTTATTTCTAACCTGGTTATCCTTGGGTTTTTTTTTTTTCTTTTCTTTTTTTACCATTGATTTCTAACTCAATTGAAACCAAAGGAAAATAGCCAGTGCAACATAAGCAACATAATACAATTCAGTCTTTGGGATGAAACTTGAAGTCACCATGATCAAACATGCATTACTGGCTAAGCACATTTCTCTTCCGCGAAAAATTGGAACTTCTTGAACATTTGTCTACACTTGTTAAATTCTCATCATTGCCCACCAAATAGGCGGTCGGCAATTAGAAGAAAAAAAAAAGATAATTAAATAAATGAAAGATTATATCAACTCTTTAATTACATTCCCTTTTGTCTAGAAGCTGGTATGAATTGCTGAACTAGCGCGGTGAACAGTTTAAAATCTTACCCAAATAACCTTTCCTTAATAGAGCAATTAGTATTGATAAGAAACACAAACATTTTACCTGTCCAGTTCGGAAGAACAATTTTGTATAGCCAACTTGGTACATTTCCGGCAATATATTGAATTGATGAAGAATCGCAACTGAGACACTTAGTGGATCCTGCGATGCAATGCTTTCTTGCAGAAGAAAACCATACCTGATGTCCCACACCAAGAGCCATGCACAAGTCATTACATCAATAGATGTTAGAGTGGAAAGTTTTAAAAATCATAAGCAATAACCCAGCGCTACCTTCTAGCAAATTTCTGATGTGACATCCGGGTGGGAAAACCAGCTCGTGATATTCGTACCACTTCTAGGACTCCACAACATCTTAACTGTTGTAATACAAGTCCTTGCTCCGACAATCTGGGAGACTGAACATTGTTGGGCTTGATGCAACGGATGAAATGGGGCGTTGTATTTTCAAGACGGTGCATCAATTGGAATAATTGACCCTAAACAAATTCAAATCTGTTAACTAAAGAAAAAGGTTCAATATATGACAATTCAGTGCCTAAAACAAAATAAAACTCCAAAGAGACCCTCATTGTATCTACCTAGTACTAAGAAAAGCTCAAGCTCAAGGACTCAGCACTTTACTGTCTTGAAATTTACTGTTACTAAAACAAATGACCATTTGAGATGTCTGTCATATTACCAAATGCATCAAGAACAACTAGCAACGATTTCCAAGAATCACACAAACGTCTGAAGGAAGTAAACAAGATAACGTTTTTATCCTCACTCCAATTTGAGCTATTGTCTTCTTTTTTTCCTGAATAAACCGTTGATATTATTTTGAACAATCTTAAGAAACAATGTCTTATAGATATTGCAAAAAGCCAAATATCAAAATAAGTACCCATTCAGGAAATATCATGCCCATGATGCGATTGAATGATTAATTAATTATGAAAGACAGATTACCTTAAACTTTCTTGCGACGCTTAGTTTTTGGGATTCTGCACCACCAGACTTATGTAAAGGACCACCGATGGACTTTCCCGATTGAGTTAGCATGTTGGATGCAAAAATTTGAGGAAGGTGACATGAACATGAGGATAGGAGTTGTATGGAATCTAAATGTAGCAAGTCCCTGTTTTTCTCCAGAAAACCAGTTGTGTCATAAGTGACCTGAATGAAGAACCAAATGCAACTATCAAAAAGTCGGGAAAAATGAACTGAGGAAGAGAAATTTCACCAAAGACTACCAACAACTTGTCACTATCTTTTTGCACCAGGCAATGATATTTTCCTAAACATTTATCAATTTAACAGCATCATGCAATGATCCATCACAGAAACAGAAAGAAATTAGAGACAGTTAATTGAATCGAGTCAGGGGCCATTAGGATGGCGAAAATCCCTGTACTAAGTGATGAAAGTTCACATAAATAATAAAAATATAATAAGTAAACTCCAATAAGAGTAGAAAATAAATAAATATAATCTGTCAGTGACATGTAAATACCTCTCCTGCATAATGACAGACAGTGAAGGCTTTCTCTCGTTCTCCTCTAAAAGAAGGATTGGGTGCCAAATGCTGCTTAAGCTTGTTCGCAAAGGTCACATCTGTGCCATTTGGAAAAGTAGACTCCTCATCTAACAGGGACAACAATCCCAAAGGTTTCTGCGTAGAAATTACAAAAATACTTCAAGGAAAGCATGGTGTACACTTTTTTTCTAATAAAACGTCACTCATTTCAGAGTAGTCCGGGCTAATAACTAAGAATAAACAGAAGCACTTGTTATAGGCTACTACGCAGACTATATCAGATGTCAGTAACTTAATAGTTAAATAGGAGATTTAGGGCAATTCAGTATATGACTTCTTTGACTGAGAATGTACCGGGTAGGGCCTAGATTGCATATGTAAGTTTTTTCAATTAAAAATCCAACTCTTTTCAGTGAAAAATATGAAAAAAAATAAACAAGAGCTGACATGTTATTGGCATGGAGTTGTGTAGTATTTCCCTTACAATTCTGTTGATATTCAAAAGAAACAATAAACCAAAAGTCACATGAGCTTCCAGCCAATTCAAGAGGGCTCGTAATCACTCCCCTTCACACTTGCCCCCTACAAAATTTACCCATCCCCTATCCACTAACTCTCAGGGACATATTCCCTATTTTACCCTTGCTAATATATCTATTGACAATCGAAGGGTTTACAAACTGCAGTTATAATCAGACATAGTATGCTGATTTAAAGCAGTCTTGCTCAGAACCAACAATCAAAATTCAGTGAACTTGTGTTACAGTATTAAAAGACCAAGAGATGGTGGCGCAATGAGTCAAAATTAACAAATTATAAGTTCTATACCTTTTCAAACAGACTGAGACAATCTTGGTTGTCGTCGAAATCAACTTTTGCCCAGTCGATTCCATCTTGAATATATTCCTGAAATGCGTTGTAAGCTTCAATGTAAAGCATAAAAAAAGCTTGTGCCATAGGAATTAAAAAATAAGACAAAATTCTAGTTAGTTCCTTTTCCTTTCTATTAGCCAGCTTAATGCTGGGCATAATATACTATAATACCGAACAACCCATAGTTCACAAATAATCATGTTATTTTGCTCTTGTATGACCTATTCCCCGGTAAGGATCCACGATCCCATGATTTGGTAAATTTTAGTTTTGTATCCCATTGCCATCCATAGGTCTTTTTAAGAAATATGGTCAAACAATTCTAGGTGAACTATGCATAGATAAAAGCTATGAGATTTCTCCCAAGTTACATTCCTAAATTACACCAAATACTAAATTCAGATAATAGCTACTCATTCATCGGAACTTAGACTTATGTTAACCCTCAGTATTTTTCTGAAATAGGACCAAGAAGAGGAAAAACGGCTGTTACATTTCAATGAAAAGTAATCACTTGAAATCATTTCAGCTTAATTAGAGTATAATCAACTGGACAGTTACCTCCTGCTCCAGCTTAAATAAATGACGATTGAAATGCTGCTGCAGTCTCTCATTTGCATAGTTAATACAGAACTGTTCAAAACTATTCCTCTACAAAAGCAAGGAATAGATAGGGAAAAGATATTAGGAATTAAGTGAGTAGAGACTAGAGAGAAATTAAGAGCTTAAATGAGGCATACATCAAATGATTCAAAGCCATAGATATCAAGAATGCTGATGGATCTGCCAGTGCGCCGTTTGCCTACAGCAAGAGAGTTGTTAATTTGTTCGACCAGCCACTCAAACAAACAAGCGTAAATTGACTTTGCCAAAGCATCTCTAGTGTCAATTGCCTGCAAGTCAAAGAATGACAAAAATGAAATCTGATGTAGGAGTTTTCACAAACATAAAAGTTAGATGCAGTCTACCATAATCTGTCAGATGGTTGGAACACCAATACGAAATAACCAAGTATAAATTACTTAATAAGGTTTCAGCTCTATTTTGATACCTAATCAAGATCTAATAATACAAATGTATAACAATGCAAGACTGACAAAGCATAAATCCAAATGTGTATGCATGTTGATGAAACCAAAGCCACGCTATAAAAACAAAAGAACAAGCACTGGTTATGTTCTTTATTGCACAACGTTCCGTGCGTATGGTATAGGCCTCAACAGATTTGGGCCCGAATGGTCTAGTCATTCCACAACAACTTTTCAGTATAACCTTTCCACCAAAATCACTCACCTTTGATGTAGATCTAAAAATTGTTTCTATTCGACAAAATCTTTGTGAACAAATAAGAATTTAACAGTAGAGAGTTCTATTCGCAATTTGGAGTTCTAATTACAACTAAATCCAAGCTAAAAATTCAGTCATAAATAGTTGTAATTTATTGTTTAAACATAACTTGAAGGTGACTAAACATGCGTTTCCTGATGGAAGTTAGTTTCTCCCTTACTTATGGACCCCACAAAATATAAAGTAAGGTTTTCCTGAACAAGTTTCTTGCCTGAGATAAAGTAAGCTTTTGGACAATGCTGTCGTTCCCTATTCTCATTTTTCGAGTTGATAGAGCTAGTTTAAGCTCCTCAATCTCACACCCAATAAGTTTAGCAACAGTCTGTAAACCTGAAAACCATAATCCAATGGAAGCATAAAGCTCAAGATACACGTTACAACAGAACATGAATAATAAAAAGGAAACCAACTACACAGTTATATTATCATGCAAGTAAATACTGTAATCATAAGTAGACGAATGATATTGTAAATACTATAATGGGAGACCCATAGAATAAGGAAAGTCATAGACGTAGTTCTAGAAATTGTTGTCCCAAGGATGGGAATTACTTGTTCTCCTTTGTTAAAGGCCTACAATGGCTTCCTTATTAAAATATCAATTTTTATTTAAGGACAGGTAGTATCTGTTTATTCTTCATGATATTAACCATAATTTTTATCCCGCTTTTTAAATTTCAAAGATGGGAAGCTAATTTGATGTAGAATGAGTATGAGGAAAATGACTCATCCTAAACACTAGACAGAATAATGACCATTCAAATTGCATTGTAATTTGTTCATTTTGGTTTATCTGATACTCATCTCTTCTATAGGTATCACACAGTTATTCATGGGCTGTAAAAGCATCCCTTTGTCATTATGACTGACAATATTCATTTCATGATAATTTAAACCTCGGTAAGTCCTTACATAAGAATATAAGTTGACAAAGAGGATGAAGAAAGTGTCCTCAGTGTGCCTTTCGTGTTCAAATCCATGCTACAAAGTAGAAACATATTTCACATTAACAAATTCTAACCTTCATCTTCCACAGCCTCCACATGATTTTCATTGTCTATAACACTAAAGGAAACATTTCCCAGCCAAAGAACAGCAGCAAGCATTGCAAATACACTGTGCTGGTCTTCTTTACTAATATGTACGACATCTAGTGCTTCCTGAGAAGTAATGACAGGCACATTAGAGAAAAAGTTTCTACTTCAAACGCATAAAGACTTGGTAAAAAGGATCAAAATAGATAATTGGTCAGTATTTATTTAATTAAAAATTGAAAGAAAGTACCATGACTACACGAAACTCCTCCGCATCATTTACTCTACTTATTGAAATACAACTGCTCTGGCTGAGGTATTTGTACTCTTCCGCTCTTCTCAAGTTTAGCCTCTCTGCACACCAAAGTTAAACCAAGATGAGATGGTGCCGCAGATATGAGAACAAGATATCTAGCTGAAACATGGGACAGAATTCTATACCTAGGGTGAGTTTACAGCTAGCTATTATTAAACCCTGGTGGTACTTTTTATCAATCCATAAAACAATGAGAAAAGGCAGTTTATAATTACATGTAGATGAGAGAACTTCAAGATTTCAACAGAGGAAAATAGAACCTAACTGCTTTTACATTGTGCAATGAAATTTCTGCCACAGAATAAAAATTTAGATATCTTGTGGAAAGTTGCAAACCATGCACCAGCGTAAATATCAGAAATGTGAAATCGTAGCAAAAAGAGAATAAGTAGAAAACCTCAAGAAAATTATAATTTGCTTGAATGTGTGGCATATAATGGACCCTTTTTAATTCGCATAGAGTTTAAATTTAAAAACTTTGACCAAACAAAAGAAAAACTATCAAGCACAAACGCAAGAAGACAAGCCTACATGTGCAAGGACGAACAGTAGCATCGCTCTAAATGTTAGCTAGTACATGCAACTCAAGATAAGACCACCGAAAATAAACAGAGAAAACAAGAGATACAGTGCAATCCATATCAATATGAATAAATGTTGCATGATGTGCAAACTATTAAATATTGAGTAAAGGAAACACTACTAACAAGTTAGCTTCAATTGCTTCAGTTAAAAATGAAGTGAATAAACTTCTGATAGCGATACATCCATAAGATATAAAAGCACAGTCCCATAACAAGCCAAAATAATGCCTACAAATATCTGAAAATTGGAAAAGAGGATTACCTTTAAGTGCAGGCGGAGCCCCACTACAAAGTTGATAAAAGATGTGGTATGACCTCTCTCCCTCTGTGCATTGGACAACTCTGGACTGTTGAAGAAATATATCATTCTCAAGTAGTCTTATAAAATATAAAAATAAAAAAGGAATCAAATCAGGCACATCAAAGGGTAGACTAATAGATTTACCTTTTCAAGCAAAACTGTTTGGGGTTCATCAAGAAAAGAACAATCAAAGTCAGATTTACCATCTCAAATAAAAACATACATTGAAAACCAATGCAGAGTCCAAATTACAGGAAAGCTTACAAGTTTGAATATTTGCCCCGGATATTTTCCCAGTTTCACTAAAATGGATTTCTATCAATTTTCCCTGCAAATGTTAAATTCAACTTTAAAAAGGCTGTCGAACCTAAAATTGCAAGTAGAAAGCCACTTCAATACAACACAGCCATGTAAAGAAGTCAATGATAGAGCTTACAAAACGGCTCGAGTTATCATTTCTCAATGTTTTTGCATTTCCAAAAGCTTCTAAGATAGGATTGGTCTTTAATATCTCGTATTCTATTCCACTTCCACCGCCGAGAGCCGCCAAATATTGCATTGCTATCTTTGCTGTTTCAGTTTTTCCAGCTCCACTTTCACCGCTGAGAATGAAGGCATTATAAGAACATGAATGATACGGAGAATAGAAAATGACCTTCATGCTATTCACACCACCCGCATGTTATTTTATGATACCACTAATAGTCATATGGAAAACATGAACTCCATGCTGTTGTAAGCTCCAGGAGACATACCACATGGTTGGTTCTATGTTGTCTAATGTGATTTATCTGGATAACTAAATTTTGTTGACTGTAAAGGCTGAAGATATTATTATAATAGGAGTTCAATCCATTGGGTACTGAGCAAAGCTATAATCTACTGCTAGAATAACATAAAAAAATAATTTCCTTCGCTCTTTTAGATGAATGCTATTCTTATATGCTTGAACAAGAAAGTAAAAATTGGAGAGAACAGCAAGGAATTAAAAAATAAAATAAAACATCTGTGCAAAAGTGGAAAACATGCATCAGCATTACCTTATTATAATTGATTGATTTACTTCATCTGAAAGCGAAAAAAGAGTCCGTAAGAAACAGAAAAAATAACAGCCTAAGCACAAATAGAATCTCATAAAATATCAAGGGCATCAGCAAACCTCGAATCATCTCTCTTATGGCTGTATCCGTAATGGCGTATACGTGTGGGCTCTCAATTGTTTTGCGCTTATATGCTTCAATGTAATCATTTCCATACAAATCAACTTTCTTAAAAGGATTGATAGCAACCAGAACTGGTCCTGCTTTTGTCTGAAGATCCCAAAATCATACCCATATCATTACCATTAGAATAGCTTTTAAGCAGACTCATGACTAACTACTATATAATAAATTTTCAGACACTCACATATATAATATCTTGATTATATCTGTACTCAAGATCATATAATACTGAAGGCTCATTTAAATAGCTAAGTTGCATAAGATCATCAACGCCATCAAGGATATCCGGATTTGCAGGAATCAAATCTTCAGCTTTCACCTTTAACACCTGCAACCATCCGTATGGTATAGGCAATGAAATGTCAATAACTTTCCTACAGCTAAAGCTTCTTACAAACTCAATTTTTCACCTTTCCATCAGTCAGTGAAACAACTGACTCTGTTCCCGCCGTTGACAGTATCTTTACAAGATCCCAATTTCCATTTGGAAGTTTAAACCAAGACTTGAGTATCTGAAATAGACAAATTGAGCGATGTCTTTAAATCAAACACTAGATATTTCAATTAGAAGGGCCAACTGAATACAATATTTGTTCACAAGATTATGATTAAATGAGAAACTCGTTGGTTCACAACAGCTTGGAAAAGAGAGGACTATACAAGATCGTATATACAAGTGAGAGATTTCTTTTTCTTTCTTTTTTTTTTTTTTTTTTTTTTTTTTTTT
>NW_019272017.1:6337085-6452682 GCF_002738345.1 Cucurbita maxima | reverse complement strand
TTTTTTTTTTTTTTTTTTTTTTTTTTTTTTTTTTTTTTTTTTTTTTTTTTTTTTTTTTTTGCTTTTGGCATATCCATTGCAAATTTATGAAATAAAATGTCAGAAGCACAATGGAAATGTATATTATATGAGATGCATGAAGAAAACAGAAGCTAATATGCTTGAACTACGAAATACGGATGAATCTTAAGTGCATTTTCAGAAAGAGTGATCTAAGTTGGAACTTGACAATAGTCAGTAAAATGTAAATGAGTGGCGAAGATACATAGCAATGCAATTCTTATTGCTCGAAACAGCTTTGTTGTAGGGCCAAGGGAACATCGATAATAGAAATGGGTAGGTAACGATAATCAGCTCATCATGAAGATGCAGTCCAAAAGGTTCAGAAGAAAAGAATCCAAAAAAGAAGCTGAAAGTTGTGGTGAACTAAAAATAAAATCTCAGATACCATTATCCTGTGATTAAAATAGATTGAAACGAGTAATATATGGCCCAAAATACCTTCCTTGGCGTGTAGGAGGATGTGTCACCCCACCTGCGTTCACTCTGTGAAGCCGACATTGAAGGTGAAGGTAAAGGCATAAAACCATCTTCTCCATCATCCAAGATGGGTCTTTCTTCCACTGTTGTAATATTGTAACTATATGGTGAGTCCTCATTCAGCTCATCAATATTGTTCATACTGTATTGAAGTCGATTGACGCCATCATCTCTGGCAACACCATTTTCGCCATCAACTATCGATCTACCTTCCATGTTTTTCACATTCTGATGATAAGGCTCTTCCAAAGTTTCAGCAGTTTGCGGAATCATGAACCGAGAATTAACTGGCATGGATTTCGTAGCTTGCAATGAAGGCATCACCTGGGATTTCCGAGACATAGTCCTGAAAATTTATGCATAATGGCATACTGAGCATTGGCAGGTAGCATAGCATATCTTATGGGTATCACTATTGGGATAAAAAAACCACTTTACAACCAAAAAAGAGTCTAATCAAACTTCAATAAGGTCCCACGCGAACGACTCATCTGACGAACAAAATGGCGGGGACCATGCTCTAAGATTAAGATGCAGATTCAACTGATCCTGGTTAGTAGGCCACCATTGACAAGTTCAACACCAAGAAAAGCCTCAATTCTGAAATACCTTAAGCTAATAAAGAAAGCAATAAAGTTGGTTCGAATCAATTGTTGAGGTAGGACTCTGCTTTAACCCATGAACTACGAAATAATAACTCCTCGATCTGTAAGCTACATTCCTTAAAAGCTAACCACTCATCAGAGTTAGAATTGCTTCTTCAATGGATCTTTCAGTTCAATCCACCCTTTGGGAGCTAAAGTAGATCAATAAACAACATACACAACTAATAACATTGAAAACGAGTTCTACCAAACTTCAGCAAACAGAAAGGAAAAAAAACTAACAACATAATCAAAAGGAAGAACATCAACATGAACCAGCACTCATTTGATTTGTTTCCTCTGCAACCTACTAATGGCCAAGCCGATACTAACGCATTGATCTAAAATTCATCCTCTTACCTCTAAAGAGCTGAAAAGGCAACAGGAGCAACTCCTCCGAGAAGATTGGAGGCAAGATCGAGTTCACAGAACTAACAAACGAGAAATCTGGTCAAGAGCCTCAAAGAAATGAGAATTCAAACAAAAGAAGCTGGGGAATCCGATGCAGGCAGGTGGAAGACTAGTGTGAATGGAGAGATTGCTTCCAATGCAGGTTCAGGGAAACCTAGAAGCCATAGCCACAAAGATGTAAGGTTAATGGAGGAGAGAAATCAAGGCGTTGGGGTTGTGAGAGGAGGTTGTTTGGATTGCGAGAAAGTTGAACTGAGAAAATGGAAAAGAAAATCCAAAGCGTGTAGAGATGGAGAGCAGCTTTTGCTTTGTTATTTTCCTCTGCTCCACAGACAAATTTACATTTTCTTTTTTCTTTTTTTTAACAAAAAAAACCATTAAATTTGAATTTGAATTTGTATTTAATTTTTCCTGCCCAATAGAAATTTTGAGGCTTGGATTTTTTCTTTTTGTGTCGGAGGAAACTTTACCCATTGACGATTTTGCCCTCCGAACTTCTACGAATGCCCATTCGTGCCCATTGACTAGATCTCCAAGGATATTGGTCCAAGACCGGATTTTAAATCATTTATTATATATATATATATATATAGAGTATGTATTAAAAATTATATTTATTTAAATTTTAGTAATATAATTTTGATTAAAGTAAGTTCAAAACTTTATAATAAATAAAATTTATTTATCAATTATCATTTTAGTATATTATTTTATTTTATTTTTAATTCAGCTACAAACTTTTAGATTTTTTTATATTTTATTATGTTTTTTTAGTATAACATGTCAGTAGCAGAATTTAATTAGGATGGATGCTCCCTTGTTTTAGTTAAATATCAGTTTAAAAATATTTAGATTAATTTAATATTTGATGACAAATAAAAAAATATTTAACTATTAGTATGAATGTTTAGGCCCTAATAATTGAACGTAAATAGGTAACGTATATTTTGGTAATTTAAAAATATGCAGAAATTGATACATAAAATTAATTTATATGTTTAAATTTTTATAGAATTATTGTAAAAGTTTACATGCGGTAAGCGTTTAGAATTGCATGGGCAGAAATTAATACTTTAAACGAAGAATTAAATGAGGAGTGGCAAAATGGTCATTTCAGTCAATAAAAGTCGTCTTATTAGTTTCACTTTGACGATGAGAAGCGGGCAATAAGGGAGGGAGTCGGAAATCAAGGACGAAACGTCGGCGTTTAGTAATGGCGGCAGATGGTTTAAAATTAAAGCCAATACCCTTATGGGTACACATGACTTAGCGTGAAAGCGGGTGCAGATGATTATACCTCCCACTGACCAGGCAACCCATATGAATCGACTCTACTAATGCAGTGTTCGTAAAGCGTCACTGATTTATGTCTCTTTTTCTTTAATTGTCAGTTTCCGACGTGTCACGATGACGTGTCCCCTTCTCCGACTATCATAACCTCCAAATCACTCCCCTGTTCCCACACGTACAAAAGTTGTATTTTGTAATATAATATAATATAATACCCACACCCCTACTTTAGGGATTTAATTAAATTATATATCATTTTTTAAATTTATGATATTTATTTTTAGGTTTTTAAATATATGGCCATACTTATAAAGTGAACTCGGTTAAAATGATAAAAATTATCTGCGATTAGCAAACATCTAAATTTAAAAAAATGCTACAGAGATGAGTTTAAATTTTCTAAACGTATCGTATTTCTCCAAAGGGAATAAAATTATCTATTTAACAATATAATATAAGTCTGTCGTAACAGTCAAAACTACGGTTAGTAGATATTGTATGTTTTGGTTAGTAACTTATCATTATCAGTCTAACAGTTTAAAACGTGTTAGGGAAAGGTTTTCATACCTTATAAGAAATGTTATGTTTCTCTCTCCAACCAATGTGAAATCTCATATTCCATCTTCAGTCTTCAATGACACACTACTCAGTGTTAGACTCTGATACCATTTGTAACAACTCAAGCTCACTGCTAGCGAACACTGTCTGTTATGCCCTATTATGTATCGTCGTCAACCTTACGGTTTTAAAACATGTGTACTAGAGAGAGATTTCCACACCCTTATAATTCGTTTCCCTCTACAATCGACGTGGGATCCCATAATTAGGAGGCTGACAATGATACATAATGAGTGAAGACGAACAATATCTACTAATGATGAACTTAGACTATGACAAAATAGGATTGAATGTTAGTGTTCAAACATAAATATTACGACAGAATCAAACTTATATGTATTAAATTAAGTTTGAACGTCTATATATAATAATCATTATCAACATGTTTTCTTATTGGGAAATCATCGATATACTTTATTAAGTATGTCCTTTGGATAATAAAGTTTAGGGTTTGTAATATTACTTTATTTAAAATTGTTATTATATGCTTTTAAATCAGATTATTAGAATGTTATAACATTATATTCATTTATAAAATAATTTATGGGGTGTTTTTTCTTTGCCCATAAAAGGGATCACTTTTTAATACACAAATTAAGGAACTAAACAAACTTAGTAGCCAAATTAAGTGCAATGAATGAACAATTATAAGTAGAGATCTGAAAGAAAATGAAATCATGATTATTTTATATTAATAATTATATAAAGAGGGATAGAAAGGGCCCATATGTTTATAAAGTGTATTTTGATTATTTTATTTATTAATTTTAACATTATTTAATGAGGACAACCTACCTAAATTATGAGTCCAACTTGGTGGGGTTTATTAAATTAACAACCCATCTTTTTCTTTTTCCAAGTAGCTCACATTTTATTGACATCACAACTCAATCAATTTATTATTAAAAAAATAATCAACTTCCAGATTCAAATAGAACTATTAAGTCACGAGTTATGGTGTTACAAATACGGCTGGCTAAGAAAAATTCCCTGATTAGCGTTGGATTTGGAGAAAACGATGATCTAATTCAAATTATTTATGTAGAAAGTATAGATCTATTGTCACCCGAGAGAGCCTATTTTAAATTTATGTTATGTATTAGATCAAAATTATATATATATATATATATATTAAAACGGTTCTTAAATAATTAAGAGTAAATTTAAATAAATACATTTATGAGAAAAGAAATAAGAAAATAAAAACTGATGAGAAAAAAAGGCGCCAAGCAAATGGGATGAGGGTGGGACGGCTACAGCAGTGCCACGTGCTGCCTTGGTCCGAACCACGGGAAGGACCAACCCGCGACCGGCATTTCGTTGCCTCTTTTGGCCGGTTTGTCCCTCTGAACCACAGACATCAATTTCAAATCGGTCCACCCTCTCCTTTGTATAATATTCACATGAATTTTAGTTTAGAAAATATATTTACACATTTATTTTAGAATGCTACGATCTATAAATTTTTTTAACCAAAACGAATTTTTATTCATTAGTTATTAGGTCAATTTACACGAGTGGTATTGAAGTCAGGTACGTGTTTAAATTTCAATGTCGATAAATATTTTTGAAATGGTTTCAAATTTGAAGAATTAAAACGAAAATTTTGAACCCCACATTATTTTGGTTGGTGTATTCGATTTCAAGTGTCGCGTTTATTTGAAAAGGGTACAAATTTTATTTTTTTAAAAATGGTATTTCTTTTAAAATGGGAATTTGACAAAATAGCTTACAAGAAAAGGGACCCACCAAACAAAAATGAAAGGGACAAGTTAAAAGACTTGGACCCTCTTTTCCTTTTGCTTTGGTTCAACAAAATTCCCCCTTTTTTTTTCTCTGACATTTATTTGGTGTTAAGAAATTCTCATTTTTAAATCATCATTATCTATTCAAACATCCAAACATTTTCTCATATTTGTCTCCACCCTCCTTCCTAGCCTTCCTAGCCTTCCTAGCCTAGATCGAGGGAGAGTTTGAATTTTAAAGATTGACTCGTGTTAGGGAGAAAGGTCATCCATTTTGGGTGTGTAACCTCTTCTTAGCATGTGCATTTTAACGACAATACTTAAGAGACATATATGGACAATATCTATTAGTGGTAGGTTTGAGTTGTTACACTTTTACTCTTAAGATAGCTACACAATATGCATACAGGGGAAACGAACTCTTATATTATTACTTATTTAAAAGAAAGATGATATTTGGGGTTTAGAAAATGAATGATAAATTTTCGTTTTAATTCAAGTGGGTCAATGCTCGGACACTAAAAGCAGTGACTCTTCCTCGATATCAAATCATTCAAATTCGAACCTAAGAAAAAGAAGGTGAAGAAGCAAAGATTAAAAAGGAAAAGTAAAAAGAAAATGGAAAAAAGTGTGAATTAAAAAAAAAAAAAGGGCTAATTAGGGTTTATGCATTTGGGCTGAGTTGGAATTGGACCAAACTCATCACATGCAATAAAATAAAAATAATAAAAATAAATTAACATTAAAATAAAAGGAAGAAGTAGAAGAAGAATAATGTATAGAAAAAGAAAAGGGTAGGGCATGAATGTTCCCATGTGTTTATCTTCCCCATAACCCACAACCTTTTTATTATTATTATTATTATTTTGTGACCGAACATTAAAAAATTGTCTAATAGATTCTTAAACTTTGAACTTTGTATTTGATGGATTCTAAAAATTGAGAGATCGTTTAAGAACGTATTATCTATTAGACTTTGAACTTTGTATTCGATGGATTCTAAAAGTTGAGAGATCGTTTAAGAACGTATTAGACACAGATTTAAAAGCCGGGTAATTAATTTAGAGATTGTGGTGGGGAAGAATGGCAAACCAAACCAGATTGAAACACAATTATTAAAGCTCATGGCTTGCTAAGTGTGCAAAACCTTTTTGGATTCTGGAAAAAAGTGAGAGTTTTAGATGACTGATTCATATCTATTTATGTTTTTTTTTTTTTTTTTTGTTTAAAAAGTTATCGTGCTTTTAAAGCTGATTGGGATTATGTTGAAAGTTCATACAACCCCACTGAAATTACCCAACTTTTTTCATTATTTTTCGTATATTATTATGTTCATCAACTGAGATTGCTGCAAAGAAAAAAGGTTAGAATTGTAAGGCTGCAAGGCAAAAGAAGAATGGGTGTACTATTCTAGTACATAATAATTTAAGTCACGTTGATTCATTATTATAACTAATAATTTTAGTACTCGAAGATTAATGCGATTTGTGTGTTTGAAGGACTTAGCGTAATGATAAGTGGTATTAGAGCCAAAAGTTTGATAGGAGCAGATTTGTAATTGTGTGGACACCTTGTTTGTGAGACTGACGACGATATGTAACAAGCGAAAAATTGACAATATCTACTAGTGGTAGACTTGGGCTATTACGAATGATATCAAAGTCAGACACTAGGCAGTGTGCTAATGAGGACACTGAGTTCTTAAGGAAGGAGTCAGTGGATTGTGAGATTGTTAGAGATGGGCATTCCGGTTGTGGAAATCTCTCCCTAATAGACATATTTTAAAACCGTGAGACTGACGACGATACGTAACGAGCCAGAGTGGACAATATATGCTAGCAGCAAACTTGAGCTGTTTAAATTATTACACAACTGAATGGGCAAATTTTGTGCAAGTAGGTTGTTTCTTCGAAGAAAGATGAGTTAGTTAGGCACGCCAAAAGATGTAAAGAAAGTAGAATGGGAAGTGTAATTAGATCTATTTTGAGGATGAACATGCATGGTTGTGATCTGACATGTTGATGAGTACTACTTCATACGCAAGTATGTGAAGGCCCTCTCTCGTAACGACAAATTCGAGATTTGAATACATTGTTAGTTGTCTCGAGTGATTGTAAATTTCAATTATTGATTTTTTTTTTTTTTTTGTGTAGAAGACGAGCAAGTCGATTAAATAATTAAATAGGAGTAAAATAATCTTAATTAAATGTGTATGATAAGTTAATTAAAAAAATGATTGAGGTAAGAGACAATAAATGATTAACAAAGCACGTTTGTACGTATCTTTTCAATAAATAATAGAAAACATGAAATAATTACACAAATTTCATTTTTTAAAAAATAATAAAAAATAAATAAAGAAATGGATACAAAATCAACATTTTTAGTAGTTCGGGTTGACCCACGGGCCGATTTGTTTTGGCCCATATCAGGCCCAATATAACGGGCCGAAACAATTTTAGTCTCATTGGATTAGGTCCAAAAGGCCCAACCCATAAACCAACCAAAAAACCCAACTTTGCTTACTGGTTAGCTAAAGTCATTTGACAAGCTGCAGCTCACAGCCTCAGTGTTGTCACCATACTTCGGGTAGCTTCCTCTGTCACTCAACCAGAGCTCTTCCTATATAAAAAAATCCATGTAACAACTTCAGAAATATCACCGTAATTTAAGGGTTTGTTTGAAATGACTTTCAAAGGGCTTAAAAACACCGTAAGAGGAGAGATTTCGTATTGCAACTTGCAAGTAATGTACCTGAAATTAGTACGTCGAAAAACCTTGGTGATACATGTAGACCACCGCAATTCTCAGAGAGATTTTTACCACGAATGCAAGTGAAAAGCACGTCGAGGTTTCACATGAAAATTTTAAGTGAGTTTTTTTCCACGTCGAAACTCTGAACCTAAGTCCACCGCTAAAGTGTAATAGCCTAAGTCTACCGCTAGTAGATGTCCTCTTCGAGCTTTCCCTTATGGGCTTTCTCTAAAGATTTTAAAACGTGTTTGTTAATGAGAGGTTTTCGCACCCTTATAAAGAATGTTTCGTTTCCATCTCCAACCGATGTGGGATCTCACATATAGTTCGGGATTCAAACGTAGAAAAGACGATTCCATTTCCTTTTTCTCATGTCTCAACCCTGCTATAGCCTGGGTCTTTCAGAACCTCTCTATCTGTCATCCCCTTTCTTATCTTTGCAGCATCTTCCCAACTATTCCCTTCAGAATACACCTTTGACAATAACACATAGGCTGCATCATTCTGGGGAGCCAATGAAAGCAACTTTTCAGCAGTCCATCGCCCCAATTCTCTATTCCCATAGATCCTACATCCACTAAGCAAAGATCTCAATATGGCAGGCCAAGGTGAAAACGGCATCGACTCAATTACATATCGAGCGTCGTAAAGGAATCCATTCCTAGACAGCATATCGACTAAGCAACCATAGTTATCACGAGACGGAATGATATTATAATCCGACTTCATAGTTCGAAACAGAGAACGACCTTGTTCTATAAGACCAAAGTGAGCACAAGCTGAAATAACTGAGACAAATGTGGCTTGACTAGGCTGTAGATTAGCATTCCTCATTTTCTCAAAAACTTGGATCGCTTGCCAAGCAAGACCATGATGAGCATAAGCCATGATCATAGAGTTATAAACAATAATGTCATTGGACTCACCTGACTTCTCAAATGCTCGCTGTGCACTTCCTATGTCGCCACATTTTGCATAGGCATCTATAATGGCACTAGCAACATGCACATGGAGCCCAAATCCCATCTTTTCTGCAAGTGAATGGATAGCCTTCGTTTGGTGATAAGCTGCACTGCTAGAACAGCCATTCAATATGCTGCTGAGAATAAACTCATCAGGCTTCTCATCAGATTCCATTAGAACATTCAGAAACATAAAGGCTTCATATGTATGATTTTGATGCACCAAGGCAGATATCACAGCTCCCCAGGTCGCCATATCTACACTCTCAAGTTCATTAAAGATCTCAAATGAACTTTCGAGGAATCCTATAATGATATAACATTTCATCAATGAACATGAAACATACCTGTTAGAACCAAAACCAGCCTTCAATGAAGCACAATGAAGCTGTCTGCATAGCCATGGGTTCTCAGATTTGCAGGCAGTCTCTATAATGATGGAGTACGTATATTCGTTGGCTTCGACACCTAGACTGGAAAAGGTCCTCAAGGCTTCCATGTCAAGAGAGTTCAAATTGTATGCCAGGATTAGCTGATTCCAAGCAGATACAGGCTTGAAAACTAGAGAGTCAAATACTGAGAGTACCATCTCCATTAACCCACATTGAGCAAACATACTAAGCATTGAGCTCACAACACTAGATTCATCAAGAAAACCCAAATGAACTGCAAGAGAAAAGAATTGAAACCCAAGTTTACAATCAAGTAGTACTCCACATACCCTAAATAAGCTCGAGAAAGTGATATGGTTAGGCTTCATACCCTCTAGCATGAACTTGCCAAACAAGTCCACGGTTTCTTTCGCATCGTTTTCGTCGGAGAGGCCTCCAAATACTGTATTCCATGATATAATGTCTCTACTTTGCAAACTGTTAAAGGTTTTCAAAGCAGAGTTCTTCCTGCCATTTATGAAGTACATATCGATGAGAGCGTTCATTGCCTCGGTGGATGTTAATCGATGTCGAAGAATGAATCCATGAAGTTCTTTTCCAGAATCCAAATCCTGAATTATTGAGCATGCTTTGATAGCACTAACAATGGTGAACTTGTCCATCTTTATACCCTTGCTAACCAACAAAGATACAGCACTCAGAGCTTCCAAGCCATGGCCACAGTTAGTATAGCCTCCAATCATGGCATTCCAGCAACCAACATCTACTTTATCCATCCATTCAAAAACCAACTTAGCTGAAGTAATGTCCCCAAGCCTTGCATACATGCTCAAAGTTGAACCACCAACAAAGACATTCTGCTCTATCCCAAGTTTCCAAGAAAGACAATGAACACTCGAACCAAATCGACAGGCTCCGACATCCGCACACGCCTTCATCACACTACCAAGAGTGAACTCATTAGGCACCAACCCATCCCTCATCATGTCCAAAAAAGTCTCCAAGCAAACTTCAAACTCTCCATTCTCAGCCGCACCCGAAATGATCAAACTCCAAGATACTACATTTCTCTGTGGCATTTCTTCAAACACCTTGAGTCCTTCACACATAAACCCGCATTTGCAGTACATCTTAACCAGATTATTCATGGAAAAAGTATCATAAGTGAACCCCAACTTACAGATATGACCATGTATTTGAGCACCAAAAATGAATGATTTTACATTTTCAGATAGAGAAAGAGCAGCGGCAATGTTTTGAGGGTTGTTTCTACTAACTGGGAAATTATAAGAAAAAGATGAGAAGCGTTGAAACAATGGATGGATGTTAAGGGCTCTGTTAGCTAAGAGAACTAAGCCACTTCCTAATGCTGAGGCTTTCATGTCATTGAGGCCAAATTCAAGTTATAATCAACCCTATTGAGTTGTTCTTGAAGATGGTTGATTCAAATCAACAAATAAGTGATGAGTTCTATAAAAAAACGCTCAACTGTGACACAATTGAAAAGACGAACACTTGGCTGATCCAAATTCATAGTTTTTGTTCATCACTTTTGCTTCCAAAAGTAAAATGAAGCTGGGTTTTCCACCCATACATATATATATAAACATATTAAAAAATAATTATGAAATCAAATCTTAAATTTAGTTATTAAAAAAATATTTTCAGATTGTTTTCCGATTTTCTTTTTAAACTAGCTGAATTGTCTTTCCAAAATTAGTATTTATTATTTAAATTAAAAAATATTCCAATCATTGCCAGTTGCCCCTATAGCTCAGTGGTAGAGCGTCAGTCTTGTAAACTGAAGGTCTGTAGTTCGATCCTGCATGGGGGCAAAATTATATCTTTTATGAAAATTTTTAACCTTTTCGAACTCAAGCTTTTGCTACATTCAAGTTGCACCCTTTTTCAATCCCTAAACTTTACAATTTTGATTATTACTTGCTACATTTGAATGTAATCATGTTTTCAAGAAGGAGAATCTGTAACGAAATGTAATCATGTTTTCAAGAAGGAGAATCTGTAACGAACGAGTATGTTATGCAGAGAGCGGACAAGAAATTCCATTATGTTTTTTTGATAAGGAGAAGCTGTAAAGAGTATGTTACTGCTAGCTGACAAGAAATTCCATTAATAACCGATCAATTTCGAGTAGTTATGGTATAACCACCACATGTCTCCCTCTTCATTATAGGGAGAGAAGGAGGAAAAGTTGGCATTTAACAGCACCAGCTCAGTTTGCTTTGAAGCAAGGAGGCAAACTCATGTCTAGTCCACCCAACACAGGTTATGTCATGCTCTCCTCAAGAACCTTCAAACTTTCTACTCAAATCATCATATACTTTTCCACCAACTTATTACCACAATTCACTTGATTACTGAGTATATTGGTGTTAGCTTATCGGATATCGGATTGATCGATCTCGACGATGAACGGAAGAAACAGATATCATTAGAGCCATATGACAATGTTGTTTACAGTGTGCAGAAAAATGATGTAGAATGGGTTTTGTATGAACAGAAGAAGGTAGGAGAAAGAGCAGGTTTTTGAAGAAAACAATGGGATTTTTATTCACATCAGAGAAATCCCAGAAACAATACACTGACATAAGAACAAAAACACCATTATTGTCACGCCAACAATTTCTAAGAATCATTATGAATACAAATGGAAATTTTTAGGGAAAAAGAAGAAAAGAAAAAGAAAAACAGAGGTCTTACTGAGAGAGATTGGAGCTTCCATTTTTCAAACTCGATCGCCGGCGGCCATGGAAGAAGATGAAGAAGTTGAAGAAAACGTCTTCAATGGCGCCACCACTGCAATAAAGCTCCGATTCAAAGTTTTAAGGAATCTGCCCGCAATTTCGAGCCCAGCGTTGTTCGAGTTCTTCTTGTTCTGTTCTGTTCTTCGTCTCGGAAGATCCATTTCTGCAGATTTTGATGGATTTTCTGGGTGTAATGTTGTAATGAAATGAATCGCCAATTTGCAGAGCGGTTTGAAGCTCCGGGAGGGGATGGAATTGTTGAATCCTCTTCTTGCTCTCGTAAGACGGAAAAGAGAAAACCCTAGAAATTATCTGGGAATTTCAAACCCTAAACCTCTAATTTGAACGAATCCATCCATGGAAAAACGAAATTGGATCTACGAATTGTAATTCCAAGCAAACTGAAACTCTAGAATCCTACATTCCCACTAGAATTACCGTTGAGCTGCACACAAGAAAGCAATTGACACACAGATATTTGTACAAAATACGATGAATAGTAATTATCCTCCACCATGACAGAGTTCCTAAGATCATCAGCGAGGGTCATCTTCCCGCCGGCCAGAACCACCGCCACCGGACAAAGACGCCAGTAAATTCAGATGACCGGGAAGGTAATTCCCCACTCTCGCCGCTGATGCTTCTCTAATCGGCTGCTGCTGTTGAGCAAACAACGACGCTTGTTGAGAAATCCCCCCAGGTTGAACCACCATTTCCGAGGGAGCCGCCGCGGCAAAACTCCACACCTGTCCATAATCGGGTCTCGCTGGAATCGCCCAGTACCCACCTGGCCCAGTCGGACCCACTCCCGTCCCATCGTCCTTACCGCCGTCGTCATCGGACCGGACGCGCTTGCCGAGAATAAACGGCGTGGGGCCCGAGAGAGCCTGGGGGCGAGAGAGGGAGAGAGTTGAAGTGGTGGAAGAAGGGGAAGAGAGAGAAGTGGAGCCGCCATTTCCTCTGACGGAAAGAGAGACGGAGGAGAAATTAGCCGGGGTAGTGCCGGTGCCAGTGGCGGCAATAATAGAGGGCTCAGCCTGGCGAAGGAGCCACTCGATGGTCTGGCCATCGGACTTATGACCAAGCTCTCGAGTCAGCTGGAATACTCGAGCGGCGCATATGATGGGCATACGGATGCGGCGGCCACGACCATCAACCTTGCTGTGGCGGTCCTTGGAGGGGGGCTTTTTGACGACGAGGGCTCCATTTGAAGAGGGCTGGTTTTTGTGGGTATCAATGGCGGCGCCATTGGAGACCCCATTGGTGTTGCCAGAATCGGAATTTGACATGAAGAAGAAGATGCGGACTTCAGTGCTTTGTTCTGAGATTGAAGCGGGGGAGGAAATGACAGAAGGAGGGTTAGAAGGAGGTAGCAATGGCTGCCATGGCCGGTGGTAGAGAGAGAGAGAGAGAGAGAGAGAGAGAAGGGTTTTGTTAATGGAAGGGGTAATTCGGGAAGCTTGAAGAGGGCTAATGATTGAGAGAGGCACGAGCTGGTGGCGACAGAAGGAGGGCACATGGGTGGTGGGGTCCACTCCCTATATCCCCACAGCTCATACTTTCTCTCCTGCAAAACCAAAACCCCACTCTCTTTTTTCTGCGCTTTGTCCGCACGCGCTCAGTGAGTGAAATTTATTATTTATTTTACGTTAAAGAGATTAAATAATAATAAAAAAAATCAATTTACCGAGCATCTTATACAATTATTATATCGAGTAAGCCCTAAAATATAAATAAATAAAAGAGATAAACATCAATATAGAATAAATATTTATAAGGAAATGATATAATTAAAATGGAGAATAGCTAGCAATAAAATAATATACAAGTAAAAGTAGCTTTCAAAAAATTTATAATGAGTTTTTATTATAATCCAATTAAGACGCCTGCCGACCATAACTTTATAATTTTTATTTGCATATTAACCCCTAAAAAATGGGGAGACAGCGAAAATAAGGAGATCTTGGAGGGGTTTGATGGATACTTTTCAAATAATATATTGTCATCATTACCCAAAAACCAATGGTACTTAGCCAACAAAATCCCGTGTAACACGGGCTCTATAATTTCAACTCTTTAAAATATTTTTTAATAAATAAGTTAATAAGGGGGGAAATGTCGTTTTTAGCCTCTTTTTTGGATTAATTTATGATTAATAATTGATTACTTTGGTTTAATATTTTCTTCTTCTTCTTTTTTAATTTTATTTATTAACCACTATTCTTTTTAATGTCTATTTTTTTTTTCTTTTTTCCTTCAATCACTTTTGGCGGAACATTCCTCATTCTATTTTGTTATATTATCAAATCTCATTTATTTATATTCCACCCCCTATACTTTGTCTAATTCCAATTTAACTTTAAAATTTGATTTTTATGACAATAAGATGACAGATCATATATATATATATATATATATATATATATATATATGTATGTTAACATCTTCCAGAGTTCTTTTTAATATAAAATATTATTTAAAAATGTTCAATTTTAGAAACATTTATAAATGTTGGAATGATTTTTAAATAAAGAACAAGATCCCCGCTTCACCCTTTAAAAACTTAGCAGCTAAACTAAGCCCCCTCCCAAATATTTTTCATAACAGAAAAGTATTCAATATTTGCTAGCGATAAGTCGGATGGATTGAAAATTGTTTTAAAAAGCATTTTTTCCAGCCTACCTCAAGGGAGCTTCCCCCTCTATCTATCTATCTATCTTAACGCTCATCCTCTTATGAGTTGGATGAGTTTGAATGGAACCGACTACTTGTTTAAGGAAGAAGAGATAGAAACAACATCCTGAATATTCCAATGGGAAGGCGTTTCTTTAGCAATTATAGCAGTATGATATGATATGAAAGAAGGAAATTATATATATAGTGAAGAGTGGTTATAAACGCACCTCCACAACCTATGCTTCCTTATGGAATATTTCTGTACCATCAAGATTCAAGTCTCAAAACATTCTCCCTACAAACAGGAATGTGTTTAGAAGGAAGCTGGTTGGTTGATAACCCAAGATTCCCCTATTCAATCCCCTTTGTTCACTCTGCTTTCACACTGATATGATTTTTGATTTAAGACGAGGAGTGTATGTAGTATTATGAAGAGCTTGGAGATGAGGATAACCTGCTAATCTGCAGTTTGGTCAACTCGGAATGCGCCTGGCCAGATGCTTTCAACAAGCCTGACAGACACCTACACGACCCGATTGATTGGGCTCCAAACTCCCAGAAAGATTACATGACTGCGCAGGGGATCCGGCCCCCTGCTTCGCACGTTGATCCAGCTCCTGTACAAAACTCATAGGTATTATTGGGAGACAATAAATGAGGGAATTAATATGGGAAAAAAGAAAATTACCAAAATTCTCATTCCTACTAAAAGAAATGTTGATGAGATGAAGGAGTGGGTGTTCTAATGTATGGGAGCGAGCAGCGCCGCTCTGGTAATCTACAGAGCATATGCGCATATGCCGAGAAAGAAAGGTTACTACTCTCTTTCTTTCCCGTGTAATCAAATTACCAGCCATTTGCAAGTCCGATTGACTCGAGATGGACGCACCAAACAAGGCCTAACATCCAGGTTCCACCCACCCCCTTCCCACCTACATCTCCGAGCCCCCACTTGGATTATAAGCCAGCATTGCCTGGCTCGGCGACCCTTTGATTCCCAAACTCAAACTGGCAGGCAAGCCCACTTTAGATTTCAATTTTTTTCGAGACAATTCATTTTCTAATTCATAGAATACAGCACCAGCAAATAAATGGGTAACATTTACTCTACCTATTAATGTTTTTTCCAATTTTTTATTAGAAAGAAACTAGCCTACAAAATACCAAACATTAAATCAATTTTGTACCTAATTTATTAATTACTTCTTAAATTTTTTTAATGTCTCACTTTTAATGTAATTTCTATTTTAAACAAATGTCCCCAACCTGAGCATCTCTAGTCACGTATGTTTGTAAATAAAGAATTATTATGAAGCAAAGTACTTTAATTCCTTAATGAAATTAATTGAATTTGTACTCACGAGGTTGGGTTAACCAAATCCCATAATCTGAAAACTACTTACGGTCGTAAAGTAACAACCATAGAGCTTTCGTACTTCGATTTCAAAGAAGAAAGAACAAAACCCAGAAGGCGAACCTCAACAGTTCCTGGATATCTTAATTGGAAGATAAGGATTACTAATGATCTGATTATCCCAATAATAGAAGTCTGCGAAAACTTGTGTTTACAATCCAAACCAAGTGAGCAAAGAAATAGCGGCTAGTAGGAAGTTTTCTAAGTTGAGCCTCGGAAAGATGGGGCAATCCCATATTTTTGGACACTGTTCAACAGAATAAAGCTTCCAGAATGGAAATGTTCTAAAAATGGCGTCCGATTTAGAAGGCCAGAAGGCATTTGAAACCCCTATATAAGAACCCAACTGAGGCTTGGGAAAATTAAGCCCCAGGGCGAAGCTGAATAAGACCTGTTCTTTCCTGAACATGACATAAGGGATTTTTTTTTTGTATTAGTTCTTTCTCTTTTGTCTCAGTGGATTTAAGGGTCTATCAGTTTCTTATAAATATATATTATAAATATAAATCATATACTAGATAGGTTTATCCCTTTCTGAAAGACCCCCAAAAAATCCACTGGTGAAATCTTTTCTCCTTCAATTACCAACAAATTTCTTGAAAGAACTAATATAAAACATATTTTATACACAGATTAATATCTAGCTACATTCGTAATCCCTAACATTTTTTAAGACAAGAAAAAAATAAGAAAAAAATAAGCAGAGATGGCTGGAGGAGGATTTGTTGTTCAGGAAGGAAGGAACTATGAGGGTGGAATCACTACATTTGTACTTGTCACCTGTTTGGTGGCTGCCATGGGAGGTCTTCTCTTTGGTTATGATCTTGGAATTTCAGGTTTGGTTGTTTGTTTAGTAGCTTTTGATCCTCGATCCTCTAGTTAAAGTTTTTTTTTTCCCCCTAATGGAAGAAATTTGTTTAAAACTTTTTGGCTTTGGGATGTTTTGGCAGGTGGGGTTACTTCAATGCCAAGTTTCTTGGCTCATTTTTTCCCATCTGTTGTGAAGAAGATGAAAAGTACCCATGAAAGTGAGTACTGTAAGTTTGACAGTGAACTACTAACATTGTTTACCTCTTCCCTTTACCTTGCTGCTCTGGTGGCTTCCTTCGCCGCGTCCATCATTACCCGGAAATTTGGCCGCAAGCCATCCATGTTTATTGGAGGTCTTTCCTTCTTATTTGGTTCCATTCTCAATGGTGTTGCTAATAGCATTGCACTGCTCATCATTGGCCGTTTGTTGCTTGGTGTTGGTGTTGGATTTGCCAATCAGGTATGCTGTCATTACAGAAATACAGACCATATATTGAAGAAAATGAATCGATTCATTGTAGAAGTAGCAGTAATTGTGTACTCAATTTGATTGATTGATTGAATGGATTTGTTTTTGGTGTGCAGTCTGTGCCAGTTTACCTTTCTGAAATGGCACCAGCCAAAATCAGAGGTGCTCTGAACATGGGCTTCCAAATGGCCATCACAATCGGTATCTTGGTGGCGAATCTTGTAAATGTCGGTACAGCCAAAATCGTAGGCGGATGGGGATGGAGAGTCTCATTGGCTCTCGCCGCAGTCCCCGCCGTGATGATGACCGTCGGAGCCTTCTTCCTTCCGGATACTCCTAACTCCATTCTCGAAAGAGGATACGCAGAGAAGGCTAAGAAGATGCTACAGAAAGTTCGTGGTACCGACGATGTCCAAGAAGAGTTCCAAGACCTAGTCGATGCAAGTGAATCAGCAAAGATGGTAGATCATCCATGGATCAACATAATGAAACCACAATACAGACCTCAACTCGTGATGTGCGTTTTAATCCCATTCTTCCAGCAACTAACCGGCATCAATGTCATCATGTTCTACGCTCCTGTTCTGTTCAAGACTCTCGGATTCGGCGACGACGCATCTCTAATCTCTGCCGTCATCAGCGGTGGCGTCAACGTCCTGGCAACCCTAGTCTCAATCTTCACAGTCGACAAATTTGGGCGAAGAATCCTGTTCCTGGAAGGCGGAGTACAGATGTTCGTCTGCCAAATCCTAGTCGGAACGCTAATCGGCGTCAAATTCGGACTCAACGGAGAAGGAACCCTATCAAAAGTCGACGCAAACATGATTCTATTCCTCATCTGCGTGTACGTCTCGGCATTCGCCTGGTCTTGGGGACCATTAGGTTGGTTGGTACCAAGTGAAATCTGCCCGCTGGAAATCCGATCTGCAGGACAAGCAATCAACGTATCAGTGAACATGTTCTTCACCTTTGTCATCGCTCAGGTGTTCCTGTCGATGCTTTGCCACATGAAATTCGGACTGTTCTACTTCTTCGCAGGGTTTGTGTTGATAATGACCGTGTTCATCTATTTCTTCTTGCCGGAGACGAAGAATGTGCCGATTGAAGAGATGAACAGAGTGTGGAAGGCCCACTGGTTCTGGACCAAGTACATTCCTAACGAAGCGGTCATCGGCGGCCCAGTCGAAAAGCACGGCGGCGATGTATGAAGAAATATATAACCCTCCCCGGAAATTAAATAAAAGAAAAAAAGAAAAAGAAAAGGGGAACAAACGAGCAATTTTTATTTAGTAAATTTGTTTGTGATGGGGCGACGGCTTGTTTTTCTCCTAATAAAAATATATATTTATCTAATAAAAATATTTTGTTAATTTATTATGCTTCTTTAATTCTATAGGATTTTTTATTGAAAAATAAAATTTACTACAAATCAGACAAATTTGTAAGATAAAATATGACAATTCAAATAGCAAAATCATTAAGAGATCTTAACTATTCTTCGTTATGTCTTGATGTATTTGTCAAAGACAGTAGTCCTAGCCGTAAACGCATATCGACCCGTGTAGGAAATGAGTGAGTATCAACGTAGACATGAGTGAGTATCAACGTAGGATTCATCCCAAGAGAGTAAAAGAAATAGCCTGCAAGATTTTTCCAAATTTGGGATACAAACGAGAAGCTCAAAAAAGAGGGGAAAAAGAAATATAGATTCATCCTAGGGACCCGAGATAATAGTACGTTTTCCACAGATATATGAACTGAAATGGGTATTGCAAAACCATAACAAACAAATTAAAATCCTTCGTGATTTAACATAATATATATGTAAAATGTTTGATTTAGTACAATTCAATACCACATGCTACACAACTAACTGCTTCCCGTAGCCGTGGAGACTTCAGTACTGCAAACAGGGCACACCTGCACAACACCAACCCCTTTAGTCATCTCGGCTTCGTGATTATTAGTAGGTGCTTGTAAATGGGCATACCTTGTTTATTTTTAACCAATTATTTATGCACTCCGAATGGTAGGAGTGTTTGCAGGAGAGAACAGTCAAGGTTTCGTTGTCCTCAAAATCCAGTCGACAAATGACGCACCTGAAAAGACGAGACTCATAAGCTAAGAATGGCAAAAAAGACCAAAACTCCCTGAGATCACTCACGAATCACTGCTTCCAGTCTGACCGCTCCCTGCCTTGAAGTTTATGGAGGGTAAGGAAGCAATTGTATCAGCAGATAGCCCTCTACTCTCAGTTCCGACCACTTCACCCAATGCAAGCAACTCCTGAAATATTAACAATCCTCTCAGGAATAAACAACAATAAAGCATGGGCACTCCAGCCAGCCAAACTCACCTCGTATGACAGTTCGTCTGGGTCAACATCCTCCCACGTATCCTGCAAACCAAACCTTGATGAGTATTTTTGATAGACCAATAAATCAGATATGTCATCTAATATTCAGAGTATAGCTACTTTCTGGGTTAAGATTCAAAGCTTGTTTCTATCCTAACTGGTTCAAAAGCTACAATTTTACAAAAGTAATATATGAACAAACATGGAAAATTATGAGCAACGAGAATTTAGAAAAGACCAGGAAGGATAAAAGAGATTATCTGCTGATGACAGAAGCCTATCCCACAGTGCTCGTATGCCACAATTGCTCTTTTGAAGTGTAATGAAGGCAATGGGGAAGGCTTGTTTATATTCATCAAAGCACTGGGTGACAATCCAAGTCCAACAGCTGAAATTTGAATGGTGATGCTGACTCGCTGTTCACAGAAACAGTGAAACACATTGCCTTGCCCTCTCTTATTGAACATGGATTGAGGTGGGAAAGTTACCAACTGATGGGGGAAATACGGAAGCTTCTAGATTCAATGGGAAGGTTTCTGGAATAAACACAGAAAATCCTATTTGTTTTAGAGTTAGAGGTTGGCATCAGGTTGAAGTGACATTTCACTGTGTTAATCCCAACGTAGGATGGAGGCTCTCAAGGAAAATAACAGGATAAATTCTTGCTCATTCTAACATCCAGCTTTTAATTGGCAGTGAAGAACGGCAGAAAAAAAAGTGACTCATTGCCAGGGGAGATTGGCCAGGTGTTTTCTGTAAACTTGTAGATGACAACAGAAAGGGGATAAGACAGACAGACAAGGATAATAACAACATTCAAACCAGTAGTCAATGTCCAAATGGAGTGGACTCCAGCACTGGCAAGAATTCAGCAGCTTCTCATCAGAAGGATGCGTCTAAGGGATGTCTTACTATAGAAAAGTTGGGATGAGTGCTAACTAGATCACTAAGGACTTGAAATCTATGTGGCTGAGCATGCACAGTGGGCATTTTCATAAATAACTGCAGTGTGGTTGAGATGTATAAATGTATTGTCCACAGATAAAACAAGAGGGGAAAATGATCCAAGGAGAGGCCTTTGAGGTAATGGAAGCTGATCGAGGATAATAAAAGCTTTCCGGCAGAATGAACAGATTGTAGTCAATGCAGGCTCCACGTAGGCACCAATTTCCAAGTTAGTTCACATATGATTACCCACCATCAAAAGATCAAATCTCCTTTGGTAGATAGGAAGCTAGTGAGGTCCTTGAAGATTTTCTTCATGCCGCCCATCCTGGTCATCTCTTGATGTGAGCATTGTTCTGGTGGTATTTTGATAGTTGATCTACCCCTTGGAGCCTTTTCTTTTGCATAAGAAGAACTTTCACCTTGATCGTTGAACTGAATGGAGAAGGTTATGAAGGTGACATTAGCCACACCTCCAGTTAGGAAAAAACGGATGGCTGTGACAAACTATGTAGAAGCATATGGATCTTCCTCAGCAGGTGGAGAATATTACTACTGTAGTTGGGAGATATGGCATAAGCAGAAGATAAAGAAGCAAAAAAAGTGGAGGTCGCTCTCTCTTGCGAGTGTAAAGATAAAGATAACTTTTACAAGAATCAAAGGCCTTTCGTAATCTATTTGCTGCTTTTGGGTTATGGGAGTGGTGGGTGATTTCAACGTCACCAAACAAATGGTCTTTTGAAGATCCTCATGCAGACCTAGAACAAGAAGTCAATGCCAATGCCTTATTTAACTAATACAGATCTTCTATTAGTTAACTTAGTTGACAGCAATTTTATAATCAGGAATTTCACTATGTCAAATTTGAGAAGCAGAATATTTTTCACCAGTTGAAAAGATATATTCTATTCGGTATAATGGACCAACGATACGATTTCAGAATCTGAAGTTACAAGGCAACAGAGTGATCGGCCTTTCCCTACAATTTTATTTATAATCATACAGCAAGGTAACAAGGATACCTCTCCGCCAATTCTCACGGAGAATACTAATATGATATTCAAAAAGATACCCTACTCAACAAGACAGAACGCTTTATAACCAACACCAGCCCATTCTCACTAACAAAATACTTTGGGCCCTACTACACATTCCTGATTCTCTTACGTGTACACACTTCTGTAATTGGGAGCCTATCAAAGAGTCATCTTCAATCACTATCCTAGTGAAATCACCCTGAATGGGCCATTCCATTCGCTGAAGTTGAAAGCTACAAAGACAATCCCTAAGAGTCGGACTGATAGACTTTTAATAAACTCCACTAAAAGGATGATCCAAGGGAGAAATATTTTCAAAGGCAACTTCATATAGTCTTAAATTGGCTGGCTATTTCAATGAGTTGGTTATTAAGGGTCAAAATATTTTCAAAGGTAACTTCATAAAAGTATTCCAAACCTTACAGAAAGATAAGAACAATGCTAATACCAACGAAACTTTCATCTGCCTCATCCACGAGAATATTCATTTTCAAGCTGTTTACAACTTCCCATGCTGGATAGACCATAGTGTAGACCTCAACTCGAGCTTTCATTAAGAAAAATGAAAGAAATATAAAGTTATACAGAAAATAGCCTGCCAAAAAACAAGATATCGAGAGGGAGCCCAAAAACTAACTATAAATATGGACTCCAATCCAACAAAATCAAACCAAGACTATAATGATAAAAATGTCTATTGACCAATGCCCTCAAGGAGACATTGCTAAATCTAGCTTCCTCACACATCTCCTCACTCAATCTCTTCCTAACATCATGTCAACGAATACCTCTTAACTTTTGAAGCTCTAGTTAATATTGAGAGAATACTAACAATATAGAAATACATCATCTTGGAAGGAGGATTTTGGGTGGAAAAAATGAGCCTAAGAAGCATGGAGACACAAGGATGCTTTTCGAAGGAGTAATTGTAGTTAACATAAACACACAGGACAGTTTTTGTTTTTTAGGAAAAGAGAAGTGACATTAGTCAAAAGATAAGGAGCAGAAAAAGAGTAAGAAATTCTTCACGAAAATATGGGAGCTACAAAAAAAAATCCTAAGTTGCACAGATCAAAGAAAAAGGTTGGACAAAGAACACCACAAAAAATTAAGAAGTATATATATCTGACAAGATCCCAAAAAGCATCAAAACGAGAACAAATTTTGAAAATTCTTTTATTCATCCAAAACCAAATTCTCCCCCCGAAAAAGGCCATGATGGCTTTGAATCATACTAGAGCCTGTGAGTAAGGCAGTCAGGATCTTATGGCCTAAGGTAGAATGAATGATGGATGGAACTTCTTTTCCTACAATCAAGCACTTGAGGGTTTAGACAGAGGGAAGTAAAAGAGAAAAAAAGGAAAGAAAAGATGGAGACCAGTTTTCATTGTGGAAAATGAAGGTATACAAGGAACCATTAAACAGGAGAGGCCAACAAAAGGAACCAAGCAAACAAAACTAACTATAAAGATAAGGGAACAGATAAGTTTTAACCGCAAGTCTCTTTAGATCAACAAGTGAATTTATAAGTTGTGGCTTCCGAGCTACCAAAGAGGGGAAAGTTAAAACAATGTTTTCCACATAAGACTTCCCTCATTCTGCGTCAATTCCAGGTCCGCATCTAGCTACTTAACAGTAACAAGGATTTCCACATAAGATTTCCCTTATTCCGCATGAATTCCATACGGTGAGGATTTTCAGGATCAACGTTGTCTGTCTCAGTAGTTCTAAGTGAATTTAAATGTACAAAGTGTTAATAAAAAAAAATTGAGTGCAACAGAATTGAAGTGGAAAATTAAAGGAAATACCTGGGAGTTTTCACCTTGATCATCCGTGTCATCTGCATCCTCTACAACAAGATAAAACAAGATATTTTAGTCTTACAAGATTAAGAGACCTATACATAAGTATCCATTACAAAGGGAGCCAGATGGCAAGTATACTCACGATCTTGTAATCCTGCAAGGGCCAACAATCTGGCAGCCATTTCTCTATCTTCAGCATCTTGTAAGGCTCTAGCATAAGCCTCGTCGCTTGAAAAATTACCTGGATCAAGTTCAAAGTTGGGATTGTTATCTTCTCCATCTTCATGAGCATGCACATCAAACACATCATCATCATCATTGACATCTGTTCCATCAAACTCGTCATCATCCCCATCAGATTCTGTATGGTCATGGGGATCACCAAAACCATCCTCATCGTCTAATACATAACTTCCAGCTTCCCAGCTTCCAAAATCACTCCCCTCACTCGTCATTCTGAGCATCAGGTATGCTCTTTCCTGCTCATAATTAGCCATTGTCAATTCAAAATATCACTAAAAACCTTTTTTCTTGCAAAATATAGAGGCTGCTACAACCAAAATAAAGACAACCATCCTGTGCAAATAAGATGCGGACATAGTCTATGCAAATTCTCCCAGTCCATAACTCTTTTAATTGCTAAAAACATGATAAGACAAACTCAAGATTTAAAAACAAACTTTCAACTGAACAACAATATAGTAATAAGTCAATCAATCATGCATTTTATATATCCTCTTCCCTCTGTAAGCATGAAGATCATCAGAACCAAATCAGGATTCAAACACTTTGCACTAACTGACAAGCATTTGCTCATAATTAACAAGACAAATAATCAAACAATATCGATAGATAAAGGAAAAGAAACAAAAGCATGCTCATAATACAATTGATGTTTTTCTTGTGAACAACTTCCCTAGCAAGCCAGCAGAAAATTAATAAAGTCAAATGAAGTCGATGCTAGAAATCACGGCAATCAAGGACAATAAAACACAATCAGATAATCAATAGGTTGAAATTAAATCCAGAACCTAAACAACAAACAGACTCTCGTGATAGTAATTTGATACGGAGAAAGCCACATAGGAGAACATCAAGTCCATCACCCAATCAAAATTCTTAAAAACCCGCACGGGAACAAAATCAAGATGAGATTTCCATCAAAAAGCTCTAAAAGCAGCCGACAACAGACCGAATTGAACACAGAACAATACGAAAAAAATAAAAATAAAAAATAAAGCGGAAATTGAAGAGAACAAGAAGAGATTATAAACAGTGACATCGAGAGAGAGAAGGAGGGAGAGAGGACCTGTTCTTGAAGGGTACGAGCGAGGGCAAGGTCAGCATCGACCTGGGTGAGATTAGTGAAGGGAGTTCTGGAGGAGTGGCGAGAAGGGGTTTGAAGGGAGGTGGAGTCGGATCCAGTAGGGTCATTCTGGGGGTCTGCAACAGAGGGTGGCGATGGATTGGAAGTGGGGTTTTGTTCATGGTCGGAAGAGGCGGTGGTAGTGGTGGTCGGGGTTGGCTTGACTCCATCGGAGCCAAGTTTGGTGGCGTTAGTGGTGGTTTCGTTCTCCATAAAAGGAGATTGAGAGAAATGGGAGATTTGGATTTGAAAATTGGATGAAAGCAAGAAAAAAGAAGATGAATTAGGGAATTAGGGGAATCGAGAGTTGGAGGATCGAGGATTTCAGAGAAATTTCTTTAAGGGAAGAATCTCCGAACACGACGAAGATTATATTTGTCTTCGCACCCAATTTTCCTTTTCCCTTTAATATAAATATATGAAGAAAATTACCCCCAGAATTTGACAACCTTTTTTTTTATGTAATTAACTTCAAATAACAATTATTAGAACTTGCCAAATTTAACCAAAATTAGCTTAAACTATATATATATTAATTCTTATCAATTTTGTAAACTCATTAATGACAAAATTCTTTATATTTAAACATTAAAAAAATATTTATTCCAACCGTTCTTTTACCTGTGTGCACGATAATATACACCAGGACCATGATCCCTATACTGCACGTTATGGTCTACATAGCAAGAACCCGCTCAAAATTACAAGAACTTGTATGACTGAGTTTGGCAATGACTTGAATCCATTTACGATCCCGAGTTTTCAAACACATTGCACTCCCAATTTGAACACCTTTCATTGATAACATTAGCAACAAAACTAGAATTATTAGAATAAACAATGTTTTATCTTAGATAAGTGATATTAAAAAAAATATATAATTTACATATAAACTTAGTCAATACAAATTAAATATATATTGAAAAAATCAAGTAGTCGTTGAAAAAAAAAAACTACCCAATTTATTTATTTTTAATTATTTAATTTAAATTTAAATAACAAAAAATATAAGTAACCCCCTTTTAATTTGAAAATTATTTATATTTAAACATTAAAAAAATATTTAAATATAAATAATCTGAACCCTAACTATTTATTCAATACAAATAAATATTTCACAAAATCAAGTAAATTTCAAACCATTTGTAAAAAAGTAAAACTAATTCTTCCATAGATCTTTTCAGATCCACCGATCAGCCGGTGAGTTGTCGAGTCGAATTGCACCAGCGATCGTAAGACGGCTGAAGATTGGGCCATTCGGAGGCGGAGATCGCGTAATCTTGGAGCCAATTGGTTAAGATGAGTTCCTGTTCCATCGGCGGCAAGGTTCCGATGATCTGATTCAGGGCTCTTTCGGTTTCGTCCTTCTCGTACCTCATCAGCGCTGGAAAGGTTAATCCGTTTCGGGCGTAGCACAGCAATGGCAGCCATAGCGATAGCATTCGGAATTTTACCTCCGATGTTATCATCTCCTCCATTTCTTTGCCCGCCAGCTCCAGGAACAGAGTCGCTGAGATCTTGACGAAGCACCACTGGATTCTCGGATTACAGCAGACGGAAACAGAGGCCAGGCAGCCGGCGAAGCTCCACTGTAATATAGCCTCATCCACCGCACCGTACTCCCGTAGCTTGTTCGCCATCCAAATTAACTCATGACCGAGCTTCTCCGCTACCACCTCGCTGCCGAATTCCCCCTCCATGATTCCCGTCTCCGATCTCCTAGCGTTCAATGGCTCCTCCTTGGGGACGATGGTCCGGACGGCACTCACGGCAAGATCCACAAATTTAAGGTACGGAGTGACGTAGGCTCCGAATGGGAGGGCGGCGATGATCCGCGACGGCCATGAGCCGGCTCTGGTTCGTTCTTCGAAATCTCGGGTCCGCTTGAGTGAGTCGTATAGGAGCGAGGAGGTTCGGGCGATGGCGGCGGAGAGGGCAGAACGGTTCACCTGCAGGAGCTCGAACTGGCCGCCTTTGGCGTTTTCGTCCATCATCTTCTCTGCCATTGCCATCGTAAATTGGTACTTCCGGCAACTTGCCGGCATCTCGCTCAGGATCGCTAAGATCTGCGCCATTCATTTCAAATTTTAATTAAATTATGGTTCGGATTAACATCCAATTAAGCCTCGACTAATAAAAATTAGTGGAAAATCATTTGTATCCTAAACCCTTATAATAAATATTATATTAAAAAATATATAGCCAATTAAAATAAAGTTTAAATTGGTGTAAATATAATTTATAATTTAAGTAATTATATTATCCACTTCTTATAATTTACCACAAAAAACATTCCCAAACGATGTGGACCGAACTTCTCGAAAATGGATCCACGTGGCGAGAACCGCAAACAACGAAGAATTAGAAACTGACACGTCATTTCATCGTAGCCATGAACATGACACGTGGCCTAACTTGAACCATTCATGCCGCCGCATCGCCCCGACTTCAGTCAAGACCATAGCACGGATTCGAGGCCAAGAAAACCTCGTCATTATTTTTGGTTAATTTTTGTTTAATAATTAATAATTGGTCAATTTCAATCCCTAATTAAATTAAAATTTTCCTACCATTTGAAAAATATTATTCTATATTTAAGCTTTTTTGGAATTTTCTATAATCAACCAATCTAAACTATTATTTATAATCTCAAAGCTTAATAAATATATATTACAAAATAAATTTACTAAATTGAAAATATTTTAAAGCTTTTATTAATCTTTCAGGTGTTCAAAAGTAAATTAATTAATTTTCTACATTAACTTAAACAAAATAAAATTTTCAATTACAATAATATTGATTTTGAAATTTATTGGCAATAATTAATTTCATATTAAATTTTTAATTTTTGTATTAAAAAATTCGAAAATTAATTAAGTCATCAAAAAAAAAAAAAAAAAAAAAGGCTTACTTGAGAGAGAGCTCGGGTAAGAGGCTTAACTGAGGAACCACCGAAGTCAACAGTTTCAAAAGGAATCAAATCCAATTTGGAAAGCGAAGCCAGTGGCGAAGGAACCAACGCCGACGAGGGGTCGGAAGACGGCGGCGGCAACAGCAGAGGCGGCGAACTCCCAGACCCACCGCCGCCGCAGATACGAGTTAGCAGGCGGCAAGAAGGGGCGAGAGCAATAGGGAACCAATCTATGACAATTCTCAAAACCCAAACCGTAAACCAAGAGGTGAGCATGAGCATGAAGCGGAAGTGGTCGGCGGGGCGCCATTTCCTGCCGGAAAGTTCGTTTTTGGCATTTGAGGCGACGGAGACGAGAGAATTAGCGGCGATATTGACTGTGGACATGAAAAATGAGTTCAGGAGAGATGATGAAGAAGAAAAGGGTTTTCTTCTGTAGGCGTAAGCTAAATCCAATCCATTCGCCGCCATTAAGAGATAAGAGGTTTGAGAAATAAACAGAGACGGCCGGACGGAATTTCAGCTTCTCCGGTGGTGCCGATAAAAGCTGGAAATAAGAGCTTCAAAGTAATCGTAAACAGAGGAATTATAAGATATATATAGAAATAAAGGAGGAGTGGGGTGTTTAATTAAATAAATTAATATAATAATTAGCTAAAATATATGTCGGAACTTATTTGTCCTTATTTTCTCATAATTAATATTAAATTATAAATTTATTTATATTTTTAATAAGATCAATATTTACAAAAAAAAGAGACCCATTAAACAAATTTAAAATAGTTTAGAGACTTATAAAATAACATTAAAAAGTATATAGATGGAGCAGACCCTTTTAAAAAATGTGTTACCAGCGTATTAAACACAATCTTAAGAAATAGTTAACTAGTAAATTAAGATGTTAATTAACATTAATAGTTAACTAAACGAAGACTTAAAGGAAGAGGAAAGGCATGTGTTTGGGATAGGGTTAAAGGCGGCAATATGGAGTATTGTTGTGTGTGTTGGAGAAAGTGCTTTGTAATGAAGTGAAATGTCCAAAAAGTGCATTGGTTCGTGTCCAAACTTTCATGTCAAAACTTTCTACTTGCAGACTTATTTGAACTAGTGTACCACTTCTAAACCGACTTCAATTATGGTATTAAAATTTTAATTCGCTCTAGATTTCTTAATTTTAAAGTATTCTGTATATTTAAAACTTTCCCGTTTGATTTGTGAGGTTATATTGTATAATGTTATTGTAAAATCTCACATCGGTTGGAAAGTGGAACGAAACACTATTTGTGAGGGTGTGGAAACCTCTCTCTAGTAGACATGTTTAAAACTGTGAGACTGACAACGTTGATACATTGCCAGTAAGGACGTTGGACCCCTAAAGAGTGGATCGTGAGATCCCACATCAGTTAGAGAGTTGAACGAAACACTTCTTATAAGCTTGTGAAAATCTCTCTTGCACTTCTTAGAAGAGTGTGAAAACCTCTCCTATGACGTTGATAGCAATATGTAATGCATTAAAACAGATAATATCTGCTAGTAGTGGACCTCTCCCGTGAGACTGATGATGATATGTAACAGATTAAAACGGACAATATTTGTCAACAATGAGTTTAGGTTGTTACCGTTGCAATTTAAAAGATACTTCAATGTTAAGAAACAAACTCAAATAATATTAAGGTTCTTGAAGGAGCTCAAAGATATCGAGAACGTGTCAATTCAATTCAGTTTCTCTGTTTCTTCATTTTTTTCCAACTCAACGCTTTCTTTTCAATCGAGAGTTGAATCTTACACCTAGTTAGATCTTAAATTTTTAAAAGTCATTCCAAACACGCCATTGTTATACGAGATAGCAAACGGGTGGTCTCCACAAGGAGTTGTAGTCTCATAGGATGGCATCAAAATATCTCACCTCCTCTTATTTTGTCATAAAATATCTTCCTACCACTTTTCTAAAGCCATCTCACAAGCATCATCTAACAACTCCTCCTCTCTTATCCTTCTTGAAAGCTTGGAAGATGAGTACCTCATGGCTTCCTCTGTACACACACACTGCGGCTGCAACCGCAAGACAGTATCCAACTCGAACAAAGTTAGCATCATACAACTCAACTTCCAGAAAGCTTTATGGCAACACTTTGTCATGCAGGGCAGCTTCTTCAATTAGAGACTTCGATCTATATGATCTTTTGGGCATCGACAGCTCCTCCGATTCATCACGGATCAAGGCAGCCTACCGCGCCCTCCAAAAGCAGTGCCACCCCGACATCGCCGGACCTGCTGGCCATGACATGAGTATCATTCTCAATGAAGCATATTCACTTCTGTCGGATCCTAGTTCTAGGCTGGCTTATGATAAGGTCAGAACTCAAATACACTAATCTACTTTGTACAATTCGATTCAGAAACCATGGTTTTTGACATGTCCACAGGAGCAAGCGAAAGTGGCAGAACTTCGAGGTTACACAGGGAATCCAGTTTATTCAGTGTGGCTCGGGTCGCAAAACGAACAACGGGCGGTTTTTGTAGATGAAGTGAAATGTATTGGCTGCTTGAAATGTGCTTTATTTGCCGGGAAAACCTTTGCTGTCGAATCTGTGTATGGGAGAGCTAGAGTTGTGGCACAGTGGGCTGATCCTGAATATAAAGTGATGGAAGCTATTCAAACTTGCCCAGTCGACTGCATTTCGTGAGTAAACGTTAACGGGCTGATTGACTTTATAAGTGGTTAAGAATCACGGATCTCCACAATGGTATAATATTGTTCACTTTGAGCATAAGCTCTCAGGCTTTGCTTTGGGCTTCCCCAAAAGGCCTCGTACCAATGGAGATGTATTCCTTATTTATAAACTCATGATCATTCGGAACTCCCTCCCGACAATCCTCAACATAAGTGTCTTCTTTTTCCAATACAGGATAGTGGAAAGGTCAGATTTAGCAGCCTTGGAGTTCTTAATGTCAAAGCAACCGCGTGGAAATGTAAGAGTTGGAATGAGCAACGCAGCTGGTGAACGAGTGTCGAATATCTTCACAGACGTGAAGAAATTCCAAGCCAGATTCAAGGAGGCTATGGAGAAAGCTTCAAAAGAGCATTCCAAGGTTAGATCCAAATAGATATTAATCACAATAAGTTCAATATCTCCAACTCAAAATGGCTTAAAATTAATGATACCCTTTATTCTACAATGGTGTTTTACAGGGGGCAACCTTTGAGAATGAAGCCCAGTTGGCTGCAATTCAGACCATCAGATCAATCTCAAATTGGCTATTTTGGCAGACAGCCACGCCGGCTGGACCTGGATCAAAACAGGGCCAAAACCTGACGCACATCGCCACCAAATGCACACCAGAAATCAACAGGCTTCAGGCTGCTGTTACTGCAAGGAAACAAATCAGGGCAAAAGCTGAAGACAGAAATAGAGCTACAGAAAAACATATATACAAGGATGATTACTGGGTTCCGACCACTCTTGCACTTCCAACCTCAACTCAAACTCCAAACAGCACAATCTCAAAGTCAAGAGTGGAGACCAAACCCACCAAAGAACCAAGAGGCCTTGGTGATGGTGGTCATGTTAGCCCCATGAGGTTGGCATTACCAGTTTCGATATCGATAATCGCAACTGCTGCGATTCAGCAAATGATGAGAAATGATGGTGCCAGCAGCTTAAAGGAACACGTTGGCGGTTCTATGGCTCTAGAGTTAGTTAACAGTCACTGGATGCAGGTTATGCTAACAGGCGTCACTTGGTATATCATTGGGATGGTTGTAATGGGAATGGTAGAAATGATTGGAAGAAAGATTAGGCATTGAGAAATACACATGTAGCAAGGCTATCCAGATGATAGAAGTTGCATACATAGCTATAGCTGTACAGTAATAAAAATGGAAAAAGACATGACAGAATTAAGAAGCAGAGTGTATTAGACATGGTAAACAAACTTTATTTTTGTGTATCATACCCATTTGCTCACAAACTAGGCGGCTCGTCCAATACATCATCGATGCTAGCAGATATTGTCCTTTTTAGGCTTTCCCTTTTGAATTTCCCTTCAAAGTTTTTAAACCATGTTTACTAGGGAGAAGTTTCCACACTCTTATAAAGAATATTGTCCTTTTTAGGCTTTCCCTTTTGGATTTCCCTTCAAAGTTTTTAAACCATGTCTACTAGGGAGAAGTTTCCACACTCTTATAAAGAAGACGTGGGATCTCACAATCCACTTCCTTTGGAGCCTATCATCCTTGCTGACACTTGTTCCCTTCTCTAATCGATGTAAAGCTCTCCCAATCCATCCCTTATTGTGAGATCCCACATCGATTGGGAAAAAGAACGAAACATCTTTTATAAGGGTATGGAAACATCTCCCTAGCGGAGGGGAAGCTTGAAAGAAAAAGTCCAAAGAGGACAATATTTGCTAGTAGTGGGTTTGGGCCGTTACGATCAATGAGCCAAATGTTTTGAGACACGTAATAACATCCAAATATACCATATCCATTTTTTGAGTGAATGTACAGATTTTCGAAGATGCGAGGTCTTAAATTTATGATGATGGACCATATGGATTGATTGAAGATCAATCCAAACAGAGATTTAGTAGCGATATTTGGTTGAATAGTCCTTAGGTGCAATGACCAAACCACGACCTTTCCTTGCTCCACGATAGACAGTTTCAATAATATCAATGAACTCTTGCTTATCCTTGAGTGCCCAGTTTATCTTATTGTTGTTACCAGTACCAAGATCAATCATTATGTGTTTGTTCCTAAAGAAGAACATGACAGTAGAAGGATCATAGAGCTCGTACATTGTGTTGAAATCAGGAACCTCTGTGATATCCACAAGGTATATTACTGCAAAGTTCTTAATCGTCTCTGCAACTGAGGCCAACACTTCATCCATCTACATCAAAAACATATCAAACTATAAAAGATGACTAAACAATTATCATAAGAATGTTAGATTAATTATATAAATATTTTGAATTTCTGTAAATAATTTCTGCAATTGAATTAGATGTGTTTAAGTCATAAATAGTAAAAACCAGACTGTTGATATAAGAAAGCCGGAATCTCTTTAGAAACTTGTAGACACTCGACCACAAATTATAGAGTGACGGCTAAGAGAGCAAAGCTGTGAGACCAAGTTTACCGTGTGTGTTTGAATTAACAGGAAAAAGAGTTACATGAGAAAAACTATTATACAATTTTTAACTTAATTTATTTTTTAAAAAATAATTTATCTATAATTTGAAATTTTGTATAGAGTATGAAGAATTATTAAACAAATTTTATCTCAAATTTAAAACTTCATAAATTAATTATATACCTTTTTACCACTAAATGGATCAAATTGAATCTTGAAATTTAAAGACTATACTTTTAATTTAACTCGAAAAATCAATAAATGTTAAAAAATTTAATAACTTTCAAATTAGTCCTTTTATTTTCAATACAAAGTTCCTTGCTAAAATTAAGTGTCAAATTCAATTAAATAACTCGGTCAAAAAATTATATATATAGCTTCGTCTTTCTTTTGATCTCTGCAAAAAAATAGGGAAAATTTTCGAACAAGAAAATCGTCGTCCTCTGTATATTGATCTCCGAAGAGAATCGGAATCGGCAAGAAAATGCATAAAACCTCGACGCCGTGAAAAGCGATGAAAGCGAGGAGAAGAAGAGTTAAGGATTGGAAATGAGGTTACCTGCATACAGGTGTCGTCCCAATCATGGCCGAAGCGGATGATGACGACGCGTTCTTCTTCAGCGAGGATTGCTTGATCCACCGCCCATCCTGAGTGCAGATGCGGCAACAGGTACGACATCTCCACACCCTAAATTCTCTCTCTGTTCCTCTCTCCTTTTCTTTCTCTCAGAATCACCAAATTTTCGCTCCCAATTTTTAACGGAGAGCTTCTCTGCGACGCACTCCCACAACCGAAGCCTCTAGAACGACGTCGAAACTGCCTGGCTTCTATACGCCCAATCCAGTCGCTCCACGTGTTTACCTCCTTTTCACCCTTCCAAAATCAATTAAATTAAATTAGTTAATTATTTTTTAATTTAGAGGGAGAAGAAAATCTATAATAAGAAATAAAAAATAAAAAATTCAGTCTATTTAGGTTTCCTCGTCTTCTTCAATCTCAGATCCCAAACTCAGAGCTCCGATTCCGACGAAATCGCATTATATCGCCACAACCGACGATGGATAACCCCAAATCAAGGGCCGCCGAAGCCGCCACTGCAGGCGGCGGAATCTGTCCATCATACAAGAAATACGAGATCCGCCACCGACTCCCAAATCCAAAAATCGCCGCACTCTTAGTGATCGACATGCAGAACTACTTCTCCGCCATGGCCAAACCCATCTTCTCCAATCTCCTCACCACCATCCGTCTCTGTCGCGCCGCCTCCATCCCCGTCATCTTTACCCGCCACGCTCACGCCTCTGCTTCCGACAACCCCATCCTTAGCGAGTGGTGGGACGGCGATATCATCCTCGACGGCACCCCTGCCGCCGACCTCATCCCTAATCTCGACCGGCAGGCTACGGACGAGGTCATTCGGAAGAACACCTACAGCGCGTTCAGGAACACGCGACTAGAAGACTGCCTAAAAGAGAAGGGCGTGGAAGAGGTGATTGTAACAGGGGTTATGACGAACATCTGCTGTGAGACGACGGCGCGTGAGGCGTTCCTGAGAGGGTACAGAGTGTTCTTCTCCACCGACGCGACGGCGACGGTGGACTTAGAGCTACACGAGGCAACGTTGAAGAATTTGGCTTATGGATTCGCTTACTTGGTGGATTGCCAAAGGCTCCAAGAAATTTCAGGTAATTGAAACTCCATGCCTTATCTACTACTAAGTTTTCTTTTCTCCAAAATAGTTGGAATCATTTCAATGTTGGTTAATAATTAGTTTTAAAATGTTAATCAATTAGCAATTGGAATGTACAAGTGATTGTAGCTGACAGAATATGTGTTAGTGGTAATGGGGCTGATTGAAGTGGACATTTGTCAACGTAGAGTTGACTTTAGAAAAAAGAATTATACGGACCAAAGTTCTAGCTAGCTAGCTGATTTAGTCAACCCATGCAACTCATAAGAGTGAATATATTCTTTCAAACCATGCAAACAGCTATAAATAGATATCAAACTCTCTTAGTTTCTGCAACTATTTGGGTTCAAATGAAGAAGAAAAGCCAGACATGGAGGAGGGTTGGGTTGAGTTCTTGTTTGCTGGGACTCATCTTTGGCTTATCTTCTTACATTCTTTCTTAAAAATCCCTTTTAAAGTTTGGAATGAGTGGTTTGATCATTGATGTGGTGTGCCAAGTTGCATCAAGGAAGAGAGATTTAGTATGACATGAAGAGTGTTGTTTGATAGCCAAAAATGACTTGCCTGCTCTTCCAAATTATGGCGTTTTTAAGTTCGGATTTGATTTATGTACCGAGCAGGCAGTTATTTTGGCTAAACTGACAAACTCTTTTCTCTCATTCTAGATCTTCTCTTGTTCTCGACAAACTCTTCTTCTCTATCATTCTAGATCTTCTCTTATTCTCATATTCAAAAAAATGATTACTCATTGCATATTATATTATGAGTTAAAACGTTGATCTGCTCATAATTTTTAGGTGTCACATTAGTGGATATTTTAGTTCAAATTAACAAATAAACCATCATTTCAAGAAAAGAGTGAAATTTTAGTTCTATTTCAAAGTCATTTTTTCTATGATATAATGAAAATGTCTGAGTCATCAACAATCATATTGATGTTGAACTTGCATATATAGAATTTAAAACTGAGTTCTAAATCAAAGACGTTCAATCAAAGAAGAAAAAAGATTTCTCATTTTTATCTTGTTGGTAGGAAATGTTAGGTCATTCGCATTTACCATAAAAGTTGTAATTACATAAGAGCTTACTACAAATTGAGCAAAGTTGGACCAAGACATCAACCAATAATATACTTCAATGAAGATGTGAAGAAAGTGTTATTAAAATTGTCAAAAAGATATTTATATTCATGCTATTTTATTTTTATAAATTTTGGGTGGATAATTTTGTGATATCCCACCTTTGTTGGAGAAAAGAACGAAATACCCTTTATAAGATTGTGGAAACATTTTTCTAGCATTTTAAAGCTTTGAGGGGAAGCCCGAAGAAGACAATATTTATTAGCAAGTGGACTTTGGCCGTTACAAACTTAGAGTTATGGTGTTTTTTTAAAATATTTTAAGATTTATTTACAAGGAGCATTTATACTTGCGATATAGTTTAGATTGCATGTAGAATTATTCAAACTCAATTTTGCTTGTGAAATAATTCTCAAACAACTATTCTTGACTTGAGATATTTGATCAACAGAATCTTACTCCTCTTGTGTGATCTAAAAACAGGATTGATTGAGGACGACATCTATTAACTAAGTTAACTTTGCAAAAAGTATGTACAAATCAAAGTTACTAGCTAGCTGGTTGTGTCAACCATACGACCCATCGTAAAGTTGACCACCAAGAATTTGGATCCATATCATAGAAGCTTGAAACGATTGAAACATGTATAAGCTTGAAACGACCCGCTGTGCTTGAGACATAAAATGTTCAAATTTCTCATGTCATTGCAAATCCATGCTTAAGTCAGCTCCAATCTGAAATGACAATCTTCTAAATCTAAAAACATATAAGCAACCAGAGATCATAGTAACAAATTGATAACAGCAAGCACCTACCTACCACACATATATCGCCATTTTTTATGGACTACACAGGACTGAGTAGCACGATTCATTGTCAGCTTGTTGTCCCAGTTTCGTGACCAAATTTCAGCAAGAGATTCTGTATCGTTGCAAAATCGAAGCTCATCGCTTCCTCGAGTCGGGTGGCAACCAAGCAAGAGTAGAACTTTACTAGAGATCTCTCGAGCATTTTCTCAAACATGTTATCGGCATGCTAGAATAGCCCACAATTTCAAAGAAGAATAGCAACAACCTACCCTTTTTCCCAACTCGACCATAAGAATAAACTTCAGGTTGCGGATTTCATTTCTCTGTAGAACAGAGCAAACGATTTTTGGGTTTAGCTTCCTTAAACTCCCCTAGTCAACCTAAAGTTATCCAAAGAGAATACGTGCAACATGAACAAGAAGAGTTTGTCAGATTAGCCAAAAACACTGCCTGATTAATACGAAGCTCATAAGTTCTAAATTTCAAAACGTGATCTTTTATTCATCACGACAACAGGCAAGTCATTTTTGGCTATCAAACAACACTCTTACCTTCACAATGCATCTCTCTTCTTCACCATTTCTCGACAATAATGAGTTTGATAGTCTCCATATTTATAGCTACAAAAAGCAGCAAGGCAAATGGGATGGGAAGTCATAAAAGGAATTTACCTATATTCTTCAAAGTTGCATGATGGCATCGCTTCGCAACTTGTAAGTTTCAATCCAATTATTCTTGTAAGTCAACTCCTTACATATTATGAAAGGTTAGAGTTGACTTTAATCCATTCATTCTTATAAGGAATAACGATGTGGGCTTATACGTTTAGTCAACTTCACTCAATTTTATTCTTTTAAGTCAACGAGAAGTGATAGGGTATCGAAAAAACTAAGACACAATTCAAAATGGTTTACTCTTCTTAACATAAACGTGCACTTGTTATACATAAACGTCCTAGTTTACTTCGACTCTAATCAAAGAAATAAAAAGTAAATTCGTATATAATTTTAGTCAACTTATGAAGCAAGTTTTGGAGAATATATTCCAATTACTTTTCCTATCCCATTTGGTTGAAATTTGTATATAAAAGCCGGTGGAGTCCCGGTGCTCAAAATTGTGAATTGAAGAAGGAAGATAGATCGAACATGAAGATGTGAAAGTTTGTTTAGTGAGTCAAAGATGACTTGCCTATCGTGAAAGCATATAACGAAGGGTTTCTCGTCCAAGAAACTCTTAGTTATACATTTTATAGGCAGTTGTCTTTGGCTAATTTGATAGACTTTTATCTTTCATGTTTGGTCTTTTCTTCTAATATTTTCTCAAGAACGCTCGAAACTTTTATGAGGAGGTTCAAAATATCGAAGATTGCAAACAAGGAAGAAGTGAAGTGAAAGAGCGGTATAGTATGAGAAGATAAGAGCGTTGTATGATAGCCAAAAATGACTTGCCTGCAATAGCTCGTATGAAACTTTCTCGGTTGCTTTGATCAACCCTAGTTTCCAATGCTGGCAGGTCATTGAGGCTAACTTACAAGTTCTTTTCTTTCATGCTAGATCTTCTCTTTAAAATAATTTGACTTTGACGTACAAGATATTCGTCATTTCAATACTGGTATTGGGTTTTACGTGATGAGTCAAAAAAATTTACGTAAGGACTGGATAATTTGCACACCTACTGCCTTCCTTGGATGTGGTAGTCATTCCTTAGGCTCTCTCTCTCTCTGAAATCGAACTCTAATTCTCCATCAAAAGTTGATAAGACAGAAATTTGAATGATGCGTCACCAGCACAATAGTCTTGCGATTTGTTGAGCTATCATGAATCATCAGACCAATGGACAGTGGCATCTCATTTTTTCTAATTATTTTGCTCATGACTTCGAAAAATAGAAGAACTTAAATGTAACCTAAACCAACTTTGATAGGCTATGGAAGAGGATCTTCGTCTTTCTATTTTATCATCTTCTTCAAATTGCATCTGTTCTAGTTGAGATATCAGTCGAAAGAATTTAATCCAATAAAAAAGGGTTACATGCCGACTTAAGGCATGAGTTAAAAAAATTTAACCCGATGAAACTAGTACTATAAATAAATATTATTGCATCTTCTGGATTAAAATATTACATTAAGATTAAAAAAAATGGTTACGGAATATCCAACATTTAAAAGTGAAAAATATGAAACGACAGAAAAAAAAAAAATTGTCCTATTAGACGACATGGTTATGATTACCATAAATTTCTAATTTTTGTAATAATACCACTCGAGAACGCATAGTATAGACGGGAAAGAATATGTGCAAATGAATAAAAAGAGCTAATTAGATTAGTCAACTCACTGTCTCGTTAATATGAAGCTCATAAATTTTAAATTATAAAACGTTATCTTTTGCTCATCGAAATAGTAGGTAAGTCATTTTTATCTACCAAACAACACTCTTATCTTCATGATGCATGCTCAAATTTTAAAGGCGAACTCAAATTTATTAAGAAATAATTTACAAGGAAGTCATCTTTGACTATTGAACGAGATTCGATCTTTCTCTCTAAAAATGTGAGATTCTACATTAGATAGAGAGAAAAACGAAACATTTGTTATAAGAGTGTGGAAACCTCTCTCTAGTAGACGCGTTTTAAAATCGTGAAACTGACAGACGATACGTAACGAATTAAAGCGGACAATATATATTAACAGTGAGTTTAGACCCCTTAAAAAAAAATGATGCATTTGATACTAATGAGTTTGATAGCTATAAAAAGCAAAGCAAATGGGATGGGAAGCCATGAAGGAATTTACCTATATTCTAAAAGCTGCATGATGGCATGGGTAAAGTAACCCTCCATAATTCTATTCGCTTCTAGATGGGTTTAAATGCGGTTTCAATTTATCTATTTTTGAACTAATTTTGATCGAGATTTATCTTGACACGTTCGAGTCAGTTCCAATCAATACATTCTTTTAAGTCAATGAGAAACGATAGAGCAATTAACTCTACTTAATTTAATATTAATATTATATCATTAACGATTAAGTTATAATTTGTGTTTCATTTCAAAAGCCAGATTAATAGTTGACTTTAACGGAATTTGTATATCATTTTAGTCAACTTATAAAGTAACTTAAGAGAATATATTCCAATTACTTTTCATATTCCATTTGGTTGAAATTTGTATATAAAAGCCCGTGGAGTCCCGATGCTCAGAATTGTGAATTGAAGAAGGAAGATAGATCGAACATGAAGATATGAAAGTTTGTTTAGTGAGCCAAAGATGACTTGCCTATCGTGAAAGCATATAACGAAGGGTTTCTCGTCCAAGAAACTCTTAGTTTTTCATTTTATAGGCAGTTGTCTTTGGCTAATTTGATAGACTTCTATCTTTCATGTCCGGTCTTTTCTTCTAATATTTTCTCAAGAACGCTCGAAACTTTTGTGAGGAGGTACAAAATATCGAAGAAGTAAAATAAAAGAGTGGTATAGTATGAACGGATAAGAGCGTTGTGTGATAGCCAAAAATGACTTGTCTACATAGCTAGTGTGCAACGTTCTCGGTTGCTTTCATCAACACTAGTTTCAAATGTAGGCAAGTTGTGGAGGCTAACTTACAAGTTCTTTTCTTTCATGCTAGACGCGCTCTTTTAAATAATTTGAAGAAGAAGATCTCGATCGTTCCAATATTGATACAGTATTAGTCTTCACCTCACTCTAAGTACTCCGACTTTTCATAAATAGGTAATTCACGGATCATATATTTTGTGTGTTTAATTCAATTATGTGACGGAACCTTCACTTTTGTTCTTCAACTTGTAAGATGTTATCTTAATTCTCTCATTGACTTGGGAACTTGGATACGTATGGGTAAGAAAGAACTTTTAATTTTGATACTCATCTCCTCTTGCAACTCGAGAGATTGAATATATTCCAAACTAAAAAGCTCGGAAAAGGGTGAATCACAATTTGAGAAAATTGAGAGATCTTAAAATGAAGGGAAGTGGTTTTCTATAATTTGTTTGTACCCTACCTGGTTGATATAAAAAATTTAGATCTTAAAGGTCTAGCATAAACGTTTTATAACTACCATTAAATTATAAATCTTTTAAAATTCGAGAGAATAATTTTTTTTATTGGAGAATTTATAAAAATAATTGAAAAAATATTTCCACGTGTAAGAGTGATCAGGCGCCGCCAAGTGTCGGTTTGTGCAACGTGGAAGCCACACTAAATCCACTAACCACACATCAAACCCCACGTGCCCTTCTTAATCACTCCATAATTTTGCATTTTTTTAGCTAATTAATCACATCAATTAAGCACACTAATTAACGTTGTTTCAATCTCAACCGACCAAACCATCTTTTCTTTTAAAAATTTAAAAAGTCTTCATTGTCTCTTCGTATTAAATATTTTAAAATTTAAATGTTTAAACTGATGTTTATTTGAGTTCGAATATGTCACATAATTAATGTTTACAAATTAAATATTAAGTTTTTATTATTAAATTATTTTTAAAAAAAACAAAATTATACAATTATTATTATACATGATATACAAATAAATGTATTAAATTTTAAACTTTTAAAATGTTTTTACTAATATTCTGATTTATCTTAAATTTTTATTAATTAATTTTAAAGATTATATCAATTATAATACAATTAGTTTTCAGTGTAATATTTTCAATTATCTACTAAATTACGATCCATATGTTTAAATTTTATCTATTAAATTACGATCAAATACGAGCTATTCATTAATTAAATAATTAAAAAAAATGGTGTGATAATTCTCCTAAAACAATATTAAATATATAAAATCATTCATCAAATCTATACAAGCATTCTATCTCTTTCACTTGAATTTTAAATCTTTTACGTAAAATCTCCTGCATGATTCTTGCTGTGTGCTCGAATCTCACTCTTCCAATCGCTGCTCTCTCCACACAAAGTCAACTTAATCCCTTCCTCAAATCCTACGTGGCAACATCTCATTGGACAACTCCATATATTATCATAAAAATGCCCTCATCCACTGCCATGAACCACGCTTATAAACTTCCCTTCATTCCCTTGATGATATAATTAAGCAATCCCAACATTCTCTCCCTATAAATATCATTCCTTTCACTCAAATTTCTATATTACTTTGATTGAAAGAAAAAACCCCAAGTTGTGAAGAAACTATGGGAGTTTTGAGCTTAGCCATTAGGGTTTTGGTGTTCATCTTGTTTGTGGGGTGGCTTTTTATTTGGTTCATGATGCCCACTAATACTTATAGACATCAATGGCTTCCCAAAATTCAGGACAAGAGTCGTAGCTCGTCGTATTTTGGATCCGAAGGTTTTGTTTTTCTTTTTTGTGTAATTTTTAAGTTTGATGTAGAGTTTTTACACGGTTGTTTTGCTTTGGCACAGGAACTTCTCTTTTGATGTATACGTTCCCCATTTTGTTCATTGCTGTTTTGGGATGTGTTTATGTTCATATTGAACGAAGATGCAGAGAACAAAACGTGAAAATTAGGTGAATAGTTATGTTGTATAGAGGTTGTTTTGTATCGTTCTTATTTAAATGAGTTTTGTTTTGATCTTGATAGGAATAGAGGAAACGATAATGGTTTGGCGATGTGGAAGAGGCCAGGGTTTGTGAAAGGGCCACTCGGGATTGTGTCGTGGACAGAACTAGCGTTGCTGGCCATGTTCGTGGCACTTCTAGTTTGGTCATTTGCTACATATTTAAACAATAGCTACCACAGCGAGAATGAGTAAGAACAACTATATGCAATAGTTGAAGTTCTAAGTAATTAATCAACTAACAACTTTGATACTGATGGCAGGTGGGAAAGTAGATTGGGAACTGCAGCGTATTGGCTTGGAGTTGTTGGGAATATTTGTTTGGTGTTTTTGTTCTTTCCGGTGGCACGCGGGTCATCGCTACTGCCGTTGCTCGGCCTTACATCGGAGAGTAGCATTAAGTATCATATATGGCTCGGTCATATGACGATGGCGTTCTTCTCCGCTCATGGAATCTGCTTCGTTGTCTATTGGGCTGCTACTCATAATCTTTCTCAAGTGAGTATTCATTATAACATGTGATATCCCATGTCGGTTGGAGAGGGGAACTGAACATTTCTTATGAGAGTGTGGAAACCTCTCCCAATCATGTGACTAACGACTATACGTAACGGCGAAAGCATACAACTGTTGCAAATGGTATAAGAGCCAAACATTAGGTTGTGTGCCAGCGAGGACGCTCCCCTCCTTAGGAGAGTGGATTGTGAGATTCCACTTCGATTGGAGAGGGCAACAAAACATTCCTTATAGGGTGTGGAAACCTCTCCCTATTCCGTAATAGATACATTTTTGAAACCGCGGGGCTACTCTTTTTGTTTTGGCAGATGCTTGAATGGGCTAAAACAGATGTATCAAACGTAGCAGGAGAGGTATCACTAGTGTGTGGACTCATAATATGGGCAACAACATTCCCTGGCGTTCGAAGGAAGTTCTTCGAGCTCTTCCTCTACACTCACCATCTCTACATTCTCTTCATCGTCTTCTTCATCTTCCACGTCGGCATCTCCTACGCCTGCATTATGCTCCCTGGTTTCTACCTCTTCCTCCTCGACCGCTTCCTCCGCTTCCTCCAGTCCCGCCGCCGTGTTCGCCTCCTCTCTGCTCGCCTCCTCCCCTGCCACACACTCGAGCTCAACTTCTCCAAACACCCAGGTTCATCAAATCCTCCATTTCCCCCTTCTTTTACCACCAAAACCCACATGGGTTCTCAACATTTTCTTGATTTTTTTTGTAGGATTGAAGTACACCCCAACGAGCACTCTGTTCCTGAATATCCCCTGCATCTCGAAGCTCCAATGGCACCCGTTTACCGTCACATCCCACGCCGACTTAGAACCAGAGACACTCTCCGTCGTCATCAAATGCGAGGGAACATGGTCCACCAAGCTTTACCAGACGCTTTCTTCGCCATCCGCTATTGATAACCACCTCCAAGTCTCCCTCGAAGGCCCCTACGGCCCTGTTTCCACTTCCTTCCTCCAATTCGACTCTCTTATCATGATCAGCGGCGGCAGTGGCATAACCCCTTTCATTTCCATAATCAGACACCTCATTCATAACTCCAATTCCCATCAACAAATCCCCAAACTCCTCCTTATCTCCGCCTTCAAAAACTCCTCCGATTTGACCTTCCTCCACCTCCTCCTCCCTCTCTCTGGCGCCAACACTCTGGAGAATTTCCAAATCGAGGCCTATGTGACGAGAGACAAATCCCCTAAAGACGAAAACCCACAATTCAGAACGGTGATTTTCAAACCCCATGAAGGGGATTCCCCTGCGACGGCGATTTTAGGGCCCAATGGATGGCTATGGCTAGCGGGGATTATCTGTTCGTCGTTTGGGATTTTCTTGGCTCTAATGGGGATTGTGACAAGATATTACATATACCCAATTGATGGGAATTCAAACGATGTGTTCAATTTGAGTTTAAGGTCGTTTTTACACATGTTGGGGCTGTGTTTATGCATTGTCATGGCGGCGACTGCGGCGGTGATTTGGAACAAGAGGAAACTAGCGAAGGAAGGCCGGCAGATTCAGAACGTCGAAGGGGCTACGCCAAATGCGTCTCCATCGGCAATGGGGTTTGACAACGTTGGCGAGATGGAATTGGAGAGCGTTCCATTTGAAGCTCTTGCACAATCTGTTCATGTTTATTATGGGGAAAGGCCCAACCTTCCAAGTAAGGCTTCCATCAAAATTTTCAAAAACGGTTTGTTGGATTAAAAGAAAAGTCCCCCTCGACTAATTTTTTAGAGAATGATCATAGTTTTATGATCAACTAATACTCTCTCCATTGATTTGAGGCCTTTTAGGAAGCCCAAAGCAAAGTCACGAAAGTTTATGTTCAGAGTGGACAATATCATACCATTGTGGATATTAGTATTCGTCTAACATAATATCAGAGTCATGCCCTAAACTTAGTTGTGCCAATAGATTGGTAAATCCTCGAATGTCGAACAAAGGATTCCAAAAGAAAAGGAATCAAGCCTTCTCGAAGGCATAGTCAAAAAAAGGACTAAGACTCCAAAAAAAGGAGTCTAGCCTCGATTAAGAGGAGGCGTGTTGGATGAAAAGAAAAGTTCCACATCGGCTAATTTAGGGAATGATCATGCGTTTATAATCAAGGAATACTCTCACCATTGGTTTGAGAGCTTATGCTCAAAGTGAACAATATCATATCATTGTGGAGAGTCGTGTTCGTCTAACATGGTTCATGTGTGTGTCTAAAATTTCTTCTTTTTTTTTTTAGGAATTTTACTAGAACGCAAAGGCGAAAACGTGGGAGTTCTTGCATCAGGCCCCAAGAAGATGAGGCAAGAAGTTGCAGCCATTTGCGGCTCTGGTTTGGCTCCAAATCTCCATTTTCAGTCCATCAGCTTCACTTGGTGAACAATAATCCAATACCCATAACAATGTTCCAATCATGTGTTTTTGTTTTTGTGTTTTTGTGTTTTTTTTTTTTTTTCTTGGTCTTTTGTGTGTTAAGTGAGGAAGAAAGGTCTGATTTAGTTTGTTTTTAGTTTGTTTCATTCTGTGTAAGCATTTAAATCGTTTCATGAAAACGCGTTTCGGATTATGTTCCATACGGCAGACATTCATTTGACTAATAGTTGAACAAAGTATTACCGTTATATTCCATATGGCAAACATTCATTTGAGTAATAGTTCAAACAAAGTACCGACGCGTGCGTTCAATGAATCTGATGAAAATATATATTTGATACACAATTCATTGAATTTGAATCGTAAATTCCGGTAAAGTTATTTGAAGGTGATTTTATACCTAAATTAAATTTAGTTTGAGACAAAACTTGAATTTTTGAAGAGGGTTAAAATTAATCGATAAATGAGCTAATATTATAATTAATTAAATAAATGAAAGAGAAGAGTAGAATGTTATTTAATATGTACAAATAATCAATTAATGCAAACAAAAATAAATTGATGTTTTTTACATTAATCATTAGTTAAACAATCTAATTTAATTACTAAAAACAATTAAATAGTAGAAAAAAAAAAGTAAAGTCAAAGAATAAACGAAATAAATAAATAAGGATAAATACAAAACATGTAACGAACAGCTCAGCAACTATACTTTACCTTAATATTATATAATGTTTTATTTAAATTTTATTTAATAATTTATATAATTTTTTAATATTTGTATTGTATTTATAATTTCATTGGATGAATATTACCGTGAGCATGGTTGGGGGCCACAACAACGGTTGGGTGTGGCGGCGTGTACTGTAAACGAACGCAGAAATTTCTCAAGAAATTCTGAGAATGTCAAAAGATCGAGGAATTCATGATTCCTTCCCCTACAAATTTCAATTTTAATCCTCTTCTTCCTCCAACCTTGATCATCAGTTACAGTGACCAAAAATCCAATCCAATCCCCTTACAATGGCGCTTCAATCCGACTACCAACTCACTGGCGCCGGCGACGATGAAGCCGCCGCCAGAAACAGGAAAAAGGCCATCGTCTGTGAGCTCTCTGCCTCTCAGACTGCTCGTATTACTCAACAGTTCGATCACTCTTTCATTGCTTGGATCTTCGGAAAGGACGTCCGTCCATGGAGAATCGCGTCTCTTCTTCGCCGTCATCTTTGTCTCACCGGAACTGTTAAGGTCTTTGAGCTAGGACTTGGCTATTTCGTGCTTAAATTCTGTGAGACTGACTTTTTAGCTTTACAAGACGTTCCGTGGTCAGTTCCTAATCTCTGCATCCATGTGTCTCCATGGACTCCTGATTTCAAGCCATCGGAAACCATCCTTTCCTCTGTTGATGTTTGGGTTCGCCTACATGAGCTCTCCATCGAGTATTACGACGACGAAGTTCTGCAAAAAATTGCAGCGGCCATCGGCGGCGATCTTGTGAAGATCGATCCGGTAACTAAAAACCGCTTGAAATGTAAGTTCGCTCGTATTTGTGTTCGAGTAAATTTGTGTGATCCTCTTCCATCGATGATTAGACTTGGTAAAATTAGGCAAGAAATTGAGTATGAAGGTTTTGAGTTGCTGTGCCCTAATTGTAGCCGTGTTGATGGTTTGAGACATAATTGTTTGAATTTGAAAATTCCTTCTGGTTTTTCTGGATTCAATCCCCATAGAGATAAACCCCACCACCATGGAGCTCGTTCTTTTAAGCAGCCGTTGATTCCTTCTGAATCTTCAGCACCATCACCTCGGGGATCCAGATTCCAAGTTCTTGATTTGAATTCGAATGAGTGGCCTAGCCTTGGTGAATCTGGAAAAGCAGGTACGAGTATAAGAACAAGTTCTTCACCTGTTCATGTGAAAGATAAAGCAATTGCAAAGAAAAAGGAGAAATGTGGAGACTCTGTTCAACCATTGCCTAAAGAATCTTCAAGAGTTACCATTAAAGATCAGTTGAAGGCTGCAAAAACCAGCAACAACCCCACCGTGAATGAGCAACCCCCATCACCAACTCCATGCATTCTACCCCTGCAACCATGTCCTGCTTCTGAGGCTGTCCTCGAGTTCCATTCAGCTGCCATCCAACGCTCGACGAGAACGAAAGAGATAACCAGCGTGCCGTCTAAAGAGATCAGTGTCGATAGTCGCCCCACTGTTTACACGATCGACCCGAAGATCACTAGCCTTGACATTGCTTTATCAGAGACACGAACAACCTCAATGCCAAACCAAATTCAATATGCAATCGAGTTCGTTCCGACTATGAGAGATGGCAACAAGGGCGGAGTTGATTTGGGATCAGAATCATGTGGTAAGAAGATTTTGTGCTGGAAGTTTCATTGGACTGACAATGAGAAGCTAATACGAGCATTGAAAGATTTGATTAAGCTACACGAGCCAAGCATTGTGCTGATATTTGGCACCAAGATCAGTGGTGCTGATGTGGATAAGGTAGTGCAGGAGCTCCCTTTCTGCTATTCTTACTACAGAAAGCCTGATGGCTACAATGGTGGGGTTTGGCTGTTATTGTCTAACCAAGATGTTGAAACTAAAGTGAACTCATGCAGCCCACAACAGGTTTGTGCATCAATATATTTTGATTCTAAAACCACTGTAGCAGCGTTTAATCCTTCAGGTGTGGACACCAAAACGTCGTCGGGACCGTGGGGGTCGCCGTTCTTCCATACTCCGACGAACTGGATGACTTCAATGGCATACTGATGAGGGAAAAACTGGGAAATGTAAACAAGTATTAGACACAATCTTCTTGGGACATCTATAAGCCCAAGAACTGTATTGCTTCTTGATTTGATTACGTTGTGATCTTGTAGCTTTGTTGTTGATTTAGTGGATTATTGGGAGGTGGATTTAGGCATTTACCGCTGATCCACCCTAAATCTTGTGTCCATTTGTTCTTCGCTCTTTATCCTTGGGCCGACAGAAGAGATGAAAATGGGCTTGGGCCGACAGAAGATAGGGCCTGCCAATTTTACCTAAAAGAAAAGCAAAAGCCCACCTTTTTAATGAAATGGGCTTGGGCCCAAATGACCAAAACTGAATAACGAAGGAGGATATTTTGTGGAAATAAAATAATAAAAATTAATGACAAAATTGACCCTACGTTGTCCTTGCATGCCAGTTGCTTTATTACCTGTTACTTTTCCCATCATCATTACCTTCCCAATTTAATAATATTTCAAAATTAAAATTATAAAAATTATAAAGGGGTTAGTTGGTAATGTGGGCCCACCCCATAAAGAGGTGATGTGTCAATTACTGTATAATTCTTATTATAAAATTAAAATGAGTATTATTTATTTATTTATATATTTATAAAAGGAAATTTACCCTGGATGAAATCTTATCCAAAGAGATTAATTAAAATATAAACCAAACTTTCTCAACTTTCATAATTTAATTCTATTTTTTATAAGAATTATTCTTAATTATAATTTTACCTTAATTGATCATAATTGTTATTCTTATTTACCCTGACAAAAAAACATTACTATTATTGTTATTTTTTACTGACGGAAAAGGACTCGTGAAAAACATGCAAATGTTATTATTATTATTATTGTTGTTATTATTTAACCATCCATGCAATTTTCGGTCTTTTTTTTTATTTTTTATTTTTACGAAAATAATGAACATATTAGCCTCTAAACATTTTGCTTTTCCCAACCTTTCATTATAAAATTAAATTATTTACACATTAAATTGAAATGATTGAAAATTAATAATTTTAAACTAAAGTGTAAACATTAAATTATTATCTTTACGAAAGTTTATAAAATTAAATATTTTTAATAAACAAATAAATAGTTTAATTTTAATTCTTTTTCTCTCTCTCTTTACTAAATTAAACATGTGAATCTTTAGCTCTCTTCCCAATCCTCACCGCCATAATAAAAATAAATAAATAAATATTAATAATGTCTCTTTTCTTTTATCAAGAAAAATGTTTCACCTTCTTTAATCAAAGGGCAAAAATAAGAAATACAAAGCAAAATTGGGCCAAGAAAAGAAATACAAAAAGTTACTAGAGGGACAAAAATGTTAAAAAAAAAAAAGAATGGGCCATTTTTTGATGTGGATCTCAGCTTTTATGAGAAAGGGTAGGTGTGTTGATAATGGTGGTGGGAGATAGTGAGTTAAGAATTGGAAGCAAATTTATGGCCATTTTTTGGTTCAAATATAACCGCTTAAACCCATCACTAGCAGATATTGTCTATTTTAGTCCATTATTTATCGTCTTCAGTCTCACGATTTTAAAACGTGTCTGTTATGGAAAAGTTCCACACTCTTATAAAAAATGATATTACTTACCATCTTTATAAAATATATGAGTTGCTTCTCTGGTTGTCGACCTCTAGTCATTTGATCAAAATATGTCAATTATCCACTCTACGTAATTTTAACCTATATCCTACTCGTGTTAAAAAAATCGACTTAAATTTGGTCAAGAAACTTTTTGAACTCGATATGCTCATTCATGTTTAGCTGAGCGGTGGACCCAACTCAACTAAATCATAAAAGTATCTAAAATATATAATTGTGTTTGAATTTTTTATAGTAGTCGAGTGTTTGGAGTAGTCCTCTTTTTCCAATATATTTATACTCCCTTTTTTTTAACCCTATGATTGTAGATGGGACGAACCTTTTTTTTTAGGAACTCCTAGTTGCAAAAAGCCTATTTGACCCTTCTTTTACATTTAAAGCCCCCACTTAATCATTTACCCATACATACATATAAATATATAAATATATATATATATTGTGAATGTTTGATTAATCCACCACACCTAAATGGTGTGAAAGTTATCTTATTTATAATCAAATGAATTACAAGGATATGGAAATAGTAATAAATGGAAATAACAATAAATGGAAAGATACGTATGATAATAAAGCAAATATTAGATATTTGCCTTATAATAAAATATCAAATATAATATATATGGTAAACTATAATTTATTACTAAATATCCTTAACATATATATACATATAATAAATTTTAAGGTAGCTTTTAATGTCAACTCCAGACACTTTCTAATTTGTTCTGTTTTATTAGCTTTAATTTTTCGTGTTTTTTAGGGTTACTTATTTATTTATTTGAGTATAATAATAATATTATTATTATTTATTTTTGGATAATCAAGTTTGGAGGAAAAAATTAGAAAATAATTGTAAACTAATTTAATTACTTTAAAATTAGTTTGTATGTACTCAAATGCTTATAAATTATAATTCAATTACTTATATATATATATATATATATAAATTAAAAAAAAGTGTGTCTTCTAGAATCACACAAGTGGGAGTATTAAAAAAGAAAAAGAAAAAGAAAAAGAAAAAAGATTTTTTCTTTTAAATAATTTTTTTTCTTCATAATAATTAAAAAAAAGGGGGAAAATTGATGTGTTGAAAAAAACAGAAACTGCATATGAAATGAAAAAATCCAAAACATGACAGGGATTCAAAAACAAATCACAAAGTCTCACGCTCCTCAAAAAGGTGAGTGATAACACGCGCCAATAATAGTAAACCTATTTCAAGCAAAAATTACGGAATTGCCATTCCTAGTCTCACCAAAATAACCGGCCAACCAAGGACAGTATCTTTGTCCGATGTATCACACTCACGTTTTTTTTTTCTTTTTCTTTTATTTTTTTTAGATTACTAATTCAAAATTACCCTTTTTTTTAAATAAAAAAAAAAATTGACACTTTTTAATTATTCCATTTTTATTAATGAATATTGGAGATTTAGAAAATAAATTTTTTTTTTAAAAAAAAAAAAATCTAATTCCTTCTTCCAAATCAGTCGAATAAAAAACATTAGAATAAATAAGTTGTTGGGTAATTAAATTAAATATAATTTAATAATGTTGACATGCATTTTTTTTTATGTCGAGTTTTAAATTTTTATCTCTGTCATAGATAGGAAATTTGAACTTATAGTCTCTTGACCAATTGTATGTATTTCATATTAGTTAAATTATACTCGCGCTTGATCTGATTTTAACTATTAAATCAATGATATATATGTTTAAACCTTAATTATGATGAGTTAATCATATCTATTCGACCTTACAAATTAAAAAAATGATATTTATAATAGTCAAAGATAATAGATATATATAAAATATGATATATAATTCTTTGGTAGTATATTAATTTTTAAAATTCTAAGCTAATTTTTTTTTTCTAATTTAATGACAATAATTCAGAGGAAGAGGGAGAAATGGTCCAATTGACCAAGTCAAAATTCAGTTATTTTTTAATTTCATATATAATTGATACGTGATAATTTATAATATTTATTTAATCAAGCATTAAAAAAAAGTGAATATTGAGCTCGGAGATAATTTTTACTTTTAAAAATATTTAAAAATAAGTGAATATTAGACTTGTGTTAATTTGTGATAGCAACAAACATTTCATTCGGGAAAAGATTTGTCATTTGATCTAATAGCGTTCCGTTAGATAGGAACATATTTGATAAATACTGATAACTTTCGGATAGAGTATTAAAACGAAAAAATCCATTAGATAATGAACTATTGATTCTAAGCCATCTATGGTGATGAATCAAAAATCCGAAGTGCTTTTCTTGCATATTCTTGATAAACCAGCATTTATATAGGAAGATTTGTTTGGGAAGTAAGCAGCCCTTTTGACATCTCTTAGTCTGCCAAGAATTCTCGATGCGAAAATACAGAGACAAAAGGCTGATGAAGAGTTTGTTTTTTTTTTTCCAAACTAAGAATAAAAAGAAAAAAAATTTCTCAGAGTAATTATTAAAATTATTAAAATAACTATAAATAAATAAAACGATCATTTTTTCCCCTATTTCTATTTATTTTTTTTCAACCTCATCAATCAATTCCCTTATCTCCAACAAAAAAATCCGACAATCATCTTTGTATTCTAACAAAATTCCATTTTTCTTAACTCATAATTATTATTTTTTCTCTCTTTCCTCTCCTTTCAAAATCAATTTTATAATTTTGTGAAGACTTAATATTTCTATTTTTCTTCGTCTAGTATTAAAAATATTTATATTTTTATCTTCAAATTTTATAAAAAAAATAACTTAATTCACGAGTGAGATCCCACATTGATTGGAGAGAAAAACAAATGTCACAAAAAAGGCGGATTATGAGATCCCACATCACTTGAAGACAAGAAACATTATTTACAAGTGTGTGGAAACCTCTCCCTGCCAGGTACATTTTAAAAAACTTAAAGGAAAGCGGTGAGTTTGGGCTATTACAAATGGTATCAGAGTTAGATACTGCGCGATGTGACATCAAAGAGGGGTGGACACAAGGTCGTGTGCCAATAAGAATGTTGAGCCTTGAAGGAGGAGGTGAATTGAGGGTCTCACATCGATTAAAAGAAGGAAAGAAGTGTCAACGAGTACGTTGGGGTTCAATGACAAAAATAATTAAATTGAAGTGTAATATTATTAAATTAAATGTGGTAAATAATAAAATATGTATAACTTATGTTATTAAGAGCATATGCGGCTAAAAATAAAATAGTATTCAAATGAATGCCATCAAATGAAGAGAAGTGATTGATCAACCTTCTTTAATGTCTCTCATTTAATCATAATGCCCCTAAAGTACTTCAACATTAAATTAATCATATTCATCATATACTATATGATGTGACCCCAACTATTTAATTTCCTCTAAAGTTAGTTTTTATATGGTGCTTATTAAAATTATGTTATTAAATTAGTTGGAATATTGAAAACAATGATGAGAGAAGAAAAATATTTAATTAAATGGTTTAGAAATTAGAATATAGTTGTCTTGTCATATGAAAATGCATAGAATTTCAATATGATAGCTACATGAGTAATGAGTGTGGAGGGTGGAGCAATGGGTAACTGACACGTGTACTTTAAAAAGATTAATATACTTTTTTTTATTTCAAAATTTATTCCCAAGTCTTCCTTATTATAGTGTCTTCGAGTTCACAAATTCTAGTATGGATTTTAAGGCTTCTTCGATCATATCGATATCAACGACGTAACGTTAGATAGACGAATGACCTCGTGGTAAGGTAAAAAAGTAATTCTCAAACTAATAAACGAAAGTATATTGAATTTGATATTTATCGACTGAAAAATCATATTCTATCATAGAACATTAGATTTATTCTAAAGTTTTGGTTGGATTTGTATCTATTTGTCTCAATTATATATATATATATATATAAAATTAAAAAAAGAGACCAAAATCAATGAATTAAAGATTTTTACACGTGGAAATAAAAACCAATAATCATACATTCCAATAAACAATTAAATAAAATTCTTAATATTTAAAAATAGAAAATTAAAAAGGAATATAGTATCTAAGACAATGGCAAAAGAATTTGTGTTTATTATTATTATTATTATTATTTAAAAAATAATAATAAATATGAATTTGATGAAGGGCAGAATAATGAGAGTGCATGTGAAAAAGCCAAAGTGAAATTCTTTTTTAAGAAAAAAGGAAACAACTTTTTGCAAATTCCAAATACTAACCCTACATCTTCACCAAGCCACACAAAAGGTGGAGACAGAAAATAATAATAATAAAATAAATTCTCGTATATTCACCCGTTTTCTAGGGTTAAAAATTCCGACTTTCACGTTAATATGATATTATTGTCTACTTTGAATATTAGCTCTTCTGATAAACTTTTGATCTGACTTTACATCCATTAAACGTGTATTGACCGAATGGTGACTATGTTAATTAATTCGAAAATGGGTTCATAAGTATTTGGTGCAATTAAGTTAAATAAATAAATAAATATCTAATAATTTGTAAAAAAATTTATAATATGATGCGAGTAATTGAAAATTATTAAATAAATAAATAAAGTTGATTAAAGGCATTTCTTTGTGTCTGTGAATCATTAGAGAGAGAAAAAGTAATAAATAAATAAAATAAAAATTATAGTGGTGGGACAAGAGGGAAAAGAAAAATGAAAATAAATAACATGAATAAATTAAAAATACATTTTTAATTATATTTTTCATTTTTTATTTTTGGTTTTTGTCTCTAATTCTAAAAAAGCAATATTCTAAATCCATGTATTTTATTTACTAAATATTTGAGCGAATATCTTGAAATTTTGTACACGAAAAAAAACATGTTGAAAAGGTTTGTATTGGTTTATGTAGGTAATCTTCGCTCTTAAAACACCTCAAAATAAGTAAGAAATATGATCGTGTCACAGAAAATGTTTATGAGCATTCTAAATTTCTTCGAGGACCGAAAATAAACGTGCTCAGAGTTGATATAGGCAGTAATAATGGATAGTTTTTAATAAATTTATAAATAGTTTTGAAAATAAATTATTTTATAGGGATAAATACAGAAAAAGAAGGGAATTGAAAGACAGCCCAGATTCTAAATTAATTAATTAATTAATTGAATGAGGCAGGCTGTGAATCAGTTTTAAAAAATTTAATTGAATGATTTGTAAATATTAAGATTATAGTGTTTTTATATAACATTATTTACAAATCTATTATTCCTTTGCAAAATAATAATAATAATAATAATAATACCAAAATAATAATTTAGAAAACATGAACAACATCATTGTAGGGAGACAAAGCTGATATAAAAAAACATAAATTATTATTATTTTTTAAAAATCATATCATTATTATTAATTTAATAATTTGAAAATGAGAGAATGGTGGGACATCATTTTAAAATATACAATTTCAAAACAACATATAAATAAATAAATAAAAGGAGATACGTAATCTTTAAAAAATTAAATATAAGAACAGTGGGCTCCACCCCACACCGGTTGTCACTATCATCACGGCCTGATTTGAATATATAACGCGGGACCCGGCGGCGCGTTTATCTCACGCGCTTCACTGTAAACGAAAAGGTTTTTTTTTTTTCCTCTGTTCTTTCAAGCCTGTCTGGTTCTGGACATGAGAACGAGCTCAAATTTTTTTTAATTTTTTTTTTTTAAAGAAAAAGAGAGTCAGAGGTTTGGGGCAAGTGAACGTGCGCTATTTGAACCACAGATCTGGATCCTCCCCAAAGCATCAAGCAAACAAACCCCTCTCTTTCTCCCTCACTTTCCCTCTGTCTCTCTTGAGGGATTGATTTTCTTTTCTTTTTTCTTTTGAATTCAAAGGAGAGAGAAAGTAGGAGAGAGAGAGGAAGAGGAGTGAAAGAGAAAGCTCGGCTTCAGAAAACAATGGCAGACTAGCAGCAGAAACAGAGTTGCAGAAGCAGAGTTGCAGGTTTCTTTGAACACCCAAATAATGCCTCTCTTCTTCTTCTTCTTCTTCAAAAACTAAAACCCAGTTCAAGGAAGGCTGTGGTGTCACTTTTATGGTAAACAGTTTAAGCTTTTACCATTTACTTGCCCCTAGAGATCTTCATGAACTATGAACATTACATTTTTCTCTGTTTCTTCTTCTTCGTCCCTGTTTTGTTTCTTTTACGGGTTTTCCCTTTAATGAAGGAAGCCTTTTCTTTTCTTTTCTTTTCTTTTCATCTAACCCACACGGGAATACTTGTTGTGCCACCAAACTTTCTCTTTTAACCCTTTTTCTTTACCTCCTTTTTTGGGTATGTTGTTTCAGGAACAAGCTTTAGAGAGTGAAGTGAAGCTGCGCCTACTCTGAGCCCATCTCATCTCATCGCTTTGATTGATCTCGACAACTTGGGTAGGTGAAACGTTGAGAAACAAGGAAACAAAGAAATCGAAAAAGGAAAGAAAAGAAGTTTTACTTGTAAAACATTTTACTTTTCTCTCCAAAACCAGCAAAACACAACCTCTCTCCGTTCTGCTCTGTTTTTTTCCCTCCATGGATTCTTATGAAGCAACAAGAACTGTGTTCTCTAGGATTCAGAATTTGGACCCTGAAAATGCTTCCAAAATCATGGGTCTTCTTCTGATTCAAGACCATGGAGAAAAGGAGATGATTCGATTGGCTTTTGGCTCTGAATCTCTGCTTCATTCTGTAATTCTTAAGGCCAGGAAGGATTTGGGCCTCCCGTCGGTTAACTCGCCGTCGACTCCCTCGACGCCGGGTTCTTCACCTTCTCCGTTTTCTCTTTCGACCAATCCAATCGCTATTTCGAGGCAGAGTTCTTCTTCTCGGTTAGGAATTAATCTTCCTCCTTCACTTACAATTCCTAGCCCTTCTTCTTCCAGCTCTGCTTCTTGGGCTCCTGGTTTTAACTCTAAGCTTCAAAGTTTTGATGATCATTTGATCAGTCCTGGGAATTTACCACTTGGGTCGTCTTGTTTTGGTGCTGGGGGAACTCCGGCGGCTGATATGATTGATGAATTTCAGCTTCAGGACCAGCTTTCATTTCTCAACGACGGTTCCCCGACAATCGGCGTTAAAAATTCCGACTTGTTTTTCCCGCCGGCGGACTTGTCGTCGAGTCCCACCGGGGGTGGGTTTGGGAACTACGGCGGTGATGCCAGTTGGGATGGAGGGCCGTTCCACCGCCGGAGCTACTCTGTGAACGACGCCGGTTTGGGAACAGAGGATCTGAATTGTGGGTTGGGTTGGAAGCCTTGTCTGTACTACGCTAGAGGGTTTTGTAAGAATGGAACCAGTTGTCGGTTTCTCCATGGCGGCCTTGGAGACTCCGACGGCGGCGCCGCTGTAGGCTCGCCGAGTAAGATCGAGATAATGGAGCAGTGCCACGAGCTTCTCAGATCCAAATCCTCTGCTCAACAGCGACTCGCCGCTGCTTCTCAGCTTATGGCCTCTGCTAATTCCTTCCCTTACTCTCCTAAATCCATCAACTTCCTTCTCCAGCAGCAACAAAACAATTCCCAGAGGTATAATATTTTCATTTTATGCAGAATGTCGAGCGATTTATGAAGAAAATCTCATCTTTTAAACCCATCTGTTTGCAGAGCCGTCGCCGCGGCGTTAATAATGGGGGAAGATCTGCACAAATTTGGTCGGTCCAGCCGGCTTGAGCAAAACGAATTCTCACTGAACGGCGGTGCCGGAATCGTCAATCCGGCGTCAAGGCAGATCTACTTGACTTTCCCGGCCGATAGCACATTCAAAGAAGAAGATGTGTCGAATTATTTCAGGTTTCTTCATTAACCCAATTCTTTCTTTTGTGAAGTTCATCTTCCATTTCTGAAATTTGTTGGTTTTCTGAAGCATGTACGGCCCAGTTCAAGATGTGAGAATCCCTTATCAACAGAAGAGAATGTTTGGGTTTGTCACTTTTGTTTACCCTGAAACTGTGAAGCTGATTTTGGCTAAAGGAAATCCCCATTTTGTCTGTGATGCTCGTGTTCTTGTTAAACCTTACAAGGAGAAAGGCAAAGTCCCAGACAAGTACAGGCACACTCTGTTTTACTCTGTTTTTCTCTGTTTTGCCTCTTAGAGTTTGTATGTGATAACTTTGGATTGGTGTGGTTGTTCTAACAGGAAGCAGCAGCAAATCGATAGAGATTACTCTCCTTGTGGAACTCCAACTGGGTTGGATTCCAGGGAGCTTTATGATCATCTTCAACTCGGGTCGAGAATGTTTTATAATTCTCACCAAGATCTGCTATGGCGAAGGAAATTTGAAGAACAGCAAGCCGATCTTCAAACGCTCGATCTTCAAAGTCGACGCCTTTTGAATCTGCAGCTTCTTGATGTGAAGAAGAATCAGCTCCCCCACCACCACCGTGCACTTTCCACCGGCAGCCCGATTCCTTCTCCGACGTATTCTCCGAACCCTTTTGCTCAAAATCACATCTTCCCTGCCATTCGTAGCAGTAGCAGCAGCAGCACCTCAGACATCTTGAGAGGTGAGGTCCATAATCCCATCTCAGCTTGTGGCGCTACTCCCGTGCCTGTTCGGACACCACCACCCATAGTCATGACGTCGTCGACCGATATGCCACGACAACCATCACCAGTCGATAACGGGACATCGACCAACAAGTTCCCATCGAATGGTCAAGGAGAGCATGACAAGGAGAGATCCCAAATTGAAGACAGTGATTTACTTGAATGGTAATACAATTGATAGTGTCCTTTTTTGATCTTAAGGTTCTGCTTTTAGTTTAGATTGTTCTTAAGTGTAAAAATGCACATCGCAGCTTTGAACATAATCTCCCTGATAGTCCCTTTGCATCACCTGCAAAAGCCTCTACCGACTACGCAGCGACGTTCTCCATCGGGGAAGCAGCAAATGACTCCGACAACGCGTCATCATCGTCAATACTCACACCAACTCCCTCTAGGGAAGTAGCAGCAGCCTCCTTCAAATCCTTCAATTGCCAAATGCCAAGGTCAGTACATACAAACAAATATACAAACAGCTCAAGTTGTTGAATCCATGTTACTTGACACATACAAACAACAATCAATCTGGTACAGGTTCCCGACCGGGCACAGCACGATCGGGATGTACGCGGGGACGGGAGGGCCGACATGTCCGGTGGGAATTTAGCATCCAAAGCAGCAGCAGGGGAGGTAGTGTTAGTTGCAAAAAGAAGTGCATAGTTGAATTAACAATGATGTTTGGTGAATTGGAGGAAGGGAAGAAAGAAAGAAATAAAGTAAAAGAAAGAAAGAAAGAAAAAAAAAAGATCAAAGTGTAAGCATATGAACACAATATCTATAGAGAATGATGAGCAGTAGCAGTAGGAGTAGCAGCTCCAGACAAGGCTCCTCCAGCAAAAACAGTATAAAAGAGGAAGGTGGGGGGTCACCCATTTTTCTTGTTCTTCTTTGTTCCTGGTTTATTGTTGTTGTAGTAGCAGCAGAGCTGTAGAACAACCCATCTCTCTCTCTCTTTAAGAATTTACAGTAGAAACAAGAAAAGGACACAGAAAGCAAGAAAGAAAGAAAGAAGTTTTTTTTTTTTTTCTTTTTCTTTTTCTTTTTATTCCACAGAGTACTCATAATGTGTAGTAGTAAGAACAGTAAGAACAGTAAGAACAGTAAGAACAAATGGCAGGGGATGAAGATGAAGATGAAGATGAAGGAGATGATGTTGATGATGATGATGATGGGGTGGGGACTGTAATATCCAAATTTTAATTTCATTTTATCTATCTTATACTTTTCTTTTCTTCTCCTTCTTCATCTCGATCTTGTTCTCGTTCTTGATCTTATTCTCGTTCTTGTTTTCAATCTCGATCTTGTTCTCGTTCTCGATCTCAATCTTGTTTTTGTTCATTTCTTGTTTTAGTGAGGGCTTATAAATATGACTAGATTTTGAAAACTAAGCTGGTTTTTACAAATAATTAAATTTTTTCTTTAAAAAAAAAAAAAGTGAAAATCATTGTAATAAAATAAAAGTGGGAGAAACTAAGTATAAATTTGATTCTTAGAAAATAAAAAATGAAATTTCCATCAAATTGGGTGTTAAAAGTCTTATTTTTATTTTTGGAATTTAGCTAGAATTTCAAATATATTTTAGAAGGTATAATAATTGAGGAAATAAATATATAATTGTTAAGAAAGGTAATTTCTAATTTTTTAAATTAAAATTTCAAAATTTGGATAAACATTCAAATAATAATTAAAAAAAGGAAAGAAAGTGAATAATTTATTTATTTTATTATTTAAACATTTTAATTTTAGGGTTTTGCATGTGTGGGAGAAGATTGAGAGAAAAAGGCTTCAATTTATTTATTTATTTATCTATATATAATTTGAGTGGTTATTGATGGAATGATAGGAGAGAGAGAGAAAATCACATGGGCTGATTGGAGAGGGAAAATGCCAGCTTGTGAGTGGGACCCACCCACCCCATGTCACATGGGATTCCCACCCCTCCATACATGCAAAAAAAAGAACAAAACAAAAACTTTTATATTTTTATATTTTTAAAATAAAATAAAATATTATTTTTTAATTATTTCTAAAAATAATACTCGCTATTAGTTTTTTTTTTTTTTTTTTTTTTTTATAAATTTTAAAAATAAATTAACAATTTTCTTTTGGCATGAAACTTATTGTAATTATTTAGTAAAATTAAGATTTATTAAAAATATAAATAGAATAAATAGAATTAAAAAATATGGGAGTGTTTAAGCTTTTTTGTCTGAGAAAAACAGGAAAAGACATGGACCCTTCATTCCTTTTTCACCTACTTTTTTTTCCCTAAAATATATAATTTATGCACACACGTACGACAAAAGTGCACGGTTTTATATATATATATTATTATTGTTATTATTTTTTATTTATTTATTATTATTATTTTAAATTAATCTCTGTGGGGACTAAAAACAAAATCACTTGTTTACCGTTTGTTTTACTTTTTATTTCTTTATATTTTTTTACGCTTAAATTAAATTTCATTAAATTTAATAAACTTAATATTTATTAATTATTGTAAACTAAACTTAAATTTACAGGAATCTGGAGAGGCCTTCTCCCGCGAATTTCTATTGCCGAAGTTGCAATTGCAAGAGTCTCCGATTTCGAATCCAGAGATAATTGGAGGCCTTTGTCAGCGACGGCGAGTTTCCGCCACTCAGGTCTTCTTCTCCGACAACGATCCTTCTTTCTCTTGCTCGTTTGCTAATTGTTGAAAGGAAATTTACATTTACCGCTTTTCTCTTTGTCTTGATCTGAATAAGATTCAATCGTTTCTCCTTTTCTGATGCTGTTACTACGCTAGTGAACTTTGAAGATTGAAATTAAGAGTTGTATGTTTGGTAGATGATGTTTGATTAGCGAAAATTTTGAAAATGTAGAGGATGAATTTCTATTGGGGAGCTGTGGAGGGTTAATTGAGTTTGCAAAACCCTGTGGAAGTGGATTTTGTTGGTGAAGTCTTGGAGTCAATCTATTCTCTCCAACTATAGTACGCTCCTTGAGTTTCTTCCTAAATTTTTTATTCGTGAAAATTGAGTTCTTGCTGTATGGAAAAATATTAGAGACATTAAAATTTATTGTTGCTCCTTTTTTAGGTTTTAAATTCAGGGAAGACATCAGAATGGAAAGGAACTGCTTGTCTGTGATCTACATGACATCTAGTATGAACAGATACTGATATTTTAATGAACAATGGCGATTTACTCCTTGGCTTAAACCTTATTGCTACTGGTCATATTTGGTGAGACTCGAGAGAGGAAACGTGTCTTAAGAAATTTAAATGAAAAAAGATTGCAGATAAAGATATTATGGGGTAGTTTAAAAGGTGAAAAAAAATTTGATCATCCGCCCTTACTCGTTCCAACTGCAATTTGACTAAGAAATGGAGAAGGATTGAAAGTAGTACATTAGAAGGAACTTGAAGCTACCTCAATCTAGGCACTGACTTAAGTATCAGAATATGTTGGGTAGCACCTATTGGTGTCAGCCTCTGGTTTGCAGGTCGGTCAACCCTTCAACTACGTGTTCTGGTGATCAAAATATCAAGTCCATATATAGAATAATTGATATTTTCTCTGGCTTGCTATCATAACACTCATCTTTTAGAGCTGATAGGCCAAAAGGATGTCTTTTCTAAATTATACTGGCAGAAGATTTAGCAGGCTGATACCAGTACAAATTTATTGAAGGTTTCAGCTTCTGGGTAAGTGTTACCGTCCAAGTCCACCATTAGCAGATATTCTCCTATTTAGGCGGTTACAATTGGTGTCAGATTCAGACACCGGGCGTTGTGACAGCGAGAATGTTGGGCTCCAAAGGGGTGGATTATGAGATCCCACATCAGTTGGAGAGTGGAGCAAATCATTCTTTATAAGGGCGTGGAAACCTCTCCCTAGCAGACGTGGTTTAAAATTTTTGAGGGAAAGTCCGAAAGGGAAAACTCGAAGAGGACAATACCTGCTACCAGTGGACTTGGGCTTGGGCTTGGGCTGTTACAACCACACTTCCATTTTAACTATGTAATGTCACCATGATCAGAATAGTAGCCATGTTCGCAATGTCCTTTGCTGAGGAGGGAGAAAGTATAGTTCTCGACTCGTAGACAGTTTTCTACAGAGGGCAAAGTTAAAGCAGTGCAACAATCGGGAGAGATGCAAGAAAGTTGAAATTTCATGGAACTAATAGAAGACTGAAACTGGTTATAAATTTGATATTTGTTGTGAAACTGACCAGTTGATATGAGTATGGAATTTTTCTTTTGATTCCATGCGTTTGCTTAAAGCACCTTTTTTTTTAATGCTAATAGCAACTGTAAGAACTAAGAAGTTATCGCCATCTTGATTCATATTGCATATTTTTCGTGAGTTCAGTTGAAACTATTCGTTTGAGCTCTTTATCGATATGTCACTTTTCTATGGCTGTTTGCACAAGAATGCAAATGCAGAGATGCGTAGGTGAATAAAAACTTGCTGGTTCGTTAATTTACGTTGGTAAATTTTCCAATCAAGGTAGCTTCTGAACTATCCATATCTTAAAAACGACTTTGTTTTCCTTGATTTATCATAGTAATGCTGTATGATACTACAAAATTGATATATGCACCTACCATTGTTCAACTGTTCCTCACCGCTTTCCAAATTTAGTATATAAATTCACTTTTTTACACCTTTAATTAAATTTGAATTATCCTGCAGTTACCTTGTTAACCTATACTCTAGGAAAAAAAGGCGCAGAATATACTAGCAAATCTACAGACAGCAGACGACTCCTGCATTTTATGATGCCTTCTCAAGTTGAGTTCAAGTGTGGGAGCCATGATGACAAGGATTTTGCCTTTTGGAATATTCTTTGACCTGGAGCAAGTATTGCCAAAGGGTCATAAGCATTTTTTCTGTTTACATATGTTTCCCACATTGGGCCAAAATGGGCCTGCCATTCGTTCCTTGTAGTATAATGTGGCAAATATTGTTTTGCTCCTAGATTGGCTGTTCTACAGAATTCCAGAATTCTCATGTTCTGAGTTAAGATGTATTCTAAGCTGTCGTTTCCCCTAGAACAAGGAACTGCAGAGGTTAGAAACGCCACCAGGTAGAAAATCTCCTCCTCTGGAATAACTACAGAAGTTCTATTGTCCCACCTGAAATTCAGAAATAATTGAATCAACACAATACTTATGGCAAGAATATTGTAGCCAGTAACTTAGTTAGATAGTCAATTACTTTGATTTGTTAAGTGGATAGATTAGGACAGGGCCGTTGCTTGTTTCCTTCAGGATATTGCCGAAAACCCCTTCTGCAAATTTTTTTATTTTACTTTTTGGAATAAGGAGATTTAGCCATGGGTGTGGGACTTCCCACAAGCCTTTTGACTGTAGTTTGACGGCTGATACTTGAACTCTGTCCAAGAATTCCACATATGTAACTTCTGATATGAAAAGTGTTGATGGGATATAACTTAACTGAGACAACAAGCGTGTGACTTCCTGCATAGTAAAAGCATGTGCATATGAAATCCTCTGAACCAAATATATTTTTCCATGTATTTATTTGATCCTTTTTACATAGATTTAATGTGAGTACTTTACCTGATCGATAATGTCGTCCTCGGTGTGGTGAAAGTACTTGGCCAATTCTAGGCAGTAAAGAATTGTTCCATCAGACTTGAACTGGCTTGCTTGAACTGGGTCTTGTGGATTGAATGATGATCTCCAATTATTCAAAAGATCAGTTCTGTTTATTATCACCAATCCCTCAATGTAGTCGAATGTATTTTCTGCAGATATCAAGAGCTCCTGCTCTGAGGAAAAAGTAGTGAAGTCTAAGTACAGCACCCGTATCCATTTTACCTGTCGAAGATAGAAGAATTGTGTTATTACAGTCCTTCATAAACACTTTAGAAGAAATCTTCCAAGTTTCCTTTACAAGCAATAATCTTACCATTGTTGGCGCTGGTTCAAGTAGAATTTTTGCCCTTGTGATAATTCCAAACTGGCCTAATCCTCCAAGAACACCGTAAAAGAGGTCACTGTTCTGTTCCTTTGAACAGCTTACCACATCCCCTTTTCCTGAATTTAGTTTCAATCCATTTGTCAGTTAACTTAATGATATGCTGCCTGGTAGCAGCTAATTTTTTATTTTTATTTTTTTTGTAAGTTTCAGCTGTCTTTAATGACTTTATGATTGGGTGATGAAATACGTACAGTAAGAGAATTTGGCAACTTAATCGGTCACCTATGGGACATGGCGTTAAGAAAGTCAATAGTTTACCACTTATCTTTTCAAGTTCTTTCCCTACTTTTGTTTGCCATTCATAGTGCAATTATTAACTGCATGGATTTCCTTCCCTATGACTTCTAACATTTTACATGTCCACAGGAGCCAGAGACATAGTCTTGCAAATGTATAGTATAATGTATATGGCAACGAACCTGTTACAACCTCCAGCTGATGAACGTTGCTGATCTGAGGGCCATGCCGAAATGCCTGTCCGCTGATCCCTGCATTGGATAAAGTACCTCCAACTGTTAGATGTAGATAGTCTGTCCATGATTTTGGTGTTAATCCGTATTTCAAGCTCTTGTGCAGGATATTTATCCATAACTCCCCTCCAGAAACATCGACGTAAGTAAAGTTTCTGGTATGAACCTGCATTTGAGGGTACTGGAGTGATTCCATGTTAATCACAACTCCTTGGTGGGCCTGCGCTTGGCCATGGAGCGAGTGGCCATGGCCTCTAGCTGCAACTGTGAGCTCTGAACGAAGTCCCATCTTCCAAATATGCTCAATAGTCATGGCGATATCAGAAACTGATGATGGATGCAGTACTGCTGCAGGGTAATATCGATATCGATTACCGAAGTCTCTTGCGGCAAATTGCACTTTGTCAAACTCAAAATGCCCGTTGATGGAAAGCATCTTCAGTGACGAATGGATGCCTGTGAAGCATAGATTCATCCTAACAGCAATACAGCTCAGGAACAAAAGCATAAAGCTTCGGATGGAAAGCATGCTGTTTTGTTATTTCTAACGAGCAAATGCACAAGAGGTGTAGGAGGGCCTAGAAAATGCTGAACTTGAGGTGAATTTAAAGCGAGATTAAGATTATAGCGGCTGAGTCATTTAGACTTCAGTTGGGAGAATACGTATGAAGACTGCCTACTTAGGGAAGAGTTTCGGGATTTCCTTTTTGTTTCTCACTGACATTAATTATGAGGTTACTCTCCTTCAATCCTATTATTGCCGGAATTTAACATTGCGTATCTAGTTTCAGATTCAGTCAGTAGAGGATACTGGCCCATGTTGATTCATTGGAGACGAAGACAGAAGGATCAGCAGGTCGTCAGAGGGTCCATTATACACGTGATATTTAACTGCCTGCATGATCTTGAGAGAAAAGAGATATGATGGGGATTGTGTCGGACCCCGTTTTGTGGCCACTCTTTACAGGTCAAGGAGAAAGGAGAGCGAACATGGGGCTGACAGCTTCGCGGTGGCACTCAACGCCTACTCTTCTCCCATCGACTTCCACAGGTTTGAAACCCAAGTTCCCAACAATTTGACGAGTTTGAAAGATTCGATCTTGTTTATCTTGTTATCTGCCATTAAAATAAAATCTCAGTGCAATTATGGGCTTTTCCCCTTCTGTTGCAATTTGTATGTGAGAACCAATGAGGTTTTTACAAATTTCAGGGAAAAGCATCTTTCCCCTCTTGCCTTTATGCTACATGGCCCTCTAGAAAATGAAAGACAAGAAAATTAGTCGATATCTACATCATGTGGCACCCGTGATGCAGTTTTTCTTCCATGATAATAAGCCTCAAGGAAATTGGCATGTCTTCTTCAATCTTAGATTGGCTTGGCATTGGGATCCAATCAAAATCTGCCTAATGGTTTTCTTTGATAGCCTCCTGAATCTCTAGAGTTTTCAGTGTTCTTACAACATCTATATATCATGCATTCAACTTATTTAACATGTGGCGTTACAAAAGCGAAGCTACTAAGGTTCTTACAGGTTGTGGGCTTAATGGAATCAAAGGGAGGCTGGGAATGAACTGTCTCCCATTACCTGACTAATATATTTATAGTCCTTCGTTGGTTGCCAAATTATCATTATGTTTAATTCCCAATGCGAACAAAGTTGTGGCGAATTATTATCATGTCTCTGTATGGTTTTATTTTTGTTGTCGAAGTTCACTACGACTGACTGTTTGTTCTCTGATGTGCATGCAAGATCTCACTTTGCAGGGCATAGGTAGGGAGGGGGGTAGCACTCAAGCCTGGATTTTTGGAGTTACCCCCAGTGCACCCAGGAATATGAATCCGTTTTTATACACATCTAGGTTCTTCAACTTCTTCAGTTTGAGAATCATGCATAACTGGATTCCATTTTTTTTTTGCCATTTCAATACTTATCATTCATTTTGGACTATTTTGTCGCTTGCTTCTATTTGTTTGTGTGTGAATCTTCAGGCTATGCATATAATCTGAAGATTAGACATCATGAATCCACTTGCAAGAAAATATATGGTTTTTTTTTTAATCGTGTCAAATATTTTATCTAATGATGTATTAATTATTGAATAGAATAAATATGTGTTACTATAATATTAGAAACTTTCCTTTTATGTATCGATAAAATGTCATTCTCAATGTCAATAAAAATTTCTAAAAAAAATTATAAGCAAATTGAAAGAGTGACATTATATACTTTTTAAATAAGTTAGAAGTGTTGGACGGAGGGAAACTTAATACCCATCACAACTTCATGCCTACACGTTGAACTTACAAAAATTATACCGCTAAACATTTGTTTAGAGTATTAATATAAGGGAAAGAAGAAGGCACATTCAAGATTTTTAGTCAAGATCAGTACATCCATTTTGGGTATTCGTTCAATCTTTCTAATAGCTATATATGTTTGTTCCATTGCATAATGTAGCTTTTCCTTTATTGTCACTCTCATGATATATATATATATATATGGTTTGACGAACTCTCATCAAACAAATGCATGCATCTAATGATGAGATTTTGCCTCGTTACTTTTTTCTAAGTCTTTGTAGTCTTTGATTTGAAAATGAAATGGTAGAAGTTCCTTAGTTACAAGAAAACTGAAGTTTATACTCTTTTAAAGTCTTTTTTTTTTTTCGATGGAAGGTCTCTAACAATTTAGTCTAGTCTATGTTATTAATTACAAAATTTTATTACATAGCGATTTAGTATTTAAAGTTTTTAATCTTTAATCAACCTCATATATCTTGTCTTAAGCTGTAAGCAAATACCTTAGTCCACATAGGAAGTAGTGATTGGGGAAAGTGTCACTTATGAATGAGTCCCAACCGAATGGCTTGTTTATGGATAATATCTTAATCTAAAGCTGATCATTTAACTCATTTCATTTTTGTTTCAGGTCAAAAAGTCAGTTCCTCTCTGCCTGCCAGCATCTAAGTGGCGTATTCAAACCACATTAGCTTGCTTGCTTGCTTGCTTGTTGAGGTAATGCCATGTGCTGCTTGTTTACTGAATTGGGTTGGTGCGGATCCAATTGCGAAGATTCTGAGTTTGGCATAGACTTTAATGTTGCTTGCTCAAATTGGAGTCTCTCAGGATCTTCTTCTCTTTTCAAAATCCTTGTGCCTTTTCTTTTTGGGTTGGCTATGGGAGAATGTAGGTTGGTTTGGGTTGATTGTCTAATGTTTTTGCTCTCGGACATGTACTTGACTCGAGTGCCGGGGCGCTTGTTCTCGAAGTTGAATTTTCAACTTGTGTTCATAGTGTTCAAGCTTTCAAAGGAGATTTTGGTTTCAGATCTTAATTCTTTTTTAGAAGTCTTCTGCTTCTGCTTGCTTGCTTGCTTTCAGTTCTAAATTTTCAACCTAGAAAATGGAGGAAAACACCTCTATTCACAGTCTTCCATGGGCTTTGTCAGCTTTGGAGCCAACCCATTGGGCTAGCTTGGTTTTGGACCTAACTTTTTGGGCTCAATCCCTTCAATTTGGTCTTGGTGGCTTTAGGCTTTGGAAAAAATCATGGAGCAAACAGGAGGAATATGAAGTTTAGAAAGCATTTATACTCTCAGCTGTCCATTGAATAATGGCCGTCTCTGTCTGAAAAACTGACCGTTGAAGCTTCTCAACATTAGTCAGACCGTTGGATGGGAATTTCAGAGAATATATAAATATCAAACCTTACCTTCAGGAAGAATAATTAGCCCACTTCCTTCTTCCCCATTTCTCTGTATATAATCTTTGCTTGCTTGTGATCAGAGATGGGTTTGGTGATGGTGATCTCTCTGCCACTCATTTTCTTCTGCTTGCTGCTCGGTTTCGGGTGTTACTTTCTTGGCCGAGCAAAAGGGAGACAAGACATCAGGACTAATGCTCAGACATTTGGGGTGCCCATGCCGCCTCCCAGTAGCGCTGCCGCTCATTCCCTATCGCCACAGCAGCCAATTTTCAAACCTGATAATTCCATCAATGTTTGATTAGTAATCAGATCCAAGTTCAATTCTTCACTGTACTCTTTTTCTACCGCAAAACCCAAATTCGCTCACAGGGTTCTTTTTTCTGAGTGTGTAAATTCTATACTATCAGTTTAAACTTCAATACTCCATGATGAATCGTTTTCCAGTTACTGTCTGTCTATCCTAAAAATAAAATGGCCTTCGAAGTTGGCCGCCATGTTGATTCCTCAACCCTTCTGCACCTGCAATGCTTGGTTAAAGAACCCCATAAAATATTTAAATAACATACTTGAAATTGATTGCATAATTTCATAGTTAGCACAACGTATTGTTTGTATAAGGAAGAAAGAATGCTTCTTAATCTGCTGTTCCTTTCTCACTCCTAACAGCTCTTGGTAGCCAAGTACTGTAACATGAAGGTAGTAAAAAGAATCTACACCATAAACCGGAGACCAAGTAACGAGAGTTGGTTTTACAAGAATCATATACCTCCTACCAGGTTGAGAGTTTCTACGTCTATTCCTGGAGGAGATTGTGGCGGAACGGCGGGTTGATGCCACTCATCAGGTTCAATTCCCAGGGCCTTCCTTGCAGTTGCTTGGTACTTGTTACTTCTAGATGGAAGGGATTGAGATGCAACGGCTTTGCTCGAGTTACTGCTAGAGATAGAGATGGATGATAAAAATTTCTCCTTTGAACGAGTTTCAGAAGCAGATGCAATAACAGACTCGAAGACGCCACTCTCCCTTAATCCCTGTATAATCACCTGAATCAAAAAAAGATGGGAAAATTTTCAACTGGGTGCAACAAGTTCGATATTAATCCTCGATCACTAGGCAGATCACTAATTTTTTTTTCAGAATATGACATTATAATTGTGAATGAGGTATGGATTCTAACAAACATATAGCAAAGACTGATATCTCATGCTCAAAATGAACTGTCTCATTGAACAAATTAACTCTTATAATTTGTCACTACAGACATCAAATAAAATCCTTACCTTAGGAGCATTAATTCGTGTTAAAATGCCCTTCTTCAGCAACTTTATTTTTACGTCTTTGTCGCCCCACACAACATGTTCTCGGTACCTAGTAAAGAAGCAAATCTGTCTATCCAAAACATAAACTAAAAGAATATTTTCTTCATAAAGAAAGAGACTAATACCAGTCTACGATTTCCTCCTGGGTTGCAGTAGAAGCAACTATGAATGCCTGCAATTCATGTAGTTGCTTAGAAATTTAAAAATGATGGGATGAGGTCATCAAAAAGTAGGACATAAAAGAAACTCCAAGTTCTGGATGGAAACTTGTATGAAGAAAAAATTGGTCCCAAATCTAGGAAATAAAATTAATTTAAACAATTATCTCACGCAAAGTTGCATAACTCTGTTCTAAGAAGCTTTTTCTGTGGACAGAAGCTTTAAACAAGATCAAGAAACATTGAACTCACAGCTCTATCAAATTCCAACATAAAGCATCTTTTAACATCATCTTTGGTAGGTTTGCACCCACAGCGGTCACGTCTAGAGGTCAAGTCAGAAAATTTTGCATATGTGTAGTGTAATACGGCAGCTTCCTCCAATTTAATCTCACTGTCAAATATTTACACGAACACAGTTAGTGCTGCAAAATAGCTTATCCTGAAACTAAAAGTTCACAATAAACAACTTACTTTGGGGTTTTCATGTAATTATGCCATCTATGTGCACCATTTGGACGAAGATGATCTTGAATTCGAGCAGCTGATTTCCCGTTTCCATAAGTCAAAAAGTAATTTGGGTTACCACGAGTTGATTCTTTGTACATGCCAAAATATGTATCCTTGGGCAGGTGGTCAAAGTTTTTTTTGAACATTGATACCTGAGTTCATAGAGTAATCTCAAAATAGTAGGTGCACATTTTAAGAACAAGCAATATCTAATTCTTTACACAAGCTTCATCTTTATATATAAAACAAAATATAAGACTCATTACAGCTAAATGCTTCCGATTAAACACGAGATATCCATATGGTAATATTCATTACAAAATATGACACTTGAATGGCAACTGACGAACATCATTTCCTGTTTAAAAAATGCAACCACATTATCACAACCACTTCAATCTCATTAATATCCTCCTCCTCCGGTTTGGCACTCATTCAACTACTCTAAAAGCGCTCACCATGTGTCCTGGAAATAATAAAAAAAAACTGGGAAGGCAAAGAGACCAGAGTCATTTTAAATAATTCTGCTTTTTATTCTTTCTTTTTGTTTTTTTGTTTTTTTCTTTTACGGAACTTGAATATAAGACACCAACAAATATAGCTCAAAATCGAAATGATTTAAATTTGACCTTCTAATGATTTTAAATTTCTTTAAATTGGGAGTATAGTTTCCAGAAACAACTCCATGAACTTTCATAGTTTTTATCTATTCATAAAAACCAACGTCATTAGGAAGAACGAGAGAATAAAAGCAAGCATAAAGAATGGCCCATCGCAATGAAAAGAAAAAATAGATTTATACAAAGGACAATTACATGCGTCCCATATATCAGCAAGCAATAGAAACCAATTTTGCCTAACTATGGTAGTTGCATGCAGATTTTATATTTCAATGTTTGTACAGCCCGTTGAATATGAGGTGAAAATCATGGTGGATAAGAAATCGAAATTTACAGCCAAACAATAAGTAAAATAATAAGAACGGACGGTGAAAGAAACTACCTCAGTAAAAGGTTCCTTTATGTCATCTCTTTCAACACTGCTTTCCTGTATAAATAAAATCAACAAGACAATTAGATTTTGGCTCACAACGTTAAAATGTAAAGAAAAAAATAACATCGACGAGTTCAAGTAGCTTCACCATTTCACAACAAAAATAACAAATTACAAAATAAAAAGATACAATGAACACATACGTAATTGGGAAAAATAACCATATCGACATTTCCAGGCACATCATGCAGCAACTGCCTCAAGGAGTACTCTTGAGCACCGACTGGATGTACCAACTCATCAGTATCAAGATGAATTATCCAATCCACGCCAGCATCCTAATATTTTAAAAGGAGAGAGAAGAAACTAAACATCACAAGTTAATAGTGATACATTAGGGAATAAGTACAAAGCAGCAACAGAGTAATAGCCATGAGAAGAACACTTTCATACCCTTGCCATAGTAATAGCCATCTCCATATTGAGAGATTGTTTCACAAATAGTTCATAATTGCAAGGCTTGTAAAAGAAACCAGAAAGCCATGTTTCATTCCAGATCCGACTGAAGATTAAAAGAAAATAAAACCAGGTATACACAATGAAAAAAGAGAGTTAAGAAATAACAAAACATAAAAAGTTAATAACAATACTCTTTAACAAATATGATAATGATTTCCTCCTCTAGAAAGAGACCCTCCACTAGCCTACCCCTAAATGGAATACGTGTGTGCGTGGATATTTTGGAGAAGCTCCTTATTCTTAATATTTCCATTACATATCTTCCAAGGAGAACTAAGGCAATTTGCACAGCCACTGTGCGGCCACAGATTTAAGAAGAAGGTTTCTATTCTTTGTCTAATGCAGACTTTGCTTCTTTTTTTTTTTTTTTGGAAGTTTGGTTGATAAGTAACGATGAGCATCTTAAGGATGGTATCTCGGTTCTTAAAGATAATTGGAATTGGGCAATGCTAGAGTCTTCTAGTAGAAGCACTCTTGCTAAAACTTCTGTAGTTATGATTATTTCTTGACAAATGCCGATTGATGTGCTATTGTTTACTTCTTCACATCAAGATTTCCTTTTCTAAAGCACTTATCATGCATCAACAAAAAGCTATTGTGCCTGTATGTGTCCTAATCTGTTATAATGATTTACAAACAAATGTTGTATTAGAATTCAGAAGAAGATTATGGTGCAAGAGATCATTTAATGATCGTGAACCAGTTGCACATCTTACAATAACTAAGTTCTAGAGCTTCCAGTCAGATGCTATGGCATTGCTAAAGAAAATAGAAGAAACGAGCACTTCCTTAGCCCTTCCATTCCCCAAAATGAGTTGGTTCTTATATTTTCTATACTGAAAAAATGGCAGAAGTTTTACACCTTTTTGCCTGCTGCTCCTCTAACTCTCTTGTTCTGAATATCAACTTCACTCCCTGAAAACAGCGTCAAATTCACGCTTAACAAATTTACCACAATGAAAGTTAGCCCCAACTATGAGTATTAGTAGAGCAATTGAACTCACAGGAATTGACTGCAAAACTCTAGTCACATCAGGAGATGCAGCTTTTCCCTCCACAAAAAGAAAGAAGAGTGAAACCCCAATGACCTTGTGATAGAACATCCAAGGCAAGATTTGCTCCAATCCTGCTGACGTACTTGTTGTAATGCATATCTACACATCGAGAGGAAAAAAGAACGAAGCACAACAAAGAAAACAAAATTTAGTTTTATTCATTTCCATCAAACTCAGCATAAGGAAGCCTCAAAATTCCCATCAGACAACAAAAATTGTTATCTCAACAAAATTGCTTTCCCTTTCTAATCAGTCATCAGAACAACCACCTTCGTAACCATTTTCAAATTCTCAGCTACATTCCACATATCGATGAATTACTAATACAACACATAAATCAACTTCACAACTCCAGTTAAAAAGGAAATTCCATAGAAGAAGAAGAAGAAGAAGAAGAAGAGCAATAGACCTTGGGCTTCAAATTCGATCCGCGATCGAACTTCCAGTCTTGATAGTACGGGAACGATGGCGTAACACTCCGGCCAAGTTTGAGGCAATCAGAAGCGGAAGGCGTGGAGTGGCGCGAAATCGGGGAGAGGGTCGAGGCTTCCATGCCAGGGAACTGGTAGGATCCCGGAGGGGACCAGCGGGTGGCGGGATCGGTGAGTCCGCCGCGCCATTGGAGGACAAAAGCAAGAGCTGCAAGGGTGAGAGGGAGGAAGGTTAGAAGAAGAAGGAGTCTGGAAGTAGAGGATGAGGAAGACGGCTGAGTCTGGCGAAGTGGGGTCTGCAAGTGATTGTAGTTCGGAATATTCATGCCGCCGGCGAGGATCCTTCAGATTTCCAACTGTAACTCTCCGATAGCCGGGAAACTAACATAAATGATTATTTCTTTTATATACGAAGAAAAAAAGCACCTATTTTTTCGCAGTTTTTTTTTTCCAAAAAAAATATATATATATATATATATACACACACACATATATTTAAGTTTGTGAAAAAAAAGACATTTATTATTTTAATTATCCGTATTTATCGTAATAAAAATGTGTAATCATTGAATTAAGTTTAATTTTATCATATTTTTATGTATTGAATTAAAATGGAAAATAATTGAAGGTTATTTTAGATTAAATGATCTTCTTCTTCTTCTTCTTCTTCTTCTTCTTCTTCTTCTCGTAGGTGATCGGTCGATGCTCTGTGCTGTGGTTCTGGTCGGCGAGGAGGGCCATAGAGAGGGTTCCATTGTCAAACGCTCTCTCTCTTCACCCGCTGCTCAGTTTCTTCTCCTTTCATGTCTTCAGTCGGTGGTTTGCCATTATCTGCTCCTCATTCTTCAGGGTCTTCTAAAACCCTAGCCGTTCACTCCGCTTCCTCCCCTCCATGCCTGCTTTCTTTTCTCCTTCTTTATAGTCAACACCCCTGTTTTCATCTCAGGCATTTTTCCTTGCAATTCCAATCCGGTTTCAGACATGAGCGATTCTAAGGTCCGCTTTTGTTTTTGCATTTACTTTTAATGGAGTCTTTAGTTTTGGGTCGTTGTTGGAGTCCAATTTTGCGGAGTTAAACGGAATGAAGTTTATGGTTTTATCAGATAAGAAGCATGCAGCTGCAAGTATTTCATCAAGTTTACTCTTTTGACTAAATGTTAACAATTAGAAAAAAAAACTCATATGGGTGAACTTTTGCAATTTTCATGGACCCATTTAAATATGGAATGCATGGCTGAATTATTATGCAGTCGAGATGAAAAGCCATGTTGATTAGGAAGCATCTAAGGCAATGTATGGTCTAACACATTGATATATGGAAACTGTCTTCGAGTGTAGATGGTTTTTCCCGTCTTTTTTTCTTAGATTTTTCAATTTATTATTAGACATCAGTGCCGTTTTTGCTTTTGTTACATGCCCCTTACTAGCTAAGGTCAAACTTTTGTTATGAGTATTCTTACTATTTGATAAAATGGATTTGAATGATTTCATTGTATTTGTTAATGGTTTCTGCATTGGTGTGTTTGAGACCTCTGGACTCATGGACTCTTTTCTGTTAGGTTCTATTATTCGGGTCTTTCACTGAAGACGAAACCAATTCATGGATTCTACCTCAGTCGAATATTAATCCCGGAAAGCTGGTCAACAATGTAAATGTGCAATTTGGTTCTCTGAATGTTACAGATGGAAAATCGCTGGGCAGTTCTGCTGACAGTGAACCGAAGGGACTCTCTGGTTCCTCAACGGGATCCATAACTTTGGAGTCTGTTGATTTAGCTAAGGATGACACTGGACTGGAAATTGTCCAAAGAAGAAAAAATCATTCTCCCCTGGAATCAGGAGTGCCAAAGGAGAACGGAAGTAATTACAATTCCAATCAAAGCTCCTCTTGTACTTGTGGAGTGACTGAAACGAATATAGATGACACTGATGCTTTGTCATCATCTGTATCAAATGGTCAGAACAATTCTTTAAATCGGTTTTCAAAACTGATAGCAGAAGATAGCATGCCGAATGGTAGTATTGATCATTTGCAAGAAATTATTCTCGAAGAGAATTTCAGAAGGGCATCTGATGTCTCTGTTGCATCCTCCACTAAGTACCTACCTCGAGGTTTAATAAATTCAGGGAACTTATGCTTTCTGAACTCGACTCTGCAAGCTCTTTTATCATGTCCTCCCTTTGTTGATCTATTGAGAAACTTAAGAAATCGTGCAATCCCCAAGGTCCTTGTCCTTCCTGTTATATTCTGTTTTGTTCCAGTGATATAAAGAAATCACAAAGCAAATAGATATGGAGTTATATGGTTAATGACTGTTGTTTCTGTAAATATATGGCAAACTTTTGACTTTGTCATTTATTTTTCAGGCTGGTTATTCCACACTAAATGCATTTGTAGAGTTCATATCTGCCTTTGAAGTACCTAGTTCAAGTGTTCTGAGTAAGGATGTCGCTGCATTTGACGTTGGGAAGCCTTTTAGCCCTCTCATGTTTGATGGCATTCTTAAAAATTTTAGTCCAGATCTACCCTGCGGTATCAAGGGCCGTCCAAGGTTTGTTGATGTATATCTTTTCATTTCAATGCTGAACTCTCATCCTTGGTTGTGGGTTTTTTTACTGGAACTTCAATAAAAAAACGGGACTTCCACTGATATGATGTCTATCAGACATTATAGATTCAATTATCGCCTCTAAAATACTCTATATGCTTGAAATAAACGAATCTTAAATTCCTGTCATTATGCTTATCCAGGCAGGAAGACACACAAGAATTTTTAAGTTTCGTCATGGATCGAATGCATGCTGAATTGCTGAAGCTTGGTGGAATGTCTTCAAGTATGAATGGGGGTAAATCTTTTATGGTTGCTTCTGCTGAAGATGATGAATGGGAGACAGTTGGGCGGAAGAACAAAACTGCAGTGATGAGAACACAGAGTTTTGTTCCTTCAGAGTTGACTGAAATTTTTGGGGGGCAACTGACAAGCATGGTGAAAGCAAGAGGTAGGTAGTATATGCTTCACCATACACATGGGCACAAGAGTCATGGGTTTTTGGTCTGCTGTTGTTTTGGTTTTTAAAGCGAATGGAAGATTGTAAATAATTTTGGTTTAGAATTTAATTAGTATCTTGGAATCCCTCTAAAATTCAATGGACAGGAACCAAATATTTTATTGCTGTCTAGATACTTGCTTTTTCTTGATATGATCACCTCTGATCCATTTTCTTCTATGGGATTGAGTAGGGAATAAACCTTCAGCTACTGGCCAGCCATTTTTTTCACTGCACCTTGATATCTACCCTCAAGCTGTTCGCACTATCGAGGATGCTCTACGTTTGTTTTCTGCACCAGAAACTCTTGAAGGGTACCGGTCATCAGCTGCTGGGAAGGTGTACTATCTTGTGCATAGCTATAGAATCCTCTTTCTTATGTGTGAATATTGAGTGCAGACACTTTTCACTAAGCATACTTTTAGTTTCATATGTTTCGGAAATTGAGATATATTTTATGCAGGCTGGCGTTGTGTCTGCTAGCAAATCTGTGAAGATACAGAAACTGTCCAAGATAATGATACTGCACCTGAAGCGTTTTGGCTATGGAAGCCACGGAAGTACCAAGTTGAATAAGTCTGTGCATTTCCCACTTGAGCTGGTTTTAAACCGCGATCTTCTTGTGTCGTCCTCCTCAGAGGTACTTGATATTCCACCCTCTTACGTTACTGTCTTTTAATACCTAAAGTTAATAGTTCAAGTGTGAGATCTCACATTGGTTGGAGAGAGGAACGAAACATTCCTTATAAGGGTGTGGGTATGGAAACCTCTCCCTAGTAGACTTGTTTTAAAATCTCGACGGGAAGTCCTTGAATGGAAAGCCAATAGAAGACAATATCTGGTAACAGTGATAACAGTCGTAGTAGCTATATTGCCCTCTCTGTTGGTCTGTGGTCTTTAGAGAGAGATTGGATGTGTGTATTGGGGGCGAGGGGTGGGGTGGGGCATTGGTATCAACTATATCAATTGGAAAGAAAGCTAGCAAATTGTGTTCCTGTCATTGCAATTCTTTCAGGGTAGGAAATATGAACTTGTGGCTACCATAACCCATCATGGAAGAGAGTCCTCAAAGGGACATTACACTGCTGATGTTCGATTCCATAACAACCAATGGCTTCGATTTGACGATGCATCTGTCACTGCAATCGGGAAGGATCACGTGTTACATGAGAGGGCCTATGTTCTCTTCTACAAACGAGTTTAAGGTATCAAAACTTGGACGCAGAGTCCTTTCTGGATCAGATATGTTTTTTGTTCTTGTTTTTGGTGGGTTTATATTAGTAGTAAATATTGCAGCATTGTCTAGTGTTGTTGCACTATAAAATACTAAGTCAAAAATTTGTTGAATGAATGTGTTGAATGCTTTTTTGTTCTTTCTAATCTATGATTGAAAAATAAACCCATAAAAATATTACCATATGTTTATAATTAATGTGTGTGCTACAATCCCAACAAAATGAAGGAAAAATGGTCATTTTCTTTGACATGTTTCACATTAATTGTTCATCTTAGTTAGGAAAGACTTCAACTTAGCTCCCATTAATCTAATTATTTCTCACAAACTCCATTTATTTATTTCTCAATAATTCAAAGCTTTCCCATTACAAAGAGAAAGAATCAATCAAGTCAAAACAATGATCACAAAAACAAAAGCCTTTAATTTTTTCTTCTTATTATATGATATAATGTGGGAAAATGCTGCGTTTATTTTTATTATAAAAAAAGCATTTAATAAAATTAAGATATATATTGAAATGGAAATAACGATACGAAAAATAAGTTGTAGTTGGACGTTTCCCCTAATAACACGACCATGAAACAAAAGTTTGGGTTTCTCTCTAATTTTATACAACAAAGTATTTTATTTTCTTTTCTTTTATAAAAAAAAAAAAAAAAAAAAAAAAAAAAAAGTCTAATGTGGCTGCAAACCAATTTGGTCCGAGTTGACAAATCCGTGTGCACATATACACTTACCCAATATCTTTATTATTGGTCGACTTAGATATATCTCAAAATATCGCATATACATATATTTCAAGAGATCTCTCCTTTCAAATATACATATATTTTTTAAAAAATTTTCTCTAAAATATAATAATTTCTCAAATTATATTTCCATTATTTTTATTTTTATTTTTAAATGAAGTTAAAGCCTTATAAAATATCATCATCAAATCACAACATCACGAATCTAAAACATAATAAAAAAACAGACAAAATATGAGAAGCAAAGTATGAATGTCTTTATTTTTTGTGTACTTCCAAGATTGATTCCTGACAAATCTACAACAATATCTTTCTTTTCCTTAATTATTATTTATAATTCATTATTCTTTTATTTAATAATTATATCAATTAAAATTAAAAACTATTCACAACTAAACCAATTTAATTGGAACAAAAACAGAGAAATACCAAAATTAAATAAATAAACAATGATTTTTCTATATTCTCATATATTTTTATTTTCTTTATTTATTTAGCAAGAATTATATATTAATTTTGAATCTAAATTGATTTACACTTGATAATCTACATTAATTTGAAAAATAAATTAAATTCTTCAAAATTTTGGACGGGGGAGATCTCTTTCAACGTGTGGATGGGATTTAGTTACAAGGTTGGCCATTGGATGGGCCGACATGTTTGTGAAAAGAAAAAAAAAATAAAATTTTCTCATATTTCCGCCGACACATCGGTAATTTTCGTTCTTCACTTAATGACAAACTTGATTTTAACTTATATTCCGAACCGGAAAAAAAAACGCGTTATTTAGGTCGGTAAATTTTAATTACTCATCTCGACTCTTTCCAGTCATTTATATATACATTTTTTATTCCATCGTTACATATTATTTTTATAAATTTTTTAATAGTTTATTATTTATTTATTGGTAGTCCATAATAATAATAATAATAAAAGATATGATTTAATTCATGTGTTTTGTTAAGAAAATAAGAAAAAAAAAAAGGGAAAAATAATAAGAAAATTATTTGTAATAACAGAAATTTGAGTGTAGTAATGGAAACTTATGCATGCAATAATGTAATAATTTAATCCATTGAATCAGTAATTTATTTTTCACTTTCCACTTATGTCACTCTCAATATAATAGTAATAATAATATTATATTTCTCTTTCCCTCCCTTTTTATTTTACAATAAATAATAATTACTACAAAATTCTAAATTTAATTTTTTAAAAAAATTTTAAATCTACAAAACCCATCATTTTTTGACGATTGAAGTAATTTAATGATGCCTACTTACTTTTATTTTTTAATAATTTTCTTCATTAAAAATTTAAATTAATTAAATTAATTTTCAACACACTATTGGAGTTTTTTTTATTTTTTAATTTTATTTCTTCTAGATGTTTGAAAATGTGACCAAAATGAGAGAAACTAGAGCCCGTTGAAAGAGAATGGGAAGAAAGTTGCAATTAAGTCAATTTATGGTTGCAATTTTTTTATTTATTCATAATATATTTATTTAATAAATAAATAAATATAATTTATGATCGTAATTAAATCCGAGATCATCTCAATAATTTTATCATCCGGACATGCAGTTATTTTAGGTTAAAAGTGAGTTTCATGTAGGAACATGTCAGTCTATTAAAAATAAATCTCTCTTTTTTTCTTTCGGCAAGACGACAACTTATTTCATTTTAAAGAATACTCTTTATATGGTATGGTCCATTTTTTTCGAGTATAAATAATTCATATAATGAATGAATGGATCTGACTCCAATTATTACAAAATTAAGATTATATTTATTATTTAAAATGAAAAATGAAAAATTCACCATTGAATTGAACTGAAAAGATTACAATTATAGGGAAAAGCTTTGGATCCCATTTCATAATTTAGTTAAAATAAGTAACATTATTATCTTATAATCATCAACGTTACCATTTATATATTTAAAGTATATTTTTACTATAACAATTAACTTAAATCCTTCTCTAACCCAAATTAAATATCATTCCAAAACAATTAACTTTGAAATCACGTCCAAAGTGGCTCCCACGGCGAGCTAAGGGCGGCGTCGTCGAGGAAGCAGGTAGTGTCGGGGAGTTGCGGCGGCCAAACGGGGTCCGGCGATTGCCTCATTTCCATGCAAATCAAAGCCAGTAAGTTGGCTTGTTGGTGCTGCATATTAGCCACCTCCGCCCTCGCCTTGGCTAGCTGGGCTTGCAGCTCGCTCACTTGCTTTTGCAGCTGGCAAATAGCGCCGGCGCTGCCGTACACTGGATCTCGCAGCCGCGCATGTGCTTCGTATACCATACTGCTCACTGCATCTGTCCTCTGACACTCTGGCAGCTCCTGCAAATATTAAGAAAAAGTTAATTCTTTAATTAGTTGTTTAATAATAAGGTTTAGAGGAAAATTAGAGAGACCAAAGTTGCATTGATTACGGGATTAAGTCCCATCAAAAGTCAAACCCAGTTAAGTCAAATCAACTCATTTCTTTTTTTAGTTAAATCCGACTATACCCTTTTGTTTATTTTAAAAATACCAAAAAAAGTTAATTAATTAATGTTTTTTTTTCCTACAATACATGGAATTACTAATAATAATTTCCTAACCTTAAACTCTAAACAAAAATAGATTGGAAGGACAAATTGGGGAATTTCAAAATGTGGGTGTGAATTAATTTAATAAAAAAAATAAATTTTTGGGCATACTTGCAAGAATTTGATGATATTGCTAGCTCCGAAGACTCTATGAGCAATGGTGAACTTGAGAGGCTCGGACGGAGGGAAATAGGGAGCCAAAACGCACTTCTCGACGCAGCGGCGGCGGAGGATCTTGCAGGCGGCGCAGGGGCTGAGGATCACCGCAGGCGGCGGTGGAGACGACGGCTGAGATGTGGGTGGGGAACCAAAATTGGTGGTGGCAGCGGAGGAAGAAGAGATAGGGGAGTAAGATAAGGGGTGGTTTGAAACAGTGATCGGCGTTGAGGGAGCATTAGTACATTTGGCCAAGTAAGCCATTTTTTTTTTTTTTCTTTTCTTTTGCTTTGTGATTTTTTTTTTTTTTTTTTTTTTTTTTTTTTTTTTTTTTTGTAGAGAGAGAAGAGAAAATGAGGAGAGAGAATTTTCTGTTTGGAGAATGGGAAAATGAGAAGGAAATTTTTTTAGTGTGTTTGGAGCAATGGAAGAGGCTGAGAAGCTCTTATAAACACACAAGATTTTAGTGGGGGAGAGGATGACTTTGCCGCCTACGTCATGCACACTATTGCTTACGTCATTAATCTTAAAAATTCACCATAAAAATATAAATAATAAAAAATAAAAAGAAGCCATTGCTTCCAATTTACTTGACTCTTTGCTTTATTCCATTAAAGTGAAACTTTAAGTTAACAAATTATTTGATGGCCAAATCAAATCTATTTTAGAAAAATAGCTTAAATAAAAAAAATAAAAAATCAATTTATTCCAAGTAATTTTTTTCATCGGGTTTAAATTTTCAACCCGTTTATAAATTATAATAAATAATGGGTTTTATCGTGAGATCCCACGTCAATCGGGAAAAACATTTTTTATGAGTTGAGGGTCCCACATCAATTGGAGAAGAGAAGAGTACTAACCAGGATGCTGAGTTTCGAAGAAGGGTGAATTGTGAGATCTGACATCGGTTGGAGAGAAGAACTAAACATTGTTGACAAGGGTGTAGGAGTCTGTTGAGAGGTAATAAAATAATTATATAATAATAATTAATAATTTGGTAATGGTTAGTAAATAATAATAAAAAAGAAGGCTTGAAAATTCCATGCATGACCCTTACTTTGACTTGGTAGAATGGGTTTGGACTGGTTTATTAGGCTTTTTTCCAATACTTTAATGACAACTAATCACTGACTAATCTTGATTTTCAGTCCATTTTGGTTTTCTTTTTCTTCCAAGAAAAAAAAAATAAAAAAAAAAATCACTATCGAACACATTAAATATCGGTTGTAAAAGAAAAAACATTTTGAAAATATGAAAAATACTCGACACCTACGCTTGACAAATCAAATCAACACATCTAAAATTATTGTTCGGATTCGTAAACGTCACCGGTGATCCAATCCAAACTTTACGGAGTGTTTTTCAAAAATTAGGATTGGACTTGTGGGGAACGGGACAACGTAATCTTCTTCCCCAAACAACCAACTCTTGATGTGTTAAGTGACAGGGACATTGGACTAATTCAACTTTTTTTTTTTTTTTTTTTTTATCGAGCAAATTTTGGTGTAGAAAAAGAAAAACTATTAAGTTCGTGGGTGGCAAAAAAAAAGTGATAGAATGAGAAACCGCTTCTTTTTTAGGTTAAATTATACGAACAACAAAAAAAATATGATTAAAAAAACGAGTTGAATTATTTTACCATTAAACTTTCACTATCGTAAAATTGATTTTTGTTAAATTAATAAGATTTGGAAAGAATTTAAGTTTATAACCGCAGTAAAAATTGCATTATTTTTTAAAGCTATAGTCTCATGTAATGAAATTAAAAATTTATACAGTTAAAAAATTTTGAGAATATATTATTGGTCTAGTAAATAATTATTAAATATATATATATAATATATATAGTAGAATGTGACATTTTGAAGGTAGACTTTCCATAGCCACTATTTTCATCAATTTAGAAAATTTTGGTAATCCCTTCCATTTTCCAACCAAATTACTTCAAATATTAACCCATTTTTGTATTTTAATTAAAATAATTCAATTCGTTCATGTTTGGATGAATCTTTTAATGGGTTAGAATTGGAATTTTCTCATATTTTAATAGAAACCATCTTGTTCGAAGTCAAGTTTCTCTAATTAAAACTTAGTAAACAGGCTCTCGATTTACAATTCATTTGACAATTAATTCAAATACTAAACGACAATAATTAATTAGTCTCCTTAAAATCAATCAATTAACTCTATTTATTCAAACATTCATGACTAAATAATAAACAATGAGCTTATTTCTAATTTATTTTGAAATTAATAGGGTTATATTGGTAATTTTGACTAGAAGCTTCTTTTAATAATAATAAATAATAATAATAAATAATGGATAGTTAGGGTATGAAATGAAAGGGAAAAAGGGGAAAGGGATTAAAGTGAAATGAGTGTGAAGTGAAATGGCATCAAAATAAAGAAAGGGGGTTTTCATTTAGGGGCTCCAACTTTTAGAATCTCCCATTTTAGACACCTCTTTTTTTTCTTTTTTCTTTTTTTCTTTTTTTTAAATTAAAAAAATATATATATACAAAAAATAATTAAAATAAAAGTAAATAATTTGCATTAAAATGGCTCTCATTGTGTGAGACAACCAACCTAATAAATAAAATTTGTTGGCACAAAATTAGGGTAGCTGTCACCTACCACCCTAACCCAAACTCTTTTTAGACACAACATAGATACCCAATTGAACCCTTTTAAAAACATATTCGTTCCTATTTCTTTTCTTAAATTTTAAAAAATATCTAATAAATCTTTAAAGGACGGGTTTAATATTTAAATATAAAATTTAATTTTATATCAAAATATCAGCTAATTTTTTAAAATATTAAAAAAAAAAAAAAGAGTAAAAGAAAAGAAAAGGAGTGTTTATAGCGTGTGGACCTTTAGCATTGGGTGAGGAAATATTTAGTTTTGCTTTACTGTAATCAAACTCAATTATGAAAAAGATATGTTTCCTAATTTCTTTTTTTAATTTATTTTATTTTATTTTCTTTGTAACTACCAAAATGGGTCTTTTTGCATTTTATATTTGAGTAACCACTAATCAATATTAAAACCCCCCATTAACCCAACATTAGAACCTTATTATGCTGCTTAAACCAACACACTTTCTTCCCTCCCTCACCTCACCTCACCTCTGAATTATTTTTGCATTTAAAAATTCATAAATACTTTTTTAAATAAAATATTAATCAGTTTTATCTATTTTATAATAAAAATAATAATTAATAAAACCAATTTTGAAAAGGGATTGCATTGTAGGGGTTAAAAATCTCTGGATAACATACAAAATCAATATTGGTATCATCAAATATTCTTTTAGGAAAAAAAAAAAGAAATTAAAAGTTTATATTTAGATGTTATAGAAATGTCAAATGAATGTCAACATCACGTGCACCATCACGAGACCTTCAAAATAGAAGGTAGATAACCAAACATTCCAACCCTTCTATCATTATATAATAAATTAATTAAATTCTAAATTTAATCTTTTATATAGCTGATGTCTATTTTTTAATTTATGTTTAATATGTTTGCTGAATTTTAAAAAATATTTAATAAATTATTAGCATTTTAACGTATTTAAAAAAAAAATACATCAGTAAAATTTGTTTATATTTTTTAAAGGTAAATGACAGCAATTTAAATTTAAGTAAGTTTGTTGGAAATGTGGGAGTGACACGTGGAAGAGAGAAATGGGGATTGGTCCAAGTGGCATTTTTAAATGCTGTAATTAAATAAATATAAAAACTGGACTCCATTAAGATAATTTGTGGGATAAGAATGAGAAAAAGAAAGTCCACGCGTCGTTGCTTACTTGGACTTGGCGTTGGCGTTTGGGAACTCCCCAAATTTCTTTTTTAAATAAATAAATAAAGGATTTTTTAATTTAATTATCGCATCCTATGCAAATTTTTGGCCTAAAACTATGGTGTTTAACCAGCTGTGAATTAAGGGCTTAGGATGATGACATCTGTGCTAAAAACAAGCTGATGAAGGTGCTTCCAACTCATCTCGAAAGTACTGTTAGTACTCCTCTATCAATCTAAATGGATTCCGAGTTTTACGTTATATTGGCTAAGATATTCATTTCAATAAAACCTTATTTTGTTGTTTCTAAAATCTCTACACAATGGAGAACAAAAAACAACGGTTAGCAAATGTTTTAAAAGGTAACCAAACGACTCCTTTAATGGCTAAATTATCTTCTTGAAAGATACATGATACCGATGTTGATGATGTTGATGTTGAAGTTGATCTGAACAATTTCGTTGCTAGATTGTGAATGGAAGATAACCCAACAACAACAACCACCACGCATAATGGATTTTCACACATAAGATGTTGCCAAATGAAGCTTCATGTCAGCTAAAAGTGAGGAAAGATGGTATAAGATAAAGATGATGAAATCATGTTTGTTGCCAAACAAATACAAGAAAAGGAATCAAAGAAGAAGATTAGAATCAAAAGCATCCCAAGTTTGGGCAGTGTAGAATGTAGAATGTAGAATGTAGAATGATGATGCATTGATTATTATTATTCTACAAAAAGTTGGGTCAAAATCCATCTTCTGAGGCCTCACCATCCACTTTTCCAACCAATCAAAAACCCCTTTCAAACCAAAATAAAGCTCTCTTCGCTCATTTCATATCTGTCAGTCAAAATTCCACAATATTCTATTCTTTCATCCCTTCTAAACTGGGTTATATATATATATATATATGTATGTATGTATGTATGTATGTAATGAGAGATGATAATGAAGAAATACAGGTTGTGAAGTGAAGGGGGAAGCAGGGCAGGTATGATGTTGGTTGATGGACAGTGGGAGTTGGTCTGTCAGTGGATCTCTACTTTCCCCTTTTGACTTCAATCATAATACTATAAACACAATCAAATCAAATTAATCCAAAACAAATATCTATAAATTTTATGTCCCATCATCAATTCACAAAAATGGGTTTGAGAACAGTGAAAAGGTTTTAAGAACAATAAGCCTATGGACATAGTCCCATACAGAGGGATAAAAGGGGAAATACCAATTGATCATACTCAAAGGGATTCTCTTCGGGACTACAACAGTGTTTCCCAGAGTTTGTTTGGACCACTTCTTTATGGAATTCAAATCTTCCAAATGCGCATTTTGTGTGGACATCTTTTTGTAGAGTTTTAATGTGGAGTTGGCTTCAAACAAACAGTGTCGTTATTCGATCATACAGGACGTCCCTTTCTACCCTTTGTTTGAAGATAAGGGATAGGTCTTTTGAGAGCACATGGCAGATGGGGTTTACAGGGAAGAGAGACTCAGAAGGAAAAGGTACGAACTATAACCTGAAACACTCCCCTTTTAATTTCTTTCTAAAGCTTTATTTCATAATTCAAACAAAATAAAAACGCCCAGGTTGCCAAATTTCAGTCATCAAATCAAAATGAGGGACCACGATTCTAAGAACTTCGTGATTCCAACCTCTTAGAGGATTCCTATACATTGGAGCAACAACTATCCAAGAAGGAAAGCTAAAGTTTCAAAACCGTTCGGAATTTCCAACTAAGCTCCTCCATGCTTACACTTCAATGGCTGTGATTGCAAATGTCATGTACAATGCCCGATGTATCAGATTCAAAGGCTGGCCTCCGCCAAAAAATATCAACCGAAAGTAGGAGGAAAACTTCAGCGAACATAAATTTACATTAAACTAATTCTACTGGGGAGGATCTAAGTTACAGTATTAAAACCTGGCAATATTTAGGAATGAAACGAAGGGGCCAAACCTCAAGTAACCCTGAATGGAACTGATGGTCCGGTTACCTCTTCTGGCGCCTGTCATGTTATTCTCTCATTAGCGGCACTGTGTTCTTCGGGTGGCTATTGCATTTCCTCATAATCTGAAATATTGTGAAATGATCAACATCATAGCCAAATATAATACTGGTAAGATTGAGCAGATAAGAAATACAGGGCCATAAAATTGAGTGTGTACTGAGTGAAAATGTGAATTACACAATCTCAGTTCTATCTTTAATGTTGAAAGCACAACATCCCATTCCTCAAGTACATACATATAAATCGACCATCAAATAACAGTCATGGGCTGTAGCGATTGTAAGGCCATTCACAAACCAACAATACTTGAGAAAAAAATAATCATCAAGGTCAAAGGTACCAGCAACTTTATGTGTTTTTGGGTGGGGAACAAAAAGAAAAGAAACCTTTATATCCTAGTACGTCAAAACAAAGTTTTAGAGAGCATCTGAAACTGGTGGGCAAAGTAAAGTAAACATACCTGAAAATTAATCTGTGTTCTTTGCCAAAGATGAAAGACCAAGTTGCATCTCCTGATCCTTCGTGGGGGCAGGAGTAGTATGTGTTTCTGAGTCTGGAATTGCGGCAAGATCAGATTTCATTGCCTGATCCTGGGCAGGATGTTTTACAGCAACATCAGATTTTACGTCCTGCTCTTGTGTGGCAAAATTGGATTCTGTCTCCCGCTCCTGGTTAGTGGCATCATGATCAGCTTGCAATTCGTGCTCATGATCAGATTGTCCATCAGACTCATTGGATGCAGCCTCACAAGATTGCACTGCATGCTCCCCATCTGCATCATTACCACATTCCATCTCCTGCTCCTGATTTGTGGCATTATCACATTGCATCTCCAGCTCTGGACTTGTGGCATTGTCACATTGCATATCCTGCTCCTTATCTGCTGCATTGTTGCATGGCTTGTCCTGCTCCAGATCTGTTGGAGTGTCCCACTGCTTCTCCTGCTCCTGATCTGTGGTATTACCATATTGCTTCTCCCGCTCCTGATTTGTAGGAATGTCATACTGCACCTCCTGCTCCTGATTTGTGTTATTACCATACTGTACCTCCTGCTCTTGATTCGTGTCATCATTACATTGCACATCTGTCACCTCATTCGTAGCATTATCACGAAGCAGATTCTGGTCAAGTTCTGGAGCATGGTTAGACTGCACATCCTGCACTTGGGATGTAGGAGACTCTGACACAGCCTCATGCTCCTCCTCAGTTGTCACGTGATCAGGTTGCAGCTCCTGCCCTTGCATAGCATCCTTATCATGTTCCAACTCCAGGACCAAGGTACAATCTGGCTCAATAGGCTGGGTTTCTTCCTGAACCTCCTCACCAGTCGAAACAAGTGGTTGTGTATCGTCTTGTCCATCAGCTACAGTAACAGATTGAGTGGCCCTCTCATTTGCACCAGGATCATGCTCGGACTCATGTCCCACCGAAGTGTCAAGAACTTGTGCTTTCTGCCCCTCTGTAAAGACAGGAGCCAGCTGAGTTTCTCCTTGAACCTCCTCCCCCATTAAAACAACAGGCTGTGTGTCTTCTTGTTCATGAGCTGCAGGGGTAACAGATTGAGTTTCCTGCATTTTTGTTCCAAGAACTTCTTCCTCATGCCCAGCATGTTGTGTTTCTTGGTCCTGGGAGGTGGCAGGAACAGGTCGCCCCTCCTCATGATGTGTAGTGCCACCAATAATAGCTAACTTCTCTTGCTCCTGGCTTGTGGAAAGAACTGGCGGAGTCCCCTCCTGGACCATGGAAAAAACTGGCTGAGTTTCCTGCTCCAGGCTTGTGGCAGGAACAGTTGGCTTCTCGTGATGAGTTGGATTAAGATCGGCTTGCATCCTACCCAGTTGGGCAGTGTCAATAATAGCGCGCGTCTCCTGCTCCTGGATTGTTCCAAGAATTGACTGTGAATCATCTTGGAATGTAGTAATAGCTGGTTGTGTCTTCTCCTCCTTGATTGTGGCAAAAACTGGTGGCATATACTGCTCGCGGGATGAGGCAGAAACTGGTAGCTCATCATGATGAGAAGTTGAAGTATGATCCGCTTGCATATCCCCAAGCTGGGTTGAGGTGAAATTATGATGCAATTCCTGGTCTTGAGAAGTAACAAGACCCGATTGTGTCTCCTGGTTTGAAGCAAAAACAGTTTGCGGTTCCTGATCATGCATCGAGGAAAGATGAGACTGCCGCTCATATTGGATTGTTGAAAAACCAGCCTGCATCTCCCCAAGATGAGCAGTGTAATTAGATTTACTCTCCTGGTCATGGTGTGAACCAAGAACAGATTCCATTTCCTGATATTCAATCGTGGAAAGATCAAGTTGCATGTCCTGGTCATGAATCGAAGATAAATCAAGCTGCATTTCATGGTCGGGGAAGGAGGATAAATCAAGTTGCATTTCCTGGAATTGAGTCGTGCTAAGATCAAGATGCATTTCCTGATCCTGAAGTCTGGGAATTGTAGAAGCTTTAAACAGCGTAGAAGGAGTATAACTAAACTGGTAATTTACAAGTCTTGGTCCAAAGATGCTGAACCTTCCAGCACTGCTATAAGCAATTTCCCCATCAGAAGATTTTTTGAAAACTACCCTTGCACGACCACCCTCCCTATCAACTTCTGTCTCAGATTCTCTTAAGGGTCCAAACCGCCTAAACATATTATTCAGGGTTTTTTCTGATGGCACAGAATCCACCTCAGAAAAGTTCATTACTAGTTCTGCAGGAGATGGCTGATCTACAAAGCTAGTATACTTTTCAGCTGTCATAGCATGATTTCCAGCAGAATGTCGCTTCTTGTATGGCCTGCGACTCCCTTGAGGAACCTTTTCTTGCTCTGCAACTGCCTGTTGGTAATCTCGTTTTCTGTTTTTACGAGGTGGCTGAATTTCAGTCCCATTTTGGATTACTCTGTCCGTCCAGTAAGTGTCGCTCATATCCTCAAATTCAAAAGTATGTGGTGAAGCAACAGTATTAGTAAATTGTGCTTTCCTCTTACCACTGATTCTGCAAATGGCCTCCTCAATCCCAGGCTGCTGCTTCAAAATTAATGAATCTCGAAAATCGGTGAAAAAACTCAAAATTACATTCAAGAAGCTGTATTCCTTCATTGGATCGCTTGCTACTAGTTGAAGTTGACCTAGCAATTCATCCACCGAGGAGTACTCTGCAGGAAAATTTACCCTTCCTCTTTGGGCATCATCAAAGTTCTGGAGGAAAACATCAGATTCATAGATTGCATTCCCATCAAAACTTCCATCTGCCTTTTGGAACCTCTCACTATTAGACTTGACAATTGGAGGCGTACCAGTCAACTGACTTGCAACCCTACGAATACAATCGCCAATTTTGAAGGACTGTTTAAGAGGTGCGGTTGCAGAAACCTTTGCCAAGGATATAGTTTTCCTTCCATCTGGAGAACCAGAATCATCAATAGGATGTTCTACAGTCTTCCGTCTTTTCGAAGAAGGCGACGCCAATGTGGAAGTTATCCTTGCATCAGACCAATTTTCTCCATCTATATTGTCAAAATTTTCACCCATTAGTTCATACAAACTCTTTTCTTTTTTCTTAGGATATAGACCATCCTTCAAATTATGTTTGCGTTTATGACAAGAACTACTCCGACATTCAAAATTCTCCTTACGCTGGGATGTCTGTGTATCATCCTGACAATGAGCTGCATGGTGAAGAAAATCACTTGGTTGTATTTCACTGCCTAAACTGTCTAACTCTTTGTCTGCCAGCCCCCCACAAAACTGGAACTGTCGCAAGCCACCAAATTGGAATTGAGGCAGGCCATAATAACCCTTTAGACGATAAAAAGCTGTCAGCTGTGCCTTAGCTATCACTAGTTCCAAACGTTCACTGCCATCAGATGGAAACTTCGCCAACTCCCTGATATATTCAATTAATTTAGCTGGTTCAAACGATGTGGCACTGGAAGATTTGTCTACACCATATCTTCTAGATGATTCTTCTCGAATACCAGCATTTTCAATAACCTGACATTTAATCATGTCATATGCTTCTCTGGGTGTGCAAGCACACGCTAACCCCAATTCTGATCGTCTAGAGACTTCTTCTAGAGCACAATCAACAGCATTTTGGAAAGCCTCTGAATGGCTTTGCATCTCTTCTTCGGAGAAATTTGTCCGAAATGGCTTTAAATGAGACACTTCGTTCCAAGCAAATGTTCGATCCCCAAAATAAGCAACCAAAAAGAAGTCATTTTTATAATATTTCATTGCCTTATCAGAAGAATCAGATGGATCAAATATCTGACCTGGCCACCAAGGATGGCTCCTCACTTTACCCCACACTAAATCAGAAACAGAAAAATCACCTTCATTCTCTGATGGCAGGTGATAACGAGCTTGATGCAATTGTACAGAACTTACAGGATTCTCTACACACTCAGCAACTTCATCATCGTCATTATCACTACCTGTCACATCTTCCATTTCTTCCTCGCCATGTAAACCCACCTGGTTAACATTGAAACACTGATCAACTTCCATTCCTTCCACATTCTCAAAATCAGCCAAATTAGTATCAATAACAGCATGTTCCTCAACTTCTACGCCAATGCCCCCTCCTTGTCCATTGGATCGCAGATCCGACTCCATATTCCTGCATTCTATCTGCATGTTCAAATTTTGATCATTTTCAGCAGAAACTTCAATACTTGGAGCCAAAAATTTACCATCATTTTCTGCTGCAACGACTACCTCAGCATCCTGGTTTGGTTGACTTGATGAAATTGAATCTGTACTCGCCATATGTTCAGTAACAGCTGTAGATTGGTCTGAATTCGCCACATTTTCAGGAACAGCTATACCTGGATTCAAATTCTCACTATCAAGCGCCTGTGCTGCTACCTCGGGGACTTTAACCGACTTCCCATCCCTTTCCAAATTAGAAAGGACTTTCTCTGAACCATCGCTCTGAGAAATAACTTCAGGATTCAATTCTTTTTTGGTAAACATGTCAGGAGCTTTTTCAGTAGCATCTTGGCCCTGTGAATTTGAATTTTCACTACCATCTGAAGCTACAAGTCCTGTACCCTGAAGATCAACTTGTGTATCAACAATTAGCTCACCTTCCACCACACTTTTTTGGCCTGTTTCTTTTTCCAGACTTTCTTCCCCATCACTTATTGAAGCTTCCTCTTTTACAAGTTGGCTTACCCCATCTGCATGCACTGGGTCTCCTTCAACCCCATTTTCTGTGGGAGAATGAACATCCACTTTCTTAGGTTCCTCGTTGTTCAAAACTTTATCATCTGGACTATTACGGAGTAAACTACCTTGACTACGTACCACCCGAGTATCTAAGTCCATAGCCTCCTTGCTTCCAGTGTTTTCCTCGTCCACATGAGCAGCTTCAGTCTCTCTCTCCACATGACCAGAAACTGTTGAAGAATCATCCGCCCGAGCATCATTATCAAGGACCATTGCATCAACGGCTCTTTCATCACCCTCCACAACTTCTTGAGACGTTTCTTTTATTGATTCTCCAACCCCTGATACTCCCTCACTTTTCATGCCACCAGAAACCCCCACATCAGGCTCGTCAAGGACACCGACATCATCCCTCTCCACACTGGCCTCCTCCCCAGTTGAATCCCCATCCGAATTCGCAGCTGTCCTATCAGTACATACACCATCAAAATAAACATCCGCACCCAAAACTTCCACCATAATATCCTCACCACCACCATTACAAGCCCCATCACCCCTCTCCGCTCTCCCCGCCTCCTCGGTCAACTCACTCTGAACCCGCTCCTTCCTAACACTAACACCGGAATCATCCATTACATGCTTCCCAGCAGTGACAGTTGACTTCGAAACACTGCCAGAAGCATCTCTCTCGTCCGGCTCTTCCATGAAAAACAGAATCTGAGCAATTTTTTCACAAAAAGGGAAGCGAAAAACAAGGAAAAACAATCAACAAAAGCTCAAAAAAAAAAAAAAAAACTCAGACAACAGCATAAGCCCTAATTAAGAAAACCAGTCGGGATCTAAGAACCGACGAGAGTGAAAATACCGTAATTGCGAAACATAAAACACCATGAAATTAGAGGTAAACAGAGAATTGCAATGAACAGAGAAAGGAAACGAGTGTACCTCACCGGATCTTCTCAGAAAAAAAAAAAAAGAAAATGGACTTTCTGGGTGAAAGAGAGAGGGTTTGGGTTTTAGAGAGAGATCCTGAAATTAATTTTAGATGGAAGCTTTCGAAACTCAAAAGGGTTGGAAATAATAATTTTATTGTTTTATTTATTTATTTATTTATTTAAAAAGAAAAAAGAAATTAAATTAAAAAATATCCATCCTTTTTTTTTATGCTACTTTCTTTCAGTGATCGATGCGGCTAAAGCTTACTCTAAATGCTGATCGCTCTAATAAAAATTTATTTTACTTATTTTCTTGTTTAATTAAAATTTATTCTTCAACGTGTCATTTATTTTAACTGCATTATTTAACTTAATTTCTTGCTCAGTTAAAATTTATGCGGTAAATCTACAACTACCTCTTGATTTTCTCCACAAAATCTTCCTAGCTATGACGGTGTCACAACTTTCAATGATATTTCAATAAAAATCTATTTTTTAATAATATATGGAGCTAGAGTTTTAACATTTGACCTATTAGTCTGAATACACAAGTCTTAAAAGATGAACAATACTTTTAGTTAACTCGATAGTCCACCAGTGGTGGACTGTATCGGACGAGAACGAGAGAGAGAGAGAGAGAGAACCGTTTGTTATTTAAAATGTTAGTCACCTCCCCCTACCGATTTAATGGATTTCATTGATTTGTGGACCAAAACTCTTTTCTTAATATTAGGGACTTGTTGAATAGTAACTTAAAATTTTATATATCAATTGACATGTCAATTTACGAAAATGAAATTATGAACAGTGAAAGCATATACATTTCAATATAACTTGAAATAGTATTATAGTTGGGACACCTTATGTCAAATCAAATAATCATTTTGTGTAAGATGGAAATTTGCATTTGGTACTTTGCGTTAGTCCTTTGTACAATAAATATAAATTATTTTGTAATAGTGACATTGGGCACTTGCACCACACTTTTCCTACAAACTTTATAATTTAATTAAGTCTATACCATAATTAATCAATCAATTTCCACCGACATTACCATTAAATGGGAAGCATAACCTTAGAAAACTGAACAAATGAAAATCATATAAAAATTTGAGCACAAACACCGCACCACAAGCTCAAAAATTGACACATAATCTTATAATTCATGGTTTCCACGTGCAAGCCTTTTATCCTAAAAGTAAGTGAAGAGTTATTTCAATGTGTAGTTGAAAGCTTACGGAAGATTGGAGCTTATAAGACTAAGAGAGATGGGTTTGGGGGAGAGATAATGGCAACAAAAATGAGTTGAAATTAAAGAAAGAAAGAAAGAACGAACGAAAGAAAGAAAGAAAGGGCTACAACAGATCGGCCTAAAAATAATGTAGTTCTGAGCAGCCCACCCCCACCCACCCAGCGTCACCTTGTCTACTCTCTTATTTTTTTCTTTTCCCTTTTGTCTGCCATGTACTGAAGAGAATGAGATGTTCAGATTTTTAAAATAAATAAATAAAAATGTCCCTCCTTAGCCTCTGCCTGCCTGCCTGCTTCCCCCTTTTGTTTATACTTGATTCTTCCTCTGCTCCTCTTTTACCACCACCACCATCATCGTCATTCCCCGCAACCTCCTCCAACTCTTCCTATTATTCCACAACCAAGCAAACTGTTGTTTGTAATATCAGTATAATGATGATGCTATATTGTCTATTTTGAGCATGAGTACTGTATTTCTTATTTAGCAAATTCATGATCAACCCATTAATTAGTTAACTTGAGTTAATTTGATAATTGCACGTGGGTCCGAGGAAAGCAAGTTGACAGAGGGGGTGGACAGACCCTTTTACTAAAACTACCCTTTCACGTGGAGGAGGAGGAGGAGGAGGAGGAGGAGGATCTGTTTTCTTTTTCTTTTTCTTTTCTTGTTAATAACGTTTGACCATTGACCAAAATCCGTGTTCTTCTGGACATCATGCAAAAGGCAAAACAATGGGCCAAGGACAGCAGCAGTAATTCTATTCATCTCCATCATCCCAACAAAACGCAATAACTCAACACAGAAATTGAAGAGAAAACGGACCTGGGTTGGGGCCAACGGATGCCGGTTTGGACATAATGGAAGTGGGTGGAACCGCCGCAAATGGCCCAGCCGCCGTCGGACTTGGCGGGAATATGTGTGCCGGCATCCCCATCGCCTGTGATTGATGGTAATGATACACCGGGTACATCGGCATCAAGGTGTTCGCCCCTACCATGGCCTGCCCCGGATATATCTGCGCGTAAGGCCCGCCGTTCATATACCCCACCTTCTGCTGTTCATCACCAAAAAATTAAAAAAAAAAAAAATCATTATTTAATGTCTAATAAATTTAAAAATATTTAAGAAATAATTGATTTATTAATTTAAATAAATAAATAACTGACATGGTTGTAACTGATATCGGTGGCGATGTAGGTGGTGGGGCTCGGGGAGTATCTGTAAGAAAACGAAATTTACGTTGATTTACAAGAAAATACCAAAAATAATACTAAAGAATCCCTGGGCAATGATAAAGTACGGAAGAGTGTATAGGATGTTGAGGTATACCCATAGAAAGGGACGGCCTGATGAGGCTGATGATGAAACGCCGTCGGATGAGTCCCCGCTGGGTAGTACCACTGCACGTGGTTTCCCGCAGCCGCTGACGTCGTCCTCGGCGCACCACCGTTCGATCCTTCAAGGAATCACAAACCATATTCAGATCCTCCTCAACATAATTACGAAAATGCCATACACAAATACTGAATTGACCAGTTTCTTCGAGAGAAGAGGAGAAGAGAGTGTTAACCTGGTTGAGGACCTTGCGGAGGAGTAGCCGAAGCCGACCTTGAGGATCTCCGAGCGCCAAGGGAAGCCAGATTACAGTTGGCTCGACGGCCATTGATGATCGGAGCCGAATCCTCACAAGCCTTCTTCGCCGATTCTGCGTCCTTGAACGTGACCTAAAATCGAAAACATCAAAAACATGAAAAACATCAAAAACAAACTCGAGAATCATCAATGAAGCCAAAAATCAATCCTTCAGACTTACGAATCCGTAGCCCTTGGATCTGCCGGTGAGTTTATCGGTGATGATAACCGCCTCGAGAATGTCACCGAACTTCTCGAAGTGATCTCTCATGGCTTCCTTGGGAGTCTCCCAAGCCAAGCCCCCAACGAACACCTTGGTCAAAGTGGTATCCCCAAACATGGCTGAAGAATGCGTGGTGATTAAGCGAAGGAGGGAGAAAATGGTGGTGGGGAAGAGAAGAAGAAGGTTATATAAGAAGGGAGAAGGGAGAAGGGAGAAGAACAGAGTGGTATGGAAATAAAGAAATGGAAGAAGACAGAGAGACAGAGAGGCTGACAGATAGGCAATTGCCCAACCCTGGCTATGCCCATCTATCTATCTCATCAACGTCAACCCACACAACCATTTCTTTTTTTTTCTTTTTTTTTTCTTTTTTTATCCAAAAGGAAAAAAACATATTGTGATGTCTGAGTAAAGTAGATGTCCAATCAGTACAGTATCTGAACGAGAGTGATCATGAATGTATGAGTCGAACCTTCATCTTTTGTGACATGATCATAAAAACTCTAAAATTAAGTATGTTTTAGTGTAAAGTAATATATATTAGGTAACCTCTTTGAAATTTTATTACCATACATACGAAGGAGCACAAAACATCTTAAAATGACATGCATTGGTTTGTGACAACAGTTTAAGTTAATTAGGTAATTTAATTATAGCTGAACGTTGAGTTATAATGGTTTGTAAATTAGACACCGAGCGGTGTGCTAGTGAACTGGTTGGTTTCAGAGGAGCGAAACATTTCTATAAGAGTGTGAAACCTAAACAAGGGGTCTAAATGTATTCATATATATATATATATATACATAAACAATTAATTAATCAAGGGTAACAAAGAATACAACGAGGAAGAAGTATATAATTTTGTTTAAAAAATAGTGTGTTATTATTTTAACGGTAAGATTTACATTATTTTATTAAAGAGATTAATACAAATTATTTAAGCTAAGTATACGGGTAACAATGTGCTAGCATGACCGTTTCTAATGGACGTTATGATATGTTGTAAAGGGAATCAATCCCACGCACTTAACCATTCAACTTTTCTCCACTCGCACTTGAATTGGCTGTCTTAGTCTTATAAAAGTTCAGCCTTTTAACAACTCGGTGCGTGTTTCATAACCACCATCTCCACCTCCACGAGTCTTTATCAACTCCTTCGATTGCTAATTCATTAAGCATTTCGGCAAAATTCTAAATTTTGCCTCATTTAAATTATTTAAATCTTGTTTTTTTCAATGATCGTTGTTTATTAATATTTAATATTAGTGATTAAATTGCTAATTTATTCTTAAATTTTTATTTATACTAGATCCTTAGTGTATATATATATATAATTATTTATTTTGTCTAGTGAAACTTAATCTTATAATTTTTATAATATAAATGTTTAAAAAGCTGTATTTATGTGTTTTTTTAATTATTATTTTTATGAATTATAGAATAAAAGCATATTATTAAATTGATAGGATTTTGGATAAAAACAATGACAGAGCTGTTTACATATATAAAAAACCAAAAATGGTTATATTATGGAAATTAATATTTGTTGGGCTTAAAATTAGGAAATTTTGATTTTACGATGAAAAAGGTTTGGTTTTTAACAACTTTGTTGAAAAAAGCCTATAAATTCCAACCTTTATTATTATTTCAAATTTTGATAAATATTTTAAATAATAAATTAATTTATAAAAAAGATGAAATTATAAACTAAAATACAGTCAAAATGACAACAATAAAGTTTTATAACCGCTCTTGAATTCCACCCTTTAAAAACATTCACTCGTAGCCTTAAATTTGAATAAAAACAAAATTAACGAGCTGGAGGCTAAACACATTTATTTTTTAATATATTTAGTTTAAATAGAATTAAAATTACATATTAAAATCAACATAATTCAACAATAATTACAAATATATATATACAAAATACAAAAACAAGTTATAATCTCTTAAAAATTTGGTGGAGCAAATGAAGGCACATTGGAAGGTGGACGACAGCCAATTTCTACGACTTTTTTTTTTTTTTTTTTTTTTCTGGTTAATTTTTGATAAATTTGACACAAAATAAAAAATTTATATATAATTTGGCGAATAGAATTTAACCAATAAACTTATAAAATGATAAAATAAATAAATAAGTAAATAAAAGGAAGAGAGAGTGAGAGAAGCAAAATGGGCACTCCCTACAAAGATACGGGCAGCCTCGCGTGGATGTCTTGTACTCATTCATTCGTTCCTTCAATTATAACAACGCACGTGACCAATGCCACGTGACATACACAGTCAGCTTTCTCTCTCTGTAGAACTAGGAGGGAGCATAGGACAACGTGGCCAGCTGTAAGAGAGCAGGACGGGTATTTTCGTAAATTCATCCTTCCTTTTCTTTTTCTTTTTCTTTTTCTTTTTATTTGTTTAAGGTACTTTTTGATTTTTGACCATTAAAAAAGAAAAAGAAAAAGAAAAAACGAGCCTACGCGATCCCATGCATCAGACCCCAGCCATTGCCAGTGCACTACACGTTCTCTATTTCTGTTATTTGTAGATTTTTAAATTATTATTTTCTTTATAAATTTAATTCTTTTTTCCAATTTTTCTATTTTATTTCGTGAGGGAATTAATGTCAAAATAATATCCATGGCTCAATAATTAGCTAATATATTTGAAAGTGTTTTGACAAAATAGACATTTTAAAAAACCGAGGAATTAAAATGGTCATAAGACTTCAAAAAACATTTGATGCATAATTTTATTTTTATTAATTTTATAATTTGAGATAACAGTTATAAAAGGGGCTTAAAATTTATTACATATTATTTTTTTATTAGAAAAAAAGCACAGAGTAATATTAAAAAATGTCTGGGCAGAGCCCTCAGCAAGGGGTGACGTTCCTCTCCGAGCTGGATCTTCAGTTTTATAACAATTCTCTCTCTCTCTCTCTCTCTCTCTCTCTCTCTCTCTCTCTCTCTCTCTCTCTCTCTCTCTCTCTCTCTCTCTCTCTCTCTCTCTCTCTCTCTCTCTCTCTCTCTCTCTCTCTCTCTCTCTCTCTCTCTCTCTCTCTCTCTCTCTCTCTCTCTCTCTCTCTCTCTCTCTCTCTCTCTCTCTCTCTCTCTCTCTCTCTCTCTCTCTCTCTCTCTCTCTCTCTCTCTCTCTCTCTCTCTCTCTCTCTCTCTCTCTCTCTCTCTCTCTCTCTCTCTCTCTCTCTCTCTCTCTCTCTCTCTCTCTCTCTCTCTCTCTCTCTCTCTCTCTCTCTCTCTCTCTCTCTCTCTCTCTCTCTCTCTCTCTCTCTCTCTCTCTCTCTCTCTCTCTCTCTCTCTCTCTCTCTCTCTCTCTCTCTCTCTCTCTCTCTCTCTCTCTCTCTCTCTCTCTCTCTCTCTCTCTCTCTCTCTCTCTCTCTCTCTCTCTCTCTCTCTCTCTCTCTCTCTCTCTCTCTCTCTCTCTCTCTCTCTCTCTCTCTCTCTCTCTCTCTCTCTCTCTCTCTCTCTCTCTCTCTCTCTCTCTCTCTCTCTCTCTCTCTCTCTCTCTCTCTCTCTCTCTCTCTCTCTCTCTCTCTCTCTCTCTCTCTCTCTCTCTCTCTCTCTCTCTCTCTCTCTCTCTCTCTCTCTCTCTCTCTCTCTCTCTCTCTCTCTCTCTCTCTCTCTCTCTCTCTCTCTCTCTCTCTCTCTCTCTCTCTCTCTCTCTCTCTCTCTCTCTCTCTCTCTCTCTCTCTCTCTCTCTCTGGTATTTGCTCACTACCAAACACCAACCCTTTCTACTTTAAATGCTTTATTTGAATGATTTTAAGATTGGTTGTCTTTGGCCAAGAATATCATAACAAAATACAACTTTAATTTTTTTTTCAATTTTTAATTATAAGAAAATAATAATTAATACTTTTTCTACCTAGTTTCTTTATTTTTTTTTTTAAAACATGTATACACATAAAAGTATTTGAAAAATATATTATACCTAGTGAGTCCTACATAAAAGATTAACAACTAAAAGTGAGAATGATAAAACCAAAACAGCGATAATCTCAAATGAGATACGAAAATAAATGCAACCAAATCTAAAACTTGAGGATAAAAAAAGTATAATTTATTTATTTATTTTCATTAATAAAAATATTAAAAACGACAAGTGTATGTCATAGATTAGAAATGTTAAGAAGCTTTAGGTACTTTGATTCATAAAGTTTGATGCTAAGTTTTATGAACAATATGATTTGTACATGCAAGTGAGGTTGTAGCTATGAGAAAATCGAGCCTACGCCTTAATCTTGCCATAGAATATATTTAAAACGATGAAATTTATCACATTACCAATAATGGAGTTGATGGCAGTATAGAGCTAGTAGAGCAAAGCTCACACACACCGACTAATAAAAGATGGGACAAAATTCACCTGATTTTCCGAGTTGATTCTATAAAAAATAAAATAAAAATAAAAATAAAAATAAAAAATCAAATATTTACCCAATAGCCTTTTCTCATTCAATCAAATCAACTACTTAAAACCTGGCTTGCCAAATTACCTTTAGGATATGAAAGGATAGATAAAATTTCTTTTATAATGAGGTTGAAACATAAAGAAAGTAAGTTGATACCTAGGAAAAAGAAATAAAATATTGTAAAGCTCGAATCAACTTTAAGACTATTCTAACTATTCTTAAAACTACAATAGCTTTCAACCTATGAAATCACCTTTTCAAAAGGAAAATTTTGGTAATTTAATGATTGGAACACGAGATGAAGGATCATTTTCTAAATTGACGAAGATGCAATTTTATCTAACCACCTATTAATGCGAATGCAATTTATGTTCTACTGATCCTATTTCATTAAAGAGGTGTTATATCACCATTACCATACTCTACTAAATACTTCAAAAAAAAAAAAAAAGTTGCCTATTAAGTTCTAAAAAGTACAACATAAATACAAAAAATCCTTAATTATTGGGTTAGTTGGGCATTGATGATAAACCATAGATGATAATAAAAAGAATAGGCAAGAAAAAAATACTTGTGAGAGAGAAGAAAAAAAAAAAGAAAAAAAAAAGAAAAAAGAAAGTTAGAAGAAATCAAATCAAAGAGGGATAAAGTGTTAATTTGGGGAGAGGAAGAAGAAAGGATTACTTGAAACACAGCTGTGGGATTCATGAGTCCGTACCAAACACCCAACCAAGTGGGGGGTCTGTGGAAAGCATTGCCCCAATTGGCTTGACCTAAGTGGACTGACAGATAGGAGATCTTCACTGGTTTTAATGGAATGGAAACACATTTAAAGAGAGAAAAAAAAGAGAGAAAGAGAGAAGGGTACCACTATAATGTTTCTCTGACTGTGATCTCAGATCACGTGCTAGTCATGTGACTTCTAGCCTGGTGATTTATGTCCACCACGTGCTCCTGCTTCTTCTTGCACAGTACTACAGATAATAATAACTAACCATGCTTCCACTTCCAGATAAGTTAAAACATCATGCACCTTCATTTATCAAATGCCTCAATTTTCTTAATGGTTCACTGACTGAAGTAAACCCTAATGGTAATGGTAACCTACATATACTATTTCAAATCCAATATATAAGCTACTATTTTATTTTGAATTGACAGTCTCTTCGGCCAAAATCTCTTATTCAGAACCTGAATAAAACATGCTAGTTCATATATATATTGATTGCCTTGAGAATCAAATCACAGATCTTTTAGTTAAGAGGAAGTGAAGCATGATATGATCTTACCAAAGTTGTTTTAAGGATGGAGAATCGCTGAGCTGCTTTGATTGGTTTGCTTTCCTTCCCTCAATATTTGTTGGGTTGGGATTGGGGGACCCGAGCAAGATGCTTGCTAAGAAGATTGCAGTGTCCACCAACAGCGCCCCATCTGTCCCTCCAAGTCAAAGAAACTTGCAGTTGACCTACAGTCAGATTCCAGTCAAGCATTCGGATGAAATATTAGCCAACAGAATATATATGCATTATGAAATATCAGCCAACAGATTTGTATGTAGAGAGAGAGAGAGAGAGAGAGAAGACAAATTCATGGTAAAAGGGAAGGAGAGGATACATGTAGCACTTTCTTAGTCATTCGAAACCAGTGTCATTAAAGCAAAAGCAACAGATGTTGGAAAGAGAATAAGATTTCCAGTTTTCAAATTACTGAAGCAACTATACTAAATTGAAGGTCCCTAATTTTACAACTTTAGCTGACGAGAGCATCAATAAAATCGAAGCCCACCTTAAAGCCCAAACCAAAATCAAATCAGAACCAACACAGAAACCACAAAAATATAGATTACAATATCATCTCATATCATAATAAATTAGCCAAATCGATTGTAAAGATGCTATATAGGCGTTGAACGCTTCTACCAGCCTCAGATTTCAGGCAATCCAAGTGGGATGCAGGTGACTCCTATTCATTATTCTGCATTGAAGGAATGATCAAATGCTGTCCCTGCAAAACATAGGGTGCCGGAAAATAATAATAGAGTCAGCCAAAACATTTATCAGACAACTAACCTCAATAAAACAATTTTTTTAGAGACATATATATAGATATAGGTAGATGGATATCAATGCTGTGCATTTGCAATAGAGGAAACAAACAACCATTTGCTCAACTATAATGTACCAATAAGCAAAAGAATCAAACAGCCAAATTAAAATTAACATTTGAGTTACCCTCACGTAGACACCTCAGACTGCATTAAGAATTCAAAACCAGCAAAACACATTTCGTAATCCAAAACTACCGGTGTAAAGGCAACTTTTTGATCCACAGTAGATAGTTGGGAAGGGCTTAAATCTCAATCAAATAAAAGAGAAAATTGACGATCAACTACTTGTTACTCAATTTAAAGATCTTGTCGAAAGTTTAAATGAGCATAAAATGCTAAAAATAAAAATCCCACTAAAATTTCATGTTTCAACACTTCTTTTCATTCTAACCCATTTCAATACTGACGATCTACAGATTTCCACCAATTTTAATAAGGGGTTACTGTGCAGACCGCACAATTTTTAGTATTAAAAAAAAAAACAAGGAGATCGTAAGACATTCGTTCATATATGCCGCCATGAAGATTTGTACTCAATAACCTTTAGGACACCTGGTTCTTCAAACAACCAAGCTCAAAGTTAGTAAAGGCAGATTATGTTATCATAATTAATAATCACTGCATCAATGAGACATCAAATCAAAAATTGATGTTCATGTGAGTAACAACCTCAGCGTGGTAGCTGCTCCTAATAATTTATTCTCCTTGTAGAGGTCCATATTTAAGTCTTGCAACATTCAACGATTTGTGATTACTAGTGGTTGGTGGAATTAGTTATAATTAGAGCTCTTTTGATAGTTCTATTAATATATTTGGAATGAATTTAGGGATTAAATCCTTCCAACTTTTGTAACCCATATATATATATATATATATATATATATATATATATATATATATATTTTTTCATTTTGCTAAATTGGAAGTCATATTGTATAGCAAAATATATATATTTTTTTTTTAAAAAAACATTAACGCCAATTTAACCAAAACTAAACATTTAACCACAATTATGAAAACAAAGTTACACAACCGCCCTAACTCAAAAATCTTCATGGCCTTATTAAAAGATTTAATATCCTTGCATAAAGAAGAAATTATGATATGACCAACTACAGGGAAGAACATCTTGCATAGATATTTCATTGCAACTAGAAATCTATGTGACAGGTAAACAGGCATATCTTCCTATACTAGGACAAATAGCGAAAATAGTACAATTCATACTACTTCCTGTTCTAAAGAGTGCAGTGAATCAACGTAAGAGGTAAACATGCTTCTCACACAAAAACCTATTATGACAAGTAGCAACAAAACTAATGCAATTCATTTTCTTTTCCTCCTAGAAAACTAAGAAAGCAGAACAATGAAAGGCCAATAAAAAGTAGTATTAGGCATTATTTCAAAAAATGACAAGCCAATAACTATCACATTCAAGAAATGTTAGATAGAATACTGTCCCATTCTTCAATTAAAACTTCCTCAATTGTGAAGCATTTAGATCAAGCAGGCAAGGAACAGCTATAGAAAATTCAAGGGAAAAAAGAAGTGTTATATAGATATTTACATCGTTATAAATAGTGGAATTTCAAGCTCAGCGTTCCCAAGATCTCAAATAATCTCAAACTAGATGTAGGACATTGTTCCAAATGAAAAGTATCTTCATACAGATTTCTTTCTTTCTTTTTTTTTTTCCTTTTTTGAGATCATGAAGTCTTCTTTTCTGAACAATGATACTGTAGGGAAAATTTAAATGTCTAAAAATTCCTCCAAGGAAAAAAATTGTGTATAATTTTTTTCTTGACTATGGGATGTTTGAAAGGTAGAATAATAAAGTTCTTTTCTTTAATAATATATCATCTACCAATGGTTGGCTTGGTGACATTGAGCATGTGGAAAAAACAAAATAGACTTTGGGGAATGGATTCAATCTCCATATGTTGGCCACCTACCACCTAGGATGAAATCCTACGAGACAAGCTAACTTCATATGACAAGCAAATGTTATAATAATTATAAAAATAAAAAAATAAAAAAATAAAAAAACAGGTAGGATATATATTTTTAAGGGAAAAAGAATAATGGGTCCATCTTCTAAGCAACATTCAACAATTAAAGACAATGCTGGTAATAACAAGTGTATAACAGCTACAAATTTCAACCCAATTATTAGCAATGAAAAAGAGGGCGTTCCTGAACAGCATGTTGACAAGTTGAGAGAAGAGAGATTATTACTTGGGTGTTAATGTAAGTCAACGCTCCCGACTGCATGTATTGCTGCACATATAGTTCAACCAAAATCAAGGTCTGATTACATATAAAGGGGGAAAAAAAAATCAATTCATGTGTCCATGATGATAAAAAGAATTTCTGTAAACAAAGATTCTACGAAAAGTAACTAAACCTGGGAATTTTGACCAGGCATGGCCCCAACTGCATCTCTTTTAGCAGATTCGTCACCGCCCCTAGAAGATCCTTTAGCATCACACTGGAAAAGTTTGCATTTAACCAGAAATGCTTAGCCATACTTTTCTCTCAAAGAAAGCTCAGATTAGGGGGATACAATAAACACTATAATACAAGGTTTAAGAGCAGGTTTCAATTACCTCCAACTGAAGCAACACCATTGCCCCCACCAAAAAAAGTGAAGGAAAAAAGAAAACAAATGTGAGCACATCATAGTGATGAGGTCAAACAAATTATATACCCGCACAAAGAACGTAACAGACCAAATTCATTCAAAACGTCAGGATACAAGCATTTACTGATCAACAGCGAAAAGTTTTAAGCACTCGTCCACCAGTTGAAGCACTCTCAAATCTCAATCACTAAAAGTAATCGAAAGTGCGAGAAGAGCTCTAATTGCTATAGTCATGAACGTCCACAATAATCCGCATAAGTGATGTCCGTGTACAATTAAGTCTAAATGAGAGGTGCAAGAAAACATAAAACAAAAAAAGAAGCTGAAAATTAGAAACAATTTTACCTCTCTGTACCTAGTAAGGTACGACTTAAGCGGATCAATATATTCCTCGAATCCCAACGTCGCCATTGCCCAAAGCAAATCATCGCCATTAATAGTCTTCCTCTTTTCCTTCTGGCACTTGTCACTCGCCCTACACAAAAAACAAAACAAAACAAAACAGTCCAGTCGACACTAAAACACCAGAAATCACGATCCGAAAACAGATTAAAAGAAAGAAAAAAAAAAAAAAAAAAAAAAACGCACTCGCTAGTGACGAAGCTAATGAACTCGGAGACGCATTCCTGGACAGTATCCTTAGCGTCTTTAGCGATCTTGCCATTAGCAGGCAAGGCCTTCTTCATGATCCGACTAATGTTAGCGATCGGAAGAAATCGGTCCTGTTCGCGAGCACCACCAGTGATGGGGCTCTGCTCGCCGCCGCTCTCGTGACTGCCACCGGGCGGACTGGTGGGAGGCTCCGCCATATCAGCAAGATTCTGAATCAATGAAGAGCAAAACAGCAAGAGCGAAAGAAAACAAGTGTGAAAAGGGAAGATGTGAAGAAGAAGAAGAAGAAGAAGAAGAAGAAGAAGAGAAGAAGAAGCATACGTGTAACCCTAAGTCTGGCATGGAAGAGAATTGAGAGAGAATGGTACCTGACAGAGATGAGTGAAAGAGGACAATTTTGTATTTGGCGCGCTGCACTCAGAGGAAGGAGACTTTGTTCGAGGATTTCCTCGTTTTTTTTTTTTTTTTGATCAGAAAAAACGAAGATCGGACGCTGGAGAGAGGAGACGCACAGAAAAGACGGCAAAGGAGCTTTCTTTTTTTATGGACACCCGTTGCTTTCCTTTTTTAACTAATTTTGGAAATTCTTTATTTTACTTTTTCTTTTCTTTTCCTAATTATTATTTTCATTTTAGTTCGTAAACATTGTATGATCAGTTTATTCGGTCTCTTGCCTATTTACTTAATTCATAAATATTCATACAAAATCACAAATTTGGATTTTTGCATGTTTTTTAAAATATGAATTAAATGATTTTGAGTAGAAAGTAGACACTTTTATTAAAATGGAAAATTTTAAATTTTAAATAATAAATGTTAAGGGCTTTGCTAAACCATAACTTTTATAAACTAAACTATGATGCTTTGCTAAACTGGGTATTAAAATGGGTTTAGAAACAAACATGCATACAAGTAAATTTGGGTCTCTATGAATGGATGTAGTAGTTTATGCATTGCATATGCCTCTTAATTTGCTGCTAATTATATTTACAATTTACAACCATATGACTAAACTCATAGCATTTCATACATTTAAACTAAAATGCATACAATTCATCATATTTTGATCTAAAAAGAGTTGTTGTTTATAGCACCTTTTATACGTAGTAGTAACCAATCGGGAATGCTTCCTCAACAACTTTCTTCATTATCTCTTTCTGCTCCAAATACAATCACAAAAATTGTTTGGGTTAGTTCACCAAAGTTCTACAGACAGTGTTTGACTCACAAATTAGTGTAATGTTGATTTTGTTATGTTGGAAATCACTTCAAACCATGTTTTCAATATTTAAAATCGGTTTAATCCTTGCTTACGATCGAACTCGATAATGTATGCTTCACAGTAATCTTGAAAAAAATGATTTTAACTATTTTAAAATCACTACTGAATAGCGGGATTAGAAGCCAAACATCCCAAATAGGCAACTGCCAATTGTTTTACCTGGATTGTGCTTGTGATCATTCCAGGAGCATCCTGTATTAATCAGATTCACAGAAGAATTCAGACAAGAATCGCAGAAGCAATAATACATAAAGCCATAGAAAAGGGAAGTTTGTTTTGTTCTTAAAGCATTGAAACTTTTATGAACCTTAAACGACTTTTTGTTCCATGATATCTCACGCCATGTTTTCGACTCGAGTAAGTCCCATATGTTAGGCATGCAAATAGTATTCACGTGCTCCATGACTCTCAAGCTATCTGCCAAACATGTAGAAGACTTCAAACTCCCAAAAGTATACGAAGTAAAACTTCTCAAACTTTACGAAGATATCGATGCTTCTACAGTTCAAAGGAAACGTGAAATGGTGATGATGAATTGCAAGAGAAATAATGGATGCACTTTCTTGTAAAAATGTACCTCCAGAACAGTAACAAGAAGAAAAAAACAGTTATGAATATCTGAATGAAGATGTGAATAAACTTTATAACGAAACAAGAGGCAGCTAATGATAATCAATCAAGTTAATGAGCCTCCTCGTTACTCTTCGGCATGTCGCTAAGAGGGAAAAAAACACTATTTAAAGAGCCAAAAGCGCAAAAGCAAGTAAACCATGAGAGAAGGAAAACTAGCAAGCTTACTTGTAACAAATGCTTCTTCCCACATTTCATTACTTGACCAAGTAGGTGCAACTTCTCGAAATGGAATGCCGATGCTTAAACAAGCTCTACAAAACATGTTCACTTCAGATCTGGAAAACAACTAAACAAGAAGTTCCTGCAGTGCTAATGTTTTGTATGATTGTAACCCCTTGTTTTACTTTTACACGAATTTTTGTTTCTGAAAATTCATCTCCAATGTCTTGGTTTGTCTATATCATACTAAATTCATCTCCAAATTGAATTAACTAAGAGAATCCTGGAAGTACAGCTTGTCCACTGATTTAAAAGGCATGCCTAGGTGATTTTCACCTAAGGTGTAGGGCAAGGCCAACCTTTGTAAAGAGCACCTACTTGGTGCTTGACACATACAAGTGCACAAGTTTCTTGTTCTTTTTCAAGAAAACGTTGGATGCCTATTCATACAAAACGATCTCTTGAATAAAACAATCCTTGTCAAGCTCTTTATAGCCAAAATGATGGTTAAATATATTGAAACTGCGAATTGGTGGACAACCGAACCCATTCGACTAATGTACACGTACTAAAACTGAAAAGTCTGAGTTAAACTATAATTTCATGTTTATAACATCAACAAGATCGAAACCGACTTCATATCTCACACTTTCAGGAAAAAAAGACTACATCCTATAATCTGAGAGTGAATAAAAAATAAAGAAGAAACAATAATATGATGATTCGAAACGGGTAGGAACATACTCAACAACTAATTGACGAATAACTCCAGTCAGAACACCGTCGCTAATGGGAGCTGTCTGCAGTTCAAAGGAATGTGTACTTGCAGAATCGTGGACGCTTGCTTCTTTAGCTTCACTATTAGCCTGTAAAAAACTTCCACAGAACACTTTATGCTCATAAAATTTCAGGGGACAAGAAAATACTGTCAATATTTACAAACAAAAGTAACTTATTCAAAGACTGGCTTAAAGAAATTGATGCATCACCTTCCGGCAAACAACAAAAAAGTTAGTCAGGCAGCCTTCAAGTATCTGATCACCATCGTTTGACAACAAAAGCTCAGTCACAGAAGGAGGCCTCAATTTTTCCAGAGACTTCCTACACCTGATATAGTTCACAAAGAACAAAACAACAACAAAGATAGAATTGAATAACCCAAAAAGTTCTTAAACAAAAAGCCAAAATCATAGTTTAAACTGTTCATAATTCATGTTCCGGTGAGAAACTAATTACTCTTCATTCCAACCACTCGTTTTGATCCTCCTAACTGTTCAAATCAAAATATGAACTGTTTCTTGCTCTTTCATTATTCCTAATGTAAGAGTGAACTATGTCCAATCCAAACAATCAAAGTTGTGCACTCTCACCTAACCCAATCCGAGTACTTTGCCGCAGCAGCATCCCTTCCTCGACCCACGACGGCCAGATTTGCACCATTTTCCGGGACACCAAATTCACGAGGAACATAATTACCAACATGCGTGTGCACACCAACAGCCTCTTTAACTCTTTCTACATCCACAACACCGTCACTTTCACCCAAATTTTCCAAATTCACGCTTACAAGCACTGTAACTGCCAATTCTTCTTCCCCATTTCTCTCATTTAGTGCAATCGGTAACACTTTTCTCATTGAATCATCGACAAGCGTTCGAATAGCTGGTTCCCAAGGAATAGAATCAATCGGAGACGGTATTACCAGTTTATTGATTGTTCTGTTCGATTCAGACAAGAGTTGTGGAGTCGAATTTGATAGAATTTTTACCGATTGAGTCAGCCTTTTCATGTGCCTATCCCAAAACAGAATGCTCGACGCATTGTTATGGGTCCGAGTAGTGGTATAAGCGCCTGGAATAATTGAAATTAACAAGTCAACAACAGCGAAAAACTATCCCTAACACAGGACTCTCCCTCGGTTTTTCAAATAATCAAATCGCTCAGCCAAGTAACTTCGCTCCAAAACAAAGAGTCAAAAATCATTACGTTAGATATCATACGGTTATCCGATGATTCCCTAGACTCCATAGCTCTCCTTATTACAGACAACAAACACAATGGATTGGGGAAACGCAAAATTTCCTCAGAATCCAAACACTAATTTCGACTTTCACCTAACAGATACAGCCGACCATTTCTCACAAATCAAAAGGCAGCAAAATATGAGTTACCAGGATGAGTTTCAAGGAAGGTGGCGACAGGAGGAGCTTCGGAGCCTTGCAAAAGGACGCCATTGCTGAACAAGAATCGGAAGCTTGTCATTTCTTCGATCGATGTGATCACTAGGAACCGAGGGAAACTAAATAACGCAAATCGTCGACCTTTTCTTTTTTTCCTTTTTTCTTTTTTTTTTTTTTTTTTTTGGCGCCCCGCCAATCGCCCATTTGTCTCTCTTCAAAAAAAAAAAAAAAAGTTAATTTAAATATGAAAATGAGTCTTTTTTTTAAAATAAAATAAATTGGGCAACTTATTTTCTTTTTCTTTTTTTTTTTTTTTTTTGGCGCCCCGCCAATCGCCCATTTGTCTCTCTTCAAAAAAAAAAAAAAAAGTTAATTTAAATATGAAAATGAGTCTTTTTTTTAAAATAAAATAAATTGGGCAACTTATTTTCTTTTTCTTTTTTTTTTTTTTTTTTGGCGCCCCGCCAATCGCCCATTTGTCTCTCTTCAAAAAAAAAAAAAAAAGTTAATTTAAATATGAAAATGAGTCTTTTTTTTAAAATAAAATAAATTGGGCAACTTATTTTCTTTTTCTTTTTTTTTTTTTGGAAAAATTCTCATTTTGACGTTCTTTTATACTAGTTTTCATTTTTCAATTTAATTCTTAAATTTTCAAATGTTTAGTTTTTATTTGACCTTAGATTTCAATATTTTATAATATTCATCTTCTATCTTCCATTAATTTAAAACAATTAGGATGTAAAATTTCAAATTAATTTTAATAGTGATAGAAAATAGTAAAAACTAATTTAATTTTGACAATTAATTAATAGGAATTAAAAACAAAATCAAAAGTAAGTAGTTAATAAAAAATCTAAGAGTAAAAAGTGTAAATCTAATTATTCAAATTAATCAATCGTAAACCTTCCTAACCAGTTTGAGACATTTTGAACTCAAGCTAATCATTCAATCGTAAACCTTTTCAATTCAAGCAAGTATTATTAAATAGGGCCGACATGAGTTGAGTTGGTTTGGAACACTCTGACCAATCTAATCTAAAACTTTGGATTGGTTAAGTCGGTGAACCAGGTTAAGTTGGTGAACCAAGTTCATCTTGCTAACACTGTTAAAGGAAAAAACAAGCACTCTAAGCTTTTGTTACAAGTCAAATGAATGTTGAACAGTAGGAGGAAACTAAACAGAAAAAACTGAGATCCATTTCTTCAAAGAATGGTAGAACTCTTAACTATAAGCACTCTGCACCCTAAGAGTGCAATCCGATAACAAAAATTCGTTAAAATTATCGGAGTCGTATAGCAGAATGATCCAAATATACATACCTATGCACATTGTACAAATCGCAGTCGCGATATAAGTACGAACCCCGTTCCAACTCCAACGATCAGGAAGCAAACAGTGCTAAAGATTAGCTGCTGATCTATGAATAATGTCATAAAGTGAGAGTAAAATTTCTGCACCTATCAGTGCAATGATCAGCCATTCCAAAAAATCTGATTTCCTGTTTTGCAGAATCTCCTGTAGGAAGCGAATATTATGCTGACAAAAACAAAAACAAAAAAAGTGGAGTTCAAGATGGATGAATTATATCCTTATCAAAGAATACATAAACAAGATGAACGTATATTTTCATCTCAAGTAGATGGTACTACCTCCACAAACTTCAATTTGAAATCCAGACTAGCAAACCTCTGTGTTAACTCAAACTCATCTCTAAGATATTCCCATATTTGAGCATATTTTGCATCCTTCCACGCAATGTCTGATCTGAAAAACGCAAAAACGAATAGATGTCTTTAGATTCTATGCAGGAATCAGGATAAGCGAAAGGGGAAACAGTATGCTCACTGAAAAATGCGCAGATAATACAATAGCATCAGTTTTTCAAGATTTAACAGTGTAATATCCGCAAGAAATAACCCAAGGAATAAGTATTAGCAAAGTATGTCAGAAACCTCTTCTTTTGAGATGGTGGAAAGTAGAAAAGAACAACAGTTGTATAAAATGACAAGTCCAAGATAACAAGCCAAGAGGGGCACTAAAACGAGCCAAACTAAGCAAACAAACAACACAAAATTTGTAACAGTCCAAGCCTATTGCAAGCAGATATTGTCCTTTCTAGGCTTTCCCTTTCGGGCTTCCTATCAAGGTTTTTAAAACGCGTCTGCTAGGGAGAAATTTCCACGCCCTTATAAAGAATATTTCGTTCTTCTCCCCAACCAATGTGAGATCTCACAAAATTACCACTTGAACAGCTATTTTTCGTCTTGCTCCATCATTTAAAAGTACATCGTCTCTTGTGCAGATTTCATAATATAATTCTATACATACAACAAACTAACTATTAAACATCAGGAAATAACTAACTTACCTCTCAAAAAGCCCAAGCTTGAGAATGACATCAGCAAGATTTGAATTTGCCTTCCCCACCAACTGGAAAAGTTTCTTCCTCTTCATTTTGAACTTCCCAGTTGCTTCCATTTCACGGTTGATGTCAGTGAATTCAGCAACCATCCCATCAACCTTTGAAGAAAATGTTAAGAGCATGGTGGGATCATGTCAAATATCATCAACATTAATTGGTATTAAAATGTCTGGTCAGATATGGTAACTACCTGTCGTCCATAGTAATCAAGAGCAATGCTCTGACCAAGAACACTACCTATGGTACGTATGCCATCAATATTCAAGTACTGCAGCATTATGTAGTCCAGTCCCCCTTCCATCCATGTATTTAAGGCAGCCTTCTCTCTCACCTCATACTCTACAAACTCAAACAGCTTCAAATTCAGGACACTAGACTTCCACACAAAAGTATTTTTAAGTAACAAACACTATCAAAATAGCACGGGACATACTTAAAGGAACCTGAGAGCAGTAAAGCAGGACTACTTTTGGTCGATGCGGACATAAATCAACGTGTTACTTTTCAAGATATATATAATTCTTTTGACAAACTTTTAAATTGTGTATAGCATATTACATCAAGTCAAAGTGCCTCTCATTGATATTTTTATGAAACTACCCTACAATTCTAATCAACTTAGACAGGCTGTTCCTTATAAATGGTTCGATGAAGGAAAGATAAATGAATCCTTAGCGTTTTATATCACTACAGCCGTCACCAATAAGAACAATGATAATAACTCCAGTAGAAACAAATTTGTATAAAAATACATTTGAATTTCTTACCGTCCTTTCTCATTTCAGGCAGCAATCCGGATGCATGTTTCTCTACAATTTTCAAATACCCATCAACCTCATCTTCACGAATGTTAAACAGCACAATGGAGCCATACTGAAAAACTACCATGTAAGAGAAGTCACTTCCGCTTACGCTGGCGCCAAGAGTCTGAAACAAAAAAAGAACGGTCTTCAAAGTGTACTCATTCAACTAATCATGAACGATGATCCACTAGATAGCAAGCTTACGTTCACATTACAAAGATCCCCGAACTTAAGGACTACATAATTCGTCATACGTGATGATGGCGGGATAAAGTTACGTTTATTTTGATCCACCAAGCTTCTCAAATCCACACTGAATCAAAGAAAATATGTGGAATGGAGAATAAATCAGAAACACACAAGTTTGTAACCCACATTGTGAGGACTTAAACTTCATGCAAATCCTTAGTTTACCTTTTAAAGTTTTTTGAAGCTACACGCTAGACAAACTCCAGAACCATTGAAAAATAATGAAAAATGAGTATAGTCATATAGAACTGCAAGAGGTGAAGGGAAAGAAGAAGAACAAAACGACACCACCTTGCGATTGAATTACAGAATTCTCGGAACAAAATTCACAAACACTTTCCGGAATGCAACACAGTAAAGATAAATTTCAATTACTTTTCTTTGTATGAAAAAACAAACACAATTGATCATCTCGAGCACCAAAATAACAAAAGAGTGAAAGAAATTGCAACCTAGTGGAAATAAAATAAGCTCTGACAGGAATAGACGGTCTAGAATCCTCCTCGACTTCATCTGCTTCACCCTCGCCAATTCCCTCTCCAACCTCCGAACACGAAACTGGTACATTCCACTCCAACGTGTGCACCGAAGAGGTAATGCACCTTGCCAACACCACCACACCGCAACTCGACGCACCGAAGCGTCGAATTCCAATGCCAGAACAAGAAACACTCGATAAACAGTTAATGGTAGTACAAAACACTAGGGTTTTGGAGAGGGTAATCGAGTGAGGCTTCGGTACAGGCGAGAGAAAGGTCGAACTCGATCGAGCTAAAAACGAACTGCGTGAGGAAAACAGAGGCGAGGACGAAGAATAAGCAAAGAGATTCGGAAGGAGGCGTACGGACCTCAGATGGGCGTCAATGGCGCGCCACATCTCTTCGTTCGATGTTTCCGTGACGACGACAGGGAAAGTTCTAACATTTGTTTAAGAAACCCCACCCTTCAAAGCTTTGTTCTCTCAATCCCGGGCTGGGCCGTTTGGTAAAAGTTTCTGAGCTTCGCGGCCCATTTCATCTCTGGATTTTCTTTTTCAATAAAATATAAAATATAATATAATACTAAACCGTTTAAAATATATCCACATTGTACACCAATGACATGACTAAGTTTAAGGTATGACTCTGATATCATGTTAGTTGTACATAACTCTTTATAATGGTATGATATTGTTCACTTTGAGCATAAGCTATCGTGACTATGTTTTAGGCTTCCTCGAAAGACTTCAATAAAGATAGTATTCCTCATTTAAAAACTTATAATCTTTCACTAAATAAACCAACATTAATAAAAGCACAAAAACATTAAAAATAAAAAATTAATATATAGTGGACATTATATTATATATATTATATATATATATATATATTATTGTGTCGGCAGCTACCAAAGCAAGTTGCGTACAAGAAAACAAGTAATATAAAATTCTTTTTCTTTTAAACCATATTTTAAACGTTAAACCAATTTTAGGAATTGAATTACTATTTTTTTTAATTCCTTTTGTAGCCGATTTATTGTCAACTCAATTGAAAATAATTTTTTTTAAAAACATCCCTTTTTAGATTTTTCTTTAGTATGATCTTAATTTTAAAATATTAAAAAATATATTAAAATTTTATTTCTAGCCAATCGTAATTTATTTATAATAGATTTACCATTAATATATAACCTTCACATTTTTCTAAATTTATAATATAGGATTCCAATCTAGTCAATGCCAAACAATCATTAGAACTTTTTTTATTATTATTATTTATGATATGATTTTGTCTTTATAAATTATTATTTAATGCTCCATGAATCTATATAAATTTTTAAATAATGTTTTCCACTAACAAACAATAAATAAAAAAATCGAAACATCCAAATTCGTTAAAAAGAAAATAATAAAATTTAAGTATCATAATCTAAAGTCTGTACATATACTATCACGAACTTATAATAACTCAATACATAACTAACGAAAAACATAAAACATTATCTCTTTCTTGTTGAGGATTATTGGGAGTAAGTCCCACATTGGTTAATTTAGTGGAAGATTATGGATTTATAAGTGAAGAATACTATTCACCTTAGCATAATAATAATAATAATAAAAAAAAAAAAAAAAAAAAAAAA
>NW_019272017.1:6333001-6336767 GCF_002738345.1 Cucurbita maxima | reverse complement strand
AAAAAAAAAAAAAAAAAAAAAAAAAAAAAAAAAAAAAAAAAAAAAAAAAAAAAAAAAAAAGAAAGGAAAATGGTTGAGAATAATTAGGGTTGGAAATAAATAAATAATTAAGAATTATTTCTGTCATTAGCATCAAATAAAGCACATAAAATATTAGTGGTGGTCAAGAAATATTGGTGTAAGGCGTTGGAAGGCAGTGATTAGTGTGGAGAGGTGTGTTGTTTTGAGCATAAAATGAACCAAAATTATAAGAGGGAGAGAATCCTGATGATGCTGCACTCTTGGAACCATGGCTTTCTATCTTCTTCTTCTTTTCTTCCTTCACATTTCCTTCTATCGACCTCGCCGTTTGCCATCTCCAACTCGTCGACTCTTTGTTTCTCGTCTCTCTCCCTCTTTCCTGTCCAAAAATACGACGTGAATCAGTCATTTTCGTCTCACTTATATTAATAGAATCAAAATGGAGAATTGAAGCATATTGAACTATCCACTTAGTTGAGAACCTCTAGTATCCAGACATGCGTATACTGTAACAGCCCAAACTCATTACTAACAGATATTGTCCATCCTGACTTGCCTCAAAGCCTCACGTATTGAACTATCCACTTAGTCGAGAACTTCTACTATTTAGACACGCGTATACTGTAACAGCCGAAGCGCTAACAGATATTGTCCATCCTAGCTTGTTACGTATCACCGTAAGCCTCACGGTTTTAAAAAATGTCAACTAGGACAGGTTTCTATTAGACGAACACAACTCTCCACAATGGTATGATATTGTCCACTTTGAGCATAAGCTCTCATGGTTTTGTTTTGGGCTTCCTCAAAAGGTCTCATACCAATGGAGAGAGTATTCTTTGATTATAAACTCTTAATCATTCCCTTGTGGGATTTTCATCCTCCAACAGTTTCGACACCCTTATTCGTTCCCTCTCCAACTGATATGGGATCTCACATATACTAGCCGTGACACAAACTATGCCTAGATACCTAAATTCTAAATTTCTCGAAAAAATTACCTGATTAAGTGGTAAAAAAGCGGAGTAAAAACAAGAGAACACGGAAGGAGGAGTATTAGGTTGTTGTCCACCCATTCCATGTGCATGGCCATTGTTTTCATTCTGCCACCAAACACACGTAACATGAACACATTTTTGACTTGATGGAACGAGTAAATAAAAGTCAACAACAAAATAGTTATGAAACGAGACGTTAATATTTTTATATTATTATTTAGAATGAGTAGCTATTAGAAAATGGATACCCACCACATGAAATTAAATTACATTAAATATAAATAAGAAGAATTAATTATATATATATATATATATATATATATATATATATATATATTATAGAGAGAGAGGGGGGGGCCACCTTTGGTCTCTCAAGCTTTTGAGAAGAATTACTAAAATGGTAGTTGAAAATTCCTCCAATGCTCAAATCAAGATTATGTCCATTGCCTACATTTAAAGCAAAATTATTTCATTAATATATATATATATATATAAACATTTAATTCCTTTTGTTTTTTTCGTACCTCCATTACTTGCCTCCACCGTTGTCTCGAACCTCTCAGATCTTTCCTCAGTTCCACTGAAAATGGTTGAATTAAAACAAGTTCAGTTCAACAATAATTGAAATGTATATCATTATATATCTTAAATATTTTACTTACTTCTTTCCAATAATTTGATTCATTTGAGTTTCCCAACGTCCATATTTTTGAACAGATAGTCCTCTTAGCTTTGATCCTCCACGAGAAATTCCAGAACTTTGTCGGCGTAGAACATGCACAAACTCTTCTTTGTTTAGATTCTTTGTCTGCAAAAGAAAAAAAAAATTAACCCTTATATTATTTTTCTTTAAATTAAAAAAAAAAAAAAAAGAAGCTCACTTGTTTCATATCTTCGTCGTAATCACTTATGTTGAAGTTTATATCTGCATCGACTCCTCTAAATTTTATAGCCGCTCGATCATAAGCCCTGTTGGGTCAAATTTCCAAAAATTAATCTTGAAATTTAGATGCATATATAGTTTTTTTTTTTTTTTAATTTTATAGAAAAAATGGTAGAAAATAAATAATTAAATAAAAATAGCTAACCTTGCTGCAGCATGGGCCGTGTCGAACCCGCCTGGGAAAATTCAAACCCAAATTACTCATTAAATTGAATGTACAAAAAAAGGAAATAAAAATTGGACTTTTATTGTTTTTTTTTTTTCTTACCCAAATAAACTTGTTTCCCACAATCCCTGACAAACACAAAAATCAAAATTATAATTAGAAAATATTTAAAAAGCTTTCCACGAAAAATAAAAATACGAAATTCCTTAATTGGGAAAGAACCAATTATTAAAAATGAACACCAAATTTTAATTTTTTAATTTAATTACCAAATATGAGATTCCCATCTTCCAGTTCGCCGGTAAAACGTAACACCACGGTACTGCGAGCTTCTGGACCGTGGCCCACGGCGGCTCTTCCTCACCTGCTGTTGTTTTGGCTGCACAGCTTTCAGCTCCTGCTGTCCTCCACCGCCACCAGAATTTGCCGTCGGCGACAGGTTCAACCACTGGGTCCTGAGTACTGGAGACCCAGAATCTCCCCACCCACTGGCAACCGGGAAAAGCGCCTGGGTCACTAATTCAGGAACTGGGCCGCCGCCAACGCCGCCGGGACTTTCCTTCTTGAGAATATCGAAGATTAAAACAGAGGACTCTTCATCTCTGCTGTTGCAGACCTCATCGGCATTAACGACGGAGGAATTCGAAGTCTCCGAATCCTCCATTACGATCCGATCCGTCGTCGCTTCATCACGGTTCATAATCGAATCGTTAAGATTCAACATCATCATTTCTTCTTCTTCCTCCTCCTCCTCTTTCAGATTCCTCTGGATTGTTCTTCAAAAACAGAGCAAAACAGAGAAGAAAAAATCCTTTTTTTTCCTTAATTTTTATTGAAAAGAACAAATACCCAGAATTGCTCTCGCCATTAAAATCAATCTAAGAACCCAAAACCCGAAGAAATTGTGAAAAAAATTAAAAAAAACGGGGGATTTAATTGTTTTTGCTTGTAAGCTGTAAGGCTATGGCTGAATTTTGATGAGAGAGAAAGAGAGAGAGCAGGAAACTGAAAAAGTAAGTAGGTGAGAGAGAAGAGAGGTCTAGAAAAAGAAAGAAGAGATCTTTAAACTGTGAAGGCCAAAGGGATTTTAGGAATATTTTTAAACCCATTCCTTTTTTAGCGTTAAATTAAAGAATATAATAATAATAATAATATTAAATTAAAACAGTTAAAGTTGGATATTATTTATTATGTCGATACCCAAACACGGCGCCGTGCTCAAGATGTTTATGTTCAAACCAATTAAAAATCAGGTTTGAATTGTATTCCTTATTTTTTTTTTTAATTTTCTTTTTTTACTTTTTTATATAAAATATGCATACCACGTTTATAAGCTCGATTTTAAAAAATAAAATAAAATAAAATAAATAAAATATTAATTTTTTTATTTTTTATAAAGAATAAAATTGTAAGGTCGGAGCTCGTAGAAAAAAAAGTATATAGTAATTAATATAATTTAGGAGAGAAGATAAGTATAAGATGCTTATTACCTATGTTTGTTTGTTAGTTAATGTATATGTGAATTGGGTCTACAATTTTGAGAGAATCTTTTAACTATTTAGAAAAATATGGCTTTGTCAAAAAAAAAAAAAAAAAAAAAAAAAAAAAAAAAAAAAAAAAAAAAAAAAAAAAAAAAAAAAA
>NW_019272017.1:6322788-6332721 GCF_002738345.1 Cucurbita maxima | reverse complement strand
TTTTTAAAAAAAAAAAAAAAAAAAAAAAAAAAAGACAATTTTCTATTTTTAATTTCTACCATTTTTCTAATATTTTGTCATATAATTTTAATGGAAATAATTTTACAGAATAACAGTTAAAATAAAATATAATTTAAATTTAGATGATATTTTAATTCATAGTTTTTGGCTCGTGAAAGTATTTGAATAGAAAATAATAATGTAATAATAATATTAAACTTTGAAACATAATGAAAACAACAAAAAAGCGGTCCAACCTTAACAAGTACTCATCTCAAAAGCCCCTTTCAATACATCCAACAAGAACAAAAAAAAAAAAACTTACCTAATTTGGCAAATTTAAAAGGAGAAACATAATATAACTAATTAAATTAAATGTTCAAATAGACTAAAAAGACATTAATTTATTTTAAAATAAATTGGTTTGTACGTTTTTTTTTTACCAAAATATGAATGTATTTGGTAAACCCTCACCCTCACCCTCACCTAGCCGCAATTAATCCTCTATTTCATTGGTCGGTCACCTATCTAGCAAACCCCAACGGTAACTATAAACACACTAATTAAGTCTCTTCTTTATTTTCCATATGTTTTTAAAAATAATCATTAATGTGTACACGTGTCACTTTCTTATTAGTCCAAACGCACAATTGCCGAACCTCTGATCTCACGTAGGCTGATCCTACACGGACAAGTTGACTGTACCTAAGTTTTTGGAATTTTTCTACCATTTTAATGTGGGACCGTCTTACGTGGCTAGTCTGGATTTGAACATACGACGTACGAGATTCAACGGATCCAACGGCTAGAGTTCATTGCGTCCACCTATAGACTACAGCTTTAAAGCTGCCTTCCGGCTAATTATGCTGCGGATTTAATAATATTTCTATTGTAACGTTTCAAGTCTATGGTTAGTAGATCTTGTTTTTTTTTTACTTCCGTTCAATGTTTTTAAAACACATATGTTAGAGAGAGTTTTTTACACTATTATAAAGAGTGTTTCGTTCTCGACCGGATTGATATGGGATCTCACACATCTCATCGAAGCATCGCATGCTCCTCGTAGCCACCACCATTTTTAAAGTATATATATATATATATATTTTTTTTATTAATATTATTATTAGAAGTATTATAGGTCCACTCCCTATGCTACCACTAGGATTTATATATTTTTTCAAAATAAAATAGGCTTTAAAAAAATTTAAAGTATAGTGCTAGATGAATCCATGCTAATATTTTTTTAATTTAATTTTATCATATATTATTATCTAATAATAAATCAAACCATGGATAACTTGTACTACTTATCATAACTCTCTCTATATATATCTTAATGTAAAAATGATTTTAAATATTTAAAATGTATAATAATGTAAGACCTCTCTAACATTATTATGTTTGTATAAAAATGTAAGATAATTTATTTTAAGTTTTTTTTTTTCGATATTCTTTATTTTTTTACCTTAATTAATGTCTGACTTCGATGGGTAAACCTTCCAAATGCTTTTTTTTAATTAAATTTACGATGGTTTAAAAGCATTGATATTCCCACGTACTTCCATTCAGGACATATGTAGGTTTAAACCACGCCCCATATCAAATTGTAATACATTTTTCAAGTCATTAGTCTTTTTTCGTGTGAACATGAACATAGTTCCATATTTTTTTCTTTTACTTATTAAACCCCTTTTTTATAATAACATTAATATATTATGGAGATGATTAAAATAAAAAAACAAAAAAAAACTTAATAAATACAAAATTATATATATATCAATCTATTATGTATTGCCATCAATCTCACGATTTTAAAATGCATTTGATAGAGAGACGTTTTTAGACTATTATAAAAAACGTGACATCGAGTATATTAAATATTTTTTAAGACAGTGAAAAATCTTAAAAAAAAATAAAATAAAATATAGTTTATGTGGGGGTAAAAAGGGATTTTTGGGAGTAAGCAATTTACCTATTAGAATCCAATTAAATCCTATTCCACTCCTACCTCAAACCAACCATTAATGGAAATTTCCAAAAGAGGACAATTATAATTTGTGGCCCCCACATGTCTTTATCTCTCTTTCGTTTTTTTTTAGAAAAAATAAATCTCTAAAAAAAAGGGAAGAAAACAAAGATAATCATCAAACGAAGCATCCTGAACGTTGATTTGAGAATGAACGGTTGAGATTCTTGGAGTTGAATTTTGATAGTGATAAGAATGGAAAGGGGCAAGGTTCCAAAAGGGGGGGGGGGGATGGATATGGAAAGATTCTTGTGGTTGGCTGACATTAATTTCAAATCAAAAGAATAAAAATAAATTAAAAAATGAACGGTCACGATTGCATCACACTTTGCAGCTTTTGATTCATTGTTTTTTTCCTTTTGCAATTTTAGGGTATCGCTCACCATTGATTGGACATTCTGTCTCCATTAAGGTTTCTCTCTCTTCCCTAAATTATTGATACCCTAATTCTCATTTTAAAAAACAAAAAATTAATTAATTTTCTATTTAATATATCTCTCAATTTCTTTCAATTTGATGTTAGGAATAAATGGATGGAATAAAAGATCACCCTTATTTACTATTTTTTTTTTGGATATTACTGAGACCGAGTTAAGTACTTACTGCTCGTTAAAGTCATATCTTATTGTCTATTAAATGAATTTTTACGGCCTATTTAGTTATTTTTGACAAAATTTAAATACGTCAATTATCTAAATATTTTTTTTAAGATAGAAATTAAAATATTTAATTTTATTTTTTAAAAATGGTGTATATTTTCACCAATTCAATAATTAAACGATAATAATGTATCTCATAAATTAAAAATAATTCAAAGGTAACACTCATAACATCATTGACTAAAGGACAAGTTCGAAACAGTGAACAATAATTTAAAAAGCATGAAAAGGAATATATTATTATTATTATTATTATTGAATGAGATATAAATGGAAATTAATTATATTATATATATTTTGGATTCATGTGTTGTCCCTTTGCTAGTAAATTAAGAAATCTTCTTGAAACCTCTTATGTTTGGCCCACAAATATACATAGATATATACATTTCAAGGATAACCTTATATGTATATCCAAACAATCCCCCCAAACCAACGCATACATATCCTTAGTGAATCCCATGTCTCAAATTCTATTGGTTGATTTCGATAATATTTTTTAATGACTTTAATTCGATGCCTCCCGAATTTAAACTATATTTGCACAACATAATAAAATATGTAATTAACGTTGTCGATGGTCCAGACATATAAATTAATATTAGTGACGTAGACGTGTATTGAAACTAACCGTTATTGTGACTAAAAGGTAGGTGTAGAACATATATAGACAAAACCGAACGGATTTGAGAGTTCGAGAACCTATGATCGGGAACAGGGTGATGAGGGGTAGAAAAGTAATTTGGGGAAGAGGGGTAAAACGGGAATTTGACATGAGATGGGGTGTGGTCCCTCCCAACTACTAAACTCCAAGATAGTAGTACACTAATAATAATAGTGCAATTTAAAGTGAGTTGCCTTTTGGAGTAAAAGAAGAGACACCACATATTTCCTGCACGTGACTTTCCACCTTTACTCAAAAAAGCAAAAAAAAAAAACTTCTCTGTAGTCACTTACACGCTAATCATTCAACCGTGATTTCACAATCGTGGGTCCCGCCAGAGATCGACGGTTCATAGGGAATGAGACGCAAATCAACGATCGTATACCCGCACGTGTCGTTTTCACAGCACGGAATAATTAAGACCTGCGTAATTTTAAATAATGTTGCGTAACCTTTTGGTAAAAAAACAAAAAATAATTAAAAGATAAAATCTGAAGTACGCCGCTGTGGTTTGGGGAAAAGGACACGTCATTTATGTCATATTTTGTTGACATGAGGTGATCTGGCAACAACGATGTAGGGTCTTGAAGGGAGTGGATTGGGGTGTCCCACATCAATTGAGGAAGGGAATGAGTCCCAGCAAAGACGCTAGGCCTCGAAAGAGAGTGGATTGTGAAATCCCAAGAAGGGAACGAGTACCGACATTGATGCTAGGCCCCGAAGGGAGGTACGTTGTGAGATCCCACGTCGATTGTTGTGTGTATTTTTTCTTTTGTAAATCATTATCTTCGTACTTTAAATGATATGACTATTATTTTGACCTCATATAGATTAAATACGTGCTCGTTTTAAGAAATTTAAATTACGGTGTAGTTTCAAATTTTACACGTAAGTTAGTGATAAACTCTAGTTCGAATCTCTCAAAAAGTAGATTATTTTACTAGTCTCACCAAAACTTTATTATAAAATTTAAAATCGAGATGATAAGTTAAAGATAACAAGATTAATTTCATCCATGCTACCGTTTAAAATAGAAACAAGCTAAAGTTTAAAATCATCGTAAAAATGAGCTTAAACGAACCAATCAAGTGTGATCACATGGACGAATCACGGTGTAGAAAGAGAAACAAGCTAGAGTAGGAGCAACAGTCGAAAAGAACAAGATTCCATGTGTACTGAGAGCGTGTTAGGTCAAGTCATGTGAACTAGAAAATGTGATCGATCTTTGCGTGTGCTACATGAACGCCACTAAGTAAAATAAGTGTAAGAGCTTATATCATTTCAATTCTCTTACATTTTTTTTCATCATAAATTAATACACTTTATAAATATTTTTCCTGCTTGAAAACTCTAATTTAATATGTATTCGAAATAGTTAATACATACCGAATAAAATCCACAATATTCATTTGTCTTGAAACTCGTGGACGTTTAGTATTTTGAGAGGTGGACGACCATAATAAATCTAAACATATTTTTCAAAAATATTTCATAAATGTTTAAATTTTATTCCGTGTTATTATATACCCAACTACGAGATTTATTTTAAGTTCGGAAACATATATAATTAAAGTTTAGGATTTAAATTATAATTCGACCCTCAGTTAAATGACGAATGAAATGATGCATATATGAAAATATTTATTTTTAAAAACATTATTTAATTAGATTTGACTTTTTCATTTTTTTTTCAATTGAAAATTTGAGTGGTCCATAAATAAATAAAAAACATCATATTTGCCCTCCATTAAGCATAGGATTCCCTTTTATATTTTGTATCCACCACGCATTTGATTTTTTACTTTATTGCTAGTTTTTAATTATTAAAAAATACAATTTTGTGATTAAATATTTCTATATTATTTAATGCATTTTTTTCAATATTTTTATGTTATAAAAATCGAATTTATACCCATTTTTTGAGTCAAAATTCTTTAAATTAAAAATAAATTCGGAAAAAAAAAAGGTTATATACAATTAAATTTTAACCCAATCTTGGTCAATGATATTTTTACATACCCAATAATATAGACGAGTTACAAGTTGATACTTTATTAAATAATTCATATATTTTATTTAGCTTAATAAAAAATCGATTTAAATTTACTTAAATTGAAAGTGACAAAAAATATATATATTTAAAATAATTAAGAAAATATTATGCAAGGTTGCGGTAATTACAAAGTTAAAAATTATTAATAATAATAATAATATAATGGAAGAAAATTAAAAATTAATTTTCTAATTAAGCAAAGTACGGAATAATTTATTTAAGAAATTCCGTACTTAATTCCCTCATGCCTATTAGATTCCTACTTTTCTATTTCTTTTTCCTTTTTATTATTTTATGAATTTCGAAGTAAAATATAATATACAATTAATCCAACTTAATTGTTTAAATTACTCGAGTTGAAAATTATTTATTTATTATATATTATCTTTATTTTAAAGAAATTAATACCACGTATCACTAGGCATCGTGAAGAAAATTAAAAGCTAGATTCTTTATAAAAAAGGATTAAAAGATAGAATATAAAAATGTTAATTTTAGAAAAAGCAATGGAAAAAATAAAATGAAAGATTATTACCTTAAATGGATAAGGAAGTTTGTGGATGATCCTAATGTCTAAGTTCGTTGAACAAATGTATTATTTAATTAATCACCAATATACCATCCATAAATTATAAATATTTAGACAAATTATGAATTTTAAAAGAAATAAATCACTCGGCTTTTATTATGAATTTTAAAAGAAATAAATCAGTATTTTGAAAAAATCTAGTAGATATTGGACAATTTAAAATGTTTTAAATAATGTATTAAATATAAACAAAGTATTAAGCTCAAATATTCATTTGATACAAAATTTAAAATATAAACCTCAATAAAAATAATAATAATTTAGGCGGAGGGTACGAGGTTTCTGTGCCCCCAGCTTATGACGTGGCCTCTTTATCTCCTCTCATATAGCGTACAGACATACTTATTCCATCCCTCCATCTGTAATTTTAGCACTATATTTTTTCTATTTATTAAAATCTTTCAATCTCAACCGCACACGTGTCTTTTTTCTTTTTTTTTTGTTCAATCCGAAGTCATACTCAAAAACTATTTTTTTTAAAAATAAAATAAATACATATAGATAGATATTTGGACAAAAATAGAACAAATAAAATTGAAATTTAAACCTAAAAAATAAAGACTTGTTTCTTTCTTCGAGAGACTTAGTTGGGTTAGTCGGGTTAATGAAGTTTGACATTCTTAGTTCATGAGAATATGAATCCTAATAATTATATATATGTGATTGACGTGTACATCGTTCTAAAAGTTGTTAATTAATGCTTACTCCTTTTTCGTGTGAGTCTGGAAACTACTCCAACGATCCGTCCCTACAAAAAATAAGAGGAAGATTTTTCCCAACAGCTCGATTTTAAGATTTCAAATGGACGAGTCCTGTTTTTTTTAGTAAAAAACTTTGGAACAAAAATGGTCGAAAAAGGAAAGAAAAAATGTTGTTTTTTTTTTTTTGGTGGCAGATGTGATGTAAAATAAATGTGCTCAATTATATTGCTCTGTTTTGAAGGACATTATTTTGACGTTTGTCGATTCTTTTGTCTGTCTGGTTTGCCAACAAATGGGAGCAACAAAGATATGGCCACCCAAGTCCTCTCAATTTATCTTAGCTCATTGGTTAATTGAAACTCGTAGCTATGGATCACGGCAAGATGGAGACAGGGTGGGGTCTATATTTCAGAGATGGGAGCACGTGGCCATAAATCACGATAGTTTTATTTATGTGATCGTAACTCTTTGTTTCTTTCTTTGTTAAGCCATTCGTTCATCACGTTTGAAAACAAACATTTAAAACTGATAAAATAGTTAAAAAATAGGTTCGTTTTATTTAATTCTTTCTCGTAAAGAAAAAACATATAATAAGGGCGACCTAATAACATTCCCTATCATAAAGCTAATCCACTTCTTTTTTAAATTATACAAAAATATTAAAAAATGCTTTTATTCACTCTTATTTTCTATTTTATATCAACATTTTAATTTTTAGTATAGGGAGACTATCGATTTAATTAAAGGTCCTTAATTTATTAGCTAACGTTCTTAGAATTATCCTAATTAAGGTGGTGAAAAGTATTGATAAATGCTATTAAAATTAACAAAATTTAAACTTCCCGTCATAAGTTGCAAATAAAAAAAACATATTAGTTATTAAAAAGCTCAATTCAATATCTCACAACAATATTTATGATTTTTCGACAAATTTATAACTATATTTAAAATTGATATAATTATTTTATATTTTAATGGTATCATCGTTAAAATCGTAAAATAGAAAATCTCTGATAGTAACATTTTCATTTTGATAATTAATTTCATGAAAAAATAAAAAGAAAAAAAATGAATTTATGATATTATAATAATAACTATTTTAGAGATTAAAAAATGGGTTGTGATTGATGAAAACATCCAAAGAATAGTGTCTCAAAGAAACCTTATCCATTATTTAAGGAAAAATAAATCAAGACCAATTAATGAAATAAATATTAAAAGAAGCTGGTCGAAAATCACTGTCCAGCTACAAATAACCAATCGCAGATCACCACGTGGACAATTTCCAGTTAATACCAAATTTGAATTTGGAACCGATACTCTTAGCGTGATTCATACGCGCGTCATTTATTGGCAATTAACGTCACTGCTTAAATCACAGGGATTTTATTAATAATATTTAAGTCTTAGACTTTATTATTTAATTACTTACATTTATTATTTATATATAACAAACAATTAAATAATAACCGGTTATTCAAATCCCAATTTATTTTTAATAAATTCGAGGTTTCGAATCTTTTGACTTTTTAGTCGATATCATGTATTTTGTGTCGGTTGAGCGTGTTCTAACACCTTTTTTATCATTCCATCGTAGCGGATTTCTCAAAATTATAATAAGAATTTAATTAATTGTAACGACCCTAGTTTAAGATTCATAATCAAATTCAACGCCTGATAGGCCATGCATTATCCTGCATCCTCTGTAAAATGGTCACGTTACTCATTCACTTTTGAAGAGTGAAAGACTATCTTTACTGGTGATCACACGTCATTTCCAGTATAATTTGTTACTATTCACATGCATCACACAAAAACTACTGGGATGTCACCCACACATAGAATTACTCACAGTAAAGCACGTTTAATTATGAAGTTCATATGATTGAAGGTACATTTTGTTAGTTTCATTTCTTTTGTGTCTTTCTTAATCATTCTATTCTCATGAACGCTCTAATTCAGGTATGGTCTCGTTTTATTCATATTACCCATAATTTTAATTATTTATTCCCAACCTAACTTATTGGACTTAAAATAAACTTAAGCATATTTTATTTAAAAGTCCACGATCACGTCGATTTCTAATTAATTATTATTATTATTATTAAGTAAGAAATAGTGGCTTTATTTTTATTTTTATAAACAAAACTTTAAAATAAAAATAATTTATATTATAAATTGACATAAAATTTTATTTGAAGTCAATGATGCCGTTAATATTTTTAAGGTACGGCAACTAGGAAATTAAGTACCGTACTTTATCTTCTAAACATTTTGACTTTTTTGGTTGGAAATGATTATTTAGAATAATATTAAATTATAAATTGAGTTTCTATAATTTTAAAACTTTAAATTACACTTCTTACTTTATTAATTTTGTTAAAAATTGTGTATTTTTTTTTTCACTTTAACAACATTTAGAGCAATAATATTACAGTTATTTAATTATTTTGTGTATAATCTGAAATTACAAAATCCTAAGATTAAAAAATGGGTTAATTTTATAAGTTGGAGTGTCAAAAATTTATTTTATTTTTTAAAAATTAAAATATGGCAATAAAATCAATAAATGTGGAGAAATTTTAAAAATTAAAGAGGCAGATGGGCCACGTGGATAGTTATTAATAATTGGACGAAACAAAAAAAAGACAAATTAATTAAGATATATTTTTTTTCCCGAAAATAAAAATGAATATATATATATATTTTTTTTGTGGCGAAAAGGGTACGGTTATCAACACTCCTGCATCCGACGACGTGGCCACTTCCTCTCCCTTCATCTCCTTAATTATAAATTGATTTTATTTTTTCGGATTTGACCCCATTCTCTACATTATTTACCACAATGCCATCACCTATGGGGATAAGAATTTAGAACTAAATTTGATTTTGAAATAAAAATGATAAAATTAGAGTTTGATTCTTAAACTTTTCTATTTTTATTAATAATAATAGTTTTGACTTAATCTAATCCGAATTTATTTGATTTAAGTTCGGCAGAAAATCCATTAAAAATTTATATATATTTAAATTATTGAATGGGTTAATGAGAAAATTACCAAGCTTCCAAACCTCACATAAAGTTAGATCCACCTTGAAATAAAAAAAGAAAAGAAAAGCACAGGGATTACGGGGGAGAAAAATGTTTAAATGGGCCTAAAATTTTGTAAATTTTACATTTTCTAACAACTATATAATTTTATGCAAATTCATTCTTTTTTTTTTTTTTTTTTTTTAAAGG
>NW_019272017.1:6314416-6322686 GCF_002738345.1 Cucurbita maxima | reverse complement strand
TTTTTTTTTTTTTTTTTTTTTTTTTTAAAGGAGTAATGTTTGTATCACAATAACTCACTAATTTCTATAATATTAAGTTTTAAACAAATTTTAGTTTGATTAGCTCACAAATTAACCATTGATTTCTTTTTTTCAACTCATATTTTAATCGAAAACTGGCTCTAATATAAATTTTTTTTTTTAAAAAAAAATAAATAAAGAAACACATGGTTTATAATTCATTGAAGGCATATGAAATGCTTTTATAATGATCTTTCGATTGAAAATTTATCAAATGGGCAAAATTGCAATATTTTTTCAAGTTTAAGGATAACACTACAACACTTGCTTAAATTTAATGGTGAAATTTGATGAAATTAAAATTTTAAAAGTGAAAATCGATATAAGCAGGTAAAATTCATTAAAAAGTCCCAAGGACAGCTGAAAATACCTTCACACACACACACACACACACACACACAAAAAAAAAAAAAAAAAAAAAGCTTAAATTTGTAAACAATAGTGAGTAGTAGTTGACATTAGGGGAATAAAACTGAAAAACCTGAAAGAAAGAATAAAAAAAAAACCTCTTTAAACCGATCAAACTGTTGTTAGTTCGGGCGGATGAGTTTGGCAGATTCGGCTTGCAAATGAAAAAATACCAAACACCGAACACATGAAAAGAGTGAACAGAAGAAGAACATGGAGTCAAAATTTGAATATGTTATATGGCAACCAGAGTCGGTCCAATCCCAAATAAGAGAACATAAAAACTCAGAATCCATTATGTTCCTTAATTTTTTAACAAACAACAAACACACACTCTCTGCTACAGTGAACAATGTCTCAATCTCCCTCTCAAGAGGCCTCGATACCTGGCTCCCCGATCTGAATCGACGTTCTGGATAAACTTGCCTCAAGCTCGTTTAGCTCATCAAGATCCAGTTCGTCGTCGTCGTCCTCATCCAGGAGGACATCTTCAGAATCATCAACAGCACTTGTTGAGGTACTGGGTCCACCCGTTGGATTATCTTTAGCCTGAAATTGCACGTGGTCATTAAAAGGATGAGAATTCCACGATAAGTTCACCAAACAAATCAACTGGACTTGCATTTGACGTACAGTCAGCTAAGTGCTTTAATGGAAGCAAAATAATAACTAACAAAAAGAAACGTATTGAAACCATCTACAGTTGAAGATGAGAGAGATGTTGTTTTGATATTGAGATAACTACAAAAGCAAACCACCTGGGTTGCGCAGAAATCTCTCTAGCCTCGAACTACCAGGGCATGCATCTAGGGGGCCATGATCACTATCCACTTGGTGGAATGGTCTAACAAGTGCTGCTTCTTCTTCCCAAGCGTAATTGGGAATGCTCCAACAAGATCTAACCCCATGGAAGGCCAAGTAGATCCACACGACGTTAATTCCTATAACATATAGTCCCAGTAGTAAACTTAAGGGCATGCTTTGTTTGCCAACGTCCTACCTCTCAAATGATTTTACCGGTGGTTGAGATGTAATTAGACATACAGATCCTTAACTTCTCCCAGATAGCATAGTGCTACGGTCTCAAGAAGGAACGTCTATAAAACTATCCTTTGATTGGTATGATGAAGCTTCCGAGTGACTGCTTTATCCACGGAGTTTCTTTCTCAAGATCCTGTAGCATTAGACAAAACCAACAGTTCTTTCTCTACTTTAAGAGAGTCAAACTTCCTCAATGGTAATAGCATGTATCTAGCACCAAACTAATCAAGGAGGACCCAAGATTGGCAAGGGTATCCGCACAATTGTTCTCTCATGGGAGAAATCCTAGTATCTCCAGATTTTGGTATCAGATCCTTTGAAAGAATGAGAGAGAAGCTGCAAAGCTCCAGCATTCAGGCTTATTTTCAAATTTGAAAGCTTTAAAGATGTACTCTCACATCTTCATGGTTCTGTCAAGTGTGATAGATAAGATTGATGGACGATTTAGAGAGATTTCCTTAAATGGGAAGACAGAACAGATTATCGTGCCTCCAAGCCCAAGGGTAATAGCATTTAGATTGGACGATGAATGAGAACTGAGATCTCATATTCATCACATATTCAGGAAGAATCTCAATCATGATGGGTCAGACTAGCGGTCATTGAGCCAGTGCTAAAAGTAAAGAGCTTAAATGAAAATGGATATCAAGAAAATATTTCGAAAGAAGAGTCTCATCAGTAGAAAGGTGGAGGTGGGCCACCCTCACCAACAGACAGGTTTTTTGTTCGTCAGAACAGCTAAGCCGACTGTAGAATTTAGAAATTAGATCAACCAAGGAGTGTCACTAATAAAACTTAGTTAGAACGCATTGACAAGCAGTTGGAGGTTAATTCAAGGTCATTGTCCAATATATTTTGGAAGTCCAAAGTTCACAAGAAGGTGAAAATCTTTATTTGATCAGCTTTTCTTAGAAAGTTAAATAAATGAGGCCCATCGCTAGCAGAGAAGCCCCTGTTTTAAATCATTTGCTAAGCTGGTGAGACTTTTGCAACCAAGATAATGAAAACCAAAACTCTCTCTTATGGTACTTAGCTTTTTTCTAAGCGAATCTGGATGCTCTTCACTTTGTGTAACTTCAAAAGTGAGCTATTGAGATTTCTACCGATAAAGTTTGTTCAAGTAACCGCTAAGTTAAGCCTTCAAATCAATGAGCTTATGCTATCTAATGGCGTCGATGTGTTTGGGGAGAAATGAGAACTTTTCAGTCAGTATGGGTTGGGTTAGAATTTTTAACCTGCTGAAGTAATGAAACCTCAAGAATGATTTCTTGTACTTCAACTACACCAACTAGAAAGCCTTAATCATATCTTCTGGTCCCTTCGTCAGCTAGAACTACTTGTCCTCCTTTTCTTATTTCTCTTTTGAGGGACGATATTTTTTCTTGAACCACTAAAAATAGCAATACTAACAAAATTACAGCTATCACTACAGAAACACAAAGAATATAGACAACATATTTTCAATAACCAAGTCTAACTAACATACTTCCAAGTGGTTGGAGCACATGGAATAAATCATTCTATCTAACGATTGGAAATTTCCATCGGTAAGATACTGACAGGCTTGGATAAAAGAAACTATTTCTTTCCTCAGATACCTCTGAGTAGCATATTACATTTGCATATGGTAAGCACTAACATTCAAACCATCCTCATATTCAAACAAAGGGGTAGGCGCATAAAAGTGATGCCCAGAAATTTAAATGTTGGACTAAAAAATTCATCAGGGAAGAATGTGGTCATGAAGTCACTGTTCACATGGCATAGCTCAAGAATAGAGCCGCAAATGACTCTGAAGACACATGCAATCTGTATAAAATTCACACATAGGATTACCTTTGGTTCATCGGCTTCAGGTTCTTCTTCTCGCTGATATTTTTCATATGCCTCAGCATCATCCACAAACAAGCTTGCATTTGCAAGAAACAACTCCCGACCACTGGGAAAAAAAAAACTTATGTCACTATTAATTACTTTATAAAAGTAATTAGCTATATGAGTAATCTAGAAACCTCATGCGGTCATTCTTAGCTCTCTCTGCTTGTTGTGCAGCCAAACCAGCATCTCTTTCATCCATCTTTTTCTTCTTCCATTGGAAGAAAAGCTCCGGAGTAATGGGAGTAGTGGTTTTAACTTTTGCCCTCTGGGATAAGCAAATAAACATAGTAAAAAGATGTAGCGTGAAACTGAAACCCAAAAAGAAAAGAGTAAAAGGCTGTAATTTTTTTTTAAAGCATTTTCTTGTTTGGTTTAAAACGTCAACAGGAGAATAAAAACCATAAGCAATTAAATTGAATTGAATCACCTCATTCTCAATCTCTTCCTCTATTGCAAGCTTTTGACTCTCCTCTTCGAGCAGTTCCTTCATTTGTGACTTTAAAACATATCCTGGAGGAAGGGCATGTCTATAGTGGCAATCTTTACCACCATTAGGACACACCCAGAACCAGCCATACTGCTTCTTTTCCACTGCTTCCAGAAAATGCTTGCAGACCTGTAAATTATCCATTTTAAAAAGATCATTAAAATAGGATACTAAATTATCTCAACTATAACAAGCAATATACAGTTGTCTAGTAAACCACAAGGATTTAGAAAGACCGCATGTCAGCACAATATAATAGCATAACTCAATCACTGGAAAGTGGAAACATAATCCATGCGTTGGAAACGGACGTTCACAAATAATAGTTCTAAAATTAAGTATTACCAATATGAGCTTTTTTCTATTCACCAGCAAGCTTCACTTCTACAGTAACAAGAACGTCGAAGTCAGTTCTTTCCAAACCCATCCCTTAGACCTTCAAATTATAAGTTGATGAAAATCCCAGAGCATGCATACATTAAATAGGCGCATGCCATTTCTAAAAAAATACCCCAACTTTTCATTCACGAGAGATTAGACATCACAACCTTGCCCAACAATGTCACCACAAGGAAACGTACTAGTTTCCAGTTAATACATAAAATATGGCTGAAGGCAATGCCTTGAAGAAGCGAGGTGTAAGCCTGAATAAAAAATAACAAGGCATTGAATATAAAGTATAAACCATACACACAAGTGAACATCAACGTTTTTTTTAACACTACAACAAAGTCATTTTAGTCTTCTAGTCAATTCGAGGTGTAGAAACTTTAATGCATTGTCATGAAGGCTTAACCCTCTTCTACAAAAGATGTAAGACTCTTACAATTCAAAGAAAAGGATGATAGATAAGGGGATTGCATATTTGAGTTAATATGTCAGAAGTAACAAGCTCAGACAATGCAATTTAACGTAAGAACGCTATGAAAGAAACATGAGAAACATACAATCTCAGTTGGCTTGTGGAGGTTGTAATAATTCTTTTTTGATTCGATGGCCTTCTCCAATGTCTCTTGATCCCAATCCTCCATCGTATCTAAGGAAAAGCATTGGTCGTGAAGAATTTTTAATAAAAGTATTTAATAAATGAAAAATTATATGACTTGTAGAAAATAAGAATGTTAATCTCTCACCTTCATCACGCTTATCACTATATATATCAATCTTTTCACCCTTCCTCTGGACATTCAAATCATGTGAAAACTTGCATTTAAAACCTTTCGTACACTGTCCCGCCTTAAATAACTCACAGAGTATAGACTTGGGATCAACACCTAACGAAATAACCAAAATCCAATATCACATTAGTTCAATACGAAAGCTTCGACGCAAACAATAAATCTGAACTAAAACCAAAGACGAACAGTAATAAACTGCACATACCAACGGGTACTTTGGGCTGACTAACAGCAATCTTGAACAGGTCATTCAACTCCTTCTCTTTAGCTTTTTCTTCCTCCTTCTTTTTCTGCTTAATGCCAAAACCAATCAATCAGCTTCTTCTCGTTCCGAAAAGTAGAAAAAAAATCATCAGAAAAAGAGATTAAACTGTCCCCTTAATTAACCAGCAGAATAAACTTGGAGAAGAAAACCGGACCTTGGCAGCTACTTTCGGGTCGACCTTTGGCTGGACAGATTGCTTGAGATTCTGGACATATTTCTGGACGTTTTTGCTCTTATTTTTGTTCTTGAGACCAAATGTCTTGTCTTCAACGACCTTCTGCTTCTTCGCTATATCGGCCTTGGATTGCTGCTTCGGCGGCATGCTTATTTCGCATTCAAAGTCGATCGGCAGCCAAAAAACCAAGGAAAGCCGTAGACGAATAGATACCAAACCAGAAATTTCGCTCCAAGAAAACACGATATTCGATTTTAAGGGTTTGTACGAACAGATTTAACTTTGTATTGTTTAAATGACAGTCCTGTCCTCCACTTATTGGTGGTATTTAGCTTTCAATTGGGCCGATCCAACGAAGGCCCATCAACTAGTGGGCCCTAAAAGGCAATCGCTTCTTTCCCTAACTGATGGACAATTTTGTTTGCACTCTAGCTCCTCCACTTCGACCGGTACCTAAAAAAAAATAGAAAGGAATGAGTATAAAAATTATATTCAGTAAGCTATTTACTTGTAGGCTCTTATCGCATTCAAATTTTGACAAACTTCCACGGTATTTTTCTTTAGCTCTAGGACATCTAGTTTAGGTCTTAGCTCCTTGGGGCTTCTTTGGTTCTTCGTCCTTTTATTTAAACCCTAAGAGTTCCCTTATATCAACCTGTGTTTGATTGGTGCACTGCGAGGAGCTACTTCAGCATGGCTATAAGACTACTTGGTGGCTTACCTAAGAGGTGAGCTGCAACCCCTAGTCCCATGGTAACCCTTAGTCCCGCGGTAATCCTCCTTTGTTGGGAGGGTGAAAATTAAATCTCATATTGTTAAAACAATATAATTCACGATGAAAAACACATTAATTTGTTAGTGAAAGACAAAAATAGAAAAAAATAGATGGTGGTGCTTAGACACTCATGCATCCCCTTGATCGCCCACAAATCAAGTCTTTGATTGATATAAGATCGTACCTGTCCCAAGCGAAAACTAGAATAAATAAATTATTTTTTGCAATGCATTGAAGTTTCTACTAAAGATTAGATCTTGAGCCAACCTGAACACAGTTCAATAAGACATATCGAGATGTTAAAGGTTTAAATCGAATTCTAAAAATTTAGGACCAAATTGAAAAATGAATACCGAAGACAACCAAATTTTAACTTACAAACTCTTAAACTATCTGTTGGGATAAAACTAAAAATCAGCGGTTTACTATAAAATCCCCCGGCTATTGGACAATTTGCAATAACTGAATGTCAAAAATCATTTATAACATGCGTAGAACACAAGTAATTTAACCCTTTGTTATAATGTCAAATAAAGAGGTAGGTTTCACACAGAACAAATTGACTGTTGAGCAAGGAATATATACTGTCCGTGATGATCTCAATAGAGCGCTTTTCTAGATGCATCACGAACAGTATCAATAGATGCTCGAAGTCGGGCAACTTCGCCGGGTTAAGAGCCAAAATGGTACTACACAAAAAGGTATAATTATCAAATCCGTCTACTTTTCTTGCCCAAGACTTTCCTCAAGCTCTGCTTCCAGAATAAAAAAATTCAGTACCATTTTCCTTGATGTAAAATTGAAAATTATGTACTCTGTTTCTTAAGTTTTCTTCCAGGCCTCCGACTGGTTTGTTCAAAACTGTCAGCTGCAGAGAGGAAAACAAAACCTGATTATGATCATGATCGCCCAAACAATGAGTGGCAGCAACAAATGTGAATAAAATCGGGTCAAACAACAAAGCGGGAAAAGTATGCTAAGCAGCTTGATGATGGAATCGATATTTAAAAATTTATGAGCATTATATACAGTATCTTTAGTCTCAACAGCATATACTACCTAAGTTTACATCTGAAACAGCCTGGTATAAACAGGCACTGTTATAGGGAAAGAGTTAATGTCATCAACAACCCCTCACATATTCTGCCAGAACTCTGTTGGAAATGATAGGTAACTAAGGGCCTCTTTGGAACAACTTTTTAATATTTAAAAAAACAATCTAGAATGATGGTTTGGAGTGACTTTAGCACTAGGAAAGTCACTCCAAACAGACCCTAAAATCGGGAAGAGTTGTTGCACAATTCTTGACCAAGGAAGATGTAGGAGAAAATAGGTCAAACATAACTAGGCGTAGAAAACAAGCTGATTAACATGAAAGTTATAAAAGCAAGAAATGGCACCTGCCCATGAACGTCCTTCGCTATACCAGTGGCTAGTGGGCCTACTTTTATCAAGACGTCAGCAAGGTATTCCATCTGTAGAATCAGTGGCCTTTCGATGTCCAGGTAAACATCTTCGTGACTAAGTGCGATAATGGAACCACCCTGTGGCAAGAGCAAAGTATGAATACTGGAGGTTAAATATAAAAAGGACATGTGAAGAAGAGAATAATTCAGTAAGCTTAGAGGGTCTTACAATTTCTGATGTTAAAGTGTGGCAATAATGAAGGAAGTCTAAGACATGATTTGAAGAACCATTGGCAGCAACCTCCAGAAGAGGTATATCATCAATCACAATGGTGACATGCCTTTTGTTCTCTTGAATTAAGGCACTAACAGCTCTCTGAATTTTGCAGTACAGTCCAACAAGAACACCTTCACCAGTTTCCTTTCCACTTCTATCTGGTAGCAGAAAAAACTTGTGCCATATCAAAGATTTGGTGCCATGAAATACATAATGAAAAGCCAAAAAACAAGCACCTTTTGGACCAAAAAGGAACGCATGACAACAAAGCTCTATAATTGGAAATACTCCAATGTTCTTTTTTTTTTTTTTTTTTTTTT
>NW_019272017.1:6289299-6314202 GCF_002738345.1 Cucurbita maxima | reverse complement strand
TTTTTTTTTTTTTTTTTTTTTTTTTTTGGTTCTGTTTTGATAGGAAACGATTTCATTGACCGAATGAAATGATACAGAATGATGTCCCAACAATAGGGATTACAAATGCTACATATAGATATGACGGTGGCCATCAAATGCTTATAAATGCTACACTCTCCAATCTCCTCATTTATTCCTGGCCTCTGTTTAATGGCAGGCGAGATGAAAAGATCATCACAAATTTCTTTTGGGAATGGCCCAAGAATCTAAGATGGAGAAAGGCATGCACAATGTTAGTTGGGATATTACCAAGAAGCCCCTTTACCTTGGAGGCTTGGGCATTGGCAGTGTAAAAGATAAAAAATGAAGCTTTACTTGCCAAATGAATTTGGAGATTCACTAATGAAAGACAAACCCTTTGGAGGCAGGTTATTAAGTCTAAGTATAACTAATCTGACCCTTGCCATCGACGGCCTCCTCCTTCCAGGAAATTCTCTTCCAAAGCCACTTGGCCATATATCTCCAGCTATCCAGCAGTATTAAGGACCTTGGAAAGCAAAAATTGGTGATGGGAGGGAGAGATCCTTTTAGAATGAGCAACGGACTGGTGATGGCTCATTGGCTCAATCGTTCCTCAATCTTTACAGACTTAATATATAAGCCATATGCTTTCATCTCAGAAAGATGGAATCAGATGAGATTAGTAATGGGCTTCCTTGCTGCATCGCTTGAAACGGTAATTCTTTCAAATGCTATGGATAGATGGGTTTGGCTGATGGAACCATCAACCATTTTCTCGGTGGAGTCCTATAATCAACATGGCCAAAACAACAAAAACATGACATAGACCCCCTCTACAATTGCCTTTGTGATGGAAAATACCGTAGGAGAGCGAAGATTTTCTTTCGGAAACTCAGCCCACAAGAATATCAACACCAATAACAACAAAAGAAGTTACTTCATCAAAACTTATCCCATCAGTCTGTGTTTTCTGCTGGAAGGACACAGAGTTGCAAGGTCGCCTCTTTATCAATTGTTCCTTTGCTAGGCACTTCTGGTCCTCGGTTTCAGAAGCCCTTGGTAGGCACGCTACATGGCCTATCATCATTCGCAAATTCCTCTCCTACATGCTCATGGGCCAACACTTCATGGTTCAAAAGAGGACCATTTGGAACTAGCTTATCGACACCTTTTTATCGACCCATTAGAAAGAGAGGAACAGCCACGTTTTCAAAGACTTGGGATCTCTTTAATGCTTTCGGTCAGTGTAAATGTGCAAAATCCTTCAAGGACTAGGCTCACTAATCTTTTAGCTACGAGAAGAATATTTTGTTATCCACTATGAATATTTGGAAGTTTTTGTTTCCTCTTTTGTTAATTTCATTCATCAATAAGATTCTTGTTTCTTCACCAAAAAATAATAATAATAATAATAGAATGAAAAGATGAAAAACACGATAACTTTAAAAAGATGAGGAAACATTTTTCTATTTTATAGCAAAACTGAGAAAAAAGAAAAGAAAAGAAAAAAACCCATTAGCTATCTTTATTTCATGGTTATCCAGATATCCAAGCTCAGTAATGAGGAAGTAATGGGGGGTCAATGAATTATGAAAAATAAATTCTTCGCTGCAAGTGTAGAAAGGGTGGGGGACAACCTACTTCATCAATAGCTGGATATGCAACCAATCCCTTCTAAGTGTAAGTAAATCATCATTTATACAAGTAGAAAATAAAGCTACTCCAACAGATGCAGAAAGAATGAGAAGTTTGAAAAAATGGAGGGTGAATAAGATAAAAGCTTAAATGATGATATTATACCTGGTTTTCTCACCTGAACAGCCCACCGTAAGCATGTCTAAGAAAAAGAACCTATGGCTGTCCCTTTGAGCAGCTAAGTTACACCCCTGATTAAAATATAGTTCTGCAGATAAATACTCTCATTCTGAACACTAAATTAAAGTAATTAAATGACAGAATTTCAGCACGACAGATAACAGATGAATGAGAAGAGAGATCCAACATCAAGATATTATTGTCAATTTTTATCACTAAAAGCTAGATAAGTCAAAATGTTCCTTTATAAGCTTATCAATCATCATTTAATAACGATTTGGTTCTTGAAAAAAGAGCTTATTTCTTTACCATTGAAAGATCAGTGATTATAAGCTTAATTTTCAAAAGGCCAATAATCAAATTGTTATCAGGCTTAATAATTTCATAAACTATATTCCACTAAAAAGAATATCAGTCAATCGTCCAATAACGAATTCTTTATGCAACTCGTTAATATGTAATTCTTAAAACTTGTTCTGTTGATAGCAGCCTTGAGGAGTTCAGAATTCTCCGTTAGTGCTGCTATATAATCTTGTAATAAATTTCCACCACGGTTCCTCTCACCAACAACCAAGTTCAAGTGAGCAATAGGAACTCATACCACAATCGAAAAAAGTCCGTCGCCAAACTCAAACCAACAAATAGCAAAACATCTAAGCTATAAACATCCACACACATGCATAAATAGCGAGATCGCACCAGTTTCCTGAGCACGCGCTCATAGTGAACAAAGGACTGAGAGAATGCAATGAAGATGACGGCATTGGAAGAGTGAGGAGAAGAAAAGGCGCGCTTGAGGAGGTGATGAAGAACAAAAGCGCCGCTGGTTTCAACACAATCCTCAACAAGCAACAGACGGCCGACCAGAGGGGAGAGACTCGTAGAATCATCGAGACCTATAGCTTCATCAAGCAAATTCGAAGTCATTCGGCTCATGATGGTTCGAGGTTTTAGGGCGGCGACAGGCGGAGCAGAGCGAGAAAGGAGAAAGCAAATATATAGTAATTTTTCGTTTGGTTCCTAGTGTGGTAACTGGAAATGCTTCGCGGTCCTATGCTGTTTCTTTTTTATTATTATTATTTTTAATTCTGTTTATTTACTTTCCACTCATACTTTAAATGAAGCCACGTTATTTTTTAAAGTAAACAAAATAAATTTTAAAATTTTATTTTAATTTTAGAATTTGATATATATAAATATATATATATTTTTGAATATCAAATATAAACTCTTAAAAAAATAAAAATAAAGCAAAATGGTTAATGCTTTTAATCTTTGGATTATTGGTTGTACTTCAAATACAAGAGTTTTTGTAGTTCGAAATTTATAATGATTTAAGAGAGTAATTATCAAGATATTTAACCAACAATTTTCAAGAGGTCCATTTGTTCGGTCATTTTTCACTCGCAAATGTTGGCTTGCTGATCTCGAGAATTCAAGTCAGGCCATGAGCTTGCGCTTATAAAAGGCAACTAGTTATGCTTACCCGGACGTAATTGGAGTCAATCCAAGCATAACTCCTTAAACAAGAAACTCGTTCCAAAATTTAAAACTTGATTTTTTTGTTCCTATTAACTGTTGAGCCCAAAAAAAAAAAAGAAAAAAAAAAAAAGAAAGAAAGAGAAGAGCCAGAGTCACAGCTATAAGTAAAAAGTTGATATAAAATTTGAAAAGAAGACAAAACAAGGGAGCAATTGTGTTCCATATTTGTTCTTGGCTCTGCCCCTCCATATCAGAAACACTTCACATTTAAAGCCTGCATATTTGTAGAGCAATTGCTGCCCAATTTCATTGCTGGGAACTAAAAAGAATGAAAATGCAGAAGGCATAGGCGGCGGCGGTGTAAGAATGCTTGAAAGCTTTTGCAATTCAAAGTGTATACATTCACAACTTGAATCAACAGCAAATCCACAGGAAGGCCTATTTCTATATAGCTACAAAAGCACCAAGCTCAATTGTACATACATAAAGAATCTTGTGCTGGAAGGAAATGGCTTGGAACAGGTGAGGAATAATCATAAAAATTATAACAAAAGAATTGAAATTTTTTTTTCTAAGAACAAAACCTGGGGGAGAGTAGAGGAGCTATCTGGAATGCAACTGCACCACGAGACATGCCAGGATACTTGTTTCATATACTTGTCTGATTGTTAGAATTTGGTTTCATGGTAGCTTCTTTTTTAAACATCACAGTTCTCTTCTAGAAGATCTAGGTGTGGACAAGCTACTGCGGGCGCTTTGAACTGGTTGCGTTTCAGGATCGCATTTTTGGGAGGCAAGATATGTGAGGGCCGTGACGACATCGGCGATGAGGGGACGCATATGAGGCTGTTCCTGAACACACATTGCAGCTACTGCAAGAGCTTGATATAAGCCTCTGACTGGGTATTGTCCTTGGAGCAATGGATCGGCCATCTGTGGAAACTTCCTTCTGTCTTTAAATAAGGGTTGTGCCTGAGATGAAGAAAAGTAAGATTTTTTGGACAAAAACAGATGATCCTCCCCTTATTTACTCCAGGACATATAAACAACTATATATAATGTCGCAAATCATATCATTTGGCAGAAATTGTATTTGAAAATGCAGCACATTATACATTTACTTGGATTCAGCTCAGGTATCTGAACTAATATTCCAAGGAATCTTTAACAAAATCATAGTCTTATAATGGAATAGATACGAAAAAAGGTAATATCAGATCCACAAAATTCAAAATTTCAAGAATAGTAAATAAGGAAGGTCACAGCTACAAACAACCAAGCAAATGACAGCAGTCACAATCATGGTTCAGCATTTTAATGAACTTCTTGTTTTTACGACATAAATATCTTATGTAGGCACGAGTATATTTAGTCTATCATCAAAAAACCCAAAACAACCGTGAATTTTCAGTTTTCTTCATTTGGAAACCGAACCCGCCAAACCAGACTGTCTTCAACCCAAACCAATAGTGGTTTCGGTGGGTTTGAGCGGTTTTTTCAGTTTTCACTTGCACCCCTAGTGCTGTGTGCATGCATAAGTTGTAATTGGATCGTGTGTGAAATGAGTGAGCTTACATATCCCACAATTATCTTCACAAGAAGATGATCTTTAGAACAGCATATTAATGTAAAAAAGTAAGAGCGGAAGGCATGAACTGGATAACTAAAGAGGAAAAGGAAGAGATGATTACTACCCATGCCACCAAATTATGTTCCCCTGCGGCTCTTGAATTGTCAATAGCTTTTCTGCCGGTAATAATTTCAAGCAGAACAACTCCAAAGCTATAAACATCTGATTTTAAAGTGAGCTGGCCTGTCATTGCATATTCAGGAGCACAGTATCCATACGTTCCCATCACTCTTGTAGACACATGAGTGTTATCCCCCACGGGGCCTAATTTTGCCAAGCCAAAATCGGATAGCTTAGGATGGTAATTTTCACCAAGCAGGATGTTAGAGCATTTCAGATCACGATATATAACTGGGGGGTTAGCTTTGTCATGCAAGTACTCTAAGCCCTTTGCAGCACCAGCAGCTATTTTCATTCTTATATTCCAATCAAGTCGTTTCTTATCGGGTGGGAGATCTGGCACAAGTATTTTATGATGGTGTCATTAACTCAAAAGAAACAAGATTAAAGAAGAATGCAGAAGGGAAAGACGATTGAAAAATGAAGGCAATAGACACTGTGGTAGATGCAAACCATGTAGATGGTCTTCCAACGATCCCAGTGGCATGTATTCATAAACCAAGAGTCTTTGATCGCCATCCGCACAGTAGCCAATTAAATTAACAAGATTTGGATGATGGAGTAGGCTTAACATTAGTACTTCAACGAGAAATTCCCTGTTCCCTTGTAGCCCATTTCGATCAAGTTGCTTGATGGCAACTACCTGTATTCAACAAAATCACAAGGATCAGAACTTCCCTGCAGCGTTTCAAATAAAGGCCTTCAAACAAATGCAGTAAATTGGATATTTAGTCCATTTCCTCTTTTCTTTAGATTTTATGTCTGTCTTACGTGCATGAGAGAGAGTGTGTACTCAATTTTACAGCTTTAAGTTCCTTCCCAGATAATTAGACAGCTACAGTTAATACAAAATTTTTGCAAACAAGTCCATTTCTTTCGACAGGTGCAGCTCAATATATTAATATTAAGAAAAAAATTCAGGTTGAATGATGATTTTAGCAACTAGGAAATCACAATAACAATTCTTTTTGCTAAGAACTCCATTTCTGCAGACAGTTTCAATTATTTCTCAGACTAAAGAATGGATGAACTGTTTTAATTCAGATGTGCCACCAATAAAGCATTGTTATAGAATGATTTGATATTCAATATGAGCTGCAATAAGATCAACAGCACCGGCAGGGGTGCAAAATTAATGTTAATATGCCAACTTAGTTATCTTCGTTCCCAGTTATGCAGATTACTAGCCAATGCTAAAATTTCATCTTTTCTTAAAGAGAATGACATCGTTGATAGGATTGAGATCAACAATATTGGTAAAAAGGGTTTCCACCAAAATGTATCCAATAGAATAAGATAACTATGTTAGAACATTTAGGATTGTTCAACCTTGCAGCACAGATAGCAGAGACATCCAATGTTACAAAACTTCATGGATAAAGAAATAGAGCAGTTGAAATTTAACCTTATGAAAACCAACTTGACTTGGAGTTTAAGGTAGTAGCGAACTCGATCATTGTCATGATTACTCCAATGATGAAAAAAAAAAAAAAAACTAAAATCTACCTGATTTATGCTCTCCAATCGTCCTTTATATACTTGACCGAAACCTCCTTCACCTAAAAGACAGTCGGCTCTAAAATACTTTGTTGCAGCTGCCAACTCTCGGAATGAGAATGTAATTGTTTGTGCTGCAATCTGATCAGAACCTTCATCTTTTAGAGCCTCGTTCTTCCCATTAAATATCGGCTTAACCATTAACTTTTCTGCATATAAAAATGGGTTTACAGAACAACATTCAATAACAAGTTTTGCAAACGAGTAAAAGGCAATTTTGATAATTAAAACACATAAGCATCATTGAAAACGAAATAATAGATAACATAGAATGATTAAACAACATCCTTCAACAGCAGTAGCTGCATTGCAAAGCAGACCAGAAATGCATACAAACAACACGTTTTTTTCCCCAAAAGAAAAAGATGCCACCTAACAATCCGATAACCCAAAGTGAAAATTTTGATGCAACAACACAGAAATAGTATAGTCACCTAAGAGAAGAAGAAGAATATGATGAAAAGAGAGAGAACCGTCGGAAAGTACATGGAATCGAATTAAGTTTATAACAGAGTAAATAATCCAAGCATCATCATGTACACCAAAGCAAAACAACTCGAAATAGGAATTCTTAAAATTGGGTTTATGAAGCATATAACTGAGATATTTCATAATTCACTAAAAAAGAAACTGCATCAACGATTCACTATGAGATACCAAAATTTCAAACCATTTCAAAGAGCCTGCAACAATCCTATACCTAAAAAAAGAAACTAAAAGAAAGGAAAGAAATAAATAGACTCCAAGAACAAATCCTAAAGGGTAAAGACCACCTAAAATTCCTTGTAGCTGCTTTCTCTAACTCAATTCAAGCTATAAAAACACCCAATAGCTCAAACAAAAACAAACTCGAAAAAAAAAAAAAAAACTCAAAAGGGAAAATTAAAACACCTCCCATTCAAATCCTTGCAAATCCCCAGAAATGGCAAGACCATTGCCATTAACGATGGATTTCCTATCCAAAGTTGAGTAAACTAAACTCCGCAGTGCACATTTGCATTAAAACTCGAGTAGAATCTCCAATTGAACGCAAATGAGAGCGATAAATTTTTGAACATTGTTCATAAATTTACCTGAAGCCGATGGGATCGGATCATCGTCCTTCTTCTGAACCTGCTGCTGCTGCTGCTGCTGCTGCTGTTGTTTTCCCCTCTTATTTGAACCTCCAGTACAGAGAAACCATCCCATGGCGTACTCTCTCTCTCCCGTACCTCACAGAGTATCACCGAAGTCCACAGAGAGAACTGAGAGAGGGAAGGTTAAAACTGACGCCCAAACACGCTTATATCTTTTCTTACCAGGCCTTTTTTGCAGATACATCCTTTTATTTTACTAAATTTCTGAAACATCCCCCGATTTTTGTTCTGTTTTCCATTCAGTGCACAAAAAGTGGGTGCTACTGCGCAAATAAAACAAACCTTGAGGATGAGTTGGGAAATTTTAAAATTTCTAACAAGTTTCCAAAATTTTATTTTCTAGGTCGGATACATTTTTCAAATTTTCAAATTTTTAATTTTTAAAATTTTTAAAATTTATTAAAAGTTAAATTTGATATTTTATATATCATGTTTTAAAATAATTTTTAGACATAAAATATACATAATTTAATGGTTTCAAATTTTTTTTCCTCTAACTCTAAAAAAAAAACAATAATAATAATTAATTTTAAAGCCTCTTTTTAAAATATAAGGACTAGAATGATAATTTAACAAATTTATGGATCTATGAGTAAATAAATGAAAATACAAAATAATTTTAAAATGATAATAATACGTCAGTTTTTTTTTTTTTTCAATTTAATGATTTTTGTTGTTTCTCAATAAATGTAAAGAAAAATTAATACAAAATATTAAACCAAAAAATTCTGAAATGGGAAATTTTTAACAAAGGAATGTCAAAACAAAGTTTTTAAATATTTTACCTTTTAAATTAAAATAGCTTACCAAAATATGGTAAATAAATTTAAAATAATATTGTGAATTGATTATAAATTGAACCTTTTCATTTGTGTGTATTTGATATTTTTGAAATTTGAAAAAAAAAATAGTTTATATCTAATGGTCCCTTTTAATATATTTTTAAATTTCTAATTTTTCCGCTAATAAATTTTAATTTTTTAAAATTTTATATCTAATAAATCATTCACATATTTAATTTTCTTTTTTTATTTTTATTAATAAAATTTAGAGTAACTATGAATATTTTAATAAGAATGGCTTATAATATACTATTTTTATTCTCACATATACATTTTTTTAATTCAATTTTCATACGTAATTATGAATATATTTGTCAAAATGAGAGATGGAAATCTCTAGTACTCTTTATTATAATAGAAAGAAAGAAAGATATGCAATAATTTTAGTTTTTTTTTAAAAAAAAAAAAAAAATTAAGAACTATTTTTTTGCAAATATTTTTGAATCTCAATAAAGCCTAACTTTATCCTTTTGCTAACAACTAATTATTCCTTGATTCACATAACTTCATAATTAACCTACCAACCCATCGCAATTATCGGTGAAATTACATATTAACTTCTATTACATCAAAATTGTTGGATGTCTTCCCAATATTTTATTTTTAAGAAATATCCTAATACTTTAGTTGTATTATTAAGTTTTTAATAAATTTCTTATCCATATAGACCCGTAAAACTGATTTGGATAAGATTAAGTCGTGTAATAAAAATAAATATTTAATTTTAATGAGATTTATTGTGGTGGCGACTAAATTGTTACACGTTTAATACATTGAGGAGGGCATTATTTGTACAATTATTCTCAATTTCATGTGATTGCTATAAAATTTATTAAATATTTAATTATAAGTTGAGCTTACAAACATAGAAGCTTATGAAAATTTGAAGTGTCGTACTACCAAATGACCATTTTTTAAAAGTACATAGATCAGAATAATCATTTTGAAAATATAAAGACCACATCAAACTAAACCAAAGTTTATAATATACATTTAATAGAGCGATTAATCATTTTTACATTTTGAATGCATATCTTAAAACGGATTAAATACATTATAAATACATTTCCAAGCCATTTACTGTTCTACTAGAAATGGCCTTACTCAAGGTTGTATCTAATATTTATTGGCCAGAAGCTGCAAATGGCAACAAACAGTGTCCTTAACATGTTCTTGGTCACCAACCAATTACAGTAAGCTGACACGTGGTAGCCAATTGGAACTCCACCTAATTTCATGGTCAGCCTCTGGGCTTTGAATTATGAGAGGGAGAATTAAATATGTAAAGTCAAAAAGTACATGGACAACAGAGCAAGCATTTATGGAAAATTGAATAACAACAGCATTATAAAGACACAGAAACAGGGCTAAGAGCCTACCGGTTTTGTGGACAATCTATGTTCCCAACTTCTCTTACCTGTTATTTTGAAATGCAATCTGTTAGGATTAGGAAGTTTTTTCAAGTCTTTATGAGGGCCTAATGGGAACCGTACTTAGAAAGGATGATGGCATGACAAGATTTTTTGTAAATACAAAGATTTTACAATTATTATCCTGTAATTTAACCAAACAAACAAAGAATCAACCAAAAAATTGGTTCTACCTGGTATCTATATATATTATATATTTCTATGCTGATAGAGAAAAGATAAATATATCTTTAAAACTATTGTTGGGAGTGGTATATAGATACAGGAAATGCAACTCCAAAATGATGGTGTACTGCAATTTGTAATGTATAGATACGAGTACCATTTTTGAGATGGAGTTTTACTCGTCATGGAGGCCGTTAATGTGTTACTGATCAACGCCTGAATTTGGCGACTCTTCTTCAGGAGTTTTTTTCTGGATTGAAGTTTCCTCTTCGGTAGTCTTGCTACCATCATTTGGATTTGGGTCCTCAACATTGGATGGTTTTCCCTGTGGGATACGGAGCAGGCACGACGTTAGAACATTAGGTTCAGAGACACTAAGGAAGAGATAGTTTTCATCGCATTAAGTTGATACATAAGAACATGCATACTACTACGTTACATTTACAGTTAAGTAAAATTAGTGTTGAAGGACTGTGCATTGAAAAACAATGATAATTGAAAGTATCAAATTGATAGTCCGGCAATGAGACAGCTTGTGTTTCAAGAGCGGGTCCCAAACTCCAAACAACCTATGCAGAAATTTAATAATTTAAATATAGAGAAAATTTCAAGTATCAGACTACAAGAGATATTATTATGGGTGGGGTCTCAGTTGTGCACCCCATGACCTATTTTGAATATGCATAAAAAAAATAAAAAAATAAAAAAATAAAAAAACCTACACCAGACAACTCATTGAAGAACTTGATGCCTAATACACATGACAAATTCATTACCAGAATGCTACCAAAAAGAAGAGAGAAAGCAGACTGGCAGGGTCTAATCAACGGCGAGAGGAATTTACAAGACCAAAATGCTATGATTACCCTTCGACACAATTGACTGCTGATCCACATAACAAGGAAACCAGTAGTGCGTCCGTTTCTCATAAAAGGATTAAGGTTATCGACTGATGGTCTCTTTCCAAAAAAAAAAAAAGCCAGTCTCGTCAGGTTTCTTTTTTTTCCGTAGCCGGGAAGAAAACATACAGTTCCTATGCTGAAGTTCCCGCAGCAGGCTCGTAAAGCCTCAGTCTTAACTGAAACAGAGACAAACGTAGGAAGACGAAAAAAGCCAGGCAAGGACAATAGTTTTTCTTTTCTAAATATTAGTTCATCCATGAACGGGTACTAGATACTCTTTTTTATGAAGGTATAATACTTACCATGAACGGATGTGTAAGACAGAGTGGAGGATTTCATCTCAATAGTTGGAAGGTTGTGTCTAAAATTATTAGGGAAAGGGCTTGAAATAGGTAACTTGGCTCCACACTCTCTCCTTAAATAAGGTTTTGGGATTGTCTCTTGCTATTGTTGCAGTTCTTGGAAACAATCCTTCATCCAATATTTCATGATAGAGGATGCTTCTTTGGCAAGTTGTTTTCTTGCATTTTTCAAAGAAATAGGAGGATCCTTGAAGGAGTAAAGAGTGTTTGGTAGGACGTTTGAAATATTATGTCTCAACACCTAGCTTCAGTGCATTTTAGTCTTCTTAAGTTTTCCATCTTTTTAAACTTATCCATTAAGTTAAGAAGAAGCTAATAAGGGACTAGAGGATCAGAGATCGAGGCAGACATTCAGCTAAATGTTGGTGTTGTCCTTCCTTCCCCCTCTAGTATGGAGGCCTAGCTATTGGCTTCTTCAAGCAGAGAAACGAAGTCCTAAGTGGTTGTGGAGATGTATTCAATAGGACAAAACATCGTGGAGAACTGTGATTCACAACAGTGCATCAAATATAATTCAATGGTGTATAAATGAAGCTAGTTATGGTCTCACTGTATTTTGTGATTAACAAAATTACTTTTGCGTGATATAAGTTTATTTTTATTGGAAATTCTTGATTACGTTGTGTAATTTAATTTTTTTCTCTTTTATACAGGCTGTTTATACACATTTTTTTTTTCATATATATACTCTTAGGGTTTTTTAACTCATGGTAGAGCCCGCTACTATATGCAACTTTCTATTTGTACACATTTGTATGAATCAACAGATAAGAACATGCCTAGGGAACCACAAAAGTGGGCATGCAAAGGCCGTGGCACAACATTACAAAGAATAGCTCCTTCATTTTTAATTTTGAAGTAGCAAACGGTCACTGTATCCATTTGTGGGAGGACTTTGGGATGTATAGCTTCCTAGTCGCAAAGATTGACATCAATATCCTATCTATGAAGAAAGTGCATTTTTGGGATGGTGTTCGGACTTCTGGTTCCCTCATCACAATTGATTTTTTGTTTCTTTTAATGAAAAACCAATTTTCATAGAGAGAGAGAGAACAAAAAAAAAAGAAAAGAATACCAGAGCCTATATTTGTGAATGATGGAGAGAAGCCAATGATTGGTGTGGTTGGACCTTTAAAGAGGCCTTTTTATAGACTACTGGCAGCTGAGTTGCCCTTACAGAGAAAATAAATTTTGTTCAATTAGAAGTTCGTCAAGACAAGGTGGGTTTGCCTCGTCATCCATCACATCTATTCACCTCTAAATCTGCTTTCCTCAAGCTTACAAAGACCTCAACAAACCTAAAGACTACGTAGGTTTGAAGTTTAATGTCCCGAAGAAGGTTAAGATGTTTCTGTGGTTCCATGCCTCAACACTTAAGAGAGCTCCTAGAGATATTCCCCAATTTGGCTATGTCCAGTCTTGCCTGTTGTTTTTGCTGTCTAAGGAGGAATCCCCGGATCACCAAGGCTGGTGATTTAAGGGCAACGCTTATGGAATTGTCTTCAAAGTTATCTATGCTTCTTTGGAGGAAAAAGGAAGAAAAAAACTTCTTAATTTATTTCTTAGTATTATATAGTCCGCATCTTCATGTAGAGCTCCTAGCACATAAAATTATTTTGTAATCCTAGTCTTATGATCAACCTTGACCAAAACGCTTTACTCTTATCCAAAGAGAAATATTTCTCTAATTACCAACAATAGAATCCTTTCTTGTATATGCTGGCAGTTCCCTGTGTTTCACGTTTCTTAGTTTTAAAAGCTATAGGAAAATTGATAAGCATATTTTTCATATTCAGATGAAGATTTAATACAAAATTTTCTAACTTATTTATGATACAAATTTATTGTTGGAGTTAATTAAGAGATTTTGTAAAATATGGGAATATTATTAAAGAAAAAATAGTCACCAAATTGCAAGTTTTTATAAGTCTATAACTTTGCATTGAAAGGAAATCAGATACTTCGAGAAGAAAATATTAGAATGAGCAGAAAAAATAGACCTCTATGTAAAAGTAAAGGGAAATTAGGCAGTAACCTTGTTTTTATCACGCCAGCCAAACCCAAATGGTCGACCAAGCAAACCTATCTTTCTTGCAGGGAAGTCCTGTGCAGACTCTTGACTGCTCCTTAATGAAGAGTCCGATGGCAGGGATCTGAAGGAAAAAAAACCCTCATTTCAACTTAATGTGGATTTTATTTACAGAAGAAACATGAGCATAATAAATAAATAAAATCATAAATTTGTCCCACAAATGTTAGTCCGTGTTTTATAAATGAACCCTTGTTCTTCTGCCATGCTTTTCCCTTGATCATACTATTAACCCAAAATTATTGCCACCAATTTATGGGAAGTCAAGACGAGGGGTTTCAATTTAATAATAATTTTGAAGTACACTCGAACATTCTATGGGAGAAAAAAAAAAAAAAAACAAGAATCAATAAATTCTACGAAAACTTAAAAGAACAAGAACTACAACTTCCACAAAAAGAGGGATGAAACCCAACAATGGAATTCCAAACATGAATTAGCAATTAAAGAACAAAACATAAAAAACTAAAGGTTTTTTTCAGTAACTGAAGATGGAACCAGGGCGCCTGAAAGAGATGGGATTTTAAAAAAAGTTAATTACACACCTAGGAGAATGTACAGAGCGGGGAGAAGGCTGTGCTTTGAGTTGGCCAGACTGGTACTGCAAGGTTGCCTCCAGCATTGATTCTGCCATAACTGCTCTCTTCTCCATTTCAGCAAGTGCGGAAGTAGCCTGTTCATACTTTTCCTACACAAATACAGTCGTTGTAGCATAAGATCAGCACAGATGCAAATGATCCAATTACTAATAACCAGAGTTGGGGGTCTAAACCTAATGCTCATTTTTAAAGTTAAAACAAATACAACTTTGTAGTAAACATGATCAAAATACAATTACAAGATGACAAATGATAATACTATAACCTAAGGGGTTATGCTTCTTTTTCTTCTCAATAAGAAACAAACTTTCATTGACGGATGTAAAGGAGGTTTATGCCTTTTATTTGTCAAGGCTTGTATGCCATATGAGCAAATTGGTTATAACCTTCTCAATATTCAAACCTACAGTTCATAGCTCCTAAATGGAGTTAAATCCTTCTAAGATTGTTCATTTTATTTTGTTCTTGTGAGGAAAATAACCTTCTCAAGTGGTTAAAACTTAAAAATTATGACTTTTGAACTCAATTAGGGTCTAAGAAATAAATCACCACTGTCCTTGCTTTCATAACATCCAAGAAGTGGAAGTCAACCATGTGACATTCATTAAATTGTGTTGCAGGAAGCTGGCCGTCAACTTACCTGGAACTTCCTATGGTCAATAATTCTGGATCTGTTGCCTTCAGACCCCATGGACTGATAGAAGTTCTTGTGTACATTTTAAATGGAGCTGTTTGGTCTTCAGGGAGGCAAACCAAAGCGAGTGGAAATCTGGACGGCAGAAGTCTTAACTGGATGGTGGCTTGAAGACAAAGCTAAATTGCTTAGATTAACCTGTCAAGGGCAATCCTTTGGCTGACTTGAAGGAAAGAAGCAAAGGAGTTTTCTCAGATAAGAATACTTCTTTAGCTTTTTTTTTTTCTTTTTTTTTTTCTTCCCCTTTTTGGATAAGAAGCATGACTTTCATTGTAAAAAGGGAGAAGAAAAAAGGAGGGGGAGATGAGATATCCCCACACACCAACGGGTAACAAAAAAAGATGCCCTCCTTCTTTAGCCTATTTTTATGATCTTGTACAGTTTACGGCCTCAAACTGGAGTGCCCAACACTTTTCTTTTTTTGAAATTACCCCATCTGCATCATTGATCCAGATTTTGGAGGGTTTTTTTGTGACCCTTCCTTGAGGAAAAGAAATGCATCATCCTTTTGTCCCTTGTGTTGTTTTGTTTGAATTTTGGTGGAAAGGTCCCTTTCTCTATAAAGTTGGATGATTAACAAGTGCTTCTCTCAAACAAAACTTTTATCCCATCAGAGATTTCTCACCGAAACGAAAAATCAATCAGAATTTTTTTTTCCCCTGGGAAGGTGTAACGTCAAAAGTAACATTAGGTACATTGGGCAACAACGAACCTACTAACCATAGTAACAAAAAGGAGGGACCAATTTACTCCAAGTCAGGGCTAGCCAAAACTATGATTAGTGTCAGTAAAGATACAAGAATTCCTGTCTAGCCAAAGGGACCATATAAAGGCGTAATTGAAGTTTAACCACAATTCTTTTTTTTTCACTTTCTGACGAAATCAATTAGAAGGTTCCCCGTGGATCAAAGATTAGGCTGATAACCTTTAAATTTTCCAATGACTTACTCAAGAGGCTTCCAGGGATCAAATCTCGATATGCCAACAGTGTATTATGACCATAGGGTAAATGGATCAAATTAATTCTAAGAAGATCGATGATCTAGATAAGGAATCTTTGGCTGCCTTTTTTGAAGGCATATGCCCATTTTGATGCAAACTTTACTCGGAGGTTGAAATGGAGGAATAGATGACAATGATTCTCAATCATATCATTGAAAGCATCTCCTTTATGAACTGGATTTTGAATGGTGCACGAGCTTTTTCCTACAAATCTCTCTCACATTGTTTCCATTTAATATCTTCTTTTCTAGTGGCATCAAGGCATTTAAGTGCAAGGGTATTAAATCATGTGAGTTTTCCGACAACAAAGTGAAAGGAATCAGTTGTAATTAAACAAATAAGTTGAAGGTGGTATTGGAAGGAAAAGATTTCATATAAATCACCCCAAGGACAGAAATTTCTATTACAAATATTACGATCTATCTTTTCCTTTTCTTTTCTTACCTCTAATAGAGAATTTAGAAAGATGCATCATATAAAGCGATTAACAAGAGGTAACCTGAAACATCTGAGCTGCATATTTTTGTGCTGCAGAATCTTGCTCAGCAAATCTTCGAGCATCTTCAGTGAGTTTTTGCTCTTGTTCAACCCGCATCAAGACCTAAAACAAAGCATGAATCCTCATGAATGAAGAAAGATAATCAAAAGTACAAAGAGAAGGATAATAATGACAGAAACCTGTAGCATTGCCGTTTCCTGTTCCTGTTTATCGGCAAGTCCCTGTCGAAGCTCAGCAACCTCTTGTTCCAATTGCTCAACCTGCGCATCAATGCAGTTCCTCAAACAAGTAAACACTACGATAATACTGGGAAATATATACTTTTTGTACTTTTGCTTACGTTTACATTCTTTTTGTCAGTTTAAAAACATAATGAATTTAAGTCATTATATGTTAGAAAACTATTCACCGTTACATATTAACAATGACCACTTAAAACAACAGAGAAAATATAGAACAGCAAAAAATGGATTGTTTCCATTTTAGAACTTAAACTTGCTACTATGAAAAAGCAAAGATGCTACAGCCTACAGCCTAAACTTAATTTTGGAGCGTTTGGCAACAAAGTGACTAAACAAAAGAGACTACCGGTGCATTTATTTATAGAATTCCTACATGTCACTTGCAGGCTACTCACTTACATTTATTTATTAAAATAACAAATAAAAAAGTGGCAAGAATTGAAAATTTCTAAGCCGGCAAAATGGTTAACGCCCTCCCTCATCTTAGTACTATAGCGTGTAATTCATAGATGAACGGAAGTTACTAGCTATTTCCAAGAAGGAAAGTTCACGACAATAAAGGTTGAAGATATACAGAAATTTTCAATCAACAGCACAAGATGCTTAACACGGAGAAAGCAAGAAAAGAACTCAAGTCTTAGGTTATTTTTAATATACCCTAGCACTCAACTGCCGACGATTATCCTGCTTAACCATCTCCATTAAAGCAGTCTCCAGCTCCTCCGCTCTGATAAAAGTACAGAAAGGTCATGTATAATTGTAGAAATAAGGAATATAATAGAATGAATGTAAGGGTAGTCGATATAACTGTAATCTAGAGAGCCTGTGAAACAGTATTTTGAACACGACTGCACCACACAAAACTAGATCTCATTCTATTTACTTTCAGGATCTTTTTTTTATCATTTTTAAACTTTTCTTGATCATATGAGTTGATTCCTTGTACAACTCACATCTTAAAGATTATGATGCAAAGCTTTCTTTACTAATGAACAATATTCACAAAGTAAAACTCAGTTCTTTCACTGATGATATTGCTTAATGGAAGGATATCAAAGATTCTTCGCATGCAAATCCACTTTGAATTACTTGAAATATTTTCGGTAATGCTTTTCACCTTAAGAAGTAACTTAAAATGCTTAAAATCATTTTCTAAAAGAATAATTATGTTTTGCTGAAAAATAAGGAAGACATTTTGAAAGAAACAAAAAGCAGTTAGAAGTTTTTTTTTTTTTAAAAAAGAAAATTGATAAGTGCTTTAACGATTTCTTTTGACTTAAATACATTATCTATTAATCTGATCACATACGTTGGCATTAACTTTTTGTTCCTACGAATAAACATGTTTTTTCTCTCCCCTCTCTCGCCTCTTCCCCTCCACCACACCAACCCTTCTTGCCGAAACTTGCTACCATGACACAAACATCACTCCCTCTACTTTTTCCCACCATGTCTAGACCTAAGCGTCCACTGGAAGATGGGGGGCTTGGCATTGTTGACATTAGGCTGTGTAATAAAGCTCTACTGGCTAAATGAATTTGGCGCTTTATACAGGAAAAAGGGGCTCTATGGAGGAAAATCATCAAGGCTTAATTAGGATCTCATCATAATGATAAAAAGCCATCCACTAATCATCATGTCTCCTCCAAAAACCCATGGAGCCACATTCTGAAACAGAAGGACCCTTTTTATAGCAACAATGAGTGCATTGTTGGCGACGGAAACTCCACCTCCTTTTGGTTTGACCAATGGATCAAGATTGATTCTCTCAGAAAGAGCTTTCCTAACCATTTTGCTATTGCTGAATCAAAACATGAATCCATTTCTAATGTGTGGACCCGTGGAAATAGCTCTTAGACTTTGAACTATAGGATGAATCTCAAAGATGATGAAATTGTTGAGTGTGCCTCCTTTTCTCAGATGGAAGCTTGAGAGTAGTGGATTCTTCTCAACAAAATCATTGATCTCGCACCTCTCTTCTGTCTGCTCCTCGCAAGCAATGGATCTTTGCAAGAAAATGTGGAAGTTCCCTTGTCCTAAAAGAATCAAAGTCCTCCAATGGTAATTAAGCTACTCTTACCTCAACTCTATAGGCCAACTACAAAAGAGGGGCCCATGGATCAACTTTTTCCCTTCTTGTTGCTGCCTTTGCCAGAAAGACAATGTGTGAAACACAAAGCCATATTTTCTTCCNTTTTTTTTTTTTTTTTTTTTTTTTTTTTTTTTTTTTTTTTTTTTTGTGTGTGTGTGTGCGCTTTTGGGTGGTCCACAGTTCCATCTGCGGATTCTCTTGGGTGGATTAGAATATTACTGATGGATCGTCCTTTCAAATCTAGAAAGGAGCTTCTTTGGCCTAGCATTATCAGAGCGGTTTTACGGAAGATTTGGGATGAAAGAAATGCAAGAATTTTCCAAGGCAAAGATAGGCCCTTCAGGGAAGGTTTAGAGTTAACTATTTTCCATGCTCCTTTTTGGTGTAAAAACATACAGCCCCTTAGTAGTCCCTATTTAAAATTCCCGGTGCAAATTGGTGCATTCCCTATGAACGAGGCCAATTTTGTACCTCTTTGGAAAATTTCACTCAATCAATGAAATTGTTTTTAGCCAAAAAAAAAAAAAAAAATGTTATCAATTATCTCTTTCAGTGCATACTTTCTTCTCTTAATTTCACTCTGAATGCATTTCCTCAATTACTTTTACTTGTTTTCTCTCGTTAGCTTTGAAGTTCTTAATTTCACTAACATCCAATTTACCATTTTTAGAAAGGAAAACGAGAATAGCGAATGTTTAAAAGGTTGTGAGCCGCACACCTTGATGAGGGCATTTCACTCACTCAGCTTCACTCCTAGGCATGCCAACATGAAAATAAACACTTTCTTCCAACAATTTCTTTCCGTACATACACCCTCTCATTAATCTCTTTCTACATGCACTTTCTTCGTCATTTCATATTCTATTAACATAGACACATTCTCTCAATGATTGTATCTCTACACATTTCTTGCTTGTGTAATTCACGCGCAATGCATACTTAATGGTCTTTTTATTTTACATTTAAAAGACTCTTTTTTGTTCTAATTAAATTAACCTGAAAAGAAGAAGTTTATGCTACAGCCAATGAAGTTGTTTGTTGAATGATGGTGGTTTAGAATAACTACATCTGACTTAGATTTCATAAGCGTCCATCACGGAGCTAAAATTTTCAATAATGTTTTGCATCATTGCCACCATAAATCACCACAGCAGCATTAAAAATTGTAATTGAGTCATGAGGAAAGATGTGTGAGCATACACAAGCCACAAAAAACTAAATTAAATAAAGAGTATGTACCTTAAAATAGAAGATCGCTTCTCCTCCAACAATTTACACAATTCAACCTTTAACCACACTACCTGCAAGTTGTTGGTAAAAGTTCAAACCAAAGCTAGCAATAAAGGTTCTTTTATCAACTACCTCTTGAAACTCCAATATCAGTCAAAGTTCATACGTAGAAATAAAATCATGGAAATCTTTTCAAATTCCTGATTCAAACTATATATATGAAATTAACATGCGCAATCAATCCTACAAAAAAATCCAGAACCATTGAAGAATCTCAGTTGCTATTTAGCATGTATGTCTTCTGGGTCATGATTCCCTTTTCACCTAACGAGTTAAAAGCCAATATTTTGAATATCTCTATGACAGAAAAAGAACAGTTCTACAGTAACATAATATGTGCATTAGTTTAAAAATTGATTGATTTATTTCTTTAAGTCCATAAACAAAATGTGCATTAGTTTCTAAACCTGATATCAATGCCCCACTAGAAATGTGGGTGTAAGTACTCTTTTAACACAGAAACATCCACTAGGATTACCAACTGAAAAGAAATGTCATGAACATTAATTCCTTTAAACTCGGAGAGACGGCTGAGAAGAAAGGATAAAATATAAACGACCTGATCTTGAAGATCAGGAGCAGAATCAATCTCATCTTCCCCAGGCAATGTAATAAGAATTTCTTCCGCATTGGTGGAACCAGACTCGGGGCCTAACAAACCACCATTTACTTGTGAACTGTTCATTGTTTCTACCATCGAAGATTTTGAATCATGCTTAAAACTATAAAGCTTAGAAGCTAAACCCTGAGAATCCTTCCATGCTCGAAGCCCCTTAGATCTTTCCTCAATAGCAGTGACTACAGCAGGTCTATGTTTAGTTCTCAGCTCTCTTAATCTAGTTTCATTAACATTTTGGAAACCCATACAAGCAGTCAATACAAGTTGGCTGCTGTCAAATGTTGAGCCAGCAAGTGACTGCAGCAAAGTCACAGCATCTCCAGCGTCCTTTGTAGTAACCAACGCAGGGCCTACAAGTAACTGAGAGCCAAATGAAATTTCACGAAGCATAACAATCTATGGTAGAGTGCAAACTGTTGTATGAACAAATAAACAAAGGATGAATATAAATGAATTGCTTTCATCCAGTACCATATAGCTCCATCAGTGCCAGTGCTGTTCTGAAAAGCATCACACGGTTTCCTTCAAAAAGAAGAACATCCCAAACTCGAAGAACTGAAATCAACAGAAAAGAGGAGACAGTTAATAGTCGACTTCATCAAATACCCACATAATTAAATAATAAGATTGTGAGTAGGAGTCAGCTAGATATTGCACCACCGGGTTGTTAGATATAGTGAACAATTCATCAGAAAATAAAAAATAAAAAGATACAGTATAAAACCTGACCACTTTCCCATGGCAGCATGTTCATAAATATGGATAGGAACCACGGCCCAGTAACCCATGCCACCTGCACTCCCAGGTAATCTAGATGATTGACTGTGGCAGAAAAGGGAAAAACAATAAAACAAAGCACGAGAAAAATTCTTGACACAAATCACACTTTGCTGCATTCAAAATCAATAAAAAAAAAAAAAAATAACGTGGATGTACAAACCCATTTTAGGAAATCTCTCACGCACCAACTCCTCAAATACAAATTGATCTACCTAATACAGAAGAAATCATCAAAATTATTGTTAGTATTCAACCGGCTACAAATTGTAAAATTTGTAGGATAAATATGAGGGGGAAAACAGATATAAGCATAGCCAATAAATTAAGCAAAAAGATAACATACTTGAGATTCAATCATTTCCTCGGAGTAATACCCATCAAAGTAGTCATCAATAATTCCCATTAAGGTCCTGAAAGATTAAAATGCAAGTGGATAACCAGTTAGATTGTCCTTTAGAGGGATGATATTATAATCTCCAAAAGCCTCCATGTGCAGCACAGTTTATGTATTCCCCTAAAAAAAAATATTACTAAAGCAAAGAAAGAAATTGCTAAATATGCTGCCATAATTTTACCCACATTCCATCACCAAAAGGCACTCCAATATAAGTGTAGACCTACTCACCCACACCCCATGCCACAAGATAATAAAGAGAGAACAGAAAGAAGAAGAAGTAGTAGATCATGTCCGCCAAGGAAACCATAACAAATAAGTACCAAAACTTACCAAAAAGCATTTTCTTCAGGCATGAGAAGCAACAATAAGCCAGCAAAGAAATTCATGGCCTGAAGACGGATAGAAGTTTGAACCATCAAGATGTAGGCCAGAGATAAAGAACGTGGAATGAAACATCATCTATTGGCAAAAATTCCCAAAAAAAAAATTGAGCTACTGTGGTCTCTCAAATTGCTTTGCCTGTTCGTTTCTTATAAATGAATATAGTATCAGTTCGTACAAGTCTACTGTGAATTGGAATAGCCAAAGATTGACTCCATGAAGGCCATTATATTTGGAACCTTCCCTCTTTACAACTCTTAATATCATGTTAGTTTGTTAATTTTTCAGCACAAACAGTGCAGCTACAGGATATCAATCTGAACAAACAAAAAAAATAAAAAGTTCATGAGTTTCACAGCTGTTATGAGGGTGTCTTAAAATATTACCTGACAATATCCAACAGAGGGATTATGTCTAGCATATGCAGTCAGCAAACGCCTTAATGCATTTCTACCATCCACATCCAAAGCAGGATGGCCAGGAAAAGTGCGAGGCAAATCCTGCATTCAAAATATGGAATTAAAGGGGGTTTCAAGAAAGCCAAGTGTAGGGATGCATAAAAGAGGGACTGAGGACAATGCAAAGACCTTTTCAATTTGCCCTTTCCATTTCTCAGTTGTACACACAGAGTCAGTAGAAGACCCTTTGCTGTTGCTGTCTGATTGAAGACTATGATTTTCCGCGTTGTTCTCAGAATTTGTATCTGAGGCTAGGAGATCTGTGTAATACTTTTCAACCCTCCTTGCTCTAACCCCTACAAATGCCTGCCAAAGCTGACATAGCACATAAAAGAAGCAATTGAAAATTTTAGTAGGCTGAAGCACTCGTTGATAGCCGAAAGAAACTAAGACAGAGAGATAATTCCTACCTCACCCCGAAGAGCCATTGGCACCCCACCTCTCACAAGGACCTCCAGCTCCTCTCTCCATGGAAATGAAGATTCGACAGGCAACAAAAAAGCCGGAATACCCACAACAAGGCCATTGGCATTGTCACTTGAAGGAGCCTCTTGTGCTGGATCCGACTTCTCCACATCATAGAACTCATCCTCAGAGTCCTCCTCAGATGCTCCACGAGGCGATTTAGCCTCTTCTATAGCAGAAAGCAACTTTCTGGTTCCAGTGTCGTGATTATGATTTGATAAATCCTTCTTTTTCTTTACACGAACACTCATCATATCTTCAATTGCTCGAAGTGATGGTCTAATTTCAGTCCATATCTGAATCTTGTGAGTTTTTGTATCCTTTTCTGATGACACACCTTCATTTTTCAAGCCATTAGCATTATGAAGGTCATTATTACTGTCCAAAGCTGAATTCTGACTGTTTGAATCTTCTCTTTCAGTGTCCTCCTCTATAGTAGAGTCTATCTCTTCCTTGACAGCTTCTACATGTGATGCCTTTTTATCGTCTTCCACTGATAACTCATTAACAAGTGACTGAGCAGACTCTGCTTGACGATCCAGGAAGGAGTTCCATCGTTCAGATCTCTCCTCCTCTTCCTCCTAAGTTTACAAGTACATTAAATGAACAAGGTACTATATGCATTTTTTTTTATTGATGGAAAATTTAAAATGTTAACAATAAAAACCTAAAGTCCCCAATGTGTACGTTTCAGGAAGAACAGTTATAAGTGGAAGAAAACCTTGTAGATATTGGCATACTCTCGGTATCTTTGTACATGCTGAGGTCTCACAGCGAACCCGTATGCATCCCTGTACCAATATCAATCAATTTTTCAATGCACGAAAACCATCAATACATAGGGTTGGATAAAAGAAAGACCAAATAAGCCCTTTCTCAATGTATATACAAATGGAAACAATTCTAAACCGAGCCTAGCATAAAATAGAAGCAGATACCACAAAGGTGAACTTCTAAGGCTAACCCAGCTTAAGTTACCTGCCGTCATCCTCCAACGACTGGAAATTTAGACTAGACAATAACATATTATGATTTCTGAATGCCGAATTCCACTTTCCATAGCGTTCGACAATAACAAAACACCCTTTCACTGTTCAATTACAAGCCTATCTAGATTGAATCCCGATACGCACATTAATTTCCAAAGCAACCTACCGTCCGAAGCACGATAAATCATAAAAACAAAAGGCACGTATTTCTCCACGACTCCAAGAACATGAAAAAACACACCAAATTTCACAACCAACCAAAACTAATGTTCATCAGACCAAACCACAAAGCCAGCTAACCCGGTACGATCGGGAAATCCGACGGTGTAAGCTAACAAAATAAACGCGCGTAATGCTGTCACGTAAACTGAAATCCGCTAGATCAGATAGAGACGATGTACGAAAAAACCCTACAAACGAGAAAAACAGATAGCTCGACACATTGATTCCCATGGTTTCGGAACACGTGGAGGTAGCAGAACCAATGCAAGATTCTAAAAAATGAAGGAAGGCATTACCTCTTGTGATCAAAGGCGAGGAGATGGTTAGCGGCTTTGCTGGCAGCCTTCATTGATGAAGATTGAACCATACAGAGAGCTTCCCGCGGAATAGAAGGTGGAGATCTCGGATTTCCCTTGATATTCTGCAACTGAATTCAGAGAGAGAGAAAGAGAGGAAATCGGGGGTACATGAAGCGACTGAGAGAGAGAGTGAAGCACATGGAAATGGCCGAGATTAGCGTCACGTCATTAGGGGTGGTGCCTCTGGTAACTTAGCACAGAGTTCAAGATAATGAAGACCAAAACGAACCAAAAGCCAAAGCCAATGAGAATTATAACTGCTTCTGCTTTTTTTTTTTTTTT
>NW_019272017.1:6284332-6289164 GCF_002738345.1 Cucurbita maxima | reverse complement strand
AAAAAAAAAAAAAAAAAAAAACCAAATAATTACTGTTGAATAAATTTCCATAAATTTTAATTTTAAAACACAATATTTAAAATTTATTAAAAATATAAATGTTGAAGGGTATATAAGTATTTAAATTTTATATTTTGTATTTATTAATTACTTGAACTTTTAATTTTATGCTAAATTTAAAAACTTGAGATTTTATAGCTTTATTAGACACATACTTAATCAATTAATGAATATAATATGTAATAAATAAAATTATATACGACCAATTTAAATAACTTTCTTTTTTCGTAAAAAATATTATTTTTCTTTTTAATTTAGTTTTTTTTTTTTGACACAGTTCTAATAATAATATTAATAAAAAAAAATATTATGTGGATATCTTTTTATATTTCATAAATAATATGATAATAGAGACGTAAAAGACTGGCATGAGCTATTTTTATTATTTGTTGAAAGTATATTCATTTAAATTGAATGAAACTCAAAGGGGCTATACCAAAAGATATATATATATATATATATATATATATATATATATATATATATAATAGATATATATATCACAATATAATATTTTTCGTCACCATGAAGTTACATTTAAAAAGTGAATAAATGATAAATAAATACATTTTGGGGGAGCTGAACTAAGAGATTTATTTTTATTTATTTATTTATTTATTTATGTATAAAACACGCTTTTAATAAATAATAATAAAACCGTAATTAAATGATTCCGGTGGGTATCGCTCGTGAAAATAAAATAAAAAACGGGTCATTATCCTCGTGAATGGATTATGCAGATAAAAAGAAAGGGAATTAATGAAATTAAGGCAAAATGACTTTAATAACCCTGGGAGAAAAAAAAAAAGTATCCGAGGAAATTTTCGGATATTATTTATCCAATCGTTTTATTATTTATGATCGCGGTCCTTTATTTTACCGTTAATTACAAAGTGAACCTTGTGGTTCGAGTTGTAATTACTGGTTGATTTGTGGCCGTTTTATCGAGAAAAAAAAAAAGAATTATTTGCTCCTTTGTTTTTCTTGTCGTTACGTTTTCATAACAGCTTTGGCTGTGCGCCCTTGTCCCCCGCATTAAAGGCGGGAGATCTTTATTTTTTTAACAAAATAAAAAATAAAAATAAAACAAATAATTAAATTTAGATAAATAATGTGATCCTGTTGACATTTAAGAAAATCAATTGGAAAAAAAGAACATTTATTTAGATATAATGTCAAAATATAGGTTAAGATTAGATGAATTACTAGAGATTATTGTTTGAAAATTGATTTTCTTATTTTGGTTGTTTATTATGTTGTGTTGTTTATATTGTGTTTTGTATTGATTCAAATTCTTGTAGTACTCTTTGAGTCATTTCGATGCAAGTTTAGTTCGTTCTTCGTATAATAACAAAGGGATTTGATTAGGTGAGCGTTGTTTACTATCGTTCTCGTTTCGATCTTCTTCTTCGCAATAATTGACAAAGCAATCCCTTTGAACCAGCCAACCAGGAATGATTTTAAGAGTATAATATATTCAAAAGAACAACAATAGTTTTGTAAAGAAGATATTGCAAGATTGATGAATGAAATCAAAACGTATAAAGAAGAACGACCCAATCGATCTGCCGAGAGTTCGGACCAAACACGGAAATGAACACCAATTTTCAAACGGAAATCAATCAAATTCATGAAAAGAATCTCCCAGAATGCCAATCCAACCAGCTCAAACCAACAAATCCCCTTTCCATCCCATCTCAATTGGTTATACTCCTCTCCTCGCAGAAACCTCTCCAATTGGTTGCGCTCCATTCCCGCCACCGCCGAACGCCGCAAGTCCCTTCTATTTCCTGCAGCCGGACCTCCCCAACCGCCGCCTCCGGTTGCGCTTGGATGCGGAGAGAGAAATGCAGTGATTTATGGGGGTGGAGGAGGTGGACTTGGACGGTGGACGTTAGGACCACGCGCTCGACTCTTGTACGATAAGGGCCGTTCTAAAATTTTAGGGTTTTGTAGTGGATATAAATGTTTTTGGATGGGGTCTAAAAGGTCTTATACCAATTCGACCGCAAAAAGAGGAGGGGTTTTCGGGTCAGGGTCAGGGTCAGGTTCTGATTCTGCTGCTTCTCCTCCATCTGCCGGCTCTGAATTTGTGGCTGATATGGCTACGGAGAGAAAGGACCATAACCATGGCTGGTTCCAAGATGACTTGCACATCGAGACTCCATCGCCATTAATGCACCAACACGAACCACAACATTCCAAATTGCTGACATTGCCCACCATTTTGACGCTTGCTCGAGTGGCCGCTGTCCCGATATTTGTCTGCAGTATGTTTTAAATTTCTGCCTCTTGTTAATCGCAATTATGTCTGTTTTAATCATCTGATTGAAATGAATCGATACGCCACGAACCGATCTCTAAATGTTGTGCGTCGCGTGTTACGATGTGTATTTGGCCTGACATTGGCTCCGATCAAAGGCGTAGGGCATCTGGATTGTTTTCTCTGGACTTGTTTTGGAAATCGGTGTTACCAGTTCCTGTGTGTGTTTGTTCTAACGATTGTTTAAGGCGTTTCATCCATAAATGCGTTGCGTTACGTTACATTTTATTCTAAGGAAAACTTATAGCTATTCTTTTTGCTTTGTGTTGTGTAAATATGGGTTAGTTTCACTCTTTGATTTAGTTCTCTTATCATTGGACTAATTGCTGTGCTGCAACTGTTTATGCACTAATTGCCTGCAACTAATGATTCTAGAGCTTCTTATTACGCAAAATCTTCCAATGATTGTGGATTTCAAGGATTTATGGTGGCAGCATGTTATTAAAATCAGGCTGCTGTATCAAGTCTAATGCATTTGGTTGTAAAAAAAACACCCATTTTAGTGATTGGTTTATTGGTGATTGGTTGTTTGTTCATAAAAAAGGAAATCACACGTTTCTGATTCTAACCTTCTATGTTGGTGATTGGTTTGTTCATCTCATAACCGGTTTCCTCTAGATTGTAGAAATCAAAATAAAAGTTAATTTTAGTGTTTTAATCATAAGACTATGTGCTTCTGTTATTAGCTTTCTATGTTGATAACTGGTGGGGAACAACTGCTACAACTAGTATATTCATTGCTGCTGCAGTTACCGACTGGCTCGATGGATATATTGCTCGGAAGGTATGTTCTTCATATGTTCGAAGTCAATGTCTAATATGGTGGGAGAAACCTGTGATGGCTATCCATTTATAGCTGTCTCAATCAGTTTGGTCTTAAATCTTTAAATTCATTTATCAGATGAGGTTGGGTTCGGCTTTCGGTGCGTTTCTTGATCCAGTAGCTGATAAGGTTGGTCCTTCTTCTCTGTTTAGGTTCTCAATCATGAGTTTGATCTTGTTAAGTTCAGATATGGTTCAAACATTCTTAATCAACTTTCGTTCCTTCACTACAGCTTATGGTTGCTGCTACACTGATCCTACTATGCACACAACCCTTGGAGGTTTCTGTGTTTGGTCATATTCCTTGGCTTCTGACTCTACCTTCAATAGCAATTATTGGCAGGGAGGTAATTATACTCCCTTGGTAGCCACTTACCATCTTGTTTGCCTGATATCAACCATTTTGATTCAATATTTGGAAAACTTTGAAGTTTTCTTCGCCTAATAGATTTTATGTTTTTTGTTAAACCTTCAAATTGAGAATGCTTACTTTAGTTGTTAGTTTGCCCCTTTTGTACATGAGGTATGGCACACTGCTTTTCTTTTTCTTTGATTCATTTATGAATTTATAACGGATATCTTATCGATCGATTTGAATATGTAGATAACCATGTCGGCCGTACGAGAATGGGCTGCTTCCCAAAATGGTAAACTTTTAGAGGTTTGTATATACCAAAATAAAACCAATTCAGTTTGTTTGAATGACAAAGCTTTTAACTTGGGGAGCTTAAAATTTGAGAAACACAGGCTGTGGCCGTAAACAACTTGGGGAAGTGGAAAACAGCGACACAGATGATTGCACTAACCACACTTCTGGCTAGCCGAGACAGCAGGTCAGGTTCATTTTCTTTAGTTCTTCGGTAACCATCTTTCACACACAGCTTAGACGACACAAGAAACTCTCTTGAATATTTCATTTTTCTTTTCTGTTAGTCTTGGAGGATCTGGAGTTGTAGTAGCAACTGGTGTGGTCTTGTTGTACATATCAGCTTGGCTTGCTTTGTGGTCACTATTTGTTTATTCCAGAAAGATCTCGAAAGTTTTGTTTCGCTAGCACATCCCGACCCGACATTTCAATTCTCTTCATTTTTTGTTGGACGACGCCTGCAAAAGCTAAAACGAACCGATTGCATAATCCGTAAGTGGTGATGCCCAAAATTTAGAGATTGTTGAAGCCATTTTCACAAGTAAGTTGCATTCTATGGAGGGTTTCTAAGAAGACAGCAGCCATAGTTACTGACCTGCAGAAGCTGGAAGTTTGGAATGAAGTCTGGATGTAACTATAAGTTTACTAACTACTTAAAAGAGTAATTATAAAGTGGCACTTTATCTCACCATGCTCATTGATATTCAAATTCAATCTCTTTGACTCTTCTTGTCAATGCTGAGATAGACCTGATATTTTTCAGGGGTGCTAAGTTTTCAAGTTTTGTAGATATAAATACATATATTTATATTTATATTCTGTCGTTTACATTTTTAGATTGAATTTATTGGATCTTCTATGATATATATATTTCTATTTGTTTGGAAATAAGGCTGTTTGGAAATGTTATTTATGTTACTTCTTTTTTTTTTTTTTTTTTTTTTTTTTTTTTTTTTTTTTTTTTTTTTTTTTTTTTTTTTT
>NW_019272017.1:6273712-6283911 GCF_002738345.1 Cucurbita maxima | reverse complement strand
TTTTTTTTTTTTTTTTTTTTTTTTTTTTTGTTTGGTTTAGTTATGGATCGAATGACCGAACAACAATAAAAATAATAAAAAGTTGCACGTTTAGTATTGAAATTTTAAAAATTTGTGAGTTCACAAACTTTTGATATTATATTTAGTATGATTTTTGAAAATGTTTAATAAGTTGTTCAAACGCTTCATTGTCATCACACCCCTTGATAGAGAAACCGTCACGGTCTAAAGATGACAACCTTATTTAGATTTCTAAATGTTTCATTTGACGTGCATGATTCGTTGAAGAATTTGCCACTTCGTTTCCTTCCTCGAGGTGTGAAGATGACATGCTCACCTGAGTTTCATTGTAGTGAATTGAGCCCTTCAACCAACCAAAGGAGTTCCTTTTAGGGAAATTGGAGTGTATTAGTAAGAGTTGTTTCAAAGGAGCATTTTTAGACAGATTCGTTTTGGTTCTTTCAATAATCCATCTAAAAAAATGAACAAAGTGCTCCTTTCCTTTAGTTAAATAATAAGTTATCTCATTACAAGAAGCAACATCACACGTGACGCCACAGTGTTCAGTTGACCATTGCCATGGGGACCCTCCTCTGCTGCTCTGGCTTTCACGAAGGGCTCTGCACAGGAAAAAGAAACAACGATATGATAATAATTTCAATCAATTCATGAAATTTATCGTAACTTCTTTTCATTATCATGATTCAATTCTTTAATAATTGTTGCGACACATTTCCTTTAGAAAAAGTCCATCCATTCACGTGATAAAAGATGGATTTAGAATGTGCTCGATAGCCTCTAAAGTTATAGATCTAGAGCTACCTCTATATCTAACAAATAGTCGAGATGTATGTAAGTTAATCCTAACATTCACAATTTTTTTTTTTAAAAAAAAATCTTCGAATATTAGAGAGAATTACCAAAAACCGCTTCCTAAAGTTATCAACATGCTCCCGTGGGTCGCCCTTCGTTTGTTGGTAACCCTCGATCTTGTTCATCTCCTAGAAACAGAAAGTGAGCCAATATTTTGAGCAAAAGTTGTAAAGATATTATTCATTTTACAAGAAATGATGAGATCAATGTATGAAAATCATGATTTATAGCCATCCCAATTGCTCTTGGTTACATCATTCACAAGTCTTATGATTGACGAAGAGTAGACTAAGAAAGTTCTTAAAGATCAGAAAGGGATGTTCTCAGTACCTCAATCCAAGCTGCCAGCTTTGGCCTGCCAGCCGTGATATCATATGTTTTTACTTCCAACAAGAACGGCTGATACCTTTCAATAAAGGGCGCATAAGCTATATCCACCTGAGAGCCAACAAAAATTATACCATATGGGACAACATCGGTAACAACTCAAACTCATCATTAACAGATCTTGTCTGTTTTGGGCTTTCCTTTCTGAACTTCTCCTCAAAATTTTAAAACGCGTTAATAAGGAGAGGTTTCCACACTCTTATAAGGAATGTTTTGTTCTCCTCTCTAACCGACGTAGGATCTCACAACATCCATCAACGTAATGAAAGACGTTACTTACCAAACTAAACTGACCTAGAAAAAATGGGCCATCTCCATATTTTGAAAGAGCTGATTCGATGTAGTCGAACGCTACGTCTGAGAAAAGATATATCATTTAAATGATTCAACTTGGTTTTCGTGTAAAAAGGACATGGAAAAGGAAGGAGCTGCTGCTAATATCTTACCAGCTTCATTTCGATCTCCTTTAAATGAAGACACCACGGATCCCCTGAAAGAGTTCACGTAGTTCATCAATTCTTCAGCAAACTCTCTCCTTCCCTGATCCTATATATTCAGATTTAGGATGCTTCAGTACTAATGGATATTTTACTCAAGCTGATGAGGCATCACAAAATTCTTACCTCAGGAAATAATGAAGGCCCCTCAAAATTGCTGTCAATATATCTAATTAAGTCAAGACTCTCTCCTTTGACTTCATTATTATGTTCAAGAGCTGGCACCTGCACTAATAATCGGAAGTCAAAAACATAAAAGAGGAAATAGATAGACAGCAGCTTATTTTGTTATTTCCCCTTCATGGACAAATAAAACTTAATTGTTGTTATTTGACTAACATGATTATAATTCATATATTGTGAGATTCCACGTCGGTTGGGGAGGAGAACGTAGCATTCTTTATAAAAATGTAAAAACCTCTCCCTAGCAGACACATTTTAAAAACCATGAGAATATATTGTCTTGTTTGGGCTTTCCCTTTCGAGCATCCCCTCATCGATTGGAGAAGGGAACGAGTACCAGCGAGGACGTTGGGGCCTTGTAAGGAGGGTGGATTGTGAGATCCAACGTCGGGATGGGGAGAAGAACGAAACATTCTTTATAAGGTTTGGAAACTTCTCTCTCGCAAACACATTTTAAAAACTTTGAGGGGATACTATCCTCTTTGGGCTTTCCCTTCAGGCTTCCCCTCATTTGTTGGAAAAGGGAACGAGTGCCAGCGAGTTCGCTACGCCCTGAAGGGGGTGGATAATGAAATCCCACATCGGTTGGGGAGGAGAACGAAACATTCTTTATAAGGGTGTGGAAACCTCTCACTAGCTGACGCGTTTTAAAAAACTTGAGGGAAAGCTCGAAAGAAAAAACCCAAATAAGACAATATATGTTAGCGATGGACTTAGGCCATTACGTTAAAAATCTTTACCTTGTTAGGTGGGTAAACTTTTTCCTTGTACCAAGATGGCCTATCTCGTAGATTTATTGGAACCAATTGTATCTTATTCTGCAAACCCTGCTCCAAAACAATATTATGAACATATGATTAATGTCAGAGAGAGCCATGTTGATTCTCAAAATGCATCAAAAGAGATAATAACCTGACATGAGAAACAACAAAACATGCCTAATAGTGAAAGTTGTTTGGCGAGTGAGAGAAATAACCTTACAGTTCCGAGTAATCCAGACACGCTGCGCATAAGGGCATGTATAAGATATGTAAAGCCTACAATGTTGAAGAAAATAGAAGGATTATCAGCATCACATAGACATCCAAACGAAGCATAAAATCGGCACAGCATTTGTATATATAACAAGGAATTTGCATATGATAAAATGAATGTTAAGAATGGATGCCTGAAAACTGAACCAACCTCGTTGTTCCATCAAAGATGGGAGGTGGTTCTGAAGCAGAAGTGAGGGCTGGAGGAAGAACTTCCTGAAAAGCTCTTTCAAATATACAAAATAAAAGGTGAAAACACAAAAAGAAATCTAAATCAAATCAATAATATAGATTCGACCAAATCGCTTCTCTTATTTAGAACTTTGCAACTTTTCCTATGAACCGTCAAGAACATTATTGAACTCAAAATTGTACTATCAATTTTGTAATAGAATCTTAATCCTCGATTCCGTTAAATTTCTTATGCCATCCAACATTCAAATACCCGAAAATCATTCGTTTCGATAGCATTAGGGAAAAAAAAACAAAAACAAACAAATTTAACATTCGCTATTCGAAGGAACAGAAAGAATTTCATTATAACAGAGAAGGAAGGGAATAAGTTAAACATACTCAGCAGCAGCCATTTTCACAGAAATTACAGGTCTGACTCTTCTTCGAGATACTTGTCTTTGAAGCTTAAGAGGAGAAATAATGATGCTGGAGAAGCTTAATCTCCGGGATGAAAACGGAATGCAAGGAAGTGAAACATCTGAGCAAGACGATGGGTGTGAGACGCCGATGGGGCTGCCCAGTGTCCAAGTCGCCATGATTATGATAATATTATGAGCAGTTCTTGGTGCACGCTGCAAGATGAAAAAATAAAAATATTATTTATCAATTTCCTTTCTCTAGGATTCTGATTTGCCTGTTTCAGCTGAAATTGTAGTGATGTCTTTTACCAAGATTAGATACTCATATATAATTTTAGTTCTTAAAACATTTATTTGTTCATTTTTAAATATTTAATTAAATTTTGCAAATCTCTCTTCATATATATATATTTTGAAAGATTACTTTTGAAATAAAAAATATATTTTAAAATTAACAAAATTTGATTAACTCAATTTAGTTTTAGGGTCAATTTTTATTTCCAATTTTAAATTTGATAAATAATTATGTATTGTTTTTTTAAAATAATAAAAATATTAATAGAAAAACTAATACTTAATTTTTTAATACATTCAAAACAACATAATTCAATAGAAAAGATATCTATTATCATTTCGACTAAAATGGTATTTTTTTATTTGATTTTGTATTTATATTCCCTACAAAAAAAATATATATATTTAATATTCATACATTTAACTAATGAAATTCTTTACCCATGATCTAAAAAAATAATCTTGTCAGTATCGGTATAAATAATCTTTCCCCCATGTTTGGCTATAGTAGCAACTCCTAAATCTCGAGCCACGTGGCGTCCCAACCCGAGACTGCTTGACATTATTAACATTATTACTCATTTTTAGTACATTATTTTTATAATTAAATAACTTAAATACGTATTAGAAGTTGAGTTGATGTAGGTGGATTAAAATTTGGTTTGAAAATTGAAATATATTAAAAATATATATATATATATATAAAAGTAGGGATTGAAGAGTCATGAAATATTATCTATGTCTCTATAGAATTGACAGAAATGTGAATAAGGAGAATTTCTTAGAGAAAAACAGTGGTGGTGCTTACTGCTATACATGAAAAAGGAAAACACGAAAGTAAAAAAGAAGAAAAAATAAAGAGGGGAAGGGGAAGGGGAATGGGAATGGGTATAGAGAAAAGGGGTCATGGTGGTTTCCAATTTTTCCTCTTCTGAACACAAAAAAGAAAAAAGAAAAAAAAAAAAAAAATAACAACTTTGCAATACAAATGAGAAAAAAATGGGGGTTGGTGGATGGAATGGATGTAAAAGCACATGAGATGACACCTGCTGCTCATTCATATGATATGATGATATGATGATGCTAACAACGCTTCATAAACTACGATCTAGCCAGGATCCCAGAACCTCCTCTGATTGAAAGCATTGGTCCGTAGCTCGGACTTCGACTAATCAAATGCGAATCGAGGAACAATACTACAACAGTTATGTCATCGTGAAAATGCCTTCTTACCCCGCGGTCGATCTTCTTCAAGTCTGTGTATCTCATTTCTCTTTTCTTTGCAGCTCCGTGAAGAGCCGCTTTAACCAGTTTCCTTGCAACCCCCTGTAATAAGTTAGATTATGAACTTTTAATATTGTATTTAATACGTCCTTAGAAGCTCGCCAATGGAAAGAAATCTTTTCTACAGTGAGAGGTAGTCTACTCAAATGTAGAGAAATGACTATAACAGAGTTTCACAGCTACTCTAGGAGGAATTTTTTTTTTGTAGCTCTAGAATACTTCCGTTTATGCTCCTACCTATTATCTGAATAAACCAAGAAAGATGTACTGTCTAATGAGACTAGTAGAAAATATTTACTCATGGGTTGGGCAATTCTTCTATTCTGGTTCATGGTTTCTCTTGGCTGGCTATATGGTTCATCTAGGGGAGTGATCGATTTTCAAGAAATAGTAAATGGTCTTCTCAATACACAAATGTATGACTTGAAATAGTACATCACCGTAGGAATTGGGTTCAAGCTTTTCCTAGCCCTTTCTCATCAATGGACTCCTAACGCATACGAAGGAGTGCAGTTCGTTCGATAAATTCCTACCATCTCTGAGATGTTTGGATTTTTCAAAACTGAAGAAAAATAATATACCAAGAAGCAAACAGAAGAGTCTAGCAAAGATAGAGCAAAAGAAAACATACGTTACGTGGACAACTATGGACGATATCGACAGCTTCCTGATTGCTTATATACTCCCAAAGACCATCTGAAGCAAAGATAAGGAACTGATCCTCCGGATACAGTTTCTGCACTACAATAGCAGGCTCGGCTTTAAGAATAGGCTTGTGGAATGGTTCTGGTAATCTGAACTTGGGCAAGAGAGGCTCTCGGTTGAACTCTGTTTTCTTCAGGTAAGCATCACCAAGGGATCTTGAGACCTACATCACCAGGAGAGTGACACTTTCTAGTAGGGAAATAATTTTTGAATTTTATATCAAGAACGAACGAACAAACAAACAAACCTGTATAACACCCTTCACGCGCCACACCTTGTGCTTTAGCACAACGATCTGCGGATCACCGGGATGCAACGAGTGCAGCTCCTCTCGCACAGATTCAATACTAGCATTGTGCTCAGATGACAATTGGATGGCTTTAACCTCTTTATGAGTTTTTTCAAATCTTCCCAACACCACTCTAGAATCTCCAGCATTTGCAATATACAGTAATCCACAACATATTATGCCTACCAAACAGCATGAACCAACCGAAGCAATTTGAGGCTTACTAAGCCATTGTTTCTTTACAAGAGACAAAAATTCCTCCTCTGTCTCCAAGAATGCTTTGTTTATAATTTCAGCAGATACTCCCCGATTTTCTGGAATAAATTCTGCACCATGAAAAGCTGTCAAATGTAAACATTCCAATTAGCTATATAATGAAAATTGGTAGGAGACCATAAAACCACTCACTAACTCACAACCACTCTCCAGGAAAGACCAATATACATCTTTCCTTCCATCATTTGCTTTCGGAACTCTATACTAATTTCCGCTACGATCTAGATGTTTTAGGTACAAGAACATACTTTCGATTCCCGTATTGCAGATTCCCAAAACATTTGATAAGTCACCGAATTCGGAATCAAAAGAATAATGTCACTTTCCTCTAAATCAGCACTATCAAATTCAACATATTGTTGAAGGCAAGATACTTTCGGTCGAACGAAAATGCTGAGGTCTACAAATCATCTCTCGCTCTATTTTACTCATTTTGACAAAAAAGACAAATTTCACAGGATGCAATGGTTTCTCTCAAGCACAGAAAACATCCATTTCCTCTTAATAGTTCCTTGCATATGGCTCAATCTCATGTCCTTCAGCTGAGACAATCAAATCCTTCTCTAATCCATCATATAAGTCAATGTGAGTATATATAGAAAAGAAACAGAACCCGTTTCATTGACCGATGGAATAGAATACAAAAGGAAGTCCTTTCTGTAAAATAGTTATAAAAATTAAATCCATTCTGATAAAATGATGAAGCAATATTCATGTCTCAAGATCAGGATCCGTTAACAGTGATTCTCCGTCAGAGTTCATCGACACACTTTTCAAAAGTCATCACAAACTTGATATTAGACTACAAACTTAGATGTTGATCTAACTAGGACAATCAAATGATATGCACAGAAACATTCTGCATAAGTAAATGTAAGACTTACTCTTCATATTATTGAACAGACGATCACTTATGAATTCTGCAGCTTCAGGTCCTCCATGGCCATCATAGATTCCAACGAACGTCCCAATGGGACCTGATTCAAATGAGCTCAGTGGCCCTGACTCGAGTTGGCTACGATCTTCCAACAAATTATTTGCCTGAATAACAGCCATTGAGAATTCCCCATTAATATGGCGGCCAGAATCCTTGTACCATAACAATCCATCAACCCGACCACTCGCATCCCCACCTCTGCTGGAATTTTCACCTTCAACAGAAGGTTTCCAGCAAGGTGATACAATCTTCATCAAAGTTTCTGATACCATCCCTTACATATTCTCACCCAAATGATCCAGCACCAAAAACCATTCTTCGAACCGAGCAGAAGGATAGTATTAAAATCAGAAGTTCGCTTGATTTCGTTCACAAATATAGGAATCGAAATAACAAGTTTCAGATATCAGAAAGTCATTGATCAAAGCAGAAACCATTAATGTTTCAATCAGAAAACATTGAGTTTCGTGATGGTTATACGTAGGAAAACTGCAAACACAATGGCACAATAAATGAAAAGACAATTCAAAATTCACAATATAGAACAGTATATAACTAAAATTCAATCGCTAAGTTTACAAAATTGAACCTATGAACAATAAAGAATACAAAAACACCAATAACAAACCTTGATCACTGATTTCCGATAGATCTTGCAGGCCCTTTTCTGCAGAACTGCTCAATTACAGACGGATGAACATATTATATGATGAACTAAAAAAGGGAATCGATTAAAAGAAATTCGGGTGTTCTGACAGAAGGAAAAGAACTGTCAGAACGTTGAAATGGGTAGATCTGGAAAGAGAGAATTCCTGAAGCTTAATTGGCCCTCCTCCTCCTCAGGGTCCTTCCTTTTCTTTTCTATTTTCTATTTTCTATTTTCTTTTTTCTTTTTCTGTTTCTTTGAGCCAAAGAAACAGATGGATCACTCTCCAACAACAGAACCCCTTTGGTTTGGAAACAATTTAAGAAACTAAAAAAGGAACCTCCCTCTCGGAGGGCTCTTCTTGGCTGACTAAATCAGGCACTTTTCGGTTACGGTTTTCTAATTTATTGCCCGGACTTTTTGACTTTGACCTTCAACGAATCCGCCATTCTTGGCAAAAAGGAAGAATAGCAAAAACCCTAAGAAAATATGAATCGAAGCAATTCCAAAAACAAACAAAAGAAAAGATCCTCAGATCACTTTCTCGAGAAAATGAGGGTAAATTTTCCGGGAAAAGTTAGGAGAGAGAAATCGAAAAGGAGAGGAGCGAGAAATGAAATGATAATAAACCCTTCGAATTCAAAATCAAATGTAGAATCGTTTGCCTTCTCTTCGCTGGTAAAATCGGCCGTCGATTCGTTCAGAAAGGTACTGATCTGGCACAAACATCTGGCATTCGAAAATTCAGAAATTCCATTTCGCATACATTCTTCCATTTTCGATCGCTTACTTTTTGATGCACTGCTTAAAAATTTATTGCATAAAATTTAAATTAACATTTAAATCAATGCACAAACATTAGATTTTTTATAACTAAGATTTCTCGTGGTTTTTAAAGGTATGTTCGAATTTGATAATTTAAATAATGCAAATTACAAAATATATATATATATATATATATAATAAATAGAATAGTTCAATTTATTTTTGTTAAAATTAAAAAATATATAAATATATTACAAATTACATGCATAATTTTTAAAAATAATTATTATAGGACCCATCAAAATGAATTTAAAATTTTAAAAATAATTTATTTTATTCAATTTGTGAATTTTGACCCTCTTTAAGTACCGTATATAAAAACGTCGAGGGAAAATTTTCAGTTCCGTTTTCGCTCCTTGAAATTTCAGGAAAATATGTGGGTGCGATCAGCCTGAGATGTCCGTTTCTCCGTGGCTATCCCCCAATCAGACCCTGATTCGATTCACTATTCCGACTGTTTCAGCTCGAGATCACCTTCCATTGATTCGTTCCAATTTCGCAACCGCTTTTACCGGAGGATCGGACATGGCAGTTAACTCCGTTCGTGTCGCCGTCGCTCAAATGACCTCCATTAACAACCTCTCTTTCAACTTCGCCACATGTTCTCGCCTCGTCAAGGTATGTTAACTCACAGCGCTCTTCGTTGTTTATGTCTTAATCATCATTTTATCTCTGCATTTGGCGATACCTACAATGTTTTGAAAACCTTTCATAATTGTTCGGAATATTATGAATCAAGGTCGTTTACAGCCTAGTTTCTGTTTGAAATGCTTGTTTGAAGTTATTATGGGAGTAAATTATCCGTCCTACTGTAGAAAGAAAAGAATTAGGAGTATAAATCTCTGATTACGAGGTTAGCCCATCGAGATACTACTTTGAGACAATATTCTGCCGTTTTCAGCTGAACGGACGTTTCTTCTTATTATTCTTATAATATTGCCCAGTTTCTTGTATTAGTTGTTATGTGTATGCAATTTATCTTTATGAAGCTATGAGCTATTGATTAGAAAATGGTGGATTTGATGTCTGAATGATCGATTTATCAATAATAATAATAATAAATAAATAAATAAATTTTTAAAAAAATCAATATTCCTGTTTTGAAATGATTTTGCCTTCAGCTAAACAAGGTAACACGATTATTTACATATTCATAGGAAGCAGTTTCAGCTGGAGCAAAACTGGTATGCTTCCCAGAGGATTTTTCTTTTATGCCTGCCAAAGATGGGGAAGGTCAAAAGATTGCAGAGCCTTTAGACGGACCAATTATGAATCAGTACTGCTCTTTAGCAAGGTTGTTCATAATTCTTCGGCTGTTAAATCTCTGTCTAAGTCACAAAAAAAAAAAAAAAAAAAAAAAAAAAAAAAAAAAAAAA
>NW_019272017.1:6270655-6273534 GCF_002738345.1 Cucurbita maxima | reverse complement strand
AAAAAAAAAAAAAAAAAAAAAAAAAAAAAAAAAAAAAAAAAAAAAAAAAGCGTACTTTTTACTTAAATTTTAATCTCTACCATCATACTATTTTAGGGCATCTTTTTCTTCAAGTTGCTTCTCTATAGAATATATTGCAAACACGCATGATTGATAATTCAAATTGGTTTCAGTTTGTGGTTATAGGCACAATCTACAGTGACAAATAGTGATTTCATGAACATCTTTTAAACGTCTCAAAATTTCTGTGAACTCTGATTTTTGCAGAGAATCCAGCATATGGCTATCACTTGGAGGCTTCCAAGAAAAGGGACCTGATGATGAACATTTCTACAACACACATGTCATAGTTGATGATAGTGGAACTATCAGGAGCACTTATAGGAAAATACACCTGTAATGCACTTGCAATTTATTTTATATTAATGCGTGTGTTTGTTAGAGAGAGACGGAGATCATATACTTTTGCGCTTGATTGAATTATACATTTTCAGTAGTGAAAATTACTTCATTTGTGTTGGAAGCTAATGTGACTGATGAATAAATTTCCTGCATTATTTTGGATGCTTTGTCTTTATGCTGTGCAATTTTTTATGAAAAGGTTCGATGTCGACGTTCCTGGTGGAAGAGTATATAGAGAAAGCAGCTATACAAAGGCAGGTAACTTCCTTGACATCTTATGAATGCAGAAACGTGTATAATGGTTCTCTGTCATTTTCCTTTCTTCATTATGTTAAGAAGCTACCCTAGAGTGGCTACAATGTCAAAGGAATTTGCGGTGAAGCAATGTGGCACGAGTCAATTTTATTTAATGATTTCAAAAAGTTCTGTCCATCCTAATAAGTTGTTTATATTTTAGGAGAAGACATTGTGGCAGTTGACAGTCCTATTGGAAGACTTGGCCTGACTGTATGCTATGATTTGAGATTTCCAGAGCTCTACCAGCAGTTGAGATTCCAACACAATGCTCAAGTATGAAAAATTCAAGTGTATATTGAGATAAAATTTTCCTAGCTGCTAGCATCTGAATTTGGATAAAAACTGGCAGGTCTTATTGGTTCCTTCAGCTTTTACAATAGAAACTGGGGAGGCACATTGGGAAATTCTTCTTCGTTCTCGTGCAATTGAGAATCAATGCTATGTAATAGTTCCTTTCAATTCATACGGAATTGACTTTGAAAGCTTGTTATTCCGCTTTATTGCTACTTCTACGCTGATAAAATAAACATTTATCAGGTCATAGCTGCTGCTCAAGCGGGAAAAGCTAATGGGAAAAGAGAGAGTTATGGTGACTCCTTAATCATTGATCCATGGGGAAAAATAGTCGGTCGATTATCTGGTGAGGACCGTTCTTTCCCCTTCTAATTCATTTTCACCCCTTTTATGGCATGCCAAAAGGCTACACTATGGATAGTCCCACTAACTATGACTCTCATCAGCGTGAAATGATCCTAAATGTTCTCAGTTACTCTCAGAGATACTAGCAGCCTGCTAGCATTTATTTCTTCTTTAAAATCTATGTAAATGAATCAATTCTCCTAAAAAATAAACTTGTACTAATAATCTTATATAGTAAGGTTACTGTAAAGTTATCTCTTAATGTAAACGAGGAGATTCTCTCTAGGATTTGATTTTTATCATTTTAAAATTTCATCGTGGTCTGATGCCAGGGATACTTCAGGATGGCAAATATTTTTTTAATGAATAATAGTGTAGTACCAGTTCTGCACTGCTTACAGTAGCTCTAAACTTTTTACCACGCTTACAAATTATTTTCTGCATTGTTTTTTCACCTTACATATCTGTAAGCAAAGGTTCATCCTTTCGATTTTTTTGTAAAAACTCTAACAACGAATAGATGAGGGGTAATTAAACAAAATGTAGGATAAAGTATTGGTCTGCAACTGAAAATTGTTTCAATTGTGTAACAGCCTTAGCCGATATTATCCTCTTTGGGCTCAAGGATTTTAAAACGCATATGCTAGGGAGAAGTTTTTGCACTCTTATAAAAAATGTTTCATTCTCCTCCCCAATTGATGTGGGATCTCACATCAACGTTCTCCACAGAAGAGAATAATCAACATTTCTCGAGCTGATACTTTATTTGTGCCCAAAGTCAAGATAGTGCATATTCTTTTGTAGTTTGATGTGTCAAATATTTATCCCTCATATTTCATTTATTTCAGATCGATTAGCAACTGGCATTACCGTAGCAGACATTGATTTTGATTTGATCGAGTCAGTGAGGTCAAGGCTTCCAATTGCCCAGGTAAGTTCAATCAAGTTTATTTACACAGAACCAGTGAAATATGGCTATTATGTTAGAGTTCGATTGTCCTGCATTTTAATTTGAAAATGTTCATTCAACTATAGAGAAGGTCATGGTTCACTGCTAGTGCTTTTACTCCATTAGAAACATCTTTTTCTTAAATAATTTTTATTAGCGTATAAAACTAGTTGGGCTGGTGGGGTTGATTTATAGAAATTTTAATTTCCTTGCCCCCCTCATCTCTTGCGAGGTATTTCTATTTCTTAAAAGAAGTTGCTTTGAATTTCATAATTCCGTTATTTCAGATTCCATAATTCTGCTTTCTTTTCAGCAACGGAAGCCCTTCGACTTCTGGAAACCAGCGTCAATGTGACTCCTTACAGTTCACTCATCCAGGTGCATTTACATTGTTTTTAAGTTATCACACATTTCTTGGTCAACTGGGTGATCAATTTGATGTCTATTTAATGTCAACTGTCTGTATCTATTTAACGTCTAAAAGGGTACAATATGTATTGCCTTAGTTGATGTTTTTAAAATTCAGAGGTTTGTTTGGACAAAAAAAATTGAAAGTTTAGAGACTTTTTTTTTTTTTTTTTTTTTATGGAGT
>NW_019272017.1:6254490-6270529 GCF_002738345.1 Cucurbita maxima | reverse complement strand
GATTTTTTTTTTTTTTTTTTTTTAGTATGGAGTTCAAATATACATATACATATATACGTATATCATATATACGTATATATTAGTATGGAGTTCAAATATACATATAAATATATACATATATCAGAAATTTTAGTACTGGTATTTGAATTTAAGTTGATTTTGCTTGTACTAATTTCTTAAAATTTGGAACTACTCAACTCTCATGGGTTTTGAAATTACATATTTACTTTTCTATTCACTAGACTACTAGTAGTGGACTTTTTATTTCTTTATATAACTTGTACTTGCAATAGAAGCCTTCACCTTTAACAAGTATAAGGTATCGAATATAAATAAATTTTTATTTACATGTTTTTTTAAATGTAGAAAAATGAAAAATATATGTGTTTTCTAATCTTTATTTCCGTAGTCTATCTATTGTTATAAGAACCAAATTTGTAATGACGATCTACTTTTAGTTTATTTTTTAAAATAATTATTTGTCTTGTATGTAAATTATTATTATTATTATAAATCATAATAATAAAATTTAGCCAAAAATCAACCTAAATCAAAACCTCTTTTTTAACTGCATTATTATTGATAGCGAAAGAACCACATTAATCTCAGGACATGGTGAGGATGTAAAAATAGTAAATGTCCTCCATCATCTATTGTTTATTTTTTTTTTACTGCAATCGAAATTCCCAAGTGTGTCTTTCAAGATTGTTATCTAACCTTTGATTTCAATACATCAATTTCTGACCTCTGAGTTCAGTAGCATGTTCTTTTCCCTATATCTGTTTACTTCCTCCAAAAGCATGTCTCTCTCCTTCGATCTTTCATCTTATGAGCAAGGCAGGAAAGGCTATCCATTTCATTCTGGATTTCACGTTTTAGTATGTCATTCCCTCTTACTGCTGTCACCAGTTCAGCTTGCAACTGCTCCACTTCCAGCTTCTTAGAGTATAGTTTCTGTCTCAATGGTCTTGAGAACTCAATCCATCCTAGGAAGTAAAATAAAACTGTTTATATTTAATCTAATCCTAATAATTCTTCCGAATACGAATAGTAATCAGTTTATATCTACGACCTTATAACAAACAAACTTCCACTCTTAGGGAGCCATTTCTCACTCTTCAACGCGTCTTTAAATCAATGTGTCTTCAAAGTTTACAAGTTTAGAAGTGGTAACATGGCCGAGTGAGCTTCATCATCTTCTTTACAAAAAAACTTCTCCTATTGCATAAGTCTCTCATCCAAATTGCTTCATCATCATCTTCACAAAAATCTTCTCCTATTGCATAATCTCTCATCCAGACTGGTGGTCTCTTATTCCTCGCCTTATTCGAGCTAGGAGAGCTTGCTTCAGCCAAAGAGCCAGAGGAAATATCATTATTTTCATCGGCCGCTTCTATATCATAGAGTCGGTAAGTTTTTGACTCTTCACTAACTCCCAACAGAACATAACTCAAACTCTTATCATCTAACTTAGCTCTCCGAGTTGCCTCCTCTTTTTGTCTCTGAATCAACTCGAGCTCACAATATTGTTCTTCTTCCTTCCGCTGCAGCTCCATAACTAATCGTCACTGAGCTTTTTCTACCCTTCTCATATTCTCTTCCAACATTTTATCTAGCTCTTCTCTCTCTTTCCATGCTTGTTCTTCTTTTTGTCTTGTAGCAGTAAGAGCGGCTTCTTTCTCTTTCTCAAGCTGCACATCAACATCATCAAACAATTTCTTGTGACCTTCCTTTATTCGCCTCTGTATTTCTAATTTAGTCTCTTCAGAGTTGAACATTCTTCTGAATTAGTTCTTCCATCCTCCTAGCTGCATCTTCTTCTAACTTCTTCAACTCTGCGTCACGCCTTTTCTTCTCTTCTTCCTCTTTCTTAAGCTTCTGTTTGCATCGGCGGCTAAGGGAACTTGAACGGCTGCTTCTCCTGGAACGGGTAGTGGAATGATAGAGGGAAGGACTTGGGTCCCTTCTACTTCTCCAACTATGGCGATAGGAATTGGAGCGGTGAGTGTACGACAGAGACCTTGAACCACGTCTCCCCATAAGTTTCAATTGAGTTTGAACGGCTGCTACAGGCTGAGATATAGCATGCAGTAGGAACATTCGATTCAAAGACATCTTTGTCTCCATGATTAAGCCTCTCAGGATGAAACACCTTGCATGTTCCATTTTGAAACAAAATGCTAAGCCATTTGCTTGCAATTTTCCAATACTCAGCCGATTGTTCTTTAGCTTTGGCGCATAGAACACTCCTGTGATTATCAGTATGATTTCACTTGCAGTCGTACATTACCCTTTCCCATTACATCATTGCTTGAGTTGTTGCCCAGCTTCACTGAATCTCTGAAACTTCCATCAAAATCTGAAAAATATTTCTTCTTCCCACACATATGATTGCTACATTCCGAGTCAAGGAACCACATATCTTCTCTATTGGCCTTATTCATATTCACGCAAGCCATCAACGACATCTCTTCTTGAATCTCTGCATAGTTTGTCTCCTTCTCCTTGCTTTGACATTCCCATTGAAAATGTCCTAGCTTGTGACAGTTATAGCACTCCACTGTGGCCTAGTTGAAGGTTTGTTTGCCTCGTCCCCTTCCTCTGCCTCTAAAGCTTCCACGACCTTGACTCCTTCCTCCAGAAGACTAGCCTTTTGTAGTTCAAATTCCTTTTTCCTCACGAACCAGTTTCAAACCACCACTAGTGTCTTCTCTACTATCCTCCAGCCTTAGAACGGGATTGTGGAATTCGGTGAGTGACTTAAACTTGGGAGGGATTTTGTATATATGAGAGAGTGTTTGTGAGAGGTTTTTCTCAAGGTTTTTCACTAAGAAGAGGACCTTTCATGTATTATGATCACTCTATTTACAGAGTCATGTTTTGCATGTTCATGCAAATTTGAGGTCATGTTTTGCATGTTCATGCAAATTTGAGATCACCAAATTTTGACACTCAAAATTCCACTCAAATTTGGGGGATTTATTTGGCAAGCATACAAGTTTGGTTAAACCAAATTTTGACACCTCAAAATTCCACTAACATGTATTTTTTCATTAAATGAAGTAACAATTTGACTTTCTTCATTTTGATTCAACAACCAATTTTAATTATTAATTTCAAATTAAAGTAATATTAAATAATTAATTAATATTTAATATTAATTCAAATCCCAATTAATTCCGACACATATTTGATTAAGATATTTAAATCTTATTTAAATATCTCAGATTCTCTCTCATTGTTTAATTCGTAAATAAAACAAAAATGCGGTTAAATATATCGTATATATGTAGCGCATTCTCCCAATTTGAATTCGAACACTTCGAACTCACTCATCACACTATTCTATGGTTTAGTTCAATATGAGCTAGCAGAGGGACCTAATGGACCTATAGATCATGGGCTCCAATGATCCAAGATTAACCAGTTAAACTCATTAACCTTGTTAACCAACATTCGTTAACTACTAGGACATTCCACTATAGCCTAGTAGTTGCACTCCCTCACTATAGATATATTTATGTCCATTTGATATAACCATGATTAGTAAGTCGATCTTTCACAGGTTGTTCGTAACTAGAGCTGGGTCAATTTACCGTTTTACCCCTGAAGTTACTTCTTGTTTCTTATGTCTCATTGATCCTCTAATGAACAATTGGTTTGTGGTTCAACCAGTAAACCGAATCCCTCTCAAGCCAATGAGAGGGTGGAGCCCCTTGTTCAAGACCTGGAATCAGTACTTAAGGGAACTACCTCTCTTCTATCCCTAAAAAGTGGGTAGGAGTGAGTTCCATTTTGCACCCCACGTCCCCAACCATTTACCCAGTCTTACCCTTGAAATGGGAGGCCTATTGAGTCGACAAACTTGAGTCACTCTCACCCATGCAAATCTAAGGATAATTCCGAATACACAGGAGTTCATGGTTAGCTCAGGATTAAGATCGAGTTACCTAGGTCATCGAATGAAAAGAAAATCAGCAAATCTAAGGATAATTCCGAATAAACAGGAGTTCATGGTTAGCTCAGGATTAAGATCGAGTTACCTAGGTCATCGAATGAAAAGAAAATCAGTCTCAACAGTAAACGACATTATAAAGTAAGAGTGATTTTTTTTATGGTCCGACCTTATGCAATACTCATTCAATAGGGCGCCCCCACTCACATGTCTCCACATATACAATTTAGTGATCACATTGTTTATATCATATACAAAAGTGGGTCGCATCCTTAGTGTCCCCAGAATAAGATACTCAGCCTTATCCTTATACTATAGATCATTTTGACTATATACTTGAACTTGATCAACTCTTATGTCTCTACATATACTTGGATTTAGATTAATGATCGTAAAGTTCACTTTATTCAATAATAATCTTTACTGAATAAACAACAATAATAACTTTATTAAAAATGGAATATGTTTTTGTTTACAAACTATGAGTTTTTAGGACATAAAACCCAACATTTTCATCGTCATACTTTTATTATGACACACGTAGAAGACCGCTGCTTCTAGTTTTAACTAGTTTAGGGCATGACTCTGATATTAAATGTTAGGAACAAACAAAGAAAAAGGGAAAGATCATAAGAATAAGGAGAAATCTCTCATTCTATTGAAGAATGAAATTCGCTATTATATAGCGTTACATAATCAAATCCGATATGACTAAATCTATTATGATTAAATCAAATCTAATCCTAACATTAACAACAGTCTTTCCAATACTTCGAGGTGAGTCATTCCCAAATCCATATTCTCCCACTTCTTCAGACAAGAAACGAGGAAAAGAACATTTAGCTTCTCTTGATGAATAGAATCTGGGTTTATCTGCAATACTAGCTGTTGTTGCAGAAGGTGGCAGACACTGTTCTCGAGGAGGTCGCCACCCGTTACTTCTCTGAGAATACTTATTCATGGATCCATTTATTTCCCGATGTTGTTCACCATCAATGTAGCGGGCTAAGACTCTATTTGAAACATTACTGGAGCTAGTGGAAGAATTTCCTGAAGAATCATAGCAAGTTCTGGAGCATGGCCTAACAGGTCCCGAGGTATGGTAATCATTTGGCATTTCCATCTGCGCATGCTTTACCTTGAATTTCATCTCTCGAGATGGACTTTGACAAATAGTAAAAACCACGAGATCACAAATTAGACTACAGAATAATATGATAAAAACCAATTAAAAGATATATAATATTCTCCATGCAATTCAGTATACATTTTTCATCAAACTATATGATCTCTGATCGTGATCTTAATATTTATCAGAATAAACATCCTTACCAAGATGACTGGTCATGTTGCCGTCTGGAGCCACTGCTAGCATTACCAGGAGATCTACTTGGTCTCTAAATGCAGCGGAAGATAATGATCGGGTCCTTCTAAGTTTAGGACTGGTGCTGGACCTTTCACTATCATCTATTTGCTTCCTGGACTTGGAAGACAAGTCCTTGGAACATTGGGGACTACTTCCAGCCTCATCACCGATAGAAGTATTCGCCCTACTCTCTAATGGATGTTCCCAATAAGATTCGCTGTCAATTGTTGATGGAAGAGCTAATTTTTTTTTTTTTTTCCCATTGCAAGTGGCAACGATCTAAAACATAACTTCTTCATCTTCAGTTCTGATGTTGGTTATTGAAGTTTCTGTCCTTCAATCCCAATACTTTTCTCTATACCGTGTCTAATACATTCACTCTAGACCTAAAGAAAAGCATCATTAATCGAGACATAGGAAGCAAATGTCAAAAATGGTTTGGGATCTCGTTGAAGATACAAACATAAATACAAAATTCTACCATTAAAACGACGAAAATTTTTGACACATGGAAGAATGATAGAGAGATCGTTTCACTAACGAAGATGACTAGACTTGGAAATTATCCAAAACGAAAGTTTACAACGTCACCATGTACAAACCGCGAAAAAATGCAGAACAGTTCAAAAATCAAAGTTCATGAACACATATATCAATCTTACGAAAAAGTGTTTTCATTCACTGTGTTTTATTTGGTCGTCGATAAATTATGCACGAAACAAAACAGAGGTTGTAAAAACGACTCATCGAGAACAAAACCAAACCCGAACATCAACGCATTCAGCTCTGATCGAGTCAATTTCCTCTCTCACTGCTACATTTCCTTCCATCAATAAAGAAACTCCAGAACAACAGAAAACCGAAGAGAAAATTGCACGTTCTCACTTCACTCACTATTCGATATGCTAAACAGCAAGAACAGTGACGACAAAATCCTCCTCAATTTCATAAAACTAAAGAGATTCAGAAAGTACATGAAAAACAACGCACAAATAATATCAAACTGATTGCAGAAATCAAAACAGTCATAAATTCGTCAACATACCGATGGACTCCTCTCCTCCAAATTCAAAATTCAAATCACCAAAGACAACTCAGAATTGCGAATTTTCAGGAAACTTAAAATCAAGCATCGACTGCTCGAAGAGTTGCCGGCATCACATGACCGGCGACACAGGAATTACAGTTCGGCGACAATGATTGAAGGTTTGAAGACTAAATTACCTGACAAATTGAGTGAGAATATTGCGTCGACCAAACGTCCATTGTCAAGATTTCTCTTCCTTCGTTTTTCTGTTGCATTATGGAAAGGATAGTTTTTGTCCGAAGGGATATTTATATCTTTTTTTGGTCCCGCTAAATATAAATAAATAAATAAATAAATAAATAAATAAATATATATATATATATATATATATATATATATTAATTAAACTAAAAAAAATATATATATATAATTTTGGTTCATATTATGATAATTATTTACGGAAATCCAAAAATTATAATAATTTTGTTGATCTGATTCATTTCCGGTACCTTTCGTCCAAAACAATTAAAAGAAAATTCCTCTCCAAAATCCACGTCTCTGTTTCTCTCCCTTTGCGTCTATGGAGGTCGATGCCATTCCCAACGGCTCCGCCTCTGAAACCGCCATGGAAAATGCCGCAGCCGCAACGATTAGCCCTACGCCCTCCAAGTTTAGCGGATTGGCTGAGTCTCTAAAGCTGGAACATCAATTTCTTAGGGTTCCCTTTGAGCACTACAAGAAGACGATTCGAGCTAATCATCGCGTTGCTGAGAAGGAGGTCTCTGCTGTGATATCCAGCGTTACTGATGCCGCCGATCGCGAAAACATGTCGAGGGAAGAGGCCGTACATCACTTCACTTCGCTTGTATCCAGATTGCAGGGGTTGAAAAGAAAGGTAGTTGGTTCTAGGTTTTCTTTTTCATTTCTTTTCATGAACCTTCTTTGTAAATTATCTTGGAATAGGTCAATCTAGCGACGAATAGCTGTTTTTAGGATGTTTCTTTTGCCTTATTTGTAAAAAGAATCACCGTATTGCACCCATGATTTCATCTGATGCTACTCGCGGGACCGGATTTTCTTGGTGTCGTTGAATATTGATGAAGTATTGAATTGGATTATTTGATGTGGTTCCGGACCAGGGTGATCGTAATATTAAAGTGAGCAAGCACATAAGTCTATACTGGTAGCTAGTGAGAACTTTGCTGTTTAACTAACTGAAAAATGTATATACTTGTTTGCCCTTTCTTGATAGACTGATAAGGAAAGAACTCATCTTTCTCTTATCTTTCGTTTATTTTTGTTGTTAAGTTGGAAGAGGGCAATCGCACCGAGCAGATGCAAGCACAGAAGTGTCGCGCCAGACTCGATCATTTAGAATCGGCTGATGCTGATAATTTGGCGGAATGGAACAGCACACGCTTGAAAAGAATCCTTGTGGACTATATGCTGCGGATGTCATATTTTGACACTGCAGTGAAATTATCAGAGAGCAGCAATATTCAGGTTTTTACACTTGCTTGAATTTGATTCTGAACTGCTGAGAGTGTCCTGGTTCTTTTTGTCTGTAAACACTTATGTCTTTAAAGAATTAATGCCTGCACATCATTTATATACTGATTTAACGAGGATACTTCTCGTTTGAAAGAGTTTCTTTATTATAATATTTTGAACACAAGCATTTGAGGTCAGTGTTACTTTAGTTTAGGGTACCATCTTTATTTGTCTTGATAAAAAAAAAAGTGTTTCCTTTCATGGGAAATTGAACATGGATAGGAAAGTTTACGACTTTATGGCAGATATTTTATTATTCTAAGTTTCAGTTAAGTGGAATTGAAAAGGGATCCATTTCACACAAGATGGATGTGTATTCTGTAGATGTACTGCAGTTGCATCAACTGATAAAATGCACGCTCTTACATTCCTGTGCTCTTCTTTAATTTATTTTTTAATCAGAAAATGTATTTTCATTGAGATAAAATGTAAGAATGTTAAAGAGAGCAAAAAAGAAGCACAAGAATGGGATTGTCTAGACCCAATGCTAACTATACAAAAAAGGGGGTCTAATCGAAAAGCACTTGTTCTGGTGTAACTCTTCTGAGAGTGCATGTAATATCTGTTGATTGTTAAGAAGAATAAGAAAGAAAAAAGGAAAATATTTTTGCATTCTGAAATATACAATCTACTTTTGACTAGTCAGTCATAAATTTCAGGATCTTGTCGACATTGATGTCTTTCAAGAAGCCAAAAAGGTTATTGATGCCCTTCAGAACAAGGAGATAGCACCTGCACTTTCCTGGTGTTCTGATAACAAGTCGAGGTTGAAGAAGTCCAAGGTATATGTGGTGGTTCTCAAGAGTCTTTCATTTACATAACTGATCCATTCCAAGGTATATCAACAATAATGATGCAGTTGAGTTCTTGTGTTATAATTTGTTTGTCATGTTATGTTTCTTTTAGGCTTGATATGTGTTTTGTTGCAACTGTATTAGAAATTGTTTAATGCTGGGAGTATAATTGTGTATGGTTTCTCAATGAAAACTTGGTCATTTATTTATAAAAATTAAAAATAAATAGGTATGGTGTCTCTGTTGGGTTTGTGAATCTTCTGTACCAAATTGGGTTTAATTGAAGGCTATTCCTTTTGAAGTAAATTCATGTTTGTTCTTATATTTTCTGAAATTTAGGTAGCTTTTCAAGGTATATGGAATCAATATTAATAATGGATTGTCCTCTCAAAAAATTATTAATGATGTGTTGAGAATTTAATTCTAGAGGAGCATCCAATATTCATAATTATCATTGGTTGAACATGGCCTGGGGTCAATTTTTTTAACTCCTGAGTTATTGTTTATCTGTTCTATTATGGGAAAAAAAAAAAAGTATTGTTTATAAAGATTTTTTTTGGAGTACAAGTGTTTTTAATTGATCACTCGATGGATGATTGTTCAAGATCTATTGATATTAGCAATAATTGGTTGTTACCATTAAGTCATGTCAGTTTCTTCAGCATCATACCATTGGTTTGTTAATTGTATCAATATAAAACTAGTTTAAGGATGAAGCATAGACAATGAATTATAGTGTAGTCGTTCAATAAAAACCAATCAAACACTTGAGTATTCAGTTTAGGAATATGTACCAATACAAAACCATTTGTTTATCAAGAACATTGTAACTAGAAACTTTTAGCATTAGGATGCAAAGGTTATGGGATATTTCCATTCTTGAGAGAATGGGTGAATGTCATTATTGGTTTTGAGAAATTTCTTATTGTAGTGTAATTCATTTCAAATCTGATCCATTTTAAAAGGAAATTCCACTTACTCTTTCGTGGATATTCAAATTTATAGTTATAATATTCTCTTACAATATGTGGCAATTAGTTCTATGCTTGTAATGTACCATGGAGATATTATTGTTCTGTTGCCAATATATTGTCATGTAACTGAATTTTTGGAACGATTTCAAATGCAGTTTTGGTTTACGTGAGTTCTTTCAGCTTGCATAACTAAATAATTTTTATTGATGACAGAGCAAATTTGAGTTTCAACTGAGGCTTCAAGAGTTCATAGAATTGGTACGAGCTGACAAGAATATGCAAGCTATTACATATGCACGGAAGTACCTTGCTCCCTGGGGAGCCACCCATATGAAAGAACTGCAGCGGGTCATGGCAACATTGGCTTTCAAGAGTAGTACTGAGTGTGCCATATACAAGGTGAATCATCTTATCTTGTTTCTATCAGTTTGCACAACTTAATTTCATTAGCGCTTAGAACAGAAAGCTACACCTTTTTTCTGACTAACAAGAATTTATATTTTAAAACTTTATGTTAGTTTGAACTATAAATAATCACTTGAGGAAAATTATATCCTATCGAAGTGACAGTTAGCTATTGTTGTTACTTTTCCCCATGATGACTGAATGTCCGTTCTTCTTCCTCTCCTTGGATGCCACTCAGAATTGATTATGATTTACTATTTATGTATAAAATCACAATAATGCTTCGTTTCCTTCCTGTTTCATCATTTTCTACCTCCTAATTCCATTTCCCTTTTGATTCCATCGTGGCTATTACGAGTGAAACATTATTTGGGAAAATCTTATGTTCGTAATATCTGTCCTTAAAGTATTTTAGATGAAAGAATTTAAGAATGCAAGTGCGGTTATCCTAGTCTTCTAGAATATGATGGTTTGTTCTGGCCTTGTGCTTGTTCATGATATCGAACCTTGTACTCTGTCTAAGTTGATATGAAGTGTATTAAATTTTGTGTTTTGTAGGTCTTATTTGAACCAAAGCAGTGGGATCATCTTGTGGATGTATTTAGACAAGAGTTCTGCAAAATATATGGCATGACACTCGAGCCATTGCTAAATATTTATCTGCAAGCAGGCTTGTCTGCTCTCAAAACTCCGTATCCCTTATTACTGTCTCATATACGTGTGATTCACATTCACTGCAGTTTAACTCTTTCATCTAATTAATAGACATGCAGAAACAAAAGAAAAAAAAAACCCCTTAACTTGGCACGCCAACTCTTGTAAAAGTGAGGAGTGCTTCTAAAAATTCTAGGTTGGAGCACTCTCTGGTGCTCGTTCAAAAAGTACCTATAGAAGTTTTTCACCTAAAAGTTTTACTTCCCATAGTCGTCTTAAATTTAATCCTAAAAGTGATTGCATCTGAAATAATCTTTCACTCTTCTAGTATGAATACAGATAAGTTTGCCTTGACCTGCTTAGATACTGCTATGAGGATGATTGCACCAAGGAAGACCCACTATCGCAAGAAAGTTTTAGGAAGCTGGCAGTGCCGTTGCCTTATTCTAAGCAGCATCATTCAAAGCTCGTGTGTTACATAACGAAAGAGCTTATGGACACCGAGAACCCGCCACAAGTGCTTCCGAATGGTTATGTCTACAGCGCCAAGGTTAGTATCATTTTGTTTGCATAAGATAATCTGAAATTTCTACCCAAGTTCATTTTGAAATGTTTAGTTTGTGTTTGGTATTGGTGGTGGCAGGCTCTGGAAAAAATGGCCAAGGAAAACAGCGGTAAAATTACATGTCCAAGAACAGGCTTTGTGTGCAGTTATTCTGAGCTGGTGAAAGCATACATATCATAGCGTTGCAATATTATTGGTAGATGGAATCCACATTTCCTTTCGTCTCTGTACTTTGTTTCTTTACTGTTGGTGATCAATATGGCCCCCATGAACTTGTGGAAAACCATATTTCAATGTTCAGTAAAAAAAAAAAAAAAAAAAGTCGATTTTTACAGAACATATTTCCTTGCATTTTCGAAGAATGATGACTTGTAAATTAAACTATAGCTAGTGTTCTTTGTGTTGCTCTTATCGCTTCACTGTTGGGTGGAACATTGTAATTTGACTTAGGCATGACATTTAATAAAAGTGGTATTTTTCTAGAACGAAAAGAAATTCTTGGTTATCAAATAGACATTCAAAAACATTGTAGATTCTGTAACTAACAGTTTAGTCTGCAAACTTTAGTTTGTGATAATTTGTTTTTGTATTTAAAATTTTAGAAGAATTGAAGTATTAAAAATTAATAGTCACTACCATAACTAAAATAATCACTTATTTTGATGACTGTCTAGTCCGATGTTCTGTTAGACTAACACAGAGTACCCTAGCCAACTCACAAGTTCTAACTTGATCGAGAAAGTGGTTTTAATCAAATCAGATAATAAAAAAAGAATAGTTTTAGAGGATGGAAGATTAAGCGAAATAGATGATTATACATAATTTATCACAACTAAGCCGGAAGACAAATAGGCGAAAAATGTGGTGCCAATGAACATTTGAGATGGGATTCAAAATCACAGTACAATTCTATTTTAGAAGTCTCTCTTAGGCACAAGTCATTTATCATATTCCAACGCAAACGCAGAATAATGAACTGTTTATTAAGCAGACTCGCTGCCCCCCCTTGGAGAACCATTATTATCTTCATCGTTTACAGGACTCGCTTCTTCTCTGGGCAATGGACTGGGGCTGCGACTGTAGCCATTTTCTTCCCTCCGATAATTCCTACTTCCACCACCATTGAAGTCCTCCTCGCCTTCATCCATTGGACTCCTGCTTCTATCTATTGGACTCCTGCTTCTACCTCTGGGACTTCTGCTCCTACCTCTGGGACTTCTGCTCCTACCTCTTGGACTTATGCTGCTCCTACCTCTTGGACTTATGCTCCTGCTCCTACCTCCCGGACTCCTGCTGCTCCTACCTCTCGGACTCCTGCTGCTCCTACCTCCTCTTGGACTGGCGCGATTTCCAGGGGACAGACTGTGTTTTGCTTCTTCTGGACTCCTCTCATCAGGTGTGGGGCTACGTTTCATAGCTTTCGAAGGAGGAGGTGACAAACTGTGCCTCTTTGGGCTTGACCTGCCTCTCGGACTCCTTGATCTTTTATCTGATCGTTCAAGGCTTCTCTCTCTTTTCACGGGTGATCTAGAACGACTGTAGACACAATAAACAAATTCTCGGGAAGTTAGTTAATGAAGTCCAAAAGTTCAAAACTGAATCAACAAACTCATGTGTGAGGCAATGTGAAGAAAAACATGAAAACGGTTCAATTGAAACAAACCTGTAGCTATGACCTCTGCTGTAACTACGACTGCGGCTTCTACCATGGCGAGGACTGGGTGAACGTGAGTAACTTCCACGTCTGTACCATACAGTTTTTTCACAGAATGATCCACAGGAGAAAAAAAATTTACTGAAGGAAAACAATTTGAAAAGATGATATACTTCAATTTCTTAGGACTGTTCTGGCAATTCTTCTCTATGTGACCCCGTTCACCACAGCGATAGCACTTATTTTTCCAGTCTCCAGCCTTGCAATCTCTAGCCCAGTGGCCATCTATCCCACAGTTAAAACATCGCCCAGTTCCAGGAGGGCCTCGACCAAGAGATTCACGAGATCCACCAGGACCACGGGGTACCTACATCAAAATTGGAAAATTTAATGACATTCAAAAAGAGTTCACAAAATCAATATACAAGAAATAAGAAAAATAAACTCACCAGAGCAAGCCAGGAAAACAACACATAATAGCCTTAGAAAAAAATGAACAAATGTGACTACGAAAAAACTGAAATTGTATGAAGGATGTCTTCCAAGTTCCATGTACCAAAATAATATTATATTAGCACATACAAGAACAGAAACCGCCAAAAGACTGGAGAAATAGCCGAGCACTAAAAATGATAAAATTGATAACAAGCTAGAAACAGTTATGGCAACCGTCTGAAAGAAACTACACAGTTTATGGAAGGTTATGTCTGGAAATATTATGGTACATACCCCTTTAGCTATTTCCACAATGATTCTACTTCCTTGAACATCCCTCCCATTTAAACTATATCTTGCATCGTCAGCATCCCGAGGATCACTAAACTCCTGATATCAGATGTTTTGAGCAAATAGACCAAGAACAAATATTACGCTTGCAAAAATTGACAAGCACCATACAGTAGAGAAAAAGTAAGAAAGCAATAGCAACTTTTCCATGAAAGTACAGCCTGAATAATAATGTTGGAAGGAGAGGGAAGGAGATACATACAACAAATGCATAGTCTCGCTTCATATCCACATCGCGTACTCTGCGCAAATTGGTTCCAGAAACAGGTAAGGCCATCATTTGATACAAGTATCAAAGGGTTGACACCTCGCCCCTCATAGATGAACTAAACACCATTCTGAGATTCTTGGCATTTCCATAAAAACAGGCAATAACATAATAGAAAGACTCGCCAAATCCACCAAGGGAACCCTCTCACCATAGACCTCCAGGTTTGACATAAGCCAAAAAACCTTCAACAAGATCACTCAAGTTAAACCACACAGACCCATCAACAATCCACACTTTCACGGATATATCAAAATACACATTTACAGTCGTGCACCCAAAAATAGGGCTTGGTAAATGCCTCAAGAGGTCTCGAGAGAAGTGTCAATTAATAATTTACTCTGATAATGATGTTGGCAATAGCATAACCGGGACAAAAGAAGTAAACGAGGCATAACTAAACACGCATACACATTTCGAATTCAACAAATTAATGTTGGCACACAAATTCAACCAAAGATGAACAGTATATCCGGCTAGAATCTACATCTGTAAAATACAGCATAGCTAAACACACATACACTTAACGAATTCAACAAATTAATGTTAGCATACAAATTCGACCACGGCTGAACGGTACGGTACATCCGGCTAGATTCTGCATACCTTCCATAACGACCGAACAAGTCATCCAGATCACGGGACCTCGTCCGTGAAGACAGGCGCCCAACGTAGAGCCGAGTACCACCATAACGATCGTCGTACCTTGGCATTTTGTCTACAATTGACAATCGCAGTACCACCACAATCAGTGACAGTATTAACAAACCAGTAACTATTTGTTTAATCTAAATAGAGACTATACAGAACCTTATTGCGCTAAAAAAAAAAATCAATAGAAAAATGCCATGAATTTTGAGTCGAATGCTTCGAGGAGAGCAAACCTAGAAAATTCGAAGGAGGCGCACCTGGAAAGAATACGAAACCCTAAATTTCACGTCTTTAGCATAAACAAAATGATTTCCGTAAGCCGCTCCAGATATTCTTATAGTGATTTCTTTTTCTGGAACAGCCGTAGGCCCAATTTTACAGAATAATTGTTTTGGGCTCAATTCTTGTGGGCTGCGCCGCCTAAAATAGGTTGATTGGGCTACTTTTAAGCCCAATAGACTATTTGGTATTCTTGTATTTTTAGGTTTAAAAATTTGACATGGATTATAAATTTAATTTTCAAAAATTAAAAATTAAAATCCAAATGGGTCTAGATTTGGTACTTTTCACTTATTTATTAATAAACACGTAGAAATATAAGGTATATTGTTGAATTAATAAAACACGGAGAAATATAAGGTATATCGTTGAACTAAAAAATGTATAATTATTTTTAAGTCAATTTAAAAAATATTAAAATACAAAATATTTATAGACTAGACAAGTTTGATTTAAGGTAAGTTTTTGTACTAAGGATCCATCGCGGTCTTACAAACTCTACTGATAGTACGAACGAATTTGTTTCTATTTATAACCCTTTAATGATGACATATTTATGATTTATTTTACGTAAATAAATAAGATATATTTTAAGATAAAATAAATGGTAAAAAATATATCAATTTTTTATATATTATATTTAATTAAAAAAAACAAATTTTAAGCCCAATAATGAAAACCTAGGGGCGATTTTGTATAATTTAATACACAAAAGAAAAAATAAAAAGCGAAAATGCAATTTGACTGATACAACTGTTCGTATAAATAAAATAGTCAATGCGTTTTAAGACGCAAAAGGAAGATTTTGCAAGAGAAAAACGGAAAAGGGCAAAAGAATACCAAACTAAAAATAATCATCCCCCTCCACTTCCAAAGATTTCCCTCGGTTTCCGACGCTTTTCTGAATCTCTTTCCCTCTCCGATAAAACTTCAGTTCGAATCCATCCCTTTTATGTGTGCTTTGGACTGATTGCATTTGGAATGCTTCGAGATTCTTATACTTTCTAATCGTTTTGCAATTAGGAAATAGTTTGTTTTGTTATTGTGCTGTTTTAGTTTTTTTTTTTTTTTTTTTTTTTTTTTTTTTTTTTTTTTTTTTTTTTTTTTTTT
>NW_019272017.1:6250802-6254282 GCF_002738345.1 Cucurbita maxima | reverse complement strand
TTTTTTTTTTTTTTTTTTTTTTTTTTTTTTTTTTTTTTTTTTTTTTTTTTTTTTTCGTTCTGATCTCCTCGAATTTTTGTTCCCGGGTTTCTTCAATCGACTTCGGATCGGCTGATTCCGGTGTGAGAAAGTTAGTGCGTTTAGTGTTCGATTGTTCATTGTCGTGACGCTTCAGAATAGATTGGGGACTTGATTTTGGTAATTATTTTTGAGAGTCCGTTAGGGTTTTGCATCTTTGCCGTAGAGAGAATTGGTTAGACTAAATTAAAAACCTTAATCCTTGCTTATAAGCTTTTGCTTCGTTCCGGGATGCTAATTTGACGATGAATCAAGGCGGCAATACTGAAACCTTAGTTCCTGCGCAACCTAGTTCGCTCGAGGTAATATATCTATTTCATTCCATAGCTTATAAATGTTATACATTGTGTGCTATTTATATTGAATTTCGTGGTTTACTTGGAAGTTAAACTGTATATGAAACTCGAAACAAAACGTGTTTGGCTCATTCATAAGTCGGAACCGCTTTCTGTTTTGGTACTTAATAAAGTCTGTGGATGTGCCCATACGAGTAGTGGAAACGTGACCTATTCTTCTAGGTCTCTAGCTCTGTATTGTGTTATTTCTACCTTGAGATTCGTTGAACTTGAACCTAATTACTTTATATGTTTGCTTTGCTTCTTGCGAAGAAATATTTGAGTTTTTTGTACATGCATTTTTGAGATATGGGGGAGAAAGGTGACTGAGTATTTTGTTCCTTCTTTCATTTTTTTGGCATGATTTTGGTGGAAGACTGTGGATTTCATTTTCCCAATCTTGACTGCAACAGTATAACACTCTAGCCAAGTTGCATGGATTTCGTTATATTCTGGTACCCTAGACATAGGTACAATCACAGGAAAATTAAGGGGGCCTTAGAATGATTATTTTAATTACTCATGTTGCATTAAAAAAATTCGATAAAGCAAGTGACGATTTTAGCTCGTCCTCATAGATGACTATTATTTTATTTCATGCATGTATGCGTGTTATGTTTATTTTATTTCTGGCTTTTGTAATCAGAGACATGAAATGAATATTTCTGTTACTTCCTGGCCATTTAGATTTTCATTGCATACAAGTTCAGTGGAGTTGTATGTATGATGGCAATGCTGACCTAATATATTTCCATATATATTGTTTTTCAGAATCAACACATTGGTGACGGAAATCAACCAGCGACGACATCAACATATCTGCCTTTGACATCCGCTCCAGAAGCCTTAGCATGGGCTAATCACAAGGTGGATGGCAGTTCCAATGAGAATGGGTTGCTCCCAAATTCCACTTTCCAATATAATCAACAAGTGCTCCCACCTGCAAGAAATGTACAAGATGGTCTAAACGTGTCTTCTGTTGCTTGTAGTTCATCAAGTTTTGTGACATCAAATGCGCCACAAGATTACAATGCCTATGCACCATATTCCAATTCTTCTGATCCTTATGGTTATGCAAATGCCGGTTACCAAGGTTACTATAACAACTATCAGCAGCAACCCAACCATTCTTATTCACAGCCTGTAGGAGCATATCAAAACACAGGTGCTCCTTATCAGCCCCTTTCCTCATATCAAAATACAGGGTTTTATGCTGGGTCTACAAGTTATTCAACCACTTACTACAATCCTGGTGATTATCAGACAGCTGGAGGTTACCCAACTAGCAGCTATAGCAATCAGACTACCTCCTCATGGAATGGTGGCAATTATGGAAATTATGTTCCTAATCAGTATTCTCAGTATACAACTGATTCTAGTGGGGCTTACAGTTCGAGTTCTACAAATGCAAATTCTCTACAGTATCAACAACACTACAAGCAGTGGGCCGATTACTACAGTCAAACAGAAGTTAGCTGTGCCCCTGGGACTGAAAAACTGTCCATGCCGGGTACTGCTAATGCAGGCTATCAGGTTCATGGTTCAACTAATTATCCTGCACCAAACAGCCAACCTCCACCTTCATATACCCCCTCATGGCGGCCAGAATCTGGTTCATCTGAACTGGTTTCTGCTCAGGTTTGAATTTCGTTTTTAACATGTATATGATTGGAATAACTTCTTGTATAAGTGCATGTACATTTTTAAAATTTTCTTTTATGTACTTGTGGTATAATTGATATGAAATTTATTTGTTCTATGTTGAATTTCATGCTTCTGTGGAGATGTGATAGGATAGCCAAATGGATAATTCTGTCTGCACTTAATTCTTTTAGTTTAACCATGATTATCTGTTTTATTTTTCTGCTCCCTTTTTTCCGTAATTTTGTACCTCTCTTTAGTTGTTTGAACTCATATTCATTTTGTCTCCTGTAAACCCTCGCATTTAAATATTGACTTTTGATTCTTTGATAAAAAGTTAGAACTGACATGGCCCATGGTTCATCTTATTCCTCTAATTGTCGATTTTTTGCTGTTTTATGTTTTTTGCAAGCTCAAAACTGCCCTCAATAGTTCTTTGCATAATGTTGATTACTTTCGTGACATCCTTAAATAATTGCAATTTATTGCGGACAATGCTTAAACTTTGTGATTATTTATAAAATTTGCAACGATTATTTGGTCAGTTGAACCACTATTCTTTTGCCCTTTTTTCCAGCCTGGTGCTGTAAGTAGTGGTAATCATGATGGTTACTGGAAGCATGGGACTCCAAATTCTCAAGTGCACCTTACTAATGCTACTCAACCTCACTTTGAAAAGCCTCTAGATTTAAAAACTTCTTATGATAGCTTTCAGGATCAACAGAAAAGTGCAGGTCCCCAGGGGCCCAATTTACAATATCCAGCACATTTGGCTCCCCAGAGCTATCAGTTACCCTCACAATCTGTTCCACCTTTGGAAGCTAGAAGGACCAAGCTGCAGATTCCAACAAACCCTAGGATTGCTTCCAATTTGAGCATACTAAAAACCAGCAAGGATAGCTCCACAGCTGATGCTGCTGTACAACCTGCTTACGTCAGTGTTTTGCTGCCTAAGCCAAATGAAAAAGAATTGTCCAATGATACTGCAGAGTCTGTCCTGAAGGTTCTTTTCTCATTTTCTAATTTATTTTCCTGAAAATAAATGCACTTTTTATGTATTTATGGGCCACTTGTTATAACAATGTACCGAAACGTCAACATATTAAACCATAACTCAATATCCCTCACATTGTTTCAAAGTAGTCTGAAGGATTGATATCCATAGCCGCAGAAGGGCAGCAGTGATCATTCTTTGTGCTTTTCATTTATTTGGTGTTGAATGTGCTATATAGAAGCCAGTGAAATTACAAAAACCTAATGCTTCCTATTTGAGCTTTAGCTATGAATTCCCTCGTACTTATGAATACGATAAAAGAAAAAGTTGTGGGGGTTATATGAAATTTTCGTTTAATTGAGCCCTGGAGTTGTAGATCCCTGTCACAACATATATATATATATATATATATATATTTTTTTTTTTTTTTTT
>NW_019272017.1:6247970-6250635 GCF_002738345.1 Cucurbita maxima | reverse complement strand
TTTTTTTTTTTTTTTTTCTATATATATATATATAAAATAAGATGTATATATTTTTTTTTTTACTTGCAGCCTGGAATGTTCCCTAAATCATTGCGTGGTTATGTTGAGAGGGCTTTGGCACGATGTAAAGATGAGAAGCTGATGACATCTTGCCAATCAGTTCTGAAGGAGGTATTGTGCTTTGATTGAAGTTATTGCACAAAGCAGTATAACTACTTGAGTTTGTATTTATTATCTTCAAGCTTCAATTTTAATCAAGCGTGTCATTGTCTTAATCTTTTAGTTTGTTTGTATATGTCAATTTTTTCAATCAAATAGACATTGTCTAATCCCACCCTATTTTATTTTTTTTTAAAGTTTCATCCTTTATCCATTAATTTTTAAAATAATTATAGTATCTTAAGGTTCATTTTTTGGTGGTTTCCTTATAAACTATTTGTTATATAAACTACACAGTTAGCTATCTTTTCTTTGTATAGCTTCTAAATATTGGTGCATATTGCCTTTGCTTTTTGGTGCATCAAATAGACTTGGTTTGGCTGATTAGCTCTTTCTTTTCATTTCAGATGATCACAAAGGCAACTGCTGATGGCACGCTTTATACAAAAGACTGGGATGTTGAGCCTCTTTTTCCGTTGCCTAGTGCGGATGCAGTTAATTCAGAGTACTCTCTCTCTCTCTCTCTCTCTCTCTCTTTCTCTCTTTCTCTCTCTCTAAGCTTAAGTTGGTGCCTATTTGAATTGATGTATGCAGTCTTACCTGATGTCTTTACCTTATGAATTTTGTCTCTCCCCTTTTATCCTCCCTTTTGAACATTTATATGAAAATTTAACTACTTTTATTTTTTATATGATATTATATTGTATCATGAGAAGTGGCACTAGTTTCACTTCGCATGTAAATTCTTTGGTTTATTGTTTATCATGTTTCCCTTCCCGTTCACTCTTCTATATTTCTTATAACCCAAAGCAGTAAAAAATTGTAGACCACGGGGTAATGTCTCTCTCTCTCTCTCTCAACTGGAAGCTTTTAATCCAAAAACATCCATTTTAAAATATATGGATAAGAATGCATTTGGAGAACATGAGAGTTGTTACATTCTTCCTCTCAATGAGTTGTTACATTCTTCATCTCAATGGATAGAAAATTATTACCAAACCCAAATATTTTTGTTTGCATAGGCGTTAGATATGGGTTCAGTGGTTTTGAATAAAAATCTCTAGTACAAGTGGTCTAAAATTTCATTTCAGTGCTGATAATAGGAAAGATTTTTGTCTTCGGTATTATGGAAAACATTTGAGTTCCCTTGTATCGTTTATATCCTGCAATATGGAAACAGAATCTGAGGTTTAATTTTCTGCAGCAATTTACATGGTTCAACTCCTCTTTCTTCATTGTCGAAGTCTAAGAGAAGCCCAAGCAGAAGATCCAAGAGTAGATGGGAGCCTTTACCTGTGGAAAAACCAGCTGAAGCACCTCCTTCTTATAGTAATGGTGCTGCTACAAAATATGGTGGCTGGGCCAATGTTAGCGAAAGGGACAAAAAGGTAAAGGTCTTTCCTTACTTCACCTTGGCTATTACCCTACCCTTCTGTAGATAGTTTCTCTCTCCTTATTTGTATGATGTGGTAATAGTCAATCTTGATTGCTGTTATATTCTTGTTGCTATACACTGGATAAGATATGTTTCATCTTTGTTGCCCCATTTTCCAAATATTGAAGGTCTATAATTTATGAATGTTTGGTTGATAATCATGTGCCGTCTTAAATAGTTGTTTAAGCTGCTTGACTTGAGAAATCGCATGCAGAATTTATCTGGGAATTCTGAGACAAAGGATGTGAGCAATTCTAGATTCACTCTGTGGAATCAGAGAACTGTGGGCAAGATTTCCCAAGGACCAGCAAAGAAGCAGCGAGTTCTTGATGGGAGTGCACTTGATAATGATGGGGCATCGGGCGATAGTGATAAGGAGCAAAGTTTGACAGCATACTACTCTGGGGCCATGGCACTCGCAAACTCGCCTGAAGAAAAAAGGAAACGGGAAACCCGATCCAAGCGTTTTGAAAAAGGGCATGGTCATCGTGGAGAAAATAATCACTTCAAACCTAAAAATGCTGGAATTGGAAGCTTGTATACTCGAAGGGCTAGTGCCTTGGTTCTTGGAAAAAATTTAGAGGACGGTGGCTGCAGAGCTGTTGAAGACATTGACTGGGACGCTCTTACCATTAAAGGGACTTGCCAGGAAATTGAGAAACGTTATCTCCGTCTTACTTCTGCTCCTGACCCTTGCAGTGTAAGCATTAATATCTAGCATTTGTTCTTTTCAGGACAATCATAATTGAGATTGAATGAAAATAGCAGATGGTAATTTTTTCTATGAACTTTATTATGTTCATTTTGTATCTTTACTTTACAGGTAAGACCCGAAGAAGTACTGGAAAAATCTCTCAATATGGTTCAAATGTCTCAAAAGAATTATCTATATAAATGTGATCAATTGAAATCCATTCGTCAGGATTTGACTGTACAGAGAATTCGCAATCAACTAACAGCTAAGGTATACTTGTCATCTCTCTTTATTGGTTACAGAGGATTTTTTTTTTTTTTTTTTTTTTTTTTTTTTTTTTTTTTTTTTTTTTTTTTTTTTTTTTTTTTTTTTTTTTT
>NW_019272017.1:6217634-6247517 GCF_002738345.1 Cucurbita maxima | reverse complement strand
TTTTTTTTTTTTTTTTTTTTTTTTTTTTTTTTTTTTTTTTTTTTTTTTTTTTTTTTTTTTTTTTTTTTTTTTTTATCGATACTCAATGATCAATTCCATGTTTATTTGCAAACCCATCTTCCATGTGGAATTATTTTAACGCTTGGTGAAATTTCTCAGGTATACGAGACTCACGGTCGATTAGCCTTAGAAGTTGGTGACCTGCCGGAGTATAATCAGGTTTGTGTGGAAATATAATTGCTGGAGTTTCAATTTGAGTACACAGATACCATCTTCTTGACTTTTGTTCCTTCTTATTTATTTATTTATTATTTATTTTTTATTTTTGTAGAAAAGATGACTTCAGTCCACTGTTTAATTTTAAAGTCTATTGGTTTAGTTTTTTTACTTTAATGATTTTGGAAATCTTTTCCTGGTTTATAAATTCGAAGAAGGAATTATGTAAGAAGATTCAACTTTCAAGCCTATTTTCTGTGCTTTCAGTGCCAATCACAGCTAACGACTCTGTATGCCGAGGGAATTGAGGGATGTTACATGGAATTTGCTGCTTATAACTTACTCTGTGCGATCTTGCACTCTAACAACAAAAGAGATCTATTATCATTGATGTCAAGGTCAGTGGAGCATCATTCCCTGTTTTTCTACATTTCTTTATTTTGTTAATTGGTGCGCCCAGCATTATGAAAGATTAATCACCGTCTTGTAAAATTTGAATGTTTACTGTTTGTGGTTTCTTTGGATTTAAGTTCCCTCAATTGAAATATTCAAATACTATGTAAACATGGAAAGGTTATTCAATTTGGTTACCCCTTCTAACCAGGGATGTGGGCTAAAACACATTTTTCAAATCTTAACTCATACTAGCTGTTACATCGTTGAACTATCCTTTAAAACAAGTTTCTCGTGAATCTAGGTGTATCTGAAGTCAACAAACTCTTTAAAAGCCCATGTTAAATTGAAGTTTCTTGAGTAATTGAGAGCATTTATGTGCCCCGCAGGTGTTGCTTTCTTACAAAATTTAGCTAGCATGTGACAAATCTGTGGTATCGAGTAACGGTTGTTGCTCTGAATATGGGTTCCTGGTTAAGCTTTTGTTGGTTTAACTTGTAGAATCTTAGTTGTATTCCACTTGCTCCATATTTTTATGAACAAAGTTGATTTTTGTTGTCGAATCTTAGTTGTATCCACTTGCTGATTTTTTTTGTTGAATTTCCTTGTCCTGAGGAAAGGTTGTCAGATCAAGCAAAAAAAGATGTAGCTGTTAGCCATGCTCTCGCAGTTCGTGCTGCTGTCACCTCTGGGAATTATGTCAAGTTCTTCAGACTGTACAAAGCAGCTCCCAACTTAAATGCATGTCTGATGGGTGGGTCCCTTGTCCATTAAAGTTACTTAATTGAGAAATATTATGCTGGTAAATGCCAATTGTTTTAAAGGACAAACCAATTATTTCTCTTTTGCCTCTTTGCAGATCTCTACTCAGAAAAGATGCGTTACAAAGCTCTAAATTCCATGTCTCGTTCATATCGCCCTTCTCTACCTGTTCCTTACATTGCTCAGGTCTTAGGCTTTTCTACTTCATCTGGAGACGAAGTTAGGGACAAGGACGTGGATGGATTAGAAGAATGTACGGAATGGTTGAAAGGGCATGGAGCTTGCCTCATAACAGATAATAATGGAGAGATGCAGCTTGATGCAAAAGTAAGTTGATTCTCGCCTTTATGATCGACCTTTGAATGGATTGTTTATTTTTATTTTTTATATAATGAATAACCAAGGGCCCATTAACAAGAAAAGCGCACTAGAAAAGATACTTTATGTATCTCGGTTTAGAAAAAAAACAAAATCCTGGAAGGTATTTACAAAATTCTACTGGAAAAAACGTGGTCTTGCTGAAGTCCAAAAATCTCCAAGATTGTACCACTCCTTGAGTTTCCTGGTTGGTAAAGAGCGAGGTCAAGTCTTGATGACCACGTATGTAGGGTATAATAGCCTATAAGTTAGCTGGGTAAAATCTCCAAGATTGTACCACTCCTTGAGTTTCCTGGTTGGTAAAGAGCGAGGTCAAGTCTTGATGACCACGTATGTAGGGTATAATAACCTATAAGTTAGCTGGGTAACTATACATAAAAGGGTAACCAGTTGTCTTGGAAGAATAGTAAAGGCAAGATGGCTAGGCACACACAGATATTAAAAAAAAAAAAATTATGTTCCTCTCAAGTCGAATAATTTACAAAACAGCAGAAGGAAAAGGAAAACCTGAATGCCAGGGAGCATTTCCTTCTATCTCGAATCCCCTATGCTCTCAACTAGAAAGGGTCATAAAAAAGAATAATATGGATTAAAAGTGTAACAAGTACGTAAATAGTGAGTGATTCATCTTTATCTTTCCTGGACCATGTGCATGCATTGTTAAAATTTTGGCTTAAAGTACATCGTAGTGTTACTTAGCCTGTGTATTCCAGGTTAAAATTTGCTTCATAGGTGCACGTATATAAATGTTTGTGCGAAGCGGGCCATGTGAACATATCATAGTAGGTCGCCTCATTTCGAAAAAGAATCAAATGCATGAGTTATATATAATATGTGAAACTTGTTGCATATTTTGAATTCTAGAAGTGGTTTACAACATAAACTTTGACATTGTCTCGTGTTTGAATGTGACGACTCGATTTTCATTTGCAGGCTTCATCTACAACCCTCTATATGCCAGAGCCTGAAGATGCGGTGGCTCATGGAGATGCAAGTCTTGCTGTGAACGACTTTTTTACACGAGCATCCTCATAAAACAAAAGAAAAGAAAGTAGGTGCATCCTGTTGTTCCTAGCAAACTGGACACTTTTACTGTCCTCAACAAGCTGATGTAAAAAACAAAGGATGCTTCATATCGACTGAACTTTCGGAGGAAGATTACACTATTCCCATCTCCAGTTTGTAACAGTATAGAAGGATGGACAGGTACAGTGTTAAGATTTGAGTGAAACTATCAATATATGCCTTGAATGGGAGAGAGGAATAGCATTCTGTTCAGGAATCATCATAACTGTTCATTATTTATTGGTATTACTAGCACTAGCAAAGATTGATAGAGAAATAAAAGTAAATTGTATTTTAATGTATGTATGAGAATCGTATGTGATTTGAATTTTGCTATTAATTTTTTCTCCTTCGAAAATTGATTTTGTCCTCTGTTTTTTGAAAGTTATTCAGTTTTTTAATAGGCAATTATGTTTCTAATAGTAAACAAAAAATGTTATGAAAGTGTATCAAATTTATCCAATTAATTAAAAGATGACTTGTTTGACTCTTGCCTTACACACACGGTGGGCAAATGGCCGAACCAGGTATAATTATCAAATTAGAACAATATAATATGTTCTCAAAATATAAATAAATAAATAAAAGCACGCAAATTTCTATATATTTATTTATTTAGCGAACAGTAATTTCTATATCCATTTGAATATTCATTTTTATATAATAAAAAATAACAGTTTTATAGAGCCCAGGAGGAAACACATTTTTCTCTCTTAAATATCATGTTTGAAAGCAGTATAATCTGAAAAGAGACCGCAACACTTCCTAAGGTTCTAAAGATTATTAAATTAAATTTTACTACAAAAGTAAAATGAAAAAAATATTTGATAAAAGTGAGCCTTTAGTAATCGACATATAATTTTTCCCTTCCTTCTTCCATCAAGTCGGAAGTTCAAATTCTTATACCGTACTCGAGTATTTGATGGTCGAAAATACCAAGATATATGAGACTCACTCACCCTTAATCAATGATGAAATTGTATATTGGTCATGACTTTTCCGCCAAGGATTCAAATCTCCTATGAACCTACAATTAAAAAGAAACAAGAAGATAAAAAAAGGAACACCTCCCCTCATCTATCTACCAAATGGAATGGATTATCAAGCATTCCTCAGTTATGAATCTAGATTTTCTATAAGCGTACAAGAAATGAGGACTACTATAGACGAATTGGACATAATACCATTTTCTTGAGCTCATCTTGGGCTGATAAGATTTCCAAGCTGTTCTTTGCTACCAACTGATCATCAACAATTACAAGATTTTTTTCATACAGAGCTCGGTTCTGGTTCAAGATATCAGCAAAATTTCCAGGAACCCATCGGATAGGTGAGTTGGAACATAATGAAATCTTCTCACCTATCAATAGAAACAGCAGGCAAGACTAGCAATACTGTGATGATATGTTTGCTTTGAACAGTTCCGCATTTCCTGTATCTCTACCATACAAGACACTGACTGAATCACATCGCATCAACTACCAGTGCAGAAGTTTGATTATATTTGATCATCAGAGAAGTTAACAGCGAGATCCCAATAATGACCGACACCAGCATCAGCAAAAATCTTCCGAGCAGCTGCCTCGGTCATGCACTCGTGGATAGAAAATCTATTGAAGCTAGACTTGGCAACACTTCCTTGCCATACCAATGAACATTTGTTGACAGGCTTGTCTTCATGTTCCTCCTCATCATCCTCCTCTTTCACAGAATCGGTCCAATTTATACGCCTGAGCATAAGCTTCCCATACCTTTTGATGGACTTGCTTCCCCCTTCAACAAACAGTACACTGATGCCATCACATATCACAGCACATCCAGACAAACGGTTCTCTCTAGCATTAACATCGACTTTAAACCGGGCCTGTGGGTGTGATAAATCGTTGATTTTGTAAACAGACACAATTGTCTCAAGTGAACTTGAATCATCAAAAAGTTTGCGTTCTTTCTTCTCGCGGCGCTCTGCAGGGGTAAGTTTTCGTGCAACATTTCTATCAATGTGAGCTTGTTCCCTCTCAGCAGCTGCAGCACGAATCTCCTTCTCGAGTTTAGTAGGATCTTGGGTTGCTTCTGAGCCAAGAACTTTCATTAAATTGCTCATTTTAACTTTTGGTTTAGGTGGTTCTATCAGGCCTTGTCTAATCATTTCCTGTCTATCTTTCTCCTTTGCTAGACGACGCTGTGTACGAAGTTTTTTCTGCTCCTTCTTTGTTAGCTTTAGGGGTTGAGGAGGTGGGGGAGCTGGCTCAGCAGGAGGTTCAATAGGACGAGGATGCTCCACATATATAGTAATCTTATCCTTCCTTAATTTTTCATTGGCCACAACACCATCTCCCACATCCTCATATGTGCCGGAATGCAAAAGGGGGACATCCCTAAATATTTTTATAAAATAATAGCATATTAAAATTGAATCTCAGAAGATGCCCCAATATAAGCTAGAAATTAACAAAATGCTAAAAATAAAATGACTACACAACAGGAGAACGGGAAAAATGGATGTAAGCAGTTTGAACTCCTAGCTTACAATTTTTTTATATATAAAAAACAGAACAAAATAGTTCAAGAAATACCAGAATAGAAAATAACAGCTTACCACCACTCAATTTCAGGAATTGATTCTTTCGTTTTTTCCTTCACGATAACTCTCTCTGATACCTCGATCAAATTCGGATTTATATCAGGTGCAGCCTTTGCCTTGGCCAATTGTGCTTGCTTCTCTTTTCGTTCTTTAGCTTGTGCCTCTCCAAATTTACTCTATAACAAAAAAAATAAGAGATTTTTCAATATAAAGTACGCAAACGTTCTTTCACCAAAAAACAAGTGTGAAAGAAACTATAAGTACCCTCAATTTTATGGTTTCAGCCTCCTTAGACCACTTCCCTTCCTCAACAAACTGGAAACTCATTCTCTTTGGCCTCAGCAATTTCGTTTTATTTATACCCATCCTCTCATCAAAATGAGGGTTTGAATCTGGATCCACATCAAGTTCAGGTTTAAGAATCTGAAATGCATCCTTTTTTTGCTTGTTGATGTTAACCTGCGAATTAAAAAAAATATATATACAAGGTTAATCCATTCAAATTTCATCTTTAATAAAAATAAAAAACTCTAGAAGTTTTATAAGTTCATTCCAAACCTTAAGAGTACTAAGGTTGCTGGGTTTGGTTATATTAACAACATTTCCTTGTTCGTCAATTTCCCTGCCAAGTGCATCAAGACAAAGAACAGGGGCCTTGACTAGCTTTTGTGGAACAGCAACGTCTGTTGCTGTGTTCCCTGGAAACAAATTTATGAGAGGAGCAAACTCTGGATCCTGTCGAAATCCCATCCTAGCAGCGAGCTCCTGTGCACGTTTGACAGCTTCAAAATGGGGTATAGAGGTAAGGCCAGCCAGAACATTAATACCACCATTAAGTGCACTGGCAACAGAAGGTAATGTCGATGAACTTGATGCTACCCCAATTGAAAGGGTTGTAGCATTATTTGTAGTTGGCGATTGCCCCAATACACCAGGTTTAGCTTTCTCCTCCAATTTCACAACTGAGCTGCTTGCAGAACTTGACCCCCCAAACTTCTTCATCTAAAAGATCAAATAGAAACACTTGATACACAGAGGAAATACCCCATACATACATCCATATATAATTAAAACCAACATTAGAGTATGGGGAAGATAGCTAGGCTGGATCAAAGTATCTCTGTTTCCTAACTTACCAGAGGAATTTTCTTCAACTTCTCGGCCAATTCTTTCTGCATCTGTAAGGCTTTCTTAGCTTTAGCTAAAGCATCAAGAGAGAGATTTCCACTTTTCCCAGCAGTTGAAGATGTCCCATCTGTACTAGATTTTCCATGAACCTCATGAGATCTGGTAATACTAACTCCCTTATTTTCATTTGTGGTAGAAATTGAAGATACCTTGATAGGAAGGGGATGACTATGGTGTAAAAAATTCTGGGGCACACTTCCTGATGACATATTGATGGGTTCTACCATAGCTCCCTGCAAGATTATGACGTTAGCTCCTTGAGTTCACTACTAGCCACTGCCTAAAGGCATCATAATCATGAAAGAATCTCAATATTATAGAATTAATCGATATATACATAATACCAAAACAAATGTAAACAAGGTAAGAATCACTATAAGGAACCTGTGCGTACGTTATAAACCATACAATTAACAAAGGTACAAAATATGTCTGCTCTGACATCCAAGAAACATCTAGTAACCTCAGTCTCACTTCCACTTCAAAATTAATGACTAGAAGATTGTCAGGATGCTTGATATACCCATGACTGAATAAAAACCCTGACTTGAATATAAATATTTCTTCTTCGAAACAGAATACATCCCCTCAAAGCTTAAACTTAGAAAATTCATTATGGTATAACTTTAACTGGCATAGCTTAATCAAATAAAATCCTTGAGCTTATACCCACTATCAACAGCACCTAATTAGAATAAGACTATTGTGAGTAATTGGGCATTTCATACTATCAATGAAATGGGTTCTTATACAAAGAAACATAACTTGTTCACGACTATACATTTCATACCCCTATGAATAATAAACATCCTGCCGAAAAAAATTATCAGGCTTCACTGTGTTTAGAGAGAGACAAGTTTGCCCACACAAAAACCCCCTCTCATAAAGAAAGCCAAGAGGTTACACAACCACATTATAATTAATTTCCTGCAAGTTCCAGAAAACAAGGATTTAATTACTCTTTGGATCTGATGCATCTTTCTTCAGATACATTTACACGCAAAGCTCTAAAAGGAGGAAAAGAAAGGGGTGTTGAGCGGGGGAAATTAGTTAGAAGGAATGTTTGTGAGGGCTCAAATCCATGTAGCGACCTCAGCAAGCCTAAGGGGAGAAACAACATAAAATAACAGAAAAGAGTGAAGTCAGCGAGGAAAGAACCTTGAAGTGTTCAGGAGATATGAAGGAGTCTGAAAAGTCTCTTCAAATGTACTTTGTTACATTTTTCAGAAACAAGAGACACTTTCCCCACCACTGATGATTTGAACAGTGGAACGAAATTGAATTACCAAATGAAATGTAAAGTAAAACACAGTGGCAAGCATAGATGATAGAACCTGATCGGTACGTGAACGCTTATGAACAGTAAAATGGTTTTACAATCAATGGCAATGTTTTATGAAGATATTATACTAGTGTAATTCATTACGATAAAAATGGAGTATATGCATGGAACTTACATTCCCCAGTGACCCTTTATCATCAGTGGTGCCTCCAAACTGAACTTTCCCATCCTCGGCATTTCCACCATTATCCTCTTCCTCTACCCTATCCTCAAACCGCTTCCTCTCCCTCCTTCCCCTACCACTCAAGTTCGCTTCGCCATCTTTCTCATCGTCAGCCAATCTCCTCCGCTCCTTTTTCGCACCCGTCTCAGCTCCATTCTCTTCATTCCCATCTTCAATCCGTCTAAGATCCTTTCCATCTTCCGAAGCCCTAGCCTTCTTCTCACCGCCATCAAACCTATCCTCACTTCCTCCCCTCTCCTTCCTCTTGTTTGAGCGTACAGAATTCTGGGTTGGCTCGAACGACCCTTCCTGTTCATGATCATTGTCTGATTGCTCGTGCCTCACCTTGCGCAGCTTGCCCCGCCCTTCACTTCCCTCTCTCACCCCTCTCGGTTCATTTGACCGCTCTCTCTTAGACGAATCCCTGTCTCTACTTCTTTCTCTATCCTCCCTATGCTCATAAGACCTTTCCCGCCGATGTTCGTGATCGCGCGGCTCATGGGAACGCTCGCGCTTCGAATCACGGTCCGATCGATGGTGCCGCCGGCGATGGTGGTGATCGGATTCACGATGCTTTTCATCCTTAGAGAAATGCTTTTCCTCGGCGTCTCGACTTCGATGCTTGTGGTCTCGATCGCGTTCTTCTCGAGAACGCTTGCTCGATTTCTCCTTCTCGGAAACCCTATCCATTTCCAGGCGCCCACAGGCTCTGAACCTGAACGTCCTTCCCCCTTTCTTCTTTCTCTCTGTCTAAGGCTGAGTGAGAGAGTTCGTCCGGGCCGGATTAGCAGTGCAATTGCGGCTCACGTTTATGATGGGGTTTTCTCGGTTCTTGTGAACCGGCCGGTTGAATTTTGAACCGTGACATTGGGATATTCTATCCGCCGCCACTCCACTCAAGCAAAAACTCCCTCAAATTATTAAGTTGTCTATAAAACTTGTCTCGTAGTTAAATTAATCTCTAAAACTTTAATTGTGTTTAAATTTTTTTTTAAAAGGTTAATCGATTTATTTGTGTCAAATAAAAGGGGTGAATTTCTAATTTTTTATTTTTTTTACTATGTAACTTTATTTTTATTCTCTCATAAAATATTATTATTATTCTAAAAATTACAAGGTTACCCTCCATTTATTCGAATATTATACTAAAATCAAAACATACAAGGACACTTTCGTGACCCCAAATGAAGTGAAAACTCGAACACCGCCATACCATTTAAGTTCCGCTACGATTATATATAAATCAATTCGATCACCTTAAACAATGTGAGATGCACCATAATACAATACACATTACAGAATTGAATTCCTTCACTTTTATACAAAATCTACTGATGATTCATTCGTGTGTTCTTCTTGAATGATAAGAGTGTAGCCTATCTCATATCTTCCCTCACCATTTGAGCAAATACCTTACTCATCGAAACACCGGCGATATCGACAGCACTTCCCGTGCTGAATTGAGTCGTCGATACACTCGCCTCCCAACTGTTGGAAAGATCAGCTTGTGAGGATGATTCCTTTAAATGAAGAGATCTTTCATTCCCTTGGAGTTGGAGTGCACACTCCAGATTCCACAGAATGTTTCCCATGGTTGGACGATCCATCCCGCATTCTGCCAAGCATTTATCTGCTGTCTCTACATATTTTCTTAGAGATTCTAGCTCGACTTCCTCGACAATACAAGCATCAACGATCGCCTCCAGCTGATCTCTTCCCTTCCTCATCACCCATTCAATTAAATTCACCTTCTCCCTTGGAAGAGATGGATCAATGACAGGCCTACCGCAAAGGATTTCAAACATTACCACGCCAAAAGAGTACACATCTGATTTTTCGGTCAGTTGCTGCGTCGTTAAGTACTCAGGATCGAGATAGCCAAAGCTTCCTTTCACCGCTGTACTGACATGAGTCTTGTCGAATTCCGGGCCGATCTTCGAGAGTCCGAAGTCTGCAACTTTGGCCATGTAGTTTTGATCTAGAAGAATGTTTGCAGTTTTGACATCTCTGTGGATGATTGCCTTTGTGGAGCCAGTGTGAAGGTAGTGAAGTCCTCTAGCTGAGCCAATGCAGACCTCAAGCCTTTGTTTCCAGCTCAAACTTGGAAGTTCTGATCCATACAAATGGTCCTTGAGGGTCCCTTTTTCCATGTACTCATAAATTATAATCATCTCATCTTGCTCATCGCAGTACCCGATCAGAGATACCAAATGACGGTGGCGAAATTGGGATAGCATCTCGATTTCGGTTCGGAACTCTGCAAGACCCTGCTGAGATTTCGAAGTCCCTCTTTTCACTGCCACTTCTGTGTTGTCCCTTAACATTCCCTTGTAAACTTTCCCAAACCCTCCAAGGCCAATGGCTAAACTTTCACTAAAATGATCTGTAGCTTCCAGAATAGCTGCAAGAGGATATCGATAACCGATTTTCGAGCTTGAAAAGCCAACAGATCCAATGATATACTTGCTTTCTCTTCCATTCACACCATAATTGTCCTCTTCCTTCGAGTGGCGAACGAGCGCCAATCGCCTTCTTCTTCTGCACAACACAATGACGAGAGTGGCCAAAACAGCAGCAACAAGCAGTCCAGCAACCAAGCCTGCTATAAGACCAACTTTTACATTGGAAACTTTCTTCGAGTCTAAATCAAACGAGGGTTCGTCAAGGCTCCCCCGAGAATTGCTTATTTTCATGATCTCGAGCCCATTAAGAATGGCAGCTGAGTACTCATGAAAGTTGCTAGGGCCAACACTGATTTTGAACTTAGAGCTGTCAATTGGACTGGCTATGGTGTCCAGAACATAGGGTGCACCTAGGATGCCCGAAGTGAGCTTACCAATATCAAGATGATCTTTAACCTTCCATGAGTTAACATAAACATTGAAGGACAGCGATCTGAGAGAAAGATCTATAATATCACAGAAATGATAACGAATCAGATATTCATAGCCTGGATCGACGTCGAATGACCACGATACATTAACATTAGCATTCGCATCAGCATCAGCTCCTAATTGAGTTGCTGTTCCATATACAGAACGGGGGGCCATAATTTCAGAGTCTCTTGTCATATTCACTTTTGTAAGATTTGACACAAACTTTCCAACGATGACCTGATCATTATGCATCAAGAATGGCCCATCCGCAACCCAAAGGCGTGAGAGAGTATCATCGTTCGGAGAAACAGTTTCATTGCCCATATTCACTCTAGCAACAGTCTCCAACGCCCTGTTCCCCAAACTTCTTACAAGCTTCTCAACAGTGGGAACACTCGAGGGAATCAGTTCATTAGGGACAGAAACAACTTCCAAGGCATTGATGAAGGCAAATGAATTCACCATGGGAGTGAATGTAAGAACAAGATTACTGGAAGTAACATTCAGAGAATATTCCTTGATTACCGAGCCACTGTCCATCTGAAATTCTTTGAGAAGGGTGATATTTTGAGCAGAAACTGAGAATCTAGCCAAACTCAAGTCCATGTTTCCAGAAACAAAAGGGTAAAAGTAGAGGCGGATCCAGTGCCTGCCCTGCTTCTTTATTTTGAAGTTGTATTTGGAAGTTGTTTCAAATATTTTTGCAGTTCGAAGGAGAGATGAGAATAAGAACAATGGAGATGAACTAGATACGTTGCTTGTAGTGGAAAGAGATTTCCCATTTGGGTTGGAAAGAATATTAGATGAAAAATCATCAGATATAAATAGACGATCTCCTACTGTACTATTGGAGGATGATCCACAATCGATCAGAAAATTATCATCGGGAGTGAATCCTGATGAAAGAGATGATGATAAGCACAGAGCACAAAGAATCCAGATGAGAAAATGATCATTTGAAGCTCTCATGGCGGCTATCTTTCAGAGATGAAGCGAGATTTACAATGAAGATGATCAAAACAGAAAATAGATTGAAACAAAAAAACAACAAATCAGAGAATCCCGAAGGCGATTCCAAGAAAAACAAGGGCCCAATGAGCGAAAGAATCAATCACCACAGAAGGAAGCCTTCATTGTCCGCCATTAAAGCAAGAGTAAGAAACAACCTAGAAGAATCAATCAGTATGCAACAAAACTCAAGTCGATCAAGAACATTCAGAAATGGAAGCAAATTTGAGATTCCAAGAGACAGATGAAGTGGAAAAAATAGCTTGGAACACGAAGCTCCAAACAGAACGAATCCAATTACCAAGATCAAAAGAACTCAGAAGCCAAAACAAGTGAACAAGCAAAAGAATCAGATACCATCCGCCATTAACGCAAGTACTAAGAAACAGCCAGGAGAATCTCACTCTTAATTACAATCAAGGACACTCGAGTCAATCAAACCAATCATGCAAGCCAGAACGACAAAGGCAGATGAAATCGGTTCGCTTCAATTTCAAAGAACCAAAAAGCGAAACAATAAACAACCTATCACGTTGTGTTTGACAAATTCGCGGAATACGACTGAAAAAAGCCACAAGGGAAATGGAAAGGCTGAGCAGATTGGATAAGCAAGAGCGGGGTCAAAGTCGTTTGAAGGAAGGGCTCAGAACAGCTACGGCGATCGATGACTCGAAGCGGAGGGACCCATAGGCCCACAGTTGGTAGAACGGCCATTGTTTGGTATGAAAATGGCGGAGAAGCTTCGTGCTGGTGGGAATAATGGAAAGGATACGGAGGAATATTTTTTTCCCGCAAAATAATTAAAGAGATCTTTTAAAAAAAATTATTAATTCTAATCTCTTCGCTTCTTCTATATAAATATTTCATTAAGATTAGGGTAAGATTAGCGTGTGCTAATATTTTATAGATTAATTTTTATTTTTAATGAAATAATTATTTAAAATAAATTATAAAATTAACTTTAAAAAATTACAAAAAATATTAAGGGAATTTACCGTGAACGATATTATTACCGTTATTATCCTCCTTTGGAGATAAACAGCTGGAAGGTTGTCAGTGTCAGAATTAGGAAATAGCGCGTTTTTTTTTCCTTTTGGTTCGTACGAGACCACTTTTTTATTTGTTTATTTTTATTTTTATTTTTATTTTTTATTGACAAAATAATTAACTATGCTGAGAGATGTCCCACAAGAAATTTTGATTTTATGTGGAAAATTATTTTCGGTTGTTTTTAAAAAATAAATTATATCTAAATAGAATAATTTTTCAAAATGTTTGAATAGGTTATTATAGTGTAATTTTTATTTTTATTTTTCAAAAATTTTAATTTATATACAGATGTAATATAAAAATATAAAAAATAAAAAGTGGATCGGAAGGAAGAACTGAAATGCATAATTTAATCTTTGTACTCTTCCTCATTTAACTTATAGGGTAGAATCTTTTAAATGTACACGTTGTCAATGTAAATAAGGACTTTCGATTCCATGGGATAAATTGACATTTTTAAATATGCATTTTTCAACTATTACCTCCCCGGACAATATCATTGTATTTTCTTTGTCTTGACCCGTCCTTTTAAGGAATAATTTGAAATTACAATTTTATGCTTTGTATTATATTTTGCTACTCAAGTTTTAAGACTATAATGTCACAGATACGAGATAGAGACATCAAAAAATTTGACGTATAAAATATATTATCAAAGAGATATTCGGGCATTTGAATGGGTCATTTGTCGTGATGAATAATAAGACGTGTACCATACATTAATAATTATTGAATCCTATGAAATGATGATCATGATTTAGTTGGTTCAACAATTATGCAGTGGAATATAAAATTATTAACTATAAAAAATAGTCATTTAATTCACAAATATGTTGATTTGTGTCACATAAATCATATGGTGTAATAATTCTATAAACTTTCAATTTGGGTTTAATAAATCTTTAAACTTTATAGTTTGTGCCTAGAAGATCTATGAACTATAAAACGTGCCAAATAAATTTATAAACTTTTAATTTTGTGTTTTAATAGGTTTAAAAGCTTTACTAACTCCAACTTACTAATAAGTCTAGAAATTATTTATTTGTGTCATATAAATTTTATTAAATACTATAGACATTTACCTTTATAAAATTTATTATACAAAATATAAAAATACTTATTAACCTACCGATTAAATATGTAGTTTAACCTAAATTAGTTAGGGTAATTTATTATTTTAGTAGACTTTGAAAACTTCAAAATAAATGATTAGAAACCAAAGTTAATTAGATACATGATTTTCAACGCAACGGTTTGATTATAATATGGCATCAAAGGCATAATGAAGACCAGAATGCCTTCAACGTTCTCGTTTGGACGGCAGTTCACCAAAAAAACATTTATTTATTTGTGTTTTTATTTATTTGTTTTATTTTATTAATTACAGTGTTTTCTTCTGGTTTGGATCAAATTTAGGGTCCACTTTAATTTCAACCGTGATGACTTTATAAATCGTGTTACATGTGAAAAATTGTATGCATAATTTTAATTTCATAAATATAAAATCAGTTTACAGCGAATTAATTAGAATAATTTTGAGAATAATATTTTAAATAACTTTTTTTGAGATAATTTTAAACACTTCACACTATCTAATAAAATTCATTATAATAATTTTATTGAAAAATCACTTTCCATTCTTAAATTCTTATAAATATAACAACTTCAATTTTTTTTAATAATTTAGATAGCAAAATACTTATAAATATTTAATTTATTTTGTAAAAAATAGTGTTACTATTTAATTACATTTATTGTAGAGGTAAATGGGTAAACTACTCATAGATACAATCAATTTATAAATTTTAAATTTTTTAGATATAAAATTATAAATTAATCAATAAATACGAGGTAAAATTGTAAGTAATATAAATCACTTTAATTTACAAAAAATCTTATTTTGAAATAACTATCGAAAAAAAAGTTTTTAAAAATATTTTTTTTTCTATAACCATATTTGAAATTTAAATTGTATTTTAGTATAATTTATTGAGTTATTTTAGGTAATAAAAACTAGTTCTATTTAATATGAATAAATAAGAATTAGTTTTTAAAAAAATTATATTAATTCTTTTTAAGGTATGATAATTTGAAATATAAAAAATGTTTTAAAGTTTATAGTAGAAAAATCTTCGTAATATATTTTAATAAATTAAAATAGCATATTGATAATTGATAAAATTTCTAATATATTTGATTGTAACTAAATAAATATGTGATCTAAAATAAGTCGGTAAAAAATAATATATATATACATATGTTTAATTATAAGATAGTGCAAACGGATTCATAAATACTAGGATGAGATTACAACATCAAAATTAATTTTATTTAATCATCCATGGATATAAATAATATAAAATATATATTAAAATAAAAACTAGCGGAGGGTTAATTTTTAAAAATTGAGTTTGGAAGTGACTGTGAAATGCATTGAAAAAGTAATGCTATTTAGTTGTTGACGTTAGTTAGATTAATTATAAATAATAGGCCATTTGTAGCTTTTAATCAAAAATCAAACTGTTAATTTGTCAGGTGACTCGCACAAGGTTTGAATATTATGGCTAATTCCACATTATATATATATATATATTCAAATATGAATTTAGATCTTGATTTTTTATGATTATGTTTACTAAATCCCCAAATTCTAAATAATTTTAATTACATTCATCAAGTTTTAACTATAAAATTAATAAATCGAAAATTAATATAATTATAACGAGAAAATTTGACTAAACTAATAACTTTATCAATGATTTATCAAAAAACTTTTTGTTTTTAATTTTAATAATTATTAGGTAGAATGAAACGTATAAAAATTAATTTTTTTTTCAACTTAGTTGAATTTAATTATCAATGTAATTAATATTTACTTTTTGTTTTAAATTATATGTTTGTCAGTGGTTTAGTGAGACAATTATAAACTCCCACTCAAATGTTAGTAAAGTTTTAAACGCTCGTATATTAAATCTCTTGATAAATGATCCATTAAACTTAATATATATATATATATATATATATATGAAAACTTTTGGAGGATTTTGTTTTTTTTAAGGATTCAGTCAAAATATTAAATCTTGAGAATTTTATTTAATTTTTAAATGTTAATTTTCATAATAAAACAGGTGGCGCGTGGCAATTGAAATTAGGCCTGGTTGGGAGAGTACTACATGGAACTGGGCCGCGAGAGTACCATATGGGCCTGGGTTCGATCCACCCGTTATCTGAAAGAAATTTCGAAACGTCAGCGTTTCGTTCTTCCGCATCGCTGACCCTGCCCGATTGACTTTGATGCTTCCCAATTCCTGAGGCACACTTAGCGCCATTTTCTGCAGAACACATAAACCCCTAGAGCTGTCTTCCATTCGGGAGAATCATCTTCCTCCCCAGCTAATTTTCTCCTTCCTCATCATTCACTTGCTTATTAATTCCCAAAATCACGTTACAGAGAAGAAGGAATTCGAAATGTCGTGGCTGAGATTGGCCGTGAGCAAAGCAGTGGAGGCTGGGAACAACAACAACCTCACTCGGGTTGTCAAGAATTATGCCGACACCGTTGTTCACCACGCCGGCCAGGCCGTTTCGGAGGGCGCCAAAATTCTCCAAGATCGCATTGTACTTCCTCTGTTTCAGTTTCATTTTGTTCCCTTATTGATTTTGTTGGTTCTGTGTCATTTTGAGCTGTGTTGGATTTTGGAAACGTCGGATTAATCTCGTTTAATTTTGTGCGTTTTTCCTCGCATTGATATCTCTCTGCATTTCGCTAAGTATTAGCTGAAATCTCACACGGAGCCATTTAGAAATCGACTTGACTTTTGTAGAATCTCTTGTGAGAACACGAGGATGAGGTGAATGTCGGGGTAGACCTAAGGGTTAATAATTATGACTAAAACGGAAAAATGGAAAACGAAGTGCTGAGTATCTATTTCGTAGGCTTTCCATGAAAACAAAGTGCAAACCTATTTGATGTTCCGGGGCTCTGCCACCTAGAATTTGTCTTCCTAGAACTTGATTAAAGATTCAGAATATCCATAGTTCAACCTGATACCTAATTTTTCTTTCAACCATTTAGTTTCATCTTTTACCGCAGGGTCCTGGATTTGTTTCTGAGTATTTTTGGTTGGTTCTGCTGCTTCTGCTTAACCTCTTACGGTTTCCTACCAGGGAGATTGGCTATTATATAATCCAGTCGTCTTTTCGGCTTTTATTGATGTAGGGGGCAAAAAATTTCAGAAGTGTTAAGCAGACTATTCAAAGATTGGAAGAAGCTGCTATGTCTTGTAGGGGCCCTGAAAGAGCTCAGTTGATGAAAAGATGGTTGGTTGTGCTTAAAGAGGTCAAAAAATTATCTGATGCTCCCTCGGAGGAGAAAGCGAAGACCCTGGAGCAACATCTTGCTTTTGAAGATGCAAAAGAAAACCCAAGAAAGCCTGCTATTGTGAGTGAAAATGTTTCTGAACTCCTCTCCCTTCAAGTATTGTTATAAATGGTTGTGCTGATTATCCCTGCCTCACGGGCATATATCATTTTCATGAATTCCACATTCTAACCTCGTAGATTTTAAAATTTGATATTAAAGTTACTTTGCACACTGGTTTTACAATGTTATGGAGAGCCAGAAGGATATCTAAGCCTATGACTATGCATTCTTTCGTGGTGCAGCAATTAGAGATGTAAATTAAATTCAGTCGACCTTTATTTATGAGAGGTTTTAGTTAATTGACTTGTAATTTCAAATAGCCACATCTTTTTCGTGATATCACGCACAAGCAATTGAAATTTTGAAATATTTATGAAGTATTAAAGTTCATTTCAGGATTACCTAATTATCATTCCAAATTCGCAAATACATTTCAATGGTAGTTAGTCTGCAAAACTTCTTTACCTACGTGTTATTACTTTCTGTCCTTTGCCATCATGAATAGGTTTTGTATTATGATCCTGACGTTGGAGGGGAACCAATGAACTTTTGTGATGTTTTTCTTCAAAGTCAAGCTCTTGAGGGAATTACAGTATCTATGGTATGTTAATTTTATGTTCTTTCTCTAGATCTATGACTTGTTCCCTTGAAAGCTGCAGTTCTGCATATTTAGGGTCACCTTACTATGGTATTTTGAATGCACCAAAGAGGACAACATGATGTATTGTTCATTAGTAGGAGGTTTCTGCCTTTAGGTTTTGATAAGGGATGAAGAACTTATTGGGCCCAAATTGAATGAGCCGTTTTAGCTTTTGACTAGGATGGAACAGTCGTCCGAAAATTCATGTGCTATTTATTATCAAATTTGTTGATGAAGAAATGCATAGTCCATCAAATAATATGAATAATTTGTTAAGAAAAAAAAGTAACTCTTGCATTATCAAACATGACTATGAATATAAAATTTGAGAGAAGGAAGACCGTTGCATGGTGAGTTACATTTATAGTCTTCTAAATTTGTCTGGAATTCAAGATTTGTATTCCTTTTGAACTTACCTTATTGACAACATTGGTCGAACTTGATATTGGACCACCTAAGTATCTCTTTTTTCAAAAATCAATTTTGAATCAATGTAACTGTGCTATCTTAGTGCTGATTGTCGTCTAATTTTTGTTAAGGGGGATATGGAAATTTATGCAAAAGCTACAAGTTCCTGAATTTTTTCCTTTTCAGTTATTGAGTTATACATGTTAATTAGATCTTATTCAAAATGGAGAGGCAGCGCATGGTATTTGTGTGAGTTGGAGACATAAAAGGTTGTACTAGCGATTGATGATGGAAACAAGTTCTAATTCCACCTTCTTTGACGTGACTTTTGAATCAGTTAGATTTATTGAATATGGAGGAAATGAATGCAAGCGAGACATCATATTTTGAATTGTTAGGCTGCTATCTTATCATTCACCATTGTTTTCAATGTGTTCAGACCGTGGGTCTGAATTTCTGGTATCTACTTCTATGTTTTTTAATTGGTCATGAAGGAGATACCAACAGATGTACTATTTTCTGTGCCACAGATTCTTGAAGCGCCAAATGAGGAAGAAGTGTCTCTTCTCCTGGACATGTTTGGGTTTGTTCTTCACTGAAGCTAATAGTATAGATCATGATCGTGTCATCGAGTACTAATTATTAAGAATCCAAAAGATACACAACTTCAAGTTTTCATTATGTTCATATTCGTTTCACAAAAAGAAAAGTTGTGTTCATATTTATGAAGTTAAGGGGATTATTTTATTTTATTTTCAATAATTCTTTCCATATGCAGATATTTGGAGTTCTATATTTTAGTTTTATCACGACGAGGGACCCTGACCATCTCTATCTTTACTTTTCTTTGGCTCAAACTGTTCCTTAAATTGACTTTTGATTTTCAGTCAACGAGTCATCTGATCTAGCCTATTGTGCCTCTGTTCCAAAATCTCTTATCTTGTTTTTGTCCTTTTGTTCTTTTCTTAGTTAAAAAATTAACTTGTTTGGTTTCTGATGGGGATATGAATCCTACTCTAATATTTCTTTGAGATCTGCTTTTTGTTGAAGACATTTCTAATAATATTTCCTGCAGATTATGTCTTGTTGGAGGGAAGGAAGTTCATAATGCAATAGTTAGCAGCATACAAGATCTGGCAAAATCTTTTTCCAGCTATGATGACGAAGTATTGGTAATGTTTTAAGGATTTAAACATATATTGTCTGCCTTCAAGTTTTCAAATCCACGAGGATCCCATCATTCTACAATTACTTTATGCATAAAAAAGCTTTCTTCTTATTTCTCGGAGGATTTCATCATCTAAACAAGTACAAGTTGTAACTAACTAGGAGTTTTGTAGGCTGTCTACATTCCTTTTTTGGAAACCTAAGTATCTCAGGCCTTTCGCAAGTCGCGGATTGCTTCAGTGCTTTTTCATTATCTGTTTATATTTTGATGTTAAGAGATGTTATATTCTGAATCACAAGAGATGTGAAGTATAACCAATGGCAATAGTTATAACCTAATGAAATAAAAGAGTTACATGCAAGTTAGGAGAGAATAGAAGGGTTATTTATTTATTTTTTATTTTTTTGTGGGGTCTTTGCCTGGGGCTTGTTCGTTTGTGGGGTTATGGCGTGAGAAATGATAAAATGTTTTGGGGAAAGGAGATGTGTTATTAGTAATGTTTGGTTCCTTGTTAGATTCTATGTTCCTCTTTGGGCTTTGATGACTAAGTTTTTCTATAATTACTTGTGTTGGGTCTTTTTTTGTTGGATTGAAACCTCTTTTTGTAATTTGTTGTTTGGCTTCCCTTGTTTTGGGCTTCTCTTTCTCATAGTTCGGTTTCTATAAAAAAGTGTTTTTTCTTTTTCATATTTTTATCAATCACAATATGTTACAAATTCAACTCTAGTAGTCTTCATACGATCTCTGCTGTGTGGTTTTATGAATTAGTAAGACAGGGCTGCTAGGCCTATCACATTTCCCCATTCCATTTCTTTTTTTTTTTGTGCAAAGTTTTACTGGAGAACTTAATTACAGGTGAAACGGGAGGAATTGCTCCAATTTGCACAAAGCGCAATTTCAGGGTTGAAGATCAGCGCTGATCTTGGGAGGTGGGCAGGAAATTAGTTATTTTGTTCTTTACTTCTTGGTCTCTACCTGTACAGCTTTTGTATGAGTTTGATGTTATATTATTTATTATCTCTGCTATATAGCGATTATATTTATTTAGTGGGTTTTGGCAGCCTCAGGGATCAAGGGTTTATTTTAGCCTTCTTGTTTCATTTAAGAAAAGGTTTCTTTTTGTTTGATTAATGTCTATGAGGGATCCCCTCTATGATCTCCTTACTTACTAGTGGTATTTAAAATCTTCTCAGGCCTTTCTCGTATAAACAAATTTTGGTCATGTTATGCTTCCTATTGAAAGAATAAAAGTGCCCTGCTGTTATTCCATCTGACCTCTATATTAATCCTGTCATACCCATAGATAGTGAGCAAGTTGAAGAAAAATGAAGAACAGTTGGAGACAAGATACCTTTTGTTGTCAGGCCTGGTTTTAGAGGATGAATTTTCACCTTCAAGGATAATGTGCTATTGTCTTATATTTTTTACCTTTTATTTTCTTGTTTTTATACCTCTGCATGCTAGATACCTGCTCAATAATTTTCAGTTTTTGTATGCATCTCCCAAGTAATGAAGAGGATAGAGAATTCCCTAGGTCTAGGCGGCATGCTAAGGAAATGATTTTCGGGAATGGAATGTTGTCTCTTTCTTTAAACTACACCCATCATCACTACACCTGCTAACACTCATTTCACAGGGGAAAAAGGAATAGAATTTAAATGGTCAGAATAAGCTAACATATGGTCTTTTCTCTATGATTTGTCTGGCTTTCTGGCGACAGAGTAGATACTGAATTGTCCAATTTGAGGACAAAACTCGAAGGAATGTCAGCTGCCCGGATGTCATCAAATGCAGATTATGGCAGGACATCAGAAGAAACCACAATAGAAACAATTGAGGTGAGTCAGTTAATGGAAGTTATTATTGTCATTATTTTTTAATAGAACTATGAAACTGAGTTGCAAAGGTAAATGCATCGATTAATGCTTTGGGCTGTAATGATGCATTTTGAAAAGAAAAGAAAAAAAAAGTTTGACTGAAGCATTTATTTTGTATGCACTGGACTAAGCATTGTTTACAGGCAGTTTAAGTATTTTAATTTTTTTCTAGAATTTCTCAAACTATTTTTTATTATTGAAAATTTTAAAAAGTGCTTGATAATTGTTTAAAAGCTCTCTTAAAACTTGAAACACCACTATGAGTTTATAAGAAAAAGTTTTTTCCTACATAAATACTTTAAGAGGCATTTCAAACATACTTTTAGTGCGGCTGATAAATATGGCTCGAATTCTTGATGATTTTCGGAGCAGTGAGCATCTGTTATCCTATTGTTTGAGTTGTTCATCCAACGACAAACATTTAAAATTTTTAAATTTTTTCTTCTCATTCCAACCAGCTATTATCAGACTGGAATGTCCAATTTACTTGGTTGACCTTTGTTTCTCTGAAAAGTGATATCTTTACATTTTGTATCTATAGCCTGTAGTGTCGAGTTATCACCTTGTGATATGAACTGTCAAGTAATGATCATTTATGAATTTGACGGAGTGGAAAAAGGTATTTGGGAACTCACTGCCCCATCTATGTGGCAGGCATTGAAAGCCGCACTCTCTCACATACGAATTTGTTCTAGAGTGGAAGGACTTTTGCTGAAGAGGAAATTACTAAACAATGGAGATTCTCCTGAAACTCATGCTCTGAAGGTATTGATCTGGAGATCCCTTGATCCTGTCAGTCAAAATTTTACTTTGACCCATTGTGCTTGTTTAAATTTAGCCTATGGGCTGCAATAAGTGGTACATAGCTGTAAACTTATCTACTCATATACAGATTGATAAATTGAAAGTCTTGTCGGAGTCTCTTTCAAACTCCTCTGTGAAAGCTGAAAAGCGCATTACAGATCATAGGTAAAGATCTCATTATCCTAAATGGTAATGAATTAGAATTCATACGTGTAGCTGCTTTTCCTTAGCTGAGATATGTTGCTATTCTCTGTACTATCTGTGTAGGACTTCACACGAGAAATTGTTTATAGCTTATCAAACTCTTTTCCACTTGAAGCGCTTCTAGTTGATGACTGGTTTTTTTAAGCTATTGGAAATGCTTTTCTTATCTAGCTTGTGAGGGGTTTTCTCAATCCCTTGTCTTTCTTTCAATATATCTGTTTCGTTTTTTTTTTTTTTTTTTGAAGAAAAAGTACTCAGTGGCCGAAGGGTGTTTTGGGTTTCTCCATTGCCTAGCACCTAGAGATTGTAAGGACCGATGGTGCATTTTTTCTGCATATCTGGAAATTAGAAATAAATATATTTATTTGTCATCCTAGGTAGTTGCAAAAAGCTAAGGAGGTGGGACATAGGAAATAGATTTAGGCTTAATACCTCCTCGGAGGTTCTCTATGCCAAGTGTTTTTGTAGTTTGCTCTTTTTTCTTATATTTGCTAATTTCTTATTGGAATGGAAATACTTCTTTCAAATCCAACTTGTCCTTTTAGGTTGACATTTTGTCATTTTAAAAAGCGGTGCACCACAGGTGTTTTTACTTTAATTTCATGCATATTTTTGATGTTTTCCCCCCTCTTTTAATTTGCAGATCGCATAAAGAGGAAGCCCTAAACGTTCGTCTGACCAAAGCAAGTGAAGTTGGTGCAAAAGAGAAGGTTAGGTGTTGTTTGGAGTACTGTTTAAAAATAGTTTTTGGCTTATTAGAATAAAGTTTGTTTTTTTTTTTTTTTTGGTACTTTAGAAAATTATATCACATCTGGGGGTGGAGATTTGTACTTGCTTCCTCTTCGAGGAAGTAGAGATTAACTGTTTTGTTATGTGTCTTTGTTGATGAAAAATAGGATTTTTAATTTTTTTCAAACTATTTTTGTGGGATAAGAAACAGAAATATATAAACAAAAACTACCACACAACCTAAGGGCAAAGGGGTGAGGAGCCCCCAACTCAAAAGAACTAATGAAGCACAAATAGAGAAACATAAAGGAGAGGGGTGTATCCCCTACCCGCCTATCCTCTCAGAAGTATGTTTCCTTTCTGTTGTTTCCTTTCTGTTACCCACAAAACAATGAACAAGGTTAGAAAAACAAGAGCCCATTTACAGTTTCTTTTCATAGATTTCTGTAAGTGCCTTTAATCCTCTCCAGCATCCACTCATAAGGATGAGAACCAAACTTGCTCGTTATAATCTAATCCTATGCCAAGGGGTAGTCAACTCAAGGGGGAATCGCCAGATCATTTTTCCTAATAGGGCTCTGTTACGAATCCTTAGATTTCCTAAATTCTAGCCCCCAAGGTTTACCAGCTTCCCCACCAGCCCCAATTCACAAGATGCCCTCATTAGCCCCTCCCCATTCGAAGTCCTTTACAAGTCTCTCACGACTTTTACACACACAACACAGAGCTCTGAAAAGGGAAAAGAAGTAGATAGTCATCCCATTCAGCTGCGAATGAGGGTCATTTTGCTACCTCTAGAGAAAAAACTTTTCTTCCACGAGGGCAGCCTCTTTTTACTATGTCCAAGGGGTATAAAATAATTATTAGGAATTAGATTGCTAAACATTTTTTATAAACAAAACTTAAGTACAATTCTTAACATCAGTCAGGATCTTGATCGTGAATTGTATTGAGGACCTACTTTGCAGCCTTATCTTATTGTGTATGTTCAATCATATTTTATACCTATTTTGAACTTTGTGTTACGTATGTTGTAGACTATAGAGATGTCACTTAATTACGACCATACAGGTTATTACTTTGTATGTTGAAAACTTGAGTTTCTGTTTTCAATTATTTGCAGGAACTAACTTCAGAAATTGCAGAACTTGAAAGGCAGAGAGATGATATTGAAGCTCAATTAAAAAAGGTTTTTCTCTGTTTTCCATTCCTGATCTTTTGGTTAACCATGATACAATGAAGAAATGAACCCTTTTCACTTGTGCTGCTCATTCACTGTACTTGTACCTTACTTTTATGCTATAGTATTTTCATTGATACCAAAGTCATTCCTGTGCCTGAGATAACTGAGATGCCTGAGGATTTTTATATAAATTTGTAAATATCGTGGCTGTAAACTCTTGATGTTTTTGATCCCTTGATTGAGAGAGTTCACTATGATTTTTTCTTTATCGGACATAATGTACATTTTAATTTCTATGATTTCGTTAGTGGATTATGAAGTTTGTTTATCCATAGAATATTAAATGTTATGTTCTTTTTTCCACTTTCCACATTCTTGTATTACGTTGAACATATGTTGTCACTATATGATATATGGTATTATGCCGTAGGTTAATATCTCCTTGGCTCTTGCGCATGCACGCCTTCGTAATATGGTGGAAGAGAGAGATCAGTTTGAGGAGGCCAACAACAAGATTGTCGCACATTTAAAGACTAGGGTGCATTTTTTGTTTGCTTTTGATGTATCATTGTGTTATTTTCTTGTACGTTCTCATTCTCATCCATTATATATTCTCTCTGAATGCTTTAGGAAGACGAGCTGTTGAAATCCATTGCCTCGTGTAAGACAGAATCAAATGTTTTGAACATTTGGATGAACTTTTTGGAAGATACGTGGAATATCCAATGCCTGTATAGAGAAAATAAGGAGAAGGAGGTCAAGTATGTATTTTAGGCCATTCTTGTTATTTTTCATCTACTTAGTATTAGAACTTTTCCAAGAGATTTTTTGGAGTGCTCTAGTGATGGAATATGCAAAAGAGAATTGTACAATGTTTCTTCTCTCAATTGAGTTCTGTGACACTTGAATACTTCTTTTCTTTCTGAAGTGATGCGTTGGAAAAACATGAAGGTTACTTTGTCAACTTGGCTATCGATCTTCTATCTGCTTATAAGGTATTTATAATATTCATCGAAGAGTACATGGTGATTTGTAATTTATGAATAAGCTCTGATCTCCCATGTCTGAAACCTTGCACGGATAATCTGATATAGAAAGAGTTGGAGCCGTCAATCAGCCGTATTGAAAAATTTGTGGAGAACTTAAAGAATTTGAGGCAGAGGTAACTTTTTCCCTTTTGTCATCAAGATCCTATTTTTTTTTTCTGAAGCATGGCTTCTTATCTATCAGATCACTCTGGGCAGGTCGCAGGAATCCACACTGGAAAGTGACGAGTCAAAAGTTCTAAGCCCTACAAATAATATTGAAAAGGAGTATCTGGACTATGAAGCAAAGGTATAACTTTTGATTACTTATCCAATTTTATTTTAATTTCAATGTATGATGCGGTTGGTGAAGAGACTTCATGTAAAATATGGTTCCCATTGCCCATCAAAATATATATATTTTGAAACAGCTTATCCAACAGTATTATTTTTTCAATTATAATGATGTTGTGAATATATCTTGTGTAAACTGAGCGGATTACTGGTCATTTTTATTTTCATTTAGATAGCATATATAAGCAGTAATCTGCTCATATTACACTTTTTCACATATTCAGCATGCTTAAAAGATGGAATGGCAGCATAACTGGTTCCTGGTTTACATTTGTAATAGATTTATTTATTTATATTATTTTTTTGGGTTAAGAAACATTTTGTTGATGTGATGAAGTTACAAAAAGTGAGAGTAGTTAAGCTAATTATAATTATTGTAAACAGACGAGGAATGCTTCTTTCGAAAGTAATGGAGCAGATTCATAGATGGTAGAAACTTAGGCTTGACTAATAGGATAAGAAAACTAAAGTTTCTCAATGGCAGAAATCTAGGCTTGACTATTCGTTAAATTCTTTTGGAAGTAATGGGCAGATTCATGTAAACCTTTGTGTCATCTCAACTCAGGTTCTCATGAACCTTCTTTTTTTTGGCATAAGGTGGGATGTTTGGTTTGGTTCCTCATTTAATATTCTGTTATTCCTATTTTTCGGCAGGAATGATTCTTTAAGAAAAGAAGGAAAAAAAATGATGCTTGTGCTTGGTTGTAATTGAATGACCTTTTCTGCCGTATTAATTTATATAGTTGGTGTGATCTGTCCTATCAAAAAGGTGAAAAAGGGGGAAAAAAAAGTAGTAGTTGTGATGTAGTAACCCGGGGTCTAATCATATTGACATGTGCATCTAATTTCTTCCCTCTGAAATGTCTCAATTTCGAATTTGGAGAACCCCATTGGGTTCTAGCCACTTTCTAGTCGATTTCAGATCTCTTACCATCAACAGAGCAGAGTGTTACATTGTACATTTGCTTATCATGCTGGTTTCGTTGGTTTTCTGGTCGTGTCCTGCTTCCCTTGTGCTACCTTACCATATTCTCCGACTGGTGCATATGCTAAGTTCTAGGTATTTTTTGGAACCTTTCTTAGAAAAATGTTGAAAATAGACTTCAACTGGAAATTGTTATCTTCGTTTGAGGAAGACTTACCTTCATCCAATTACTTTTGAGTAGGATTCCTATCTGCTACTTTTTTCTGTTAAACAAATTGAGCTCAGTGACTGATGTTTTGGATAAGTGAACGAGAAATCCTTGGTAGTGGGTGGATAAGGGAAGCGGTCTCTTGAGCAGCTGGGATGATGTGGCTAAATCTGTTTGTGTGGGAGGTCATCAATCGAGAACCTTCAGATTAAAAATATTGGCTTCACATGCAAAGTTTTGGTGTCTTTGGAAATCCGTATCTCAGAGCATATCCCCCCTCCCCCCTCCTCTTTTCATTTTTTCATTTTTCTATTGGGAATGGGCTGTGCAAAGTAAAGGTGGAAAGATGATGATATATATTTTGCAAACTTAAAACTTGCTCTGGAGAATTAAGAGGTCTGTTATCGTATGCCTCCGGCCTCATTTCCAATGCCTGCTACTAGCGGGTGGTATGGATCATAAGGTTATTGTTTTTTTATTTTATCTCCTTCCATTTGGCCAGGTTTCTTCTAACCGTCTGGGAAATTTGTTCTTGATTTGTCGGTTGAGCTTCTGATCCCTTCATAATAGAGGCAAGTTTTAGTGTTTCAGACCTTGTACTCTTATGTGTGGGGACATTTGTGTGGAGAGGAATAGTAGATATATTCAAGATTTGTTCAAGATTGTTGGGATGTTTAGAATGCTGCGCAGTGCTTCAATGCTTTTCTTTTGGTTTCTACTCTTTGTTTCGAGTCGTTTCTTGTTTTTTGATGTATGGATCATTGGGATGGTTGTGCAGGACTCATAAACTTAGAGCAGGTTCTTGCATGGGGCTTGTTTTTCAGTGCAGTTATTGGCTTGTTGTGTATATATATCTTTTTCGTTTTTAATGAATGCTTTGTAAAATATTGTCACAATTAATGGGCATATATCCGCTGCCTACAATTTTCCTGCCAAGTGTAATGTTGACTTCATCTTGGATGTTTGAACAACTATAACCTTGATTTGTTATCTTGCTTCAGATTATTACTACCTTCAGCGTTGTGGATAACATGAAAGAGCAGTTTTTGGCTCAACAAACTCAAGTTTCCAGGTAAGATATGGATGGTAATTTTATGATATGCATTCTTTTCTAATTCTGCCTCGCTCCTCTTTTGTCACATTTCATTATTACCCAAAAGCAACTCTTCTTTTTACCTCGATTCAGGAAAGATGATTCTAGAGTCCAAGAATTATTTGATGATATTGAAAAACTACGGGAAAAATTTGAAGCTATCGAGAGACCCAATCTAGAAATCGAAACTCCACCTCCAAAACCAGAAAATGAATCTAGAGAGGAGGTGCAGAGTAGTGTTCCCCAACCTCCGCTGGAAGACAGCAAGAACCCAAAAGATGAAACTGGTAATTATCCCAAACCACCTGCAGTCAAGGCAGAACAGACACTAGACACTGCAGCTGAGCTAGCTCAGCTGGAATCAGAATTCGGAAAAGTTGCTCACGACTACTCAGCAGAAGACATTGGTGAATGGGAGTTCGACGAGCTGGAAAGGGAACTGAGATCAGGTGACTCAAAGAACTAGCTCTGTCATACTATGTACGCATGAATGAACCAAACTAATTTATTATGAAGAAAGGTCGTAGGTTTGCGTTTGGCATTCCCCCAAAACTGCAAAATTGGATCATAATCTTTCTTTGGTAATTGTTCTTTGTACATTTTGTGGTTTTTTTATTTGTTCACTTGTATAAATTCTGGAACATTTGTGTTGTAATATAAAAGCCAAAGAAGGGAAACAGTCAAATCAAGAAGACTTAATATGCAAGTCCAACCTTTTAGATAACATTACTGCAAGGGGTAAGTTTTTAAGTTTCTTAAGCAAACCATCCCTTAGTGGGAGACCCCAATGTTTCCTGACAGATTAGTTGGTGTAGGGTTAGGAGATTTTTGTTAATATTGATATGTGGCAGAAAGGTTTCCTGATATGGTAGTTCTGGAATTTGTCTCTTCTTTTGAAGGACACCATGATGGTCAATGAGCCTTCTCTGTCCTCAAGGATAGGTCACAGAAAGTAGTGGGCTGAAACATGCCTGGCCCAAATCTTTCTTGAAAGGGCAGCTTTGAAACAGTAGCGATCATATCTTTTTGGCTGCAACTAATTGTTTTAGAGTTGTGGTGGGATAGAGAATGAAGTTTCTACTTCTAATAAGAACCCTAGCTTGATAATAAAAAGTGATTCTAGTTGTCAACCCCCTTAGGCCTTGGCCAATAAGAAGTTAGCTTTTCATCCTGATTTTCTGGGTGGTGGGTCTCTGAGATGGATCTTATTTGTGGCCTCTCTCTCTCTCTCTCTTGAATTTCTATGTTGATGTTTGATTAAATATCTAAGTTACTTTGTTTTGTGGTGCCAGTGAGCTGGCCTCTCACACTCTATGCTTGTCATAAAGGGTTACTTATAAACTTATACTTTCTTCACTGATTTGCTTATTTCGCAAAGCATGTTTTTAAATTTTTTTAATTTTGTTCTGAAAGCGTTTAGTTTGTGAAATCTAAAAGTTAAAATTTTGTTTATTTTAATGATAATGCATTAAAGTATATGGGTTTCTTTAAAGCTTATCGACAGGAGGGCTTAATTTGTTAATTTATAAACTATGGTAATGATTGGAATGTTTTTAAAACGTAAAGGTACAATTTTTGTAAATTAAGTAAAATCATGAGGTCTGATTACAGGACCTCCCTCAATGGGTCGTTGGTACTTTTTTTGCACTAAAAAAATGGAATTTGGAGCAATCCTTTTCATTTATGAACCAAGTTGGCAAATTAGAAACTCCTTTGTGATCGCATGTGGGTTTTTGTTTGTCTTTTTAATGGTTCATTTTTTTTAACACAATTTTAAATTTTGTTTTGTTGTTTTTTTTTTTTTTTTTTTTTTTGGGGTG
>NW_019272017.1:6203676-6217551 GCF_002738345.1 Cucurbita maxima | reverse complement strand
TTAAATTTTTTTTTTTTTTTTTTTTTTTTTTTTTTTTTCTCAGGGTGTACTGTATTCTAGAAATTTAAATTGTTTGAAAGAATTTTATGATTTATGAATATTATTTTTAGATTGAGATTGTCTTTTTGTTTGATCCTATAGGATAACTTTAAAAAGAATTATCATATTTTAATTATTGTTGACAACTGATGCTGATTTAATTATAAATTATGATTATTAAGATTGGGATTCAATTTATTGACATCTCACAAAATTTTATCCATGACATTAGAAGAAACATAATTTGACGCCTTCAACAACTCTTCGAATTGTGGAAATTGAATGTGCTTAAATATAAAAAACTAAAAGTTAAATTCAACACTTCAAATTTTCAATTCCAAGAAATAGATAGGAATTCTTGAAACATAGGCCGATTGTGTAATGATAGGAAAGTTTGCTAAGTATATCTTTTGCGATATACTTACAATTCGTTAAATTAAAAAATCGAACACATTTGACAAACTCGGGTTTTTATTACTAATTCCTTAGTTCACTATAATCCGAACACAAACTACACAACTCTGAGCAACCCAACTCCAATCGTTAGATCAAACGAGTGAGCAAATCATTCCAATCAAGTTCAATACATACTTCTCAGCTATATTCCCAGAGCCCACAGACTAGTTCCTGACAAATTCTAAAGCTTCCTGTTTCTCACTTCTTAAGCATTTCATAAGTTGTGGAGTCCATGTTCACCCTCCGACCGAGGCTAATTATATCAAAATTGTTTGCATTTTGGAACTGAGGAACTCTAAAATAAGTTATCTTCGAAGAGAGTGAGACACAACAAAAACGTGGAGAATGTAGTAAAAGGAGAGGACAATAGCAAAAATCTCAAGCATTCAAGGCAAAACTGATCCGGAATTTCCCTCCTCCACTATTAAATGTCTGGACATTGTTAATTCACTGTAAGGTCATCAACTTTTTCCTATTGCTTGAATTTACAGGAGCAGTCTAAAAGTAAGCATTTGTGTAAAACATATAAAACAAAAGGAATGGAAAAAGAAAAAAAAAAGGAAGAAGATTTGAACACTAACCAATCAGTGTATTTGGATGGGAAAGTTATTAAAAAGTAAAGCCACCCAGGAATTCAGTAGAAAGAAAGAAAATCAGACAAAAGTGCTTCTGGAGCTCAAAGTAATGTTCTAGTTGAAAGAGGAGCTGTCTTCAATCATATTCTTGTTTATTTATTTTTTTGTCAAGGGCCACATGGAAATATGAAGGAGCTAGCATGCTGTATGAGAGCAGAAAAGCCAGGTTTTTGGGCATGGTTTGGTTCTTAAATCTGATCTTTGTCTGTAGAGCCACACAGCTGTTGAAAAAGATGGCTAAATTACTTGTTTTTTTAATTTCAGGTGCCTGGTCTAAGAATCTTAGATTAGCATTTAGAAAGGAAACTTTGTGGTTTATCCCTTTTACTCTAAGCTTCAGAATACACTGTTGTTTTGCTTGAGTTCTACCTTCTATATCTATTCCTTTTGGAATAAAGTTCAATGTCTCAGCTAACCTAACCCTTTTTTGTTTATTTGATTATAATTTTCTGCCTATTGTTTTGTTTGATAGAATAAGAAACATTTCACCCAATTTCAGTGATTTGCAAGCAAAGTATGACCCAATGAAAAAGAAGCAAAATTTCACTATTTTAAATTCTGAATGGTTTTCTACATCACTATAAAAGAATAATACCAAAGAAAGAGACCAGACTATTTTAGTGCATTCTTTTGTAGTAGCACAGTGAAAAGCAATGAGAAATCAGCCACACACAAACAAATAAACAAATAAACAAATAAAGAAAGAAAGAAAATAAAACTAGTTCACTAGGTGTTAAAAAAAATCACTGAGAATTAATAAAATTGTGATATGGGTCAATGCTGGTCCAAGCAGAGTGGCTCCAATTCTGTTCTAATTTCCTATTTGAATGCATAGTTTATTCTCTATAGACCTGATATAAAGTCAAGCATCCTCAGTTGTAAAGGTGCTCCTACCCTTGAATCACCAGATAAAGCACGGTTTCATATAAGCAATTCCAGAGAGAGAGAGGGACTTACTAGATATGGCTTTTGACATCCCATCTTCTGATCCATCAGATGATGACTATATAGACATGGAAATTGGTTCATACACCAACTTTCTCTGCGACTCCAAAAGCTCTCCGCGCCAATCCAGGGAGTTCGAGTTTCAAATGTCTATGAATTCTCGGGGGAGAGAGCCGACGACTTCTCCAGCTGATGAGCTCTTCTACAATGGGAAGCTTCTTCCCCTTCATCATCCCCCACGCCTGCAAATGGTAGAGAAACTCTGGCAGAAGTCTAGTTCTGATTATGATTTCAGAAAAGACACTTTTGAGGAATTCAGCACTCCGTTAACCACTTCTATCAATACACCTACAGCAACAAGTACTCCTTTTGATTCTTGCAACATTTCTCCTTCCGAGTCCTTTCGGATTAGTAGGGAACTTAACTCAGATGAATATTTTCTAGAGTATTCAGCGGATGCGAGCTATTTGAATGGTGAAAGCTCAAAAAAGTCCTGGACTAAAAAGCTTAAACGTTCTACACTTGGTCTTAAGTTGAAAGCTTCCAGGACTTACATCAAATCTTTGTTTACCAAAACAGGTTGCTCAGATGAGTCCTGTGCAGTAGCTGCAAAGATTGCAGATGAAGGATCAGCTTCAAAAGCCAATGAATGTTCAAAAAAGGGCGCCAAAGTGGAAAAGAGAAAGCCCTTTGGACCAATTTCAAGCTCCATCTCCAATTCCAACAAAGACAAAGGCAATACGGAAAGCAGCAGTAGCAATAGAAGATCATTCTCATTGGTCATTAAGAGGCAACCAAACATCAAACCATCTTCTGCATCATTAAATCCCACTTCCTCTTCATGTCCAAACAATTCGAGCGGGTATTACCTGAAGAGATGTGGCAGTGTGAATTCAGAGATTGAGAACTCAATTCAGGGTGCAATTGCACACTGCAAGCAGTCTCAATCTCAGCAACCATTGCGTTCAAGGAAGACAGTTAGTGAAGTTGGAATTTACTTATTATCATCCTCCAGCCTTACAGTTTCTGATGATCAGGAAAAACCAGAACTTTGCAGGGGCTGATAAAGACTGATAGAGATCAAGAAAGTACAGACATAATATATTAATGACATCTTCTTCTTCTTGCAAGATTCCTATCTTGGGTATGCTATAAGTCAACGCAAAATGTTGTTCATGGCTATCTGTAATTTGTACTGTCGAGTACAATATGTAGAACTGTGTGAAAATGCAACATAATGTCAGTCTTAACCAATTTCAGTAACTATTTCCGACCTTTTTATTAGATATGTCCAAATCTCCAATAAATAAGGACCAAAGTCGTCCTTCTATGTAATCAACCAAATCCATAAAGCTGGCTATACATTGAAGAAAGCCCCTGCTTATCGCACTCATGAGGGCAAAAATTTCCATTGTGTAGGAAACCATCATTGCTTTGGGGACGCTTTTATGTTAGGTATCGTAAATTAGGTAATGTGCTTGAAATTGTGAAGTCCAGAATTGGAATGCCTGCACTTAGAATATACACAGGCTTAGTTCTCATAAATCCAGATCACCGAAGAAAATCCTACATTATTCATTCTCGTGCAATGTAATGTAGAATCTCATGCACTCTCCATTAATCTAGCTCAAATTCACACAACAAATTGACCTGAAAACTTCATTATTCTCTAGATATCGTCGAGCAATCGCGAATTCGACCTAATCAATTCATCGAGTTTCAATTAGTAAGGCGCAAACTACACTATCCAGAAACTAAACTAGAAGACGGCAATGCATGCTACTTTCTTCTCGATCAACAGACCGTAGAGTGGAGGCTCAAAGTTCAAGTAATCGGAAAAATCGTCATATTTTCTAAAGAAAATCTTTCGATAATCAACAAACTTACAGTTATCTAATCATAGAAAAAGAAACAATCAGGCCTCCGAACAACTAGTTATCTGCCTCCCAAAATTAGAGCAGCGACGATACGCTTTGAGAAATCGAATATGGAAAAAGGAAAAGAAAAGACTAACCTGAAGCAAGCGCCGTGTTCACAGCCATGAAAATGCATCACGCACTATCTAGTGTATCGCAAATTAATTGTATAATGTGTTGTAGATGAAAATGCATCACGCACTAAGAGATATGAGTTCCGGATTCCCGTTCTAACACGTAGAGCCAAAAACGGAAACTAGATTCAAATTATAGAACCATATTAAAAATCTAAAGATTCCACTACAATTTAGTCCAATTCCTTAATTAATTTGTGACAAATTTTGTATTATTTCTGTAGATTACGTACATGACTTCCTAAAATTATTTTTCTTAGTGTTGCAATTCCTTTCTCTCTTCTATCCCTCCATGAAGCATACGGCGGATGCTGAGAGCAGAGAATCGGAGGCGTCCACGAGGCGGACTCGCGGGTGGCCTGGTGGAGAATTTGATCACACCGAGAAGGGACAAAATTACGGGGGCGTTCTGTAAGGAATAAAACTCAAGGGTGTCGGAGCAGTATTGTCCCACATCGGTAATCTCTGCGTGTTCGAGCATTCCCAGAGGTATAAAAGGAACCAGCCAGTGGAGGGACAAATCACGGAGCCGTGCGGTGAGCACAGAGCGAACTATTCTTTCGCCTTTTACTAAAGAATACCGTGTGCTCGCCGCTCCAAGCGGCATACGCCTATTTTTGGAGGGTCCATCCTTTGGGGTGGTCCCTACATTACTTAGTCTAAATTATTTAATAAAATGAATTTAGTCTAAATTTAATAATAAAATTTTTCTGTGTATTATATGATGATGTTGTATGGATTGAGGGGTGTACGGTAGTTAAATATGAATATATAAAATTCTACATTTTCTGCAAATGGGTTTTGAAATTTTCTTGTCTTCATGTTTTTCTTATTTATTTTTGTATATTATATGATTACCCTTGGTCGATAATATTTGTGCGGAAATTTAATATAAATTACAGGAGGGGCCTTCCTTCAGTAATGTATCTAGGTGACAACTAGATTTGAAACTTGTTAGGAGAAGTAAGAACTAATATCTTTTGTGGCGCATACTTCGGGTGATCATCACCATCACCACCTGCACCTCACATCTCGGCACCACCTGCACCTCACATCTCGGCACAGTAGAAGGTAACATGCCTGCTGTCTCTGTCTCACATCTCGGCACAGTAGACCTGCACCTCACATCTCGGCAGAAGGTAACATGCCTGCTGTCTCTGTCTCACATCTCGGCACAGTAGACCTGCACCTCACATCTCGGCACAGTAGAAGGTAACATGCCTGCTGTCTCTGTCTCATTCAACTATATTTGTTCCTATAATCCATAGTCTAACAGAACGCAGCAGCGAAGGCCAACCTACCCATACAGCCCACAGGGAAGATGACACTATTGGCAAAGGCCGTTTGGCGAAAACGCTGCAGGCGCAAAGCGTGGTAGGCCTACACGGGGAACATAGCATAGGCAAAAAAGGCAGCCCATACAGTGGAAGAGCTAAGGGGAGACCGGGTCATTTGACGAAAATAGAAGGCATTTTACCATTATAAAAGGACCTATGAAGTAAAGGAGAGGGAGTGAGGAGTAAGAACTAACATTTGATGCCTCCAATTCCATCCAAATTTATAGATAATAAATTAATTATTATTATTATTATTTTTTATGGATTTGAACTCATCCAGGATAAAAAAAATTTAAAAAAAAAATTAGAAATTTATTCCATGTTTTAAAATAATATATATTTCTTTTAATGTTTATAACCTAGTAGACACCAATTTTAAAATTAAGAACTTAAAACTAAACTACGATTTTATTAGTTTTTGTTAAAATGTTCGGTGAATACGTAAAAGCGATTACCCGCCCGAGAACTGAGAAGCCCAAAAAAGATGGTGAGAATTCACGTCAAACCTTGCGACGATTCCGGCGGCAACGAGTTTCTCTACGAGTGTCAGAGCAACTTGTTGATCGAAGAAGTTACTTCGGAAGTCGTTCACATTTTCAATCTCCAATCTCAAATCCATCGGCTTGTTTCAGAACTCCAACCCCGTCTACTTCCCCTTTATGGCGATCCCAAAGGTTTGGAAATTAGTAATTCGAACAAATAGTTTCTCTTTTACCCGATTATGTTTCTTTCTCCTTTGTAATCATCTTGTGATGACTGTGATGTGAAGCTACGCCTCTCTTGAGAGCTTTATCAGAAGCAAAGTCGTACGCGTCTAAGGTTTCTCTCTATTCCCTTTTTCTTGTTCGGATGATGAGAAAATCGCAGAAAGTTCTGTTGTTTAGTTAACCTAGATTGTGGAGCAGAATAAATGCAAAATCATCGTGATTCCAAGTTTTTTCTTGTTGGATTTTGTGATTGACGTCCAGGCATTTCATGTGAAATCAAAACTATTTTAGCTTTAGAGAATTTTTTTTCTTCAGAAAAATGGAATGCTGTGCCTTGTAGCCTATTCTTCTGAATCTTTTAACGAATTGGTTTGTTTTTCTAAATCTTTCCTCATTTGAAATCAGAACTGTTTGAGCTTTGAGAGAGAACTGTTTTCTATCTTTTTTGCATCTTCTCATTAATCGATTTGATATTTAGTTTTTCCCTTATTTGAAATCAGAACTGTTGCTATAGCTTTGAGAGTAAAATTTTCTTTTCAAGAGAAGGGAATGTTGTAATTATTAGTCTACTCTTTTGCATCTTCTCATTGATTGATATCTATTTTCTCATTACAGGACATGGTTATCCACAATAGGCCTCTATCATATCTTGTGTTGAGACACCATTTTGAAACTATTGAAAGGGAATTGGCTGCAAAGTTTGATTTATTGGGTGTTTCTGGTTTCACTCACTATCAACAACTTTTATCTGGTATTTTCATTTTTCTCCCTTTTCTTTTTAGTTCTCTACCTTTTATATTGTAACACATAGTGGTTCTGTTTTGGTTTCTATCAGTTCTATATTATTTTAGAGTTTCTGAACCTTAATCAAGATCCCTTCTTAAGTTTGTTTGGGGTTCAAACTGACAAACTTTATCTCAACTGCAAATATGTGTGCTCGATCCAACGTGTATCTTTTTTCTTTTTGTCAAATTGTTAGTTTGGTCCTTTAGCACAAAATTGCAACTGACTCAGAAAACAAGAGCCCATAGCATAATGGTGTTTACTGCTTGTTTTTAGTTCATGTGCACTTGAGATATGAACTTTTATGCAATGTTAACATGAAGAATATCTGGTTCATATCAATTCCCCAGAGCAACAATATTAAATTTCAAGGAAAATTATGTCGAGAGAAGTTTCTAGGGACAGCTCTCTCTTAAGAATACATTTTCCAATGCTCTTGATAGAACCTGAATATATTGAAATATAAAAAATTACTGAATTACAATTTAACTCGAGTAGTTAAGGATATTTAGTTCTGAAATATAATTTACCATATATATATATATATATATATCATATTTGATCTTTTATGATAGACAAATATCTAGCCATATCCATTTATTGCTCATATCCTTTGTAATTTATTTAATTATCTAAATGATTATAAATAGAGAACTTTCACAACGGAGTGGTGGTTTTAGCAAATATTCTCACTTGGAACCTCTCCACTCTTGAGATGCCACTCAAGCATAAAGCCAGTGAACAATTGTCTACCTTCATTCCTTCCCTTTCACTCTATTTGTAATAAAACAACAACTCCTCAGCAAAATATTAATATACCCTTAATAGCTCATAATATTCCCAGTTCTATCCAAATAGCATTTCTATCTGCTCTTTCATAGGATTATACTTAGTGGAAGAGATTCATTCACACATCATGTTCACTAATTTTTTTTAACTGTTGCTCAGAAATTAAATTGCTTTGTTTTAGTCAACCTTATAATTCTCAATGAAAGTGACTAGAAACGAGATTGTCTATTATCTCACCTTTCAGATGTGGGAATTCTTAATGAGGATACGACTCAGCTAAAATTAGCAGGAAAAGAGCTTATGAGGGAGAAACAACTCAGTGATTATATTGGAAGAAATGAGAAAACTAAGGTATTTCGACATTATACTGTAAAATCAATCTTTTTTCTCAATATAGATGATTAGTCACTCCAGTTTTCTATCAGATCGTTCTCAACCTACAACAAAAAATCATGCCCCCGAGTTGAAGGCTGGTATTTCGAAGATGTCGACTTACGAGAGCAATGTGCTTGAAGGTGTTCTATAAAACCAGAGTACCTCTCTGTATCCCCCACATGGTGTAGCCCAAATCTCTGCTTGTTAGGTGAAATTTGCGGCCTTTGATACTGAAGGGAGATGGAAGGACGGACAAGATTTTGTATGTCGTGAAGTAGAAAGATCTAAATATTTTAGCCTTCTAGTTCTGCAACTCCTGAAACTCATTGTTGGCTGTGATGTACTGTTTCATAAATCACAGATGGATTTTGGATCCTTAGCAAAATCATTGTGTAATCTGTGCTGGCTTAATAGTTCCCGTGTTTAGTTGATTTGAGGGGTGATATTATCTCAATTGCTTCTCTGATGAATTCATTATGTAAGATCTGAGAAGTTTAGGTTCTAAATTTGTTTAGGGTTCAAAACACATCAATGGAAATTCCGGGAAGACCAAAGTAGTAAGATAATAAAATTACGATCATTTAGTCGTAAATTTACACTTAAAAAATAATACAATTAAATAATCTAAATTATGTAACAAAATTAATTTGCAACTCAGATTGATGTGGGGAACCACTCGAGAGAGGCCCCCTCCAAAAATAGGCGTATGCCGCTTGAAGCGGCGAGCACACGGTATTCTTTAGTAAAAGGCGAAAGAATAGTTCGCTCTGTGCTCACCGCACGGCTCCGTGGGGAATCAGGTCTACGTTGATGGCTTTATATAGGCGCAGGAGAAATTCACTCTGCGACTCTTTCCGATGTGGGATTTTAGGCCACAGTATTATTGTCTTTTTCATCTTTCTTTCTATTTTTGAGGGAATTCCAACCTCTTTTCCTTTTTTTTTTTTGTTAACTACTATTTTTATTAAGTATTTTAATTCTTTTTTACTAATGATACAATCTATTTATAAATTTATATAATTATTAATTATTGTACAAGTTTGTAAAATTTCTCTAGAATTTTTACAGCATCAAACATTGGAAGCAAACTATTAAATTATTGAAATAAGCTCTTGTTAGAAAATAATTTTAATGACTTTATTTTTATCCTTCAAGTTTTCTTTAAAGTGTGTAAATAGGTCCTTAAAAACTTATTTACTCAACTAATGTAAATAGGTCCTTAAAAATTTATTTACTCAACTAATCTTTGGACTTCTAATGTTGCAGATCCTTGGACTTCTAATTATTTACCCAAATAAAGTACAAATGATAATACCTCAAAAGTTCAATTAACTTACAATAAGAAAAAAAAATTCCAACAATGATATCCTTCAAAAATATATAAAAGAAAATCTCCATATAAATTTATATTGTAGTTCAAACAGAAAAAAAAAATATATATATATATTTATTCCACCAGTAACGGTAAAAAAAAATTGCAAGTTACATTATTTAACAGTGAAATTGGAAACGGCTTTAAAACATTTATGATATTAACTGTAGGGACCCAACCCAAAGGAAGGACCCTCCAAAAATAGGCGTATACCGCTTTGGGCGGCGAACACACGGTATTCTTTAGTAAAAGGCGAAAGAATAGTTCGCTCTGTGTTCACCGCACAGCTCCGTGCCTTCAGAAAGATATCTCATTGGCTTTATATAGGCGCTGGATGGATCCACTCAGCGACCTTTTTTCGATGTGGTAATTTCAATTTCCAAGGATATTATTATCTTTTTTCAATTTTATTTATTTATTTATTTATTAGGGCTTTCCAATTTTATTTTGCTGTTATACAGGTACCATGTACCAATGAGAAATAGCCACGTCGGATCCCATTCAACAATAGTCTATCAGATTATTCAACTTCCTTTATAAATAATCAGAATTTGTCTAAACTTTTATTTATATGCTAAGATCTCACTTACACTTGAATAATAGATCAATTTTTACAGGAACAATTATATGCATCAATTGTATTTATTGAATTCTACCGGTGCATACTGCACTCCAAAAATCACGCTTTATCTTGAAGTGTTTCATTAGGTTGGTATGAATTGTACTTGTTGAACTCTGAAATATCTCTAGAATTAAAAGAGTTATGTCACATGGAAAAAAAAAAAGATGATGATTAATATAATTTTTTTTTTAAAGAAATTCCTTTAAACATTTATTTGTCACTCTTTAATATTTAATAAATAAATAAAAATCAACATAGAAAATTTTATAACTTGAAATTCAAGATCATGTTATAAATCATTTACATGGCTATAATATACAACGTGCTGCAAGTATATACGTTCTTAAGTTATGGGTAAATCTAGATTTAAATTTATACTAGAGATGAGAAATGCATTAAATCACTCAAATAAGCTTTTGATAAGCACAATTTCTTGGCAAATTTAGAAAATCAAAGATATGCACGGATAAACCTAAAGTAATCAACTAAAGAGAGTAAAATAAAATCTTATTTATACTTAGGTTTAGTTGCTATAATGAAGCTACAACTCATATATTTATATTTAAAGAGTGAGCTTTTCATTTTGGAAAAGGTTTATTTTTCAGCCTTTTTCTCATATATTTATATTAAAAAAATAATATTGTCATCTACCCCAAAGTTTTGCTTGGGTTTTGATGCCCCTAAACTCATGCTAATAAAAAAAGAGGCGTCCTTTTAATTAATTAACAGAAACCCCATCTAAAACACCATTAAAGCACAATTCTCCCAGTTCTTGTTTTCAACCTTCATGAATTCTCCGTACTTTGTCATCGTCCCGTTCAATGCCAGTAATACTTTAACCATTTCAATATTAAAAACCAGTTACAATCAGTTTAAGACTGTATGGCAGCACCACTAGAAATTTCTTGCTATAAAAGTTGTGCTCATAATATAAAACTGACATTAAAAACAACCATGTCAGCTTGATGAATCATCAAAACCATAATCTTCTTGATAAGAGAAAATAGTGATTCAGAGTGGAATATATTAAAAGTAAGAATAAAGATACTACCATTAATTTGAATAAATCTTAAAATGAAAAAATAGATTTCCAACTAGGATTGTTGTGGGAACCTTACCCGAAGGCGGAATCCCTCCAAAAACAGGCGTATGCCGCTTGAAGCGGCGAGCACACGGTATTCTTTAGTAAAAGGCGAAAGAATAGTTCGCTCTGTGCCCACTGCACGGCTCCGTGATTCAGAAGTCGACCGTGGTTGCTCTTATATAGCAGCTGGCCAGGTTCTTCACCTCACTGAGTTCCGATGTGGGAATTCCACCTTCTAAGTTCTCCCTAGTTTCTGTCTATGAAAACCCAATAGGATGCGAACGTGAGATCACTCCCAGTTTCTATTAACTTATTTTATAATAATACAAAAATATTCCGAATTTGTTTTCGGAAGAGTAATAAATTTCGTTTTTATTTATGTACAGATATTATAAATTTATCATCAACATCTCCCTAGGAAAAAGATGATTCTAATGCTGACGGTCATTCCTCAACAATTTTCTCCTCGAACAAAGTACACTATAAACCTTCTCTTAGGCTTATGGAGCTCTCGAACAACCTTCTCTTAATCGAGGCTCGACTCCTTTCTTTGGAGCTCTCGTATACAGTACATCATTTGTTCTACACTTTGGTCACTTTTAACTATACCTTCGAGACTCATAATTTTTGTTCAATATTTGAAGATTCTATTGTATTTATTCAGTTCTTTATTCAGTTTAGGACAAGATTCTAATAACATGATAGGATTTTATTGTCATGGTATGATGCTAATCGGTTAGATACCATGATAAGATAAGATTCTATTGTCATGGTATGATGCTAATTGGACCCCTGTATCGAACAATGAACGATCCAGAAACTCCATAATTCAAAGCCAATCCTCCAGAATAAATAAATATATCAACCAATGAGATTGATAAGTACTTGGAAACTATTAATTTACTAGATATCCATTATTAATAAACATTCACTTAAATTGATGTAGGAGCCACTCTCGAAAGAGGGACCCTCCAAAAATAGGCGTATGCCGCTTGTGGCGGCGAGCACACGGTATTCTTTAGTAAAAGGCGAAAGAATAGTTCGCTCTGTGCTCACCGCACGGCTCCGTGAGTTTGGCATCCAAGCGCCGCCGCACTTATATAAGCGCTGGATGGAATCACGATACCCAGTTTTCGATGTGGGATTTTAGCTCCCAGGTTCAGATAAAATAAAGCGATGATTGCATATTTATGAAAGGTCACCATCCAAGTATGTAAAGGTGTAATATATATACAGAGAGAATTTATATTCTTACAAATATTATGTAAAAAATACTTATTTTTTGTTAATATCTTAATATCTTAAACTTTGAATTATGATCTCATTTAGTCCTTTTAAGTTTCAAAATTTACACTTCACTCTTTATATTTTTCATCATGTACTCACTTTTGATATCCTTGATGGTAATATGTTAATTAATTTATAAGAGTTAAATAAGTTCTAATTAAATTATTTTTATTATATTTTCATTATTAAATTAATTTTAGAAAATCAGATATAGATAATTTAAAATTAATTAAGTGAAAGTTCACATTAAATACAAAAGGTAATATAACATAATATAAATTTAAAAGATAATTTAGATTAAAGATAAATAAAATCGACTAGTGAATTATTACTCAGTTCTCACCAAAACTTTCCAAATCTTTTGCTCAATTTTTAAAGTAATTCTCTCTTAATAATTGAAATTTATTAATGGGTATTTGGATTTTATTTGTTCAATCCAGAGAGGGACTTGTGAATGTGTTATTTTGTTGTTGACTGTATGCCACAGACTTTAATATTATGTTTGCTTATGAGTTTTTTTATATATACTTTTTTAGTTCTCTTCTAATTTTTTATTTTTTTAATTTTAGAGGGAATTTTAAAATATATTTTGATAAGTGTTTTCTAGGGAAGTTTGAAATAAGAAACTTCCATGTTCGAAGATCTTGGAGCTTATTCAAAGAAATAAACGTTTTGAGTTAGAAGGCAACTTCTAATACTAATAATATTAATATTTATTAAAAAGATTATAAGAATAAAATAATTACTTGTAAAAAATGGGGCGGTGAGAATAGGGACTCTATGATGGGGTGGTTAAAGAATAGACATATGCATGTCGATTAACATAGCCACGAATAAATTTAATACATTTTACACATTATTGAATTTTCAATTATTTTTAATAATTTTGAAACTTAAAATTGATGTTGGGCCCACTCCCAAAGGAAGGCCCTCCAAAAATAGGCGTATGCCGCTTGAAGCGGCGAGCACACGGTATTCTTTAGTAAAAGGCGAAAGAATAGTTCGCTTTGTGCCCACCGCACGGCTCCGTGCTTTACCCAAACAACGTTGGCGGCTTTATATAGGTGCTGGATATGTGTCCTACAATGAATTTCTTCGATGTGGGAGCTTGTCAGCAAGTTATATCAATTTCTTTATAAAATAAGAATTCCCATTTGTTAAAAACTGAAAATTCATACGCATTGCAAAAAACACCTCTTCTTGAGTAATAATTTATGGTTTTATTTTAGTTTTAATTTGAAACTTGTAATGGGCTTATACACGATAAAGAATGATTTGCTCGGAAAAACATTTTGTAACCTAATTTAATTAGTTAACACATATTTTCGATCTAAAAAGTTAAGGGAATCAAATCCTTCTACTCCCATTTCCTTTTTTTTTTTTTTTTTTTTTTT
>NW_019272017.1:6198880-6203461 GCF_002738345.1 Cucurbita maxima | reverse complement strand
CCCATTTTTTTTTTTTTTTTTTTTTTTTGGTTAAAACGTGATTGAATCTATGAAATATAAAAAACTATAGAAAACATGATTTATACTTTTTTTCATAGATTCCAAAGTCACCCAACGATACGATTGAATCCAACCTAAAAACAAATGATTGAAACAAGTTGAGTTGTATATTGAATTCGGGTAATTCGTATCACCAATCCAATTAGTTAGATAAGGGTGTATCTAAAACTATATTGATAACCCGTACTTCAATGTTCAGTTCCGTTTTAATTGTTTTCAATAAAGTATAATATACAACGCATGGTTTTATTAGTTCTTTTTTTTTTTTAATTTATGATTCTTTAATAAGATTATCTTCAAATATCTCAAAGATCTTGTGTATCTAACCGGTTTAAGGATGAATTAAACATATTTGTGTGATTTCAATTATGAATCTTTGCTTAATTTACTGGCAACAAATTAAAATTAAAAGTTGAATACAAATTTTAATTTTATTTCTATTTATTTAGTGGCAAAGATGTTATGGCTAAAATTTATGTTAAAAGGTTGACTTTACATTTGAAAAAAAAAATATAATACAAGTTGGTTAAATAATTTATTAGCATTATTATTATTATTATTATTATTATTATTATTATTATTATTATTATTATTACGGTTGCTATTATGCGATTTCAAATAGTTGGCCATGAACTATGCATGACGAAATTATATACATATTCTTAATAAGCCATGGAGAGTTTTTCTTATTAAAATAACACAATTTTTATGGGTGGTCAAATCACATTTTTTTATTCACATAATTAAATTATTTTGAAGGTGGATTCTGCTCCTTTGATTTTTTTTTTCAATAATTATTAATTAATTAATTAATTCATATGAAATTTAATTTGACCAAGTCAACATTTGGTTTAAATTAATTTTTTAAAATTATTGTTTTTTATATTTAAGGAGACAAGAGTGATAAGAATATATAATCTTCAAGCTTCAATTTCATAGAAATTGTTATGAATATTCCATTCTTTTGAAAAGGGTTCTCATTGATTTTCTAAGAGAACAAATTTGGTCAATTTTGGTTTATTGAAACTAGAATATGGAACTTGTTTTATTATTGTTTTTTTAAATAAAATATAGTGAATTTTTTTAAATAAATATATATATATTTGACTTTATTTCTTTATAAAATATGTATAAAATGAAGTGTCGTGACTAAGATAATCCTTTTTTCTCGATTTTGTGGATATTGTGAAAATAAATAAATAAATAAATAAATAAAATTAAAAATTAAAGCAAACTATTAGAAATTTGGTGTTTGTTTCCTAAGAAAAATAAATTATTTATTTTATTTATTGTTTTTTTATTCAAGTTGACTAATAAGATCAATACAAAGGAAAGTTGGGTATGGTTCTCCTAGCACTAAGTGGGAATGGGATTCGGCAGTAATCGCTTACTGGTTGACTGCGTTGACTTTCGAAACACAAATTAAATGCGACTTCACATCTCTATGTACTACTTGTTAGGATAAGAACTTTATATGCAAAAGAGGTTTGTTGGTTTAGCGTCGAGATTATGGCGTAACGATATCGAGATTTGTACCAAACTAATGCGAGGTTAATTAGTCAACGTGCTTATATGTAGGGACAGAATCGACATAAACATTAATTGTCGTATAAAATATCATCAGACTTGACATAAGGATTCACGTGCTTATTTCCTATATACGATAGAGACACTCCCTTCGTAAAGAAGAAAAAATGGTAACATAGGTTTTGAGGTGTATATGGTCGAGCACATACACTTATAAGGGATTCTATGACATTAAAGAACATAGCTCATGTGATATCTTATATTAGTTGGAGAGGAAAACAAAATATTTTTTACAAAGGTGTGAAAGCTTCTCCCTAACATGTTTTTTAAAATCGTGAAATTGATGACGATACGTGATATGAACCAAGAGACATCAATCATACAATATGTTTTAATGAAGATGTGAAGAAAATATTGTTGAAATTATCAAAAGATATTTCAATTCATGTCACATTGAATAAAAATGAAGTTTCATGTTTTGAATTTTTGGTGGATTACAATTTAGAGTAATTTAGAGTTATTGTATTTATTTTAAGACTTTTAATTTACTTTAGATTACAATTACATAATGGTTAATTAAGGTCATTAAGTAGGAATGTTACTAACTCTTGGAATGCCTTTAGTAGTTTCATTTTGAGGCTAATATAAAGTGATGTATGTTGTATTTGTAAGAAGACTTGAAAAATGTAACAAAAGAAGCATTTGTGCTCTTTTTTAGCCAATGGCTAAGTTTCTTTGCAATTCTATGTAGTTTAGGTTGCATGTAGAATCATTCAAGCTCGACATGATCAATCTTGTTTGTGGAATGATTCGAATCTCAATCAAGTGTTCTTGTCTTGAGATATTTGATCAACAAGAATCATTCAAGCTAAACATGATCGATCTTGCTTTGGGGAGTGATTCGAATCTCAAACAATGTTCTTGTTTTGAGATATTCGATCAACAAGGTAATCCAAATTTTATTCCCCTTGTATTCATACCATATCTTATCAATACATAACAGGCCAAAACAGACAATATCTACTAGTGGTGGGCTTGGGTTATCACAAATAGTATCAGAATCAGACATCGGGCGGTGTGCCAGCAAGAACGCTAGGCCCTAAGGAGGGTGAATTGTGAGATCTCACATCGGTTGGAGAGGGGAACAAAGCATTCCTTAAAGAGTGTAGAAACATCTCTATAACAAACGCATTCGTAAATCGTGAGACTGACAATGATACGTAATAGACCAAAACAGACAAGTTGACGATTATACAAGACAAATCAAAACAGATAATATATGCTAGCAGTTTATCACCTTTGATTTAATTCGTTAGCTTACCTCACCCAACGCCCCAAAAGGACTCGAAGGAAGTCTTCCTTCAAACTTCTCCTCACTAAAGTAAACACCGTTAAAATAAAATAAAATAAAATAAAATCTATTTCTATAGGAGTTTGAAAGAGGGAAAAAGGGTAATTATATTATTTATTTGATTATTTTTCATATTTTTGGATGGTTTTCCATCTTGGGAATCTTAGAAAATAATATCTCAATTGTGTGGTTCCCATTACATGATGATTTTCAACCCAAAAAAAAAAAAAAAAAACATTTTTGGTTTATGGATGAATTAATTACATCACAAAAAAACATTTATTTTATAATTAAAAAATAAATATATATTTGTTAAAAAAAAAAAAGGATTTTGTAGCTTAATTAACTATAGTTGTTGATGGATATGATTGGTCAAATATAAAGTGGTGTGGGTAACTTCCCTCCATTATTTATGGTCTTTTATCTTACTCCATTTGATGGTCAAGTCAATGATTCATGATGAAGAAGTGACATAAAGCTTAAAAAATATCATTTTTTTAAATTAAATTTAGTATATGGTAGACTTTGTAAATATACTACAAAAAAATCATTATGATCAAGAAAAAAAAAACAAGCTCTTAGATGTAAGAGTTTATGTCGCACCTAAAATTAAGATTCGGTCGTAGATGATCATCTTGTATAATATTAATGGATTCTTACGAGAAATTAAATATTTCGTGGTCTAGTCTTGTATATATTCATAGTATAAGATAAAACTTTACTATTTTATCTCCAATCAAATCCCAGTATTTTTTGGCTAAGTAGTGTAGTGACTTCGTGAGGATTTGAGTTTTTGTCGGGTGCATCCTTTTAGGTATCGACACTTCTCAACTTTGGAGAACTCTCGTATTAAATTCCAATTTTGATTCACACTAATAGTATTGGGTACACTGACTAATCAACATTCAATATGAGTAAAACCACTTTGAATTTCGATCTCCCAGATTAATCAAGGAGGGTACCTTCCCTTCGTGCCATTTGCCCAATGCTAGCTAACAACAACAATGGATCGATGATTGGAATATTTAAGAAACCTAAGATCATCCACCTAAAAATCTCTACGATTATAAAAGAAATCACACGACATTAAAAATAATCTAAAAGAATCCACATCAACAATTAACAAGCATTAATTACATCTTAAACAGAAGCATTAGCCTCACTTGCATTAGTATTTTTTAACACATAAAAAAAAAAAAAAAATCACAGGTATCGTAAGGTTACCCAACAACCTTTGTCGATAAAATAAAAAATCTTGTAACTAGCTTGTCATAAGTGTTGTCAAGCTCGTTTGATCTTCCTTGTTCAGTCAAAAGTAACCTAACGTGATTCGACCCATCCGCTTTGAAAGAGATAGTAACTAAAAGGTAATTAATTAAACTCCAATTTGGGTTCATTTAAGTCCTTAGTTAATGATGCAATATGGTTTACTTATGACTATTATTATTAAGTCAAATCATCCAGAGATAAAAGGAAAAAAAATATATATATACACGACAATTATCCAAACAATGAAACATTCAGCATATGAATAATAACGTTACTCATAAATCTACGTGTCACTGTTAATTATGTTTTTATTAATTTAATATATGTTTTTTTTTTTTTTTTTTTTTTTTTTTTTTTTTTTTTTTTTTTTTTTT
>NW_019272017.1:6193031-6198745 GCF_002738345.1 Cucurbita maxima | reverse complement strand
TTTTTTTTTTTTTTTTTTTTTTTTTTTTTTTTTTTTTTTTTTTTTTTTTTTTTTTTTTTTTTTTTTTTTTTTTTTTTTGTTGAGAAAGTCATGAAGCCAATAATCAGTCAAGTTCAACAGAAATAACAAAACAATATTAGTTCCAACAGATTAATAAATAGTTATTTAAATAAAAATTTAGCCTTTTTATAAATATAGTTGGTTATTTCAATGATGACTTATTATACAAATCACTATACTAGAATCAACCGTTTAAATATATTAAATAAAGGTGCAAATTGTTATTTAATAGTAAGCCCTATAATTTCCAATTTTTTAGAGGCTAAATATACATTTTAATAATTTATAACATTTTAAATTAGCCAATTTCATTGTTAATTTTTTTTGGGATATTTTCATAAGCAAAAAATTCAATATAAATATATTTAAATTATAAAAATATATTTAATTAAGTTTAAATTTATTATTATTAATATATTTAGTCTGCATCAGTGATATTTTTGTAATATTTTATCGTTTTTTTGTGATATAATAGAAATATCGATTCACTCCTTTCGTTAATGTTGAATCCATGAAGATATGAAGATATCGAAAAATCTCGAGCCATCTACAATTGACCTTTTGCCAAATTTCCCGCTCCAAATTATATAAACATAGAGTTTTCATGTCTATTTCACATCATCAAAAATATTAATCAATTTTTTTAATTCTCAATTTGGTGGGTAAATAGGTCAAATTCATTGGAATAAAATATATGGGTTTATGTATCCTAGAGTCAAAATTATAATTTTAGTATATAAAAATTTAATTAATTAATTAATTATAGACTTAAAATTTATGTTAATGCAATAGTTAAGTGAATTTTAAAAATTATGAAATTTAATTTTATATATTAAAATAAAAATAAACAAAACAGTATGTTGAGTCGGTCAATCTTCCTGGTTGAAATTACCCCTTCCCCTTCCTTCTATAAATCCCTTCAGTTCATACGCTTTACAGCCATAGCCATCTCTCAGAGCTTCCTCTCTCCTCTGTCTCTGTCTCTGTCTCTCTCTCCTCTTACAATCATTGTTCTTCATTTCAGTTCCAATGATACTCTCTGAGGCCCCAAAGAGTAATAACAATACAAAGTTAATGCACATCAAAGAATTCTTTGGCTTCTCCCATTCCTCTTCCTCAAAATCCCTCCATTCCTTTCAGAGCTCCGACCGCCGGAAACTACCGCCGTCAACCTATGACTCTTCCAAATCGGCGGCCATGGAAGAAGCCATCGTAAACTCCCAACCCATTATCACGAAATGGGACCCGGATTCCTCTGAGTTCAATAGAATCACCTTCCTCTTCCGCCATGGTCGAGCGGAATCTGACGAGTTTATCAACTCTGTCAACAGACTCCGGCGAGCGATGGACTTTTTCATTTCGGAAAATTCCACCTCCCCTGTTCTTGTTCTAGCTCAACAGTTGATGCAGGCCGCCATGAGGCGACTTGAGAAGGAGTTTTACCAGATTTTGAGTGAGAATCACCAGAATTTGGACCCTGAATCTATCTCCAGTAGGTCCTCCGACCGGTCGACGGCCGACGGGGAGACCAGTGATTTGATTACAGAGTTCAATAGAGTTTCAGCGGATTTGAAATCGATTGCTGATTGTATGATCGATTCTGGGTATGGGAAAGAATGCGTTAAAATCTATAAAGTGATCCGAAAATCGATCGTTGATGAAACTCTGTACCGTCTCGGAACAGAGAAATTCAAAATTTCGAAAATTATGAGATGGAATTGGGATTCACTCGAGCACGTGATCAAGAATTGGATGAACTCAATTAAGATCGCTGTGAATACTCTGTTTCGTGGCGAGAAAATTCTCTGTGATCATGTTTTTTCGCGATCGGAAATGATCAGAGAGTCCTGTTTTTCCGAGATCACAAAAGATGGTGCAATCGCTTTATTCAGATTCCCGGAATTGATCGCAAAAGGGAAGAAAGATTCCGACAAAATCTTTTTGTTGATGGAGCTTTACGAGGCGAATTCCGACGTATTGCCGGAAATTGAAGTCATATTCGACTCTGTTTCTACATCCGCCGTTAAAACGCAAGCTCAAAGGTCAATGGAGAAACTTGCAGATTCAATCCGCGATATTCTCTCTGAATTCGGTTCGACAATTCAAAAAGATTCGTTGAAAAACCCAGCTCCCGGCGGCGGAATCCACCTACTAACCCGATCGGCAATGAACTACATTTCGTCTCTCGGCGACTACGCCGGAACCCTCTCCGACATACTCACCGCCGAAAACTCTCCAATTCCATCGTCGTACATGGAAACCATCGGTGCAGACGACGCGCTATCATCACCGGTAGCAGCTCAATTGGGGTGGCTGATTTTGGTCCTCCTCTGCAAACTTGACACAAAAGCAGAGCTGTACAAAGACGTATCGTTGTCGTACCTATTTCTGGCGAACAACCTGAATTTCATCGTGAAGACGGTGGCGACGACGAATTTGAATACGTTGGTAGGCACCGAGTGGGTGACGAACCACAGGAGCAAGGTGAAGGTGTACGCAGCGAAGTACGAAGCGACGGCTTGGAACAGAGTGGTGAATTCGCTACCGGAAAGTTGGTCGGAGGAGACAGCGGCGGAGGGGTTGAAGAGGTTCAATGAGGCGTTTGAAGAGGCGTATCGGAAGCAGATATCGTGGAGAGTGGAGGATGGAAATTTGAGAGATGAATTGAAGACGGCGATAGCCAAGAAGGTGGTGCCGATTTACAGAGAGTTCTACGAGGGGTGTGTTGAGAAGGTGAATGTGGGTGTAGAAAGGAATGATTTTGGGAAAGCTTTTGGTGTGAGATTTTCTCCCGATGATTTGGGGAATTATTTGTCGGATTTGTTCCATGGGGTTTCTCTTTCTTCTTCGCAAAAGGCCTAAAAACAAATGATAAGTCCACGTTTGAAAATGTATAAAATTCAGATTTTCTGAGGTGGATATCATATATTTTTTTTATTACTGTTTTGTCACTATTGACGAACTCATATATCATGAGATTTATCTCGTGGATACGAGCAATCCAACCCATAAGATGTTTTTCAAATCGGTTCGCTCATAGCACGATGAAATTATCCAATTATGACCCTTCAATGACTTAATATAAAAGACAATGGACGCTACAACTTTGAGTGCCATATCTTTAGAAACCCAATTGTGTAATATCGAATTGAATACGATTGACATTAGTATGTCACTTTTTGAAAAGTGATAGTATTACCAAACCTATTAGTTCTATATATTACTATCATGTCGAGCAATCATTAAAGGGTCAAACTATATAAATGACCATATTAATTAGCGGTTTTGAAAAACGGGCAAACTTCTTTAAAAAAGGTTAAAATTCTAATTTGAAATAATGGACTAAATTAACTATGATCCAAAACCTGGAAACTGCCCTCAAAGATAATGGAATTTCAAATGAAATCAAAGTACTTATAAATTTCAGTTTGTTCTCCAAGGATACTTTAATGGCTTCCTTTATACTGCTCAGGAGGGTGTTTGATGCTGTTGACTAACAATGCTTTGAAGCATTCTGCTTTCCTGAAACTTAAATGCATTCTTGGAACACATCTGGGATCAAGCAATGAAGCTTACGGATGTTCCATTCATGTTGAAAATGAACATGGTCACGAGGGTTATAGCACATAAAAGTTGTTGCAACTCAAGCTCTCACCATCAACCTTCAAAGTCTACTGCCTCAAATCTTGCCGTTCAAGGAATTAAATCACTATGGCACTTTTTTACTAATGAAAATGAGTTATACTATCTTCTCTTTTCCTATATATGAGATTTAGATTAAATTTAGTCCGTGAGAAATAGAGGACGTAGTCAACAACATTACATTTTCATGGTTGGAGAGAGTTGATGTGTAAGATCTCACATCAGTTGGGGAGTAGCGTGAGAAATAGAGGACGTAGTCAACAATATTACATTTTCATGGTTGGAGAGAGTTGATGTGTAAGATCTCACATAAGTTGGAGAGTAGAACGAAATATTCTTTTTAAGGGTGTGGAAACCTCTCCCTAGCAGACACATTTTAAAAACCTTGAAAACCTTGAGAGGAAGCCTAAAAGAGAAAGCCTAAGGAAGACAATATCTACTAGCCCACCGTAATTTAAGACCCTTTTCAAGTTTTCAAACACATTTTTTGAACATCAAAAAAGTTTGGAAAGAAGAGACAACCTCCAAATGCTGCAAATTACAACTTGATGCATCAAAATCTCAATCCAGATAAATAACAAAAACAGAGATGTAGATCAGACACATCCATCTTGGTAAAAGATTAGGCTGCCTAAAGACATTTACCAAAACAATTTCATTAGAACTTGGGAAACAAAAGTATTACATGGAAAATGGAAAGACTTAATCAAAGTTCGGAGATCTAACAATAAGATTGAAAATAGGCACTCAAGTCCTAATAAAGTTATAGATAAATCAAAAGCTAAAATGAGTAGAAGATGCATGGTACCATGGATGATCGACCAATTCCCTCGAAGCCTACACCTTAATAGCGTACTTCCTCAATGGGTAGTACATCTCTTTCTTCTTCTCTCGCTCTGTCTTTAGAGATGCCTGTAAAACACATTACAAGAAGCGCGGAAATAAACAGACGGGAAAAGCAGTCTAAACTGCTTACTGTACTTCAATTCAACGATTCCAGGATTCCAACCATTCAAACTATTCATACCAAAAAGAACTGAGTGATGAAGCACATCTCAAACGTATGCATTATAAATAAGGCATAAAACAGAGGGTTTTATTCATAGTACTAAGCAATGAAAACTAGTTACAGGGCTCTAATTCTTAGAGAATCATTCTGATTACTAAAGGTTCCTCCTGCACCACTCTGTTCAATGTTAAGTCTTTTTAACTTATAAAATTCCGAGGAACAACAATCTCAAACTGACTAAAGCAAGGAAATGTCAAATAAATGGCGAAAGTGATCAAACTGTACATGATAGACACACAAAGCTTCAATGGAAATACAACGTTAACAATAAAATCATACCACACAACAGAATCCTTAACCATTCAATATAGAAAGCAAATTCATAGACCATCCAGCAATGTAAACCAAGATGTTGACGAGGAACCAAATATTTAGCAGAAATTTAAGCATAAAGACAAATACAAAAGCGGTGGAAAGAATATATATGAACATGTGATTTCCAATTAAGAAAGCACTTACTTGGTGCTTGGTAAGCCTTCTACGAATGGCCCTGGTCTTCTTGGGACGTAAATCAAGAGGCAAAAGCTTCTTCTTCTTGTAAGCTTCCCTAAGAGCTGCCTTTTGTTTCTGAGAAATCACTGTCAACACCTGAGCGATTGATAACCTCACAACCTTACTGCAGTCAAGAACCACCAAAACAAACCCCATAAACATCCCAGCAAAAATCCAGACGCGATAAAGAACAACAATCAATATACATACAAAACACACACACACACACACACACACACACACACACATATATATATGTATGTATATAAAGAGAGAAGAAAGTACATTTTGGAGAGCTTGTTAGGAGCACCACCAGTGACCTTAGCGACACGGAGCAGAGAAAGCTCTGCCTTAAGGTCCTTAAGCTGGGTCAAAAGATCCGCCTTAGACTTCTGTCTAAGCTCGTGAACCTTAATTCTCGCTGCGTTCAATCAAAAAAAAAAAAAAAAAA
>NW_019272017.1:6152333-6192799 GCF_002738345.1 Cucurbita maxima | reverse complement strand
GTGAACCTTAATTCTCGCTGCGTTCAATCAAAAAAAAAAAAAAAAAACATCAACAGAAAGTAAAAAAGCGACAACAAAAACCAATCTCAACCGATGAATGTTCATCGACAACCATGAAATTACGAAGAAAAAGCTCAGTTAACCAAACGTCGTAAGATTTTACCCATTAGAATCTGATAAGCAGAGACCGGCTGTTGTGTTTTGGGATTTGGCGGAGGTCTGCAACTAGCACAACCCTAGGTTGATGAAACTGGAGAAGATCAAACCTATTTAAAACGCCCCTAATTTCCTTCCTCTCAATTGGGTGGGCCGTTTCTCGATCGGGATTGGGTTTTAACCGATTGGCCCACTAAGAGTTCTTCATATGGATTGGGCTTAAACTGTTCGGCCCACTACGCTGTTTAACTTCGTAAATTAATATTAGGACAAATTAGAAAAAATACCTTCCCAAGTCCTTTATTTAAAAAAAAAAAAAATACTCTTATTTATTCAAGTTACAATATTACCCTTAAATTTTAATACACAATAAATTTAAGGTAAAAAAATTATGAGTCTAATATTAAATAATTAGTAATACTATCTTAATATTTATTATATGTAATTATTTAATTTTTTGTTTCAATATTCAAAATAAGCATGAATATTTAACTCATATATATTAATTATCGGGCATATTAAAATACAAACATTAATGATTTCTAACATTTAAATTTCAATTATTTAATATGTATATTCATAAAACATCTTACATCCTAAAATTTTAAGTATATACATATATATATATATATATATATATATATATATATATATATATATATATTAAAGAAACTAAGGCCAACCAACGACAGCGTCTCTAAGACTAAAAGGCTCGACATATTAATGCGCTTTTCACCCTTATGAGTTTATGATTTTTTATAGTACATGTTCATGAGAGTTTAGTTTACAAACATTCTTCCAAATGATTTAGGGAAAAGCATAAGTAGATTCGCTTTTCAAGTTTGTTATCAAATCTCAAGGATAACTCTGAATAGGCGGTGTAAACTACCACATTCAAGTAGAGATAAGGACCGAGAGAATTTCATAAGGATCGAAAAGAATACCCACGACTAAGTTCATGATAAATTTAAACTGCATTCATTTGGGTAAAAAACAAGTGTTTTATGACGAAATGTAGAAACAAAAGAGAGAAGATTTGACACTCCACCCGAAATTCCATCGGAGATTTATGGACAAAAGGTTTCACATTTTGAGGCATCTCTAAAGAGAGTGTGATATTAACTCAATAACCTCAGTTACAAATAGTAATCTATAAACAACTATATTTCTAAGGCATTACTATTCTACACTTGGCAAGAATCAAACTTGCTTGATCACCCCTTGATGAAAGTGTATGTTTCCCTATTGGAATGAAAAAATAACCCCCAGAAAAGCCCACTTCCTTCCTTCCTTCCTTCCATCCATTATGAAGTGCACTGAAGAACACATCTCAAATATAATAACAAGACTCTACATTGCCATACCTCCATTCTTCTCAAACCAGATGGTCATTTGCATGTTTATTCACTTCATTAATGTCAGCTTATCTAAAGCTAGCTGCGGCAACTCTGTCCTGCAAATTGCAACCATTGAAGAATTAACACAAATTTAATACGATACCAAGGAAGTCGATCTTAAACGCTAAAGAAAATTCTTCACCTTCTGCGGTTCGTCCCTCAAATTATCTTATTTCGTACTTCTTCGAGTTTTTTCAGTATCTCTCCTGGAGTACGGTCCAGTTCGTCAGCAATCTTTCTCTGCATATCCAGAGGAAGGGTTGGGAACTGCTCGCACAGATCCCCATCAATCACATCCTGTAAAGATCCATCAAGATTTCGAAGAAAATTGGTTATGTTCTCAAATGAATAAAGTTGACTAATAGAGGAAAAATATGCATCAGTTGAGTAATGGCAGTGCAGGCCAAGACCACGTGATAGTAGAAATATCAGTATCGACTTAAAGAACAGCCAAGTACGGTTGAAGAGCACATTAATATAATCTACAATTATTCAAGCAATCAATCAAAAGCATCTAACATGAACTACACAGAAGGAATTTAAAAAACTTCAAATAAACAAGAATCAGGAGCAGCGAAGAATTTACCTTAACAGGAAAATAAGCTGATCTATAACCCATATGATCTCTTCCACATAAAGGTGGATGCTCCTGCCTCATATGCATCTCCAAGTGAGAAAAGAAATCAACATCATCACGGGAGGTGAAGGCGTGCAATGCTCCCAAGCTTCCCATCACTGTACCGTACAAAATGCATTCTCCACCCCCTGGAATCAAAGACGCCTTTTGCAGCGACGTGACCATGTCACCGATGTGGAATTGTATGATCTCCTCAACTTTGTTAGGGGCTCCATTAAGCTTTCCCTGCTCCCATTTTATCTTTCCTCCTGTTGGATCTTCTTCAATCTCATCTGAGACATCTTGTGGTAACCGCACAAAATAGATATTTCCAAACTTATCAGCACCAGCCATGGTGTCAAAATCCACATGATATGATGCCGTAATCCATCTAGGAACAGAATCATCTGCAAATATGTATAGTTGATTTTCATCCCGCCTATACTTGCAATAATGGAAGGACTGCAAAGCCAAATGAGAAAAAAGCTAGTGTCAACTGTCAAGTTAGCGCACACAACACAAAATAGGTGGAACATGCATGCAGTAATCTTCCTTGGATAGACACAATTGAAGCACAGATTAATATTATATTCAGGCATACCTCCTGAATGTCGCCAACATAAATTCGATCACGGTATGTCTGAATAGACACAATTGTATTCGGGAACAACTTATTTTCACATTTCCTAAGCAATCTTCTTTTCCCCAAATCATACAATCTGAGCACGGATCCTATTCCTGCAAGTAATCTTCCTTGGAACTGAGCTAAAGCGAGAGGAACACCTTCCACTTGTGTCTTGTGCAAAAGCTCAAGGGATTTTCCATCCTCCAGAAAACGATAAATATGAATATATCCAGCAACTAAACTCCGTTTAGGGAAAAACTGCAGCCCCTTTGCAGTGCCAACAGCTAAAAGGGTTCCATATTCCTTGTCGTGGAAATTCACAGTACAAACGCTGAATGCCGCTTCACTGTCTTGAAGCTCCAGCAGACAAGTTGTCGTGGCTGACCTAGGATCGAGAACTCGGATGCAAGAAACCCATTTTTCAGACTCTGCCTTTGGGTAACCATAATGCTCATCAGATAAAGGATCGTCCTTATCCTCATCATCTCCACCATTCTCCATTTGCTCCATTGAGCCATGTCCATTTTCCCCAACCCCTGCAGCCTCAAAGCATTCTTTTCTAGCAGCTTCTCGCTCTTCTGCAGTGAATGCTCCCTGATCACTCTCAATAACAACCAGTAGTTTTCTCCTAGGATGAAGCACAAATTTTCTTGGGGTGTACCTAAGAGGAATGACTGTTTCGTTAAATGTTTCTCCCAATCTCTCGATGGTAAAAACCCTCAAGAAACTGCCAGCCACAGCAACTACACCTTCTGCACACTGATCCGATGAAAATGAGGAGGCATATTCAAGAGTTTCATATGATAGTGGCGTCAATAGAAAATGCCCTTGATGAATATATCCAAGCCAAGGTCTACTTGAGAGGCAAAGAATTGCACGCCTCCCCCTCAAAACAACAGAAAATAGTTTCGGTGCTCTTAGTCCTAAGAACCGGGATCGGGAATCAGAAAGCTGGCCTGTCACCATATCCACTACTGTTCTGAATAAAACCCCAGAATGCAATGCAGCATTTAGGAAAAGGCTAGCAGGATGATCTGCACCATCCTCCCCACCAACTGATGCCAACACTTCAAGAAATAGGAGAGACTCTGGAGCTGCAGAAACACTTTGCACACTTAAAATCTGCATACAGTCATCAGGATCCAATGATAGAATTCGTATCGTGTTGTCATAAGAACCAACTGCTAGGAAACGTGAACGCTGTCTTCCTTCAGGTACAGGGGCAATGTCCAAGCAAGCCACATCTCCAGACATTTCATGCTTCTCCACCTCTATTAACTGACCAGTCATGTCCATCTCAAAATAAATAAGCTCACCCCCACTCAGGGCAATCACCACTTGAAGCCTATTAGAACCGACCTTAACAATGGTCCTCTTGCCCGAAGTTCTCCATTCATTAATACGCCCATCTTCCCTAATATGCCTAATACCGTTAGGATGGACTTGCATGAGAGAATCATCGCCTATCAAAGAAACAGCAAGGGAAGGGGTCGTGTCAAGAAACCCACTATCACTAACCTCTTCAACTGTCTCACCAATAGAAAGAACAAGCGTTGCATTAACAAATGACACAACAATGTATGCATCAAACTCATCATTGATGTTCTTTTTCACAGTCCAAACAGCACTAGGAACACCAGGAAGTTCTGACACAGCCATTTCACTGATGGCCAAACCAGGTCTCAATATTCGCAAAGATGATCGAGGACCACACCCACAGAGAGTAAATATCTGGGGTGTTTCCTCCTCAAAAAGATTAACAATTTTCATGTCCATTATAGGCATTAAGCTCTCAACTTGATCAATCCTAACAAGATTTTTAAGTCTCCTAGGCTGGAAAAAGACAGGCTGAAAACCTTCTTCAGTTTCCATCAGAGTAGCCGACGAAGACTCAACATCAGCATCATCCCCAATGGATTGAAACTGGTATAGCGAGTGATTTCCAAATTCTGAGGCAGCAAATAGAAATCCTGATTTCAGCACACACATTGAAGCTGTAACTGCAATTGTATCAAAATACTTGATCTTCAGTTCTTTGACACTGTCATTGTTGTGTTCCAAGGTAACCTTAAATATATCTCCATACTCTGTCTGTAAAAGAAAGAAAAACATTGTTTTTTGCTTATGCATTGCTGCTGAAACTATAAGCACACCACGTTCAGCAGGTAAGTCTGCACGTCTAGGAATGACCGCTCTCACATCTGGATGTCCCTGATTCTTATAAATCACAAAATTTTCAGCACAGACTAACACTCCACTAGGACCATCCCCGCCTCCAGGGACAGTAACAAGCATATTAGCACCATTATCAACAGGTTCTGACCACTTCCTAGAGACGTGATTGAGACCGAGATCAAGTTCATAAAATGTCAAATGCTTCTGGGCCTCGCTTGCTGCCACCCCCGTAGCATCCTGATCTGCCTCCGAGTAATCCAACTCAATAGCAGCAAATATAGGATTGTCAAATCCACAATCAACTCCACAAATTGAATAGACTATCGTATGCGACTTGTGAGCCTCCAATGGCGAAGAAATAGTAAGCCTCGCTGCGGTATCTCTGTTCAAAACGTAAACAAGCTTCTGCTTCTCACATGCCCCAATCATAACAGCCCTTCCTTTGGGATCAACAGCCAAAAACTGCCCCGGAACAATCCGGCGACAACCAGACTTCCCAAAAGTCTCCTGATGTATCTTGTCAAACACATTTTTATCCTTATTGTACTCCAGAATGACAATTCGACCCGAATCAGACCCAACAACAATATAATCTTTGAGAGCCCCAGTAAGCCTGAATTGAGCTAAAGACCTAATAGCACCAAAGATTTCAACAGAAAGAAGAGTTTGGATCTTACCACTATCATCTGGACGAATGAGATCCAGGACCTTCCCTCTGGCCACAACTATCTCCTGCGTCTTCCCACCGGAGAAATTCCCATTTATAGCAAAAACAATCCCGGTAGCTCGTTGCAAAGTGAGGTTATATAGGTACATAGCTCAAACAATTGCAAGCGGGTGCACTCAACTTTGTCGACCGAAATGAGTCTTAGGGATTAAGGTAAAGAAATGGCGGTTCTAAATGGTATCAGCAGAACTTGGCCATGAAGATGAAGGTGACGAGAGGCCTTTTGTGTATGGGAGTTGGTGGTGTAAACCCCTGAAAATGGAAAAAAAAAAAAGCGTCAAAATTGCGAAAATTTGAGTGCAGTATAAACCCTAGTCCGATTGAAGGAGACGGTGAGCGCGGCAAACAGATCTGGGCTAATTCCCGGCTTCGTTCAAATCTAACGGCTCAGATTCTGAAATCAATGATCAAGTTTATGAATGCGTGATGCACAGGATTACTGAAGGGCCCTTAGCTATAAAGAAAAATATTTTTAGATTATTAAGGGGTAGTTTATTGCTAAAATATAATAAAATTTAAATGCATAAAAATTTAGTATTAAATGCTTGTGTATATAAATATTTTATTTATTTACTTTTGATAGGCTATTTATAAATTAATTATTCCCAGTCAACTATTCTCTTTTAAATATTAAATATTCTATTATTTTACAAACTATTGTTAATTATTCCATTAATCTTACTTAATGAAATATTATGATTTATGAATGGATCACTAAATCCACTAACAATTTTTAGTTAATCACTAAGGAAGGGATCCACCCAAACCAATTCATTACCATCTAAATCCATTTGCCTATAAAACTAGCAATTTAGAGATTCTCATGTTCATATGCTATCCCCTTTGAGAACACATGGCCAACCTCCATTTTGATTCTTTACTAATCAAGGTCTTAGCTTATTTTCTCTCCTTCACGATCATCGTCAACTTCTCGTCCTCCACTCGAACCTTTGAAAACCCAGTTCGAAACCGCCACCATAGCCATCATAAGCTTTCGTTTTTAATGAGAGATGTGTTCAATTCAACTTCTCGCTCCTCTACATCCAAGTCCCTAGCAAACACCAAAACAACGACTAATCAATTACCATTTTCAAAACCCTTGGGGTTTTTTCTCCCCAGTAGAGGAATTCCTATACCTGAAGTCTACACCACGACGACGACATCTCCTACTACTGAAATATCTGCTCAAACATCTGATCTATCCACAATTGGAATATCGTTTCCTGTTAGAGCGATTCTCCAAGAGTTAGAGTACGGAATTGTGAGAGAGATTGATGAAGAGTTGTTCAGAACTTCGAATCGTAAATCACATGTAGTTGTTGGGAGAATAAAAGGGTTGTATGTAGAAAACAACGAAAATAGTGGTGAGCCTATGATAGCTATGAGGGTGTATCTTGGTAAGGGTGAGATTAAAGATGGGTTAAAAATGTTTGGCGTGTATAAGAGTAATCACGTGAAAGAGTCTCATATTACGATAATCGGTGGCATGGGCATGTACCTTGGTGCCAATGGATATGCAACTTTGAAGAAATCATTTAGAACAAGGTTCGGAGCAAATTATAACAAGTTCATAGAGTTGAATGTTTACTTGAGCAAATAGTGTATTTGGTGGCATGGGGGCATTTTGGTAATTATGTTAAGTGATTATTTTTAACGGAAAAAACTACCATTAATAATAAGAAATCTAGTTATTTTAAATTTTTGTAATTTTGTTGAAGTTTAGAATTGTGCATGAATTATTTAAAACACGTGTCAACTCAATCATAATTTAAACAAACGAAACATAACAATTTTAAAATGAAAAATTATATTTAAAAAGATTAAAAAAAAAAAAAAAGTTAATAAACACATTGTAAATTCAACTTTTTTTTGTTAAATTAAAACACCATAGTATAATATATTATAATTTTATATGATATATTAAATTTTGTACTTAAAAATAATTTAGTTTCCAATTCACCTCGAAAGTAATTTTAAAATGTGCAAAATATATTTTAATGTGATTTATTAATACTTTTCAACCATAAAGTTTTTTTCCTCTTCAAAACATTAATGATAATTCATTTTCCAACTTAATTCTATTAATAAAATGTACAATAATATGTTATAATTTAAAATATAATATAATGTTATACCTGAATTTTTAACGTAAATATTACAATCACATATCAAAATTGAAAATAACATAATTACCAAATAACCCTCCATACAAATTAAGAATTTTTTTATATATATAAAAGTGAGGTGAAAATAGGAGAATATATTTTTGGTAACTTGGTGCATGGTAAATACTCAACACACTCCGACTATTATTTTACGATCTCTCATAATTAGTATTTTTGGATTCAACGTTCACAAGCTTGCAAGTTAAAGCAAATCTTCAACTCACTCCACCTACTCTCTTGTTCTCGAGTAATTGATATATTTTTCGTAGCTTATTTAGGTTTGGGTATCGTTAATTGAGAAGTTTGAACAAATCCATTTTCCACCCAACACAAACTTTGATGGAGGTTTAGGTGGGATTAGAACCAAAAACCAACTCCATTTTATGTTTAATCATTAATTACCAGCTCCAATAAACTGCCTTCAACTTCGAATAATATAAAACCCCACAAGCCTTCACCTTCTTCTTCATCCAAATCTTTCAAACCTCAATCAAATTCTCTTCTCTGAAAGAACACAAAAGAAAATGGCTAAAATTCCTCTCTTTTTCTTCGTCTTTTTGTGCCTGGGTTTCAGTAGTCTCAGATCTTCCACATCTGCCAGACTTTTGATGGATGACGAAGTCGACGCCGAGTCTCTGCCTCAACCGGCGGCGGTTGCTCCTCCTCTCTCCACCATCCCTGCACCGGCTGCCACTTCGCCGGCAACCCAGGTTTCCATCAATGCCACTACGTTTACCCACTTTTTTTTTTTTTTTTTTTTTGGGTTAAATTAATAAAAAATATGAAATTTTGCATTTTTGTTTGATAATAGCCATTAATACTTTAATATTTCATTAATACCTTTAAATAATTTTCAAAACTTTAAAAATTACTTTAAATTTTTTAAAAACATTTCTTACACATTAATATCCTTAATTTTTTAGAAAATAAGTTTTAAAAAGTTTCTTTTTTAAAGAAAAATATTTTATCGGTAGATAGATAGAGGTTTAATATATTAAAAATTAATTTTTATAAAGATTTAAGAATATTAATATTAATCTTAAAAAATTAAAATAAGATAAATATGTTTTTAAACTTTTAGAAATGTATATATATTAATATTTAAACTTTTGAAAATTTATGGACATTTTTTTAATAAATACAAATTTTAATGTTTTATGAGTATTTTTATTAATTTAATTTTTTCTTTTCTAATTAAATACTTATGAGAGTTTCAAAATTGTAATTTTTATGAAGAATATCTTCTAATTGGTGTTACTTTCAATTGTATTTTATTCAGGTGGGAATAACTACGCTACCGTCGACCACGGGGAGCCAGATTCCGGCAACCACTCCAACTCCGGCCGCCACCAACGACGAGGAAGATGACGACACCGCAGTACCCCAAACCAACCCACCAGTAGCAGCAGCAAACAATCAAGGGCCAACGGACGATGATAAAGAAGATGACAATTCAGCTACTCCAGCCGCCGCTGTCACCACATCAACACCTCCAACTAAGCCCCTTCCGGCTGCGGCGGCGGCGGTGGGGGTAACGGGCACCGAACCAATTTCATTTTACATGCACGACATCCTGGGAGGGTCCCATCCATCCGCCAGAGTAGTGACCGGAGTCATCGCGAATTCCGACGACAGTGGCCTCGCATTTTCAAAGCCCAACGACAACTTATTCCCAATCCAAGGAACACTTCCGTTACTCAACAACGACAACCTTAAAAACATCATCAACAACAACAACAACCTCCCTTTCCTTGCCGGCTTCAACGGCGCCTCCCAAGGGAACAACTTGCTCCTCCAAAACAGCGCCAACAACGGCATCCTCAACGGCGATGATGACAGCCAGCCCTTTGTCACTGCCGGCCAGCTCCCATCTAGAGTCACCCTTCAGCAGCTCATGTTCGGCTCCGTCACCGTGGTCGACGACGAGCTGACCGAAAGCCACGAGCTGGGGTCAGCTGTGGTGGGGCGTGCGCAAGGTTTTTACTTGGCTAGCTCGTTGGATGGGACTAGTCAAACTGTGGCTCTGACGGCTTTGTTTCACGGCGGTGGGCATGAGCACGTGGCTGAGGATAGTATAAGCTTCTTTGGGGTTCATCGGACGGCAGCGAAGGACTCGCAGATTGCGGTGGTAGGAGGGACGGGGAAGTATGAGAATGCTAGAGGGTATGCAACGGTGGAGATGCTTCATCATGAAGTGGATCAGCACACAACGGACGGTGTGGATACTATTGTTCATTTTAGTGTTTATCTCTCGGAGTGATTTGGGATTTGAGGTTTGCTGTTTGGTTGTCGTGTTTATGTATTTTAATGAAATGTTATGTTATGGTGTTTTAATTAATATCAAATTTAATGACAAAGTTTGCTTTTAATTTGTTTTTTCTCCTTCGGGGTCGTTCCCATTCTCCAATCGATGTGGGACTCCCAGTTCCTCCCAAACCAGTGGGATCTCATAGCCCTCCACCCTCTTTCGAGACCAGGTCCTCATTGACACTCGTTCCCTTCTCCAATCGATGTGGGACTCTCAATCTATCTTCTTTCGGGGCTTAACCTCCTCGCTGACACATCACTCAGTGTCGGGCTTTAATATCATTTATAATAGCCCAAGCGCACCGTTAGCAGATATTGATATTGTGCTCTTTGAGTTTTCTCTTTCGGGATTCCCTCAAAGTTTTTAAACCGCGTCTGCTAGGAAAAGGTTTTCACACTTTTATAAAGTGTGTTTCGCTCTCCGCTTCAACCTATATGGGATCTCACAAGATGTTTCCACCCTCTTATGGTCCGACCCTGCAAAAAATTGAAATCGACCCATTTACTCGAAATCTCTAAATCAAATCAATTTCAGCACCACCAAAGCTCTATTACAATCTTTTTCTCCCCAATCAGCGATAATGTTTCTAAATAGATGTGGGCTGATTTTCGGATCATATTCGAAGGTCAAAATATGCAGATTTTCTTCCTTCTTGTTCTTGTTCTTAATATTTAAATTATTTTTGTGCGGTATATGGGTGGGGTGGGCTGAAAATGAAACGATGCACACACCTGTATGGCTAATTCGAAGCCCCATATAGAAAATTCCTTTTTCTATACTTTTTCTTGAGAGGAATCCCCTGCATCTTATCGATCAAATCTCTCGAGATGCCAAATTCCTGTCTGAGGGCTATGGAATTCTTGTCCTCTTCCTATCATTTCACCGTCCCGCCATGGGAATTGATACCACATAACTTAAATATATACCCAAATTCCCGCACTCACTCCTCACTCACATCCTCTGTTTCTTCTGTGATTTCCCGTTTCAAAGCTCCCCACCTGCCCCTTCGATCAGAAAATGGCCATTGAGGTTGTTGTCAAGGCTGCTACTGGTGCCCCCGATGTTCTTGGAGACTGTATGTTCTTCTTTCCCCTTTTTTTTTTCATCTTCTCAGCAAAATTTTGTTTGATTTTTGTTTTCCCTTTGTTGTAGGCCCTTTCTGCCACAGGGTTCTTTTAACTTTAGAGGAGAAGAAAGTTGCTTATAAATTGCTTCTTGTCAATCTCTCCGACAAACCCAGTTGGTAATATCTCGAAATTTGGGTTGAAAGCAAATGGGATTGTGTGTTGATTGTTGATGATTTTGGCAGGTTCTTGGAAGTGAGCCCAGAAGGGAAGGTGCCTGTTGTGAAGTTTGATGGCAAATGGGTTCCTGATTCTGATGTCATTGTGGGGATTCTTGAGGAGAAGTATCCAGACCCTTCTCTTGTTACTCCTCCTCAATTTTCTTCTGTGTAAGTTTGTGCCTTATTCAAGATGGGGGAGAACGAAATATTTTTATAAGAGTGCAGTGGAACCTCTTCCTAGCTAGGCGTTTTAAAACATTGTAAAAAGGAAAAGTCTAAAGAGGACAATATGTGGTGGTAGTTAGCTTGGACCGTTGCATTTAGTATCAGCGCCAAACACCGGGCGGTGTGTTGGCAAGAGCGCTGGCCCCCTAAAGGGGTGGATTGTGAGATCCCGCATTGGTTGGAGTGGGAAATGAAACATTCCTTACAAGGGTAAAAAAACCTCTCCTTAGCAAACTTTTAAAATCTTGAGGAAAAGCTGAAAAGGAAAAGTCAAAAAACGACAATATTTGCGAGCGGTTGGCTTGAGCTGTTACATTAACTCTGAGATACCGCATCGACGGGGGAGGAGAACGAAGTATTCCTTCTAAATGTGTAGAAACCTCTCTCTAATACATGCGTTTTAAAAACCTTGAAGGTAAGCCTGAAAGGGAAAGCCCAAAGAATTGCTAACGATGGGCTTCGGCCTTTATGTGCCATTACGAAGCGTATGCCTTATTTTTCTTAATAGTATTGCCCAATTCAGTACTCGGACATGGCATTGGCCAATTGTGTTACCTCATGATTTGGTTCTGAGTCTCTGATACAAATATCCTCTTCTTTACTTGGGCTCACAGGGGATCAAAGATAAACGGTGCTTTTGTAAAATTCTTGTTGAGCAAGGACCCCACTGATGGTTCAGAGCAGGCTTTGCTTGAAGAGTTGAAGGCGTTGGATGAGCATCTTAAGGCTCATGTATGTGTGTGTATTATATGAACAACTACATTAAAATGTTTATGGTTTGACCCTTCTCATTTTTGGCAATGCCCAATGGTGTCAGGGTCCTTATGTTGCTGGGGAAAAAGTAACTGCTGTTGATTTGAGTCTGGCACCAAAGTTGTACCATATTGATATTGAAAAAGTAACTGCTGTTGATTTGAGTCTGGCACCAAAATTGTACCATATTGATATTGCTCTTGGCCATTTCAAGAAGTGGGTTTTCCCCGAAAACTTATCGAGTTTATCCGCATACAAAAAGGTACGATTTAGTCAACACTGGCGTTAGATAGCTTGTCGTGAATACTTTTGATACATTACCCACTTCGATTCATCTACATATTGGATTCACTTAGTTCATCTCCCGTATTGACACATGAATCATCTTAATTCATATATGAGAATTAGTATCGATATGTCTATATAAAGGTTTGTCTAGCATTGTTGTGAGAGGTGGAGCTAGTATCGTTTTGCATTTAGTTCTCCAAGTGAGATTTTGTAGTGTGAGAAATACACTTATAAACACTTTGATCATAGTGATTGGCTACCATCCGTGGATGTGGGGAATTTCTTCTCTCAAAACTACGTAAATCTTTGTGTTTCTTTGATTATTTATGTTTGTGGGTGTGGGTGTGGGTGTGTGAGTGCAATCGATCTTGTTTCCGCTTCTGCTACAACAAGCTTTCCTAGGATAAAATTTGTTCTTATGTTAAGTGTAGATGAACGGGTTCAATGAAACTACTCCCCTTAGTTTGTTCATCTAGTTTCTTGGAGTTGGAAACTATCAGGTTCGACATATGTTCGATCATAATAAAGAAAAGAGAAGTATTCAAACTCAAATATTTGAGCCCGAGAAAACTAAAGGGACCAAAAATGTAAATTTTTCTAGTGAATTAGCTTGAATTGGGAAAGCATACAATGGTCGGTTTGTTTGTTGTGCAGTTGCTTTTCGCTCGAGAATCGTTCGTGAAGACGAAGGCTGTCCCAGAACATGTAATTGCTGGTTGGGAGACCAAGGTGAATGCTGCTTGAACCAGGACATGTTTTCATCCCAAGTTATGAACAGCACTGGACGTTGGTTGTCCTGTTTTCCTATGCCTCGATACAACTGTATCACTGTGACTCAATAAAATGGTGTATTAGCACTTTACTTTGCCTCATCATTGACGGTACTTATATTATATCACTATGTCTCAATAAAATGGGGTATTTTTCTCCCCCGCCCTTATGTAAATACTCTCGACCGTCGCTTGAGTTCAGCTCTATGAAGTTGTGTATGGTTCGTCTAGAGGTTTGAGCCACTACTCGGGGTCATTGGAACCTAAACTAGTATGTTATTGTATAATGACAAGTTCCATCACTCAAATTGAACTCAGGCAAGTTATGTGTAATTGGTTGAGGTTCGAGACACAATGTGCGGTCGTTGGGACCTAAACTAATATCGAGGGTAGGATTTGGTAGCTTCAACACCATTATTATTGTTGGGTTTTATGTCCTAAAATTCATAGTTTGTAAACAAAAACATATTCTATTTTCAATAGAGTTATTATGGTTGTTTATTTCGTAAAGATTGTTATTGAATAAAGTGAATTTTACTATCATTAATCTAAATCCAATAAACTAAGGACACTCTAGCTATAGTATGATTACTTGAACTATATGTAGAGATATAAGAGTTGATCAAGTTCAAGTATATAGTCAAAATGATGTATAGTATAAGGATAAGGCTCAGTATCTTATTCTGGGGACACTATGGATGCGGCCCACTTTTGTATATGATATAAACAATATGATCACTAAAATTGTACATGTGGAGACATGTGAGTGGGGGCGTCCTATGCAATGAGTATTGCATAAGATCGGACCATGAAGAAAATCACTCTCACTTTATAATGTTGTTTACTGTTGAGACTGATTTTCTTTTCATTCGATGACCTAGGTAACTCGATCTTAATCTTGAGCTAACCATGAACTCCTGTTTATTTGGAATTATCCTTAGATTTGTATGGGTGAGAGTGGCTCAAGTTCGCCAACTCAATAGGCCTCCCATTTCAGGGGTAAGACTGGGTAAATGGATGGGGACGTGGGGTGCAAGATGGAATTCACTCCTACCCACTTTTAGGGATAGAAGAGAGGTAGTTCCTTTAAGTACTAACTCCAGGTCTTGAACAAGGGGCTCCACTCTCTCATTGGCCTGAGAGGGACCCGGTTTACTGGTTGAACCACAAACCAATTATTCATTAAAGGATCAGTGAGACATAAGAAACAAGGAGTAACTTCAGGGGTAAAACGGTAAATTGACCCAGCTCTAGTTACGAACAACTTGTGAAGGATTACTTACTAATCATGGTTATATCAAATGGACAGAAATATACCTATAGCGAGGGGAGTGCAACTACTAGGCTATAGTGGAATGTCCTAGTAGTTAACGAATGTTGGTTAACAAGATTAATGAGTTTAACCGGTTAATCTTGGATTGTTGGAGTCCATAATCTGTAGGTCCATTAGGTTCCTCTGCTAGTTCATAACGGACTAAACTATAGAAGAGTGTGACGAGTAAGTTCGAAGTCAAATTAGGGAGAATGCGCTACATATATACGATATATTTAACCGCATTTTTATTTTATTTATGAATTAAGTAAAAAGAAATAATCTGAGAATCAAAATGATTATAGTTTAATTAATCATTTTACTTTAATTTGAAATTAATAATTCAAATTGATTATAAAATCAAAAGGAAGAAAGTCAAAATGTTGATTCATTTAGTTTAGTTTAACCAAACTTGCATGTTTGCAAAATAAACCCAACAATTTGAGTAGAATTTTGAGGGTCAAAATTTGGTTAACTCAAGCATGCATGTTTGCCACATAATCTCAAACATTTGAGTAAGAATTTTGAGTGTCAAAATTTGGTGATCTCAAATTTGCATGAATATGCAAACACGACTCTATAAATAGAGTGATCATGGAACATGGAAGGTGATTCTTGTTGGTGGAAAACCTCTCACAAACACTCTCTTCATGTATACAAAATCTCTCCCAAGTTTAGTCACTCACTGGATTCCACAATCCCGTTCTAAAGTCGGAGGATAGTGGAGAAGACACTAGTGGTGGTTCGAAATCGGTTCGTGAGAAAAAAAGAATTTGAACTACAAAATGTTAGTATTCAAACTCATTAAATTTTTATACTTATGAACATGCTAGTTATTTACTATAATTGATGTTCTAAAAGTGTCTAAGATCCAAATTGCTTTTGCATGTGTTATATTAACACCTTCAATCATATTACGACGAGCTCTCAATATGAATACGTGCATGACTAAACCAACAAACTGATACCACACCCATCAAAATTGATTGCAGAGAGGTTTTAGTTGTGAATTAGTGATTGAAGAAGAACGTCCAACAGGCAGAGGACTGGATTTGGGCCACATTTCCCACAACCCGACATTTGACATTGAGCTACTAAATTAACAATTTTAAATTGAAATTTAGGATTAAAATCATATATACATATATATATATTTGCTCTATTAAAAAATAAATTAGTTAATTTTATACCTTAATTTAATACTTAAACAAAATATTAAATTGAAGATTATTTTTAGAAATTAAGTACAAATTTTTTAATAAAATAAAAACTTTAAAATAATTATATTTTTTAAAAGAATAATAAACAGGAAAAAATTATCAACACAAACCCAATATTTACAAATTTACGGTAAGAAATTCATGATCAGATCATCCCAAAATAAATAAAAATTTTCTAGGTGGTAGGGAGGAGGAAGGCTCCCGACCTGCCCGTAGACATCTCTAATTTGATTTAGTAATAAAATTTTAAATTTTAAATTGATGTAATTATTAATTTTAAATTTACCATATATTTAAGATATTTATTAGATAAGATTTTATTTCTTTTTTTGTTTTTTAAAACGCCCCATGAATAAGAATAAAAGTTTTAATTTCTAATATCCATTTCAAAAGATTTTAATAACAAAAAAACATTTCATGGACGACAATTTAAATTCAGAGTAGAAGCAAGCAAATTTGAATTTAAACGCAGCAACATCTTGAATCTAATCATCACTTGCCATGTGGCAATACCGAACATGAGCAAATTACAAAACTACCCTTTGGTTATCGTATTGTAAAGTCAACATAATTAGTTGAAAAAAAATTCATTCACAGTTTGACATAAAAGAAATATTTAAGAATGATGGGAATTACGTGTGAAATGTTTAAAGGTAATTGGTGCATGCATGTGTATGGATCAGTCACCTAGTCATCACCTAATTGTCAGTATGTTTAGACATCATCCGTTGGATCAACTGTCGTGTCTCTTTTTCAGCTAGTATTCTATCATTCCTGCTACGAGATTCTAAATAAGCTTCAAAGAACTCTCTGTTTTCTTTCTCCAATTCTTTCCACACTGTTAGAAAGAAAGAAATAATAATAAATTATCTAATGGATCGTTGATTTTTAAAATCAGTATGTCGTCTAATAACCATTTGATACAGATTCGAATTACATTTGCAAATGCTCTCAATTATACCGAACAATGCACAATTGTTAGCCATGTTGAAACAATGATAATGGGGGGAAGAAAAGAAAGAAACATGGGAACGAACCAGTTTCAGTGATTATCGGGATGATATTAGCGTATTTGGAAAGAGCTTCTATGCACTCCTTTTTATTCATGTGGAAGATCAAGCAGTTCTCGATCAAGTATTGCACCTAAAAGTGAACAAAAATAACGGTCATAGGCGTTAGTAATAAAGAACATGAAAGGAAATGAATGGTTACCATATGAATGTAAGCAGCAGAAGAATCAGCCATGAAATCTGAATTTATATGCACTACGCCCATCTGCGCTCAAATATATATAGATTCATTTAGCGAAAAGGGATTTGATAACGCTACACCGACGGGCAGCAATGGAGAGGTGAAAGCGTTGTGCTTATAGGACTGGTGGGGTCAACCAATAGCAGCGTACCACGTGGGCGCTCGGTGATAATTGGTGCAGATGGGATTCCTGAATGACCAATCATTTGTCTCATTTTGAGCCTCCTTACCACGTGATCTGTGGGCCCTCACCTCCAGATCCGACAAAATCACAACCCCACGGCCAACTCACCAACCACCATTTACCCTCTCCCATCTTCTTGCTTACAGGTAAACCTAGGTTTACGGTTACCTACGTGTCCATCATATATATCCACGTGGACAATTAATATTCAACTCCACATTTACATCTTGTTAGCAATTTTTAAAAATTAAATAAATTTCATAATTAATAAATCTATAAAATTTTAATTGATTGATTTATGCCTAATTGACATAAATAAGTCATCTAATTGTGGTTTTAAAAATTTACAAACTAATAAAACCCAAATTAAAACGTTAATATCAGTAAAATTTTAAATAATTAAATAATATCAAATATATAATTGAGTTATTAAAAGTTTATTAATTATTTATTAAAAAGATTTATTAGTAAATTACAAACCTCCTAATAATATAATATAACTTGAAATTGACACTAAAAGTTAAAATATTCTATTCTGAAGGTTGCATTTTACTATATTAATTAATTTAGAGTATTAAAATATGAAAATAAATAAATAAATGTATATATATAGATATATATATATTCAAATAAATTTGGATAAAATTAAAACAAATGGTAAGATTTAATCTAAGTAATAATTAAACAGAAAAAGTCAAATTAATTGAATCACAGGCCAAGTAATTTTATCAATTAAAGTGAAGTGACGTAATATTATCTAATTATTGATCACTTTGTTTATAAAAAGCTAAACATCTTCCTTTAAAGTTAAGACGTAATTAATTAATGATTACTCCTTTAATTTAACGTCCAACATAATTGTACTTCGGGGGCAAGAATGCAAACAAAAAGAAGAACAGGGGTCAAAATCGAAGGGAACTTTCAAAAGTGGTCCAAAGAGTAATTAGAAGAAAATTTTGGGAAGAGTATGTGGGGCCCAGGGAATGAATGGGGGTGTTGAAGTTGCACACGCAACCACTGGTGTAACCTTTTCTATTTTGTCATTATTTTCCATTATTATTATTAGCATATTCTAGTAATTTTTTTTTTTTTTTTTAAAAAAAGAATATTTTTTATACCAAATTAGTTCCTTTTTAAAGTTTTATTAAAACTGAATTAAGGATCATTTTTCTTTGTAAATATATAATAAAACTCTATTACTTACTAAAGATAAATATATTTTGACTATCGAAGTTAATAGAAACCCTAGTATTTGAACGTTTATAAAAACGTAGCTAACATCCAAATGAAAACATCAATTTTCGTAGAATAACAACCCGCTCTAGACTTTACGCTAATTTTTAACAAAAATATTTATTGTATTTGTATCCAATTCAAGCCATATGAAAAGTCTAGAATCGTATTAACCGTAAAAATATATGTTTAACAGCTTAGCCTCCTACAGATACTTTGTAGAAGGTCGAATAGGTGTTGAATTAGGTCTTAAACATTATGTTCTGTCCAAGCAGGCAGCCCACCACTAACATATATTGTCCATTTTGGTCTGTTACGTATCGTCGTCAGTCTCACAGTTTTACAACGTGTCTACTAGGGAGATGTTTCCACACTCCTATAAGGAATGTTTCGTTCTTCTCTATAATGAATGTGGATCTCACATCTCCATTGATATAAGTTTTTTTGGGGGGAAACAAAATCAAAACTATAAAAATTTATACTCAAAGCGAACAATATCATATCAATATGGAAGGTCGTTTTAATCCACCTTAGAGATTTTAATATTAAAGTACTTGAACGTTCTTGATTTTTCTAATTATGCAATTTAATTATTAATACATGCCAATTCTTTTAATTTGATGGAACCCTGACCTTCTAAATAAAATGGATAATTTTTAATATATTTTTCTCTATTTATTAAATAAAATGGTAATAAATGGATTGATTCAAATTAAATATCCTAAATAAGACTCCTAATGGATCAAATATATTTTTTAAAATAAAAAAAATAAATATGTTTTAGAATTTTAAATATAATAAAGTTAAAAGATAGAAACTAATATGACATAACAACATACAAAATATAATTTTTTTTAAAATTAGGTGATAAATTGTTTTTATCAAAAATTAAAAAAGTAAAGTGACATATGATATTAAATTTTATATGAAAAAAAAATTCCTTATCTTCATGGATTGTGAAGGATATTCTATTAAATATAACAAAGTATAAATAAAATACAAAAATAAATTTTAATTTATTATTTTGAATAGAATTTTAAATTTTTTATTTTATATTTAATAAGTATTTAATTTTTTTAATTTTGTGTCGATCTTAAAAATTTACGAAACTATTAGACACATAATTAAATATTTAGTTTACTAAACTTCTAATTTTAATTTAAATATCAAGGTGAATTTTTCATTTTTATAATTGATTAGAACCATCTTGAACGATTTTGATCTCTTATCATGATTAATATATTTATTTTTTATAAAATTTAAATCTCGTAAAATTTCTTTCAACGACAATATTTAAAATACCGACACTCGAAAAGGGGGTCACAACCCGATATGGGACACTTCTCTTGTTTGGGGCAGGTATTTTGTCAATAATGTCTTCAAATAATGGCACAAAATCTGACAATATTGTATTACATTAAAAAAAAAAAAAAAACATTAATTTCAAAACAAGAAACATAAATGCACCAATTAATCCAAATAAATAAAATTCTCATCCATCTATATACTAATGATACAAATATATCCATATTTTAATTTTATATAATAATTTGCGACACAATAATCTAATTATGCACTATTTCGATCCTCTCACATCGATATAGAATATTTTTTTTTCAGAAATTGAATTTTAAATCGATCTATTTACTCTTAATTAATTGAAAATTATATTTTTAATATAATATAGGTCTATTTTCATTGATAAAAATTATAATTAATCAATTAAATGTAAGAGAACCATTTTTGTTATTATAAATTATATTTATCATTATATAATGTAGAGCTTAATTAATTAATTAATCAATTCAAATAAAAATAAAAAAATATTTTTACATGAAACATTAATTAAAACTAATATTGATTATAAATGTAAAAATTAAAATTTAATAAGTTTAAATAATATATATTTATATCAATGATTAATTAATATTGATTAAGTTATAAAAATCTCACATATATGGATTCCCTCACATTAAAACAAGACTAATCAACCAAAATAAAATATCTATATGGAGTAAATTCCAATTATGCCCCTCCGCCTTGAAAGTAGATATTTTGTTTAATCAATCTATTTAAAAATATACAGGAATAAAATAAGTTTTATATTCAACTTTGTCAGATATTCAAATCTAATATATGAGATCATGCCCCTCCGCTTGCTTCAAATTTTGAACGCATGGGCAAATTTTCTGAGATCATGGATAGAATCAGGAACAAATTTACAAGACAGAAAACGATGTTATTGCAGTTTTACTACAACATAAATGAACATGCGGGATTGTAGAGTTGAAGAAATCACCATGTTTGTGCCTTGTTCTAAAACTGTGCCTGTGCGTGCTCTGGTTTATGCTTGTACTCGTAATCAAGATGAACAAATGCCCTCTCAATTTCTGGTAGCAACTCGAGCTTTTCTTGCAGTGATTCACCTATGTCGTGAGCCTCTTCCAATGGCATGTCTCCGGGCAGGACAATATCGACTTCGACAAAGTAGTGTGATCCAAATGTATATGCTCGAACTGTGTCAATGTGTTTGATGGCCTTGTGGTGGTTCCAACATAGATAAGTGAGCTTCTGTAGGTACTCGGGGGCAGCAGATCTTCCGACAAGGGAGTTCACGTTTTCCAATACCGTCATCGACCATGTTCGTATAGTGTACAAAGCCAGCTGCAGCAATTTACAGAGAACACTGAATCAACATGGGTAACTTCTATGAAGTTGACAAGATTAGAAACTAAAATGAAGAACGATAATCAGTTATACAAATTCGGGTGCTACATATTATTTTCGACCAAAACCTTTGTGGTTTTCCATTTATCCAATTGTGACAGTCCAAGTTCAAGCCCACCGCTAGTAGACATTGTCCGCTTTGGCCATTTACGTATCGCTATCAGCATCATAGTTTTAGTACGCATCTGCAAGGAAGAGGTTTCCACATCCTTATAAGGAATGATTCGTTTTCCTCTCCAATGAATATGGGATCTCACAATCTGCCTCCCTTAGGGTCAGTGTCCTCACTAGCACACCGCTCAATGTCTGGCTCTGATATCATTTGTACAGTCCAAATCCACTACTGACAGATATTGTATGCTTTCGCCCGCCACACGATTTTAAAATGCGTCTGCTAGGAAGAGGTTTCCCTCTTCTTATAAGGAATGCTTCGTTTCCCTTTCCAACCGATATGAGATCTCACAGAAATGTAAAGGTTATAATGGTAATAGAAAAAAAAAAAAAAAAAGCTCATTCTCGTGGGGCTGTATGTATATGTATCAGAAGTTCTAGACCTTTATAACCAAGATGCACATTAAACTAGATATGCTATTAAGGGAGTTTCAAATTCAGCAAATATGAATACTGAAGGTCAACATACAACAGCATGTAATGGACAATATGGAGAGAGAGAGCTTGCACTCACGATAATAGCTCCAAGAGGGTCGATCCAGCCAGCTATATAATTAGCAAGAAGAGCAGCCACAAGGCCGATTGCGTTGGTGACTACATCAAAGAAATGATCTTGAGCATATGCTTTGATTATCTCGTTGGTAAAAGCCCGGCAATAAAGCATTAAGAGTAGTTTCACCAGAGTAACTGAGAGCATAATGCCCATAACCCATCGCTCTTGCTCCTCGGTTAAGTTGAACACAGAATCCTGAAATAAGAGTAAGAAGTTTAATAAAGAAAATAGATGTCAAGCCTTCTGAGCAATCTGGAGGAATGTCGTGGAACAAAAATCTAGTCCAATTCACTATCTAGGGACAACTTTTCTGCTAGCTAGAGCGATGAACTTGGGGAAATTTCACGAGAAAAAGAGAGATGATTCTCGAACTACTTACGCTTAATAAGAGAGTCCGAATTGACTCCAATATTATCTGTAATCCAAGAGTTGCCATGACAGAGGCAAAAACAAGAATGCCCTGCACACAACAAAAAAAAAGAATAAGAATCCTCCAGCAGTGACAGCTCACAACCAATAGATTATAATGATAATAGTAATAAATTTTTAAACCCCCTCATACTCATACTGCCCTCTTTGTTATTGAGAGAGTAGTTCTTCACGATTGAGTTCAACAATCGGAAACTATGGGCCTTCCACTTAACGGGAAGGCAAACATACTAGCTATCTATTTAAGAAGCACAAACTAGGCTAGCATGTCTATCTCTGATACATGTCGACACTTGGACACTCAGCACTTATTGGACACACATCCGACACTCGCGAGTACAATAGTTGTGTTAGAAACTAGTTGCAGAAAACCAAAGTAGATCCAACATTGGTTAGACATGCATCAAAAGCTCAAGTATACTAAATAGACAAATATATGACAAAAATACTAAAATTTGAGAGTGAAATATATAAAACTAATTTTTTAGGCATACAAATGCATAAACTCATTGACTTTGAATTTTCTTCTCGTTTATTTATCTGTGTGTGTAGGTGTCGTTGTCATGTCGACATCCTAGATTTAAAAAAATGATATCATATTTGTATCTGTGCTTCTTAGCTAGCTATCTTCCGTGATAGCAGTCTGTCCTAGTATCAGTATCAATATGAAGAAGTCAACTGAACCTTTGAAAAATAAAACCCAATCTTTTAACTGCAGTAAAACTCCTGACTTGAGTATCAGATATAGAATTAAGAAGAGACAAACACAATGACTCAAATTCTGTAAGATTTAACATCGGGTTGTATAACTAAATCACCAGCAACCAGATATCATCAATCATTAAACCATCCAAATAAACAGCAGCAAACAACTATATGAACTCCATTCAGCACATTGATCAACGCAGGTCTGCTCCCCTTCAAAAGTGGAACTATTGAGTGCAATCCAATTTTAGTTTATATTAACTTAATTTGATAACTGTTTCACCAAATAATGTTAGATTAAGCTTGTAATTGAATCGATCATTTTGATGTTGGAAATCTTTTGTCTGCCCAATGAGGGAGATCCGAAAGCATTTGAAATTAGAAATTGATCACAGTACTAAAGCCCTTGGAAGGAGTCCAAGCCCACTATTAATAAATATTGTCTGTTTTGGCTCATTATACATCGTCATCAACCTCACGGTTTTAAAACATACATACTAGGGAGAGGTTTCTACACTCTTATAAGGAATGTTTCGTTCCCCTCTCCAACCAATGTGGAATCTCATAATCCACCCCCTTTGGAGGACCAGAGTCCTCGCTAACACACCGTTCGATGTCTGGCTCTATGCTATTTTGTCACAACCCGATCGCCTTCGTTATTTTAATCACGATTCAATATTTGAAGCCTCGAAAATCGGTCGTGACAGAGTAATTGAACATGTTAAGCAAAAAAAATTGAAGCACGGTGAGAAGTTGATATTTTTTCCTTCATGCCACATAGTAAGTGAAATTGCATAGCTCTTAAACAAATATAGCTTTAGAAGCTTCCCATGTTCTGCAGTTCATAATCCGCAAGGAAAATATGAAGAAAAAGTAGAATCCAATTTTAAGGCGATAAGAAATTTAAAAAACAAAATCAAGGAATTTCTATGGCCATGTTTGATAAACATTTGGATTTTCGTTTCTTTTTCCTTTAAAATTAAGCTTATCAATAAAATCCAAGCCAAGTTTTGAAAACTACTTTTTATGAACTTTTTTGTTATTGAACTTTTGGATAAGAATCCAAATGTTTCTTTGAGAGTTGAAAATCACATATAGAAGAAACAAGCACAATTTTCAAAATTGAAAAACAAAAAATGAAATCATTTTTAAAATTCCCAATATTGGGAGAAAAACACAAGAGAAAACAAATTTCACTACAAGCCAGTGATCAAAGAGGTAGTTGCAGGCAGGGTATAATAAATCTATATCTATATATGATCATTTTTTTCACCACGTCAAACAGTACACAAAGGGAGTTGCAAGAGAACTGACCAAAGGCTGCATACGTTTCTTGCCAATAGGATACTGATACGGGTTTGGTGTTTGCATGGAAAATGCAGTAAACCATAGGATGAAACCAGATAAAAGATCAAGAAGTGAATCCAGTGTAGAAGCAATTATAGCAAGGGAACCACTTCTGATGGATGCATATACTTTAGCTGCAAACAGAACCAAATTGGCAACATTTGATAGTCTGATTGCAAATGTTTCACTCTTAGCTAACTTTTCACGTTCTTCCTGCAACCACCATAGCCATATTCTGGTTTTGAGCAGCGAAGAATGTCCTAATCATTAAGAAAGCATAGAAGTACAGAACAACATCAACCTTTGACATTCCAGGAACATAACCACGATCAGCCAACGCATCCATTTCATTAAAGCCCTCAAGCATTTCTACCTGCTGCTGGTAGTACTCAGCTATATAATCTTCAGGAGCTGAATTCACCAAGAAAAGTGTTGAGAATAAGATGAATGAAGTTTTCAACATTTTTTTTGTTCGTTACTTTCATTCTTCCACTACAAATTCAAATCTAGCCATACAAACAGATACATGAAGACATACACATGCTTTACAAAGGCAAAAAAGCGTATGCACGAACAAACTTGCAACTTCAAGGACCATGAACTACCCAGCAAAACGTGGAAACCCAAAATATTGGGAACTGCTGCTACTTTCTATTCCACAATCAATGCCTCGGGAGATCTTAAATATGGGACAGTTACTCTACTGTAAGAATCAATCAACCACAAAACATCCACATCCAATTGCAGCAAAAATAAATAAATAATTCTCCAGCTTCTAGTTCAGGCCTTTGAAACTTTGAATCCATATTCTCCTCTCCAAATTTTAAATTCATCCAAAGAACGGATAGGTCAATCGCTCATTAAATACATGAAATAAACAAATGGAATGAAAAGAAAAATCCCACCATCTCCGGTCAGAAATTAAAGGAAGTGGCGAAGTGGCAGAAGAATAAATACTCTTCACAAAAACAAAATTAAACGAATATATGCAGCAGCTAGGCTAAAAAGCAAATTAGAAAGAGAGAAAACAACAGCCCAAGATGTAAAAGGAATATTTCCAGTAAAGAACAAGGCACTCAGACCATCGAATACGATATTGACAAAACAAACATGGATCGCTAACAAAAAGAAGAACAAAAGTGATTCAGCCAACAGAAGGAACGGCAGAAGAGGAGGAAGAGAGAGGGGAATGGAAATTACTCAAAACCCCAAGGCAGTCATGGAGAGCACGAGAGGGTTTCTTCTCCTTATGCTCTGGAGATAACTGAAAGCCATCGAAGTTCAAGCGCCATGAGAGGTCGCCGGCGGTGGACTGGAGCAACAGCGAGCTCTCCTCATCATTCTCTACAGATACAACGGGCGGTCCCATTTCTAAGATCAGTGAAAATGCGAGAATAGTAACAATGGAGGAATGAAGAAGAAGAAGAAGAAGAAGAAGGGGGGAATTTTGGTGGTGCAAATGGTAAATTTAACGAGAATTTGTGGGCATTTTGGCAAAATGGAACTTCGGTTCGTTCACTGTGTAGTTCGATATGGCTGCACCAATAAAGTGACTGTATTTCCAAAAATAAAAAATCAAAATCAAATGCCACGTGTACGGTTCCACTGCTCTGCGTCTAGAATATTATTACCATCTTTGACTAAGCTTTCATTTTCCTTTTTTATAATGTTAAATTAAAAAATTAACCTAACATTTTCTCAAATGAAAAAAATATTTATATTATTATTATTAATCGACTGTTTTATATATACGTGTTTTTAAAAAATTTAATTAATGCAAAAGTACATGAAATTAAATTATATTTTTTTGAAATAAACATTAACAATAATTGAAATAGTAATGTGATACATATTATAAAAGAAAAAATATATTAGAATATAAAATGTGTTATAATTTCTCTAATATATTGTCGATAATAAAAGTCCTCAACAATTAATTTTTTTCGTTATACTAATTATTTCAAAAATTTTAATTTTTTAATTTTTAATTTTATGTCTAATATAATTCTATAAATTAAAAAAAAAAATCAAATGGAAAGTATTTCTGTCAAAAAAAAAAAAACATCTAAAATTGTCGTACTGAATCTTGGAGATGCAAAATGATCTGAGCCGCAGGATCGATCAAGAATATTAAAACTGAGTGGGCCCACGACTGCCCCTACCTTTTGGGACTAAAGATCTTTTATAAGAGAATTTTTTTAAAGTGCTATTAAGGTATATGGAAGCTTCTTGGACCCTCATTTCTGTGGTTCGTTGGATTGGTGAAACTTAACTGGAGTCGTTGGATTGAGAGGTCTCGTTGGCTCCACTGGATATATATATATTTACATTTTTAAAATTATAAATAAAGGCGGCTGAGATTTGGGTGGGGGCAATTTGTGGAATAAAAAATCTGTTTGGTTACGTGGATAGCAGTAGTGATTCAAGTGGATAAGAGTCATATCAAATGTGGTCCGTGGGAATAGCCGAGTAGTGGCGTCTACATCACATGGTCGGGATCCTTTTGATGAGGACTTTTTTGTCTTTATATTTTAAATATTAAATTTTATTTTATAATCCATATTATTCTCAACTTCCATTAAAAATTCTAACTTTTTTTTTAAAAGCATAAATTTCATAAATGGTTGATATTATTTTATTTTAACTAAAATTAAAAATTTAAACTTGAATAAATATTTTGATAAATTATATTATTGATATGTTTAATAAATCAATTAATACAAAATTATATGTGTTTCAATAATTAATACATTATTTTGATGTTTAGTAAATGAGTCATAAAAGTATGCACACGTTTGAAATAGCTGGATAAATAATAATTTAATGCAAACAAAAAAAATCCTAATATATATGGCAACTGTTGAAATAATTAAAAAAAAAAATTGGGGGGTTTTAAACTATAGTAACTACATTAATAGATCTAAAAAAAACAAAAGCAAATAAAAGAAGATGTGATATTAATATGTATAATATGCTCGTTTGACCGCGACTTCTACTAATACCTTACAAAAGCCTTTAAAAAAATATTCGGGAGGAATTTGTGTTTTATTGACGATAAGACATTATATCAATATGACTCGATTTATTCGAAATTAAACAATATATAAAATAGGTTAAGTGTCAATTTTATACTATATTTGTGAAAATTTATAAATGTTTATGTATTAAAGTGATTAAATTTTACTATAAAAGGTTTAAAATTTTCAATTTATGTTTATTATTTTGAAAATTTTAAATATGTCGTTATAGGATCTTTGTCAAAACTTTTGACATTTAAACGGTTGTATTTTAAATGATTGAATTTATTGTAATAAAATAATTGCAAAAGTTAAAAAAATAAAATAAAAAAATTAAGCTCATTGTTTTCAATACACAAAATATAACCTTTTATTATTTTTTTTTAACAAGTATTATGTATAAATTAATGGTTTAAAAATGTAAATTATAGCTTGCAGATAAATTATGGACATTAAATTAGATTATTTCTTGATATCAATGGGAAAAGTAATGGATGAAATGGATAATACATGTATGAATTAATATTATATTGTATGGTCTATCTTTCTGAAGCGAGGTAGATGGACCACTTTCAATTTCACACTTTTATCTATTTAGATATACACCTCCTTTATAATTAAATTTATGAATTTCGAGTTTATACTAAATAATTTGTTATTATTTTCTAATAAGAAACATTTTAATTTGTTATATTAAAAAATACTAAACTTATTCTTCAATCTATTAAATTTTCTTAAATTTTTTTATTTCTACGGAAATATAAAAAGTTGGCAATTAATATTTGGATGAATTTATTTTTGGTAGTACATGCTTATCTAGATGAGTATGGTGAGGTATATACAAATTTAATTATAGAGTTACATGTTGAAATTCATATTGAAATTTCGACTTTTAAAGTTATAGCGAGGGGCGTGAATCTGATTTCTATGAGCTTGTCTCTAATATTGGTGACCACATTGTTGCTTTTAATTTTAACTAGGCCTAAGCTTCGCTTTCATGTATACTATTTTTAGCATGTTGGATCATATATTGTACTCAATTGCATCAAGCACCACTTGCATGTTGCCTTTTGATTGACTGCACATAGGGATCACAACTTACTATTATCTTATATGACCGTGACATTTTCTCTCTCCCTCATCGATTATCGTGAATTGTCACGCTCTCCCTCACAATGAAGCAAAGTAGATGTTATACAATATAATTATATTTTTCCTATGAGATCACCACTGAAACTAATGAAACGAGTTGAAAAATTATTGTAATGTAGTTATGACAAAATAAATGGATTGGGATTAATTCGTTGAATAAGCGGTGTCGTTGTCCCACATCGGTGAAGCACTGAAGGAAAGGAGGGCTGAGGCTATAAATTAACTGGCGAAAACCCATAAAAGTCACTTACCTGGATGGGGATACTGGACGATCATTAAGGCCCATTTCCTAGGCCCGCGGCCTCCATTGCACGTAGGAGGGGTGCTGGGCTTAAGGCCTGCCCATGTGGTGGAGCCTACATCATAATTTGTGTTAGCGGGGACCTGCGTGCGCGCGGTCCCTTCAAACCATAGTTGCAAAGAATTTCGTTTCTATATATAAACGGTACTCGAAAATCCTAATTATAATTATTTCAAAACTTTGCTACTTCAGGTTTAAAAACTGAAACGCATCAATCTTTCCAATATCCTCACTGTATACTGTATTCCCACTATTAGTTTCTGTTCTCCAATTTTATTGGTTAATGAGGCACGTAAGAATGATTTGGTTAATGATTGCATGCACGCAATGGCATTGGATATTGGGTTATGCATCATGTGGATAAATTAAATGATATTATAAATCTCAATTGATTCTTGGAGTTATCGTATTATTAGTCTAGGGTTTATCTTTTTAAAGCATAGGTATTATTTCAGGGGTCGGGCTAATGAGACATGCTTTAACTCACATTTAAAAATAATAATCAATTACTGTATCTTTCTATTTGTTTCTATAGGTTGCGTGATAGGATTTGTCCCAAGGCTATTGCGGATGGTTCTCGATGCATCTTTAGTGATCAGTATGCTTCGCTATCAGTCAATGTTTGAGCTAGTACCGAACTGATCCCATCTCCCTTGCTTGAGTTACTTCAGGTGCCTCTTGAACATGCGCGGAGTAGTTGAAGCTGCTTCGGTCAAGAACATTTCCTATCAAGTCATATTTAGAATGTAATAATTCAAGTCCACCGCTAGCAAATATTGTCCGTTTTAATTCGTTACGTATCGTCGTCAGCTTCAGTTTTAAAACAAGTCTATTAGAGAGACGTTTCAATGCCCTTGTAAGAAATGTTTTGTTTCCCTCTCCAATTGATGGAATCTCGCATAGAAACCGTGAGTTTGAACCCAACAAAATTTTCCAGTTACCTAAATGTATATCGACTATTTCGTACGATTAGTGAAAGTGTACATGAAGTTCATTCGGACACTCACGTTTGAAACAACCTAGTGAATTTAGAGTTAGATTTGAATAGTTTTGATATTATTTATTGGATTTGGTTTGTAGTTGTTGGCACATCAACATCAATGGCATGCCATAATCTTGACGTTGGCTGGACACTTTGCTGACTAAATTTGAAAATTGGTCTTTCTATTAGTCCCACAAGAAGTTTCCCTTTTTCCCACTCCACAAAGAAATTATGGTCCTATCCAAATCACAAGTTACTTGAACTTGAAGGAATTCACTCGGAAAACTGTTTAAACCAATCCACACGGCTCTCTTTATGACACAAACTGTTGGTGCTAATAGAAGATTTTGGTGAAATAAGGGTAGTGACCCTATTCCCGTGCTAACGAGAACATAATTCAATTGTCTTTGATCAAAAGGTCAAAATTTCTAATCTTCTGCTCTATGACACATTCGCACTCTTGTGATAGTGGGACAAAAATTGTGCGACACTTATTTTAACCCAACGAACAAGTCACAAGTATAACCGCGACACCCTACATGTTTTTAAAGTATTATTTTAGTCGAGAAGTACAGAGAAAGTTAGAAGTAGAACCTATCCCATTTATGTTAAATTTACAATTTTTTTAGTACAATAAGTAGAGTAAGAGAATTTGAACTTGGGTCTTAAAAAAAAGGGAGTAAATGTCAAGCCATGTTATTATTATTAGTAATAAGCTAAGGCACTTGAGCGCTCTATACAATACGGCCGAAGAATCGATCTTAAAATTTTGAAGTGATAATTACATGTATGACCTTTGGGTTTGTCTTGTGTATGAATCAAATGGCATATGAGACAACCAAAGTTGACATGCTTTTAAAAGCTTATTGGTCAGCTGAGGTTAATCTTCTTCATCAAGAAAGTGGAGAGAATTTTTCAACCATAAATTAAAATAAGAAATTTATTTACATAAAGATTTTGTATATTTTATGATATGAATCCATAAAATACAAAGAGAATGGTTGAAGAAATGAGTAGGAAGAAGCAATGATTGAATAATGCCAAAATATCAATGATTAAATTTTCTAAATTATAATTTTAGTCTCTCGTTTTTTGTAATTTTTTTTAATAAAATTACTAAAATTACGAGAAGACGATCTGTTCTTGTTTTTGTTTTGTTGAGTTGGACGTGAGAATTTGATTGAGTTGAGTGACAAAGAACGTTCGGCTTAAAAGAACCCATTTTCACTATGATTTAGTTATTTATTTATTTTTTGCTTGCATTCTAGGGCGGTTCTGAAATGGGAATTAAGAATTTTTGTTTAAATGTGAAAGGGCCCAGACATTGAAATCTGGCTAAATGCAAATTTCTCTCCGTGTGCTCCTCTTTCCTCTCCACAGCCAGTCTCTCTCTAATTCTCTCTCAGATTATACTAAAACTTCTATGCTCTGCTCTCACTATCTCTTTCAGTCACTCACTTACCCACTCCACTGCACCTCCTCTTTCATTTGATTTTGTAAGTTGCAAATCTAAACACTTCATCTCTTTTCTCTTTGATTTCATTGCAAACCCTAGAAATCAAGCACTCTAAATTGCTTTCTCTTTTTCAAAGTCGTTGCTCTGACTTTTCTTTTGTAGATTATCGAGGAGTTGTGTGTAGTTAGAGTTTGAGATTTGTTGTCTCTTTGTTGTTCTTTAATTCTTGCAATTTGGTTTCTGGGTTCTTTTTTATTTCATCTGGGAACTATGAAATAAATCGTGGGCATTACTTAATTTAGTTCTTCGAAGTGTTTTCTTTGACTACTTTTTTGTTACTGCCCTTTGGTTGATGTTATTGATGTTGATCTGATATGGGTCTGACTGTTCGATATCTGTTTATATGATTTCAGCGCAATATGTTCATTCTTTTGTCCGGGTGAAAGAGGTTAAATTAGGGTTTCTATACTTTCTTGGGCTTCTTTGAGTTATTGTCTGCGGATTTTGGACGGGCATGGTAGGCTCTGAGGACTCTGGTACTTCAGGGGCCGCGGTGCAGCTCTCTGGCAATCGGAAATTGTTCTGGCGCTCGGCCTCGTGGTCTGCATCACGTTCCTCCCTTCACCATCCGGAAGAGAACAGAGAAGGTGGAGACTCCAATGGGAATCTTGGTGATAGCAGTGGACCAAGCCGAATTTTCCCTGCCCCATTAACTCCAAGGTCGCAGCAGCATTGCAAAGCGAGGTCGTGTTTGCCTCCTTTACAACCTTTGTCCATAGCTCGGCGAAGCTTAGATGAATGGCCGAAGGCGGGATCGGATGACATTGGTGAGTGGCCGCAGCCTCCTACACCAAGTGGCCGAGGAAATTGCGAGAGGTTGAAACTTGATTTGTCGACAATTCAGAGAAACCCGGATAAGAATTGTGGGCTGGTGAAGAGGGATAAGATTGCTTTCTTTGACAAAGAGTGTTCAAAGGTGGCTGAACATGTATATCTTGGTGGTGATGCGGTTGCTCGAGATAGGGATATACTTAAACAGAATGGAATTACTCATGTGTTGAATTGTGTAGGTTTCGTTTGCCCTGAGTACTTCAAAGATGATTTCGTGTACAGAACTTTGTGGTTGCAGGATAGCCCTTCTGAGGATATTACCAGTATACTTTATGATGTTTTTGACTACTTTGAAGATGTTAGAGAACAAAATGGAAGGGTTTTTGTTCATTGTTGCCAGGGAGTATCACGGTCGACGTCGTTGGTGATTGCCTATCTGATGTGGAGAGAAGGGCAGAGTTTTGATGATGCATTTCAATATGTAAAGGCTGCAAGAGGTATTGCTGACCCCAATATGGGTTTTGCTTGCCAGTTATTACAATGCCAAAAGAGGGTCCATGCTTTCCCTCTTAGCCCAAGTTCACTGTTGAGGATGTACAGAGTTGCTCCACACTCGCCATATGATCCTTTGCATTTGGTCCCCAAAATGTTAAATGATCCTTCTACCTCATCTCTGGATTCTAGAGGTGCATTTATCATTCATGTACCCTCTGCCATATTTGTTTGGATTGGTAAGAACTGTGAAGCAATCATGGAAAGAGATGCGAGGGGAGCTGTTGTGCAAATCGTTCGATATGAGAAGGTGCAAGGGCCTATTTATGTAATTAAAGAAGGGGAAGAACCAGCCAACTTTTGGGACTCTTTTGCAAACCTGTTACCGTTAATGGATAAATCTAACAGTAAAATTAATCTTGGGGAATTAAGAGATAAGCCTTATCCAGGGGAGAGGAGAGTTGATTCCTATGATTTAGATTTTGAAATTTTCCAGAAGGCTATTACTGGTGGTTTCGTTCCTCCATTTCCTTCATCTGAGAATGAGCATGAAACCCATCTTCCTGTCAGAGAAAGCAGTTGGAGTATGCTTAGGCGTAAGTTTGCCTCTGGAAATATGAGAGAGTTTGTATCAGCTCCCCGGATATCGCTCTCTAGGGTCTATTCCGACTCGTTGATGATGGTGCATTTTTCTGCAAAACCTTCATCGCCTTCAGTAATTTCTTTGTCTTCGTCATCTTCTTCGCCTATCCATCTTTCGCCAGACTCCCTTTCTTCTGATTCAAGTTCAAGTTCAAGTTCAAGTACCAAGTATTTTTCAGAATCCTCTTTAGATTCTCCTTCTGCTTCTTCACCTACAGTTCAAGTTTCTTCAACTCTATCTAGTTTTTCTAACATGCATCTTATCTCATCCAATAGTTCCTTAGAATCGATGCCCAATGGTCCAGAAACTCGTGATGCAGTCCCTTTGGAATCAAGTTCTCGGTCATTCTCATTCCCATCCAAAAAGTTCTCACCTTCTCTTGCAGAACGCCGAGGTAGTGCAAAATCTCTGACATTGCCTACAATGCCTTGTAAAATCAGAGCAACAAATAGTGCCTCAAGGTTTCTTGCCACTCAAGAAGATGGTAAGAGGAAAAACAAGATTTCTTGCTCTCTTAATGCATCATTTAATATGAAAAAGGGCTCAGAGCCTATGGATAATGTTGAAGATGAACAAACAAGTTCCACTGAGAATTTCAAGAATATCGAAAATGGAATGGATGTACGGGTAGGTTGCGTGGCCATGAGCCAGGACGAAACTGAAGTTGCTGGACAATCGGCTGGTTCATGGAAAAGCTATCCAAAACATTTTGAAGAAGGCATGGTATCCACTGTGTCAAATGGGAAGCAAGATGGTGAGTTTGTCCAACCAATGGTATACTGTTGGCCGGAGTTAGCAAAGATTGCAGCTTTTGACACAAGTTACCTCCATTCTAAAGCTGCTGTAGTGATTTTCTCTCCAAGTAGGTATTTAGGCAAGAAGGATGACATGATGCTGTATGTTTGGGTAGGAAATTCTTTTGACCATGATTTATCTCCGATTCAAGTAAAGAGGGACAAAGACTTGGTTGATCTAGAAAAGATAGACTGGGTTAAAGTTGGCCAATATGTGCTTACTGAAATAGGTCTGCCAGAAAATACAGAAATTAAGGTACTTCGGACCTTATCCTTTTGTTTTACTATGATACTTGGATTACTGATTCTTTTTTGAACTTCTGCTGTTAATCTAGGAAGGAGGGAACAATATTGTTTTATTGCTCTAAATCTTCAAATGCCAAAACTTTATGGGTGTGGTGCATATATTCATCGGCTGTTTTTCTCCCTAATTCACCCACAATATTTCTGTGTCTAATTCTTGAAAATATATTCTTCATGGAAATAGAAATGGCCTGGAGTTGTTCAAGGCACCATCTAAATAGTAGTGACAATGAATTGTTCTTTGTAGCTTAATTTTCCCCAACAGGTTATGGGTTTATGCCTTTGTTCTTTTTTATCCATTTCCCCATTATATGATGTATGTTTTGATCTTCCCTATAAATTTCTTGTGAAAGCAGATCGTTAAAGAAGGCGAAGAAACAGAGGAATTTCTTGCACGATTGAGTCTTTTGTAGCCCCGCTGCTAAGATGCATTCCCTTGATTTGGTAACGAAGATTATTTGTTTGTCGAGCTGGCTTAGCAAGCCATGCAACTTAGTCATTTAACGAAAGAAAACGAGTGAGGTAAGCATGCTGGACATTGTTTCACTATTTTGATTCTCTGCTGCTGCAATCCTAGCCTTGTTCTCACTTTGTTTTTCTTTTACTGCTTTCTATAGTTTTTAATGGCTTTCTATTGGGTCGGGCCATGCACTTCAATGATGGGACTATCCCTTGTTAATTTTTGGAGGGTTGGCTTGATTAAGGATGAATTAATCATGTAGTCTGTTGATAAGGTCGCATAATTTGGAGATAAACTAATCTAATCCTGCCGAGTGTCATGTTAGTCGGTCGACATTACAAAAGAGGGCAACAAAAACAAGAACTAGCCAATAAAAGAGCCTTCACAAAACACTTAGTGTCTAAATGAGCCCTTTTAAGTTAGATCATTCTATTATGTTAGCCTTCTGATGAGTCCATGAGAAGCTGAGTTCTGATTGATTTTTGGACATTGGTTGCTGTGTTTGCAGGAGACGTTTGAAAATCCAAGTCGTTTATAGCAAAAGCCTTAAACAAGTTGTACAGAGCTGTAACACCCACCCCTCCCCGTAATTCATATTTGATCTTGTAAACAGTTTGCTTAAAGGCCCTTGCCCTGCATATGTTATTGACTTTTGGCTTCTTAATAGGATCAATCAAATCTTTCTTTAACTCCTTGGCTTCCTTTCTCTTCTCTCAATCTGAAGCTATGTTGAATGTCTATGAATGGAAACCTGACAATCGGGTACCGAGGTTCACAACAAATCCTATTTACACATTTCTTAACTTTCACTCTCATTCGAACTCATTCACGTCCTCCTCCTTTATTCCGGTATATAGTATATATCTTTGCTATAGGTGAATATGAATATGTCTGTGTTGTCCCATAAGTTTTAATATGGTCCTTTTGCAACCAATATTGCTTCTAGGCGTTCAATACTATCATCTGCCTTTTGCAACCAACCTTACAAATGACTCGTTTGATTTAGACAAGCGATGGTTAGACATATAGTTTCTCATGATATCAACTTTACTTGACAATTGTAGATCAATTAGACCGAAAATGTTCATATGGTTGTTCAAGGAGATCATGATCTTTTACTGAGAGTCTGAATTTCTTCACATCTCTCCCCCTAAGTTTAGACAGTGAAAACTTGAACCTTGGGGAGGGGCCAAATGAAAATTCAAAGCATTTATTTTTCATATTTAATGATTTTACAGTACAACAGGGGCGAAAAAAGAAATAATGAAGGGTTGCATGCATCATCATACCTATCTCCCCATCCATATTCAGAATCTCTGTAATCGAAGCGTCAAACAAAGAACCAATGAGAACAGTATATTTAGTTCAGGAATGGAAGAGGGGATCCTTTAAAACTTGAGAAATTCGAAACAGAAACCAAGTATCAAACCAAAGCAGCCCCATGGTTGGTTCCCTTGGAAGTCTCTACCGCAGCAAGTGGAGGCCTTGAACATTACATATTATAACCAAAAGCAGTTAAAGGCCGACCTCCCAACGCCCATTACTCAATCCCAGATCGTAAGACTCTTGCAAAACTATCCTTCTTCAGGACCAAAGACCTATTATACATGTTCTAATAGTACTTACTGTCGTTATAGTTTTAGTGCTACATATAATATTCGATGTCCCAAATGCCACTGTAAGATGGCTAGCCCTGCATCATATGTGTACGAACCTAATGAGGCACGACCCATTGTGGGAGATTTTTTGAAAGGGGATACTGTTACGTACATTGTGATGGATGATCTTACTGTTACACCATGTTTGATGAGCTAAATTTGGAGAATGTTAGGCAGCTTGGCGAGGAGGTTACGATATGGACGTGAATGACGTATGTGATCCCACATTTTTGTTGCTTATATTTCTCTCTTCGTTTCATAACCATTTGAATTTTTGTTTAAGTTATGTTGGGTTTTGTAGTGCTTGAATCTGCCAAGGACTTCTCTACAATCAACCTCCGTCCTGAGCGACTTGTTTTTTTCCAGGATCAACTTTCCACAATCCTCTGGTATTTTTACAATTATTTCTCGTATATTCAACAATATAAATACCCTTCTGATAGTTAATTTTTTTAGTGAATTAGTAAGGAAGGGAGATGAACGGTCTAATGGGAAATAACTTCTTATGATATTTGGAGCAACTTTGGAGGACGAATTCAAAAGCATAGTGAAATAACTATCGGTTCAGTTAGAACTTGTATGTTGTATGATGACACGTGTCCCGTGGTTTGAAAGGTTATGAAATAATATGTTTACGATATGATATGCCTGACGACATGTAAGTGATATGATATGTGTGAGTAACATGATATAAATTATGATGTAATATGATTAACGATATGATGTATGTTGTGACACGATTTATGATATGATGTGTGCATAATATGATATGTTTATGTTAAGACAAATGTTTGATATGATAAGATATATAATATGATTGACATGCAATATGATGTTTTGGCACATGCATAACTCCGATATATGCATGGAAAGGTATGGTAAAAATGATATGATAGAAGAAAAAGTGAAGTCCATCCATCAAGGAATACTTCTCTTTTTATGATGGTACAGACGCATATGTTACGAGGCAGAAAAATTATTATTATAGTTATTATAATGTTACGACAAGTCGTTATTCCTAACGGGTGGGTATCCGACAACAGCTCTAGAGAATGCTATTTCGACCAAGAAAGGGGCTCATGAGGTGTGCAAACCGACTGGTGGGTCTATACTTGCACGTATGGATCGTGTGTAGAACAATAAATACACATCTAATTACTCACTTAAGATAGTCGTCTAAGGGAATATAGATTGATATTAAAGGTCTCACTCATGATTGTATGTGTTTGCATTCAACCTCAATAATAAGTAAAAGTCAGACTCTGCGCAATGGAAATAGAAATGGCGAGGAATCCAAAAGGACCGACCAAAATTCGTTGCATACATAACACTTATTACATTTCATGAAAGCTTTATAAATACGTCGGTGGACAAAGGCATCAACACTAAACTATTACCATTTCCTTCAATGGCGCCAAAGGGTGTGACATTTCAGCTTCCGATAGACACAAAACGTAACAGAGTTGTATTTGGTGAAGCAGACAAGAACGGGATATACTTTCTCTTCCATCTACTCTCCCTCCCTCTTGAAACTACATGCAAGCTTCTCCAAGATCAAGGCATGGTCGGTTGTTTGGATAATCTATAAAAAAGCGTCCTAACTTTGGACCAAACTTATTGTCAGGCAAATGGGCTGAATAGAGACACCCTTTTGATGCCCCATGTCGTCTCATTTTGTACCTCCACTATGCTCTTGCCTTACACTCATCCACCACCTTTGCCAACAGCTTATTTTTGTAGTAATATGAATTTTGGTTATAATAGCCGGTGCCGCTCGAACTTCTCCGATGGTCCTTACGCCGTCTGTCCTGGCTGTTCTAAGTACATGAGCAAACAGCTTAATTATGTTGAGCCACCGATTGAAAACACAATTAGTTTGAGGGTGATGCCAATGTCCACTATCTCTTGCGTTACTTTGTTGAACAAGTTTAAGATCAAAGACATGGATGCTTTGGAGGAAGAACTCGTCACTTTGAATGCCGATCAGGTAACTTATTCTCTATGGCTTTGTTTATTACAGCTTATGATAAAAAGAGTTACTATGAATCAATGTTTTTCTTTTCTATTTTTGTATTCATTTTAATTAAGTGTGAATTATCGTACGATTTTAATATATTCAAATAACATATGTTTTCCTTGGAAAGAAGATGATATGATTTTATTATCACGATTGTTATGTTTGATTTCATAGTTTTTGATGTTATTTGATATTTTAAGTTTATGAATTTTAGTTATTAATATATCATTCGAAAATGTTAATTTTTTTTTTCTATTTAACTCTGATTTTTGTTTCTTGAGTTTTGATACTCTAAAAGAGTGACCTTACCCATTCCTATTTTAAATAATTTAGTTGGAAATTTAAATAAAATTTAATTTGTTTTTAGACATTTATATTCAACTTAATAATAGAGTCTTGACATTTTTTTTTAATTATTTGTAAGATTTATTCAACTCATATACCCTTTTAAATTATTATGAAATTAAAAAGATTTGATATTTATAATAAGATATTCTAACTCGTTAATATTTGATATTTATGTTTTTATAAAATTTTAATTATTAATTTATTATATATAATTATTGTTTTTTTAAATAATTAAAAAAATAATAACTCAAAAACCCAATCACAATTTCACAGTGAAGTAGTGTAAAAAGACAAAAATACAATTTTAAGTTTATATTAAAAATAAAATCATATTTCATGGATTAATTAAGTTTAATATTTTTAATAAAAGTACAATTTTAATATATTTTATATTTGAAAACGTCATTACTTTAATATTAAGAATTTCATTTGTTTGGTAAAGTCAAAATTTGAATAATTATACTAAAGATTATAAATTTTTAAGTTTGTGTTTATTTAGTCTTTTAATTTTTTAAAGTTAATATAATCTCAAATATTTTATTTTGTGTCAAGTTTATTTTTTTTTTAGTTAAAAGGTTTAAAAATTTTAAAATTTATTTGATTTATTAAACTTAAATATTATATGGAATGAAATATTTTGTGTAGAGTAGATGGGTGAACATTAAAAAAATATATTTAAAATTTTAAAACTAAATTTGGATTAAATTGGTAATTTAATTTATTGGGTTTAAATACTCACGTGGGCTGGAAAATTTGATTGCTTTCGACATTCTTGGGCCAAGACCAAAGTTTCAAGAACAAAAGGTCAGGCCCAGTTTCAAAATCGACCATCAAAGGCCGTATCTAATATCTCCCTTTTAGAAACCCTAATTCGGCTGCAACCTCCGTCTCACCATCACTCTCTTCGAAGGTATGAATCTTGGTCCTTCTTGCCATTGCTGCTAATAGTTGCCTCTTTCTTCCTTCCTGCTTTTGGGTTTTCTTCTCCTTTTAATTGTTTCTTGTGTGACCAGGTTGATTATTCTGGTCCAGGATCTTCAGCAATGGCACCTAAAGGTTTGCCCGCATTTTGATTTTGTTTGAATGCGAGATGTTCGTTTATTTCAATTCCTACCTCCATTTGTTTCAATCGAAGTTAGGTGCCGTAAATACGTTCCCAGTATTCAAAACCTGGTTTCTGAAATCTACTTCTGCTCTGAACTACAAGAACTAGTGATTGGTATATGAGAGTAGGAAAAACAGAGAGGATTTAAATCCTGAATAAACTGAAAAGTCTAGATATTATTCCCTTTTAGGCTGTATCTTTTTCTTGCTTGATGCAAAAAAAAAAAAAAAAAAAAAAAAACATCATTTTGAAATTGTTTAGGAGTATTTTTTTTTTTTTTTTTTT
>NW_019272017.1:6150692-6151774 GCF_002738345.1 Cucurbita maxima | reverse complement strand
TTTAGGAGTTATTTTTTTTTTTTTTTTTTTTCATGTGCTTGATGTGTATTGAATGTACTCGTGGAATCTGAGCTTAATAAACAGCGCTGGGTAATTTTGAGCTTTGGATGCTCTGTTTCTGTCCTTAATTTAAGGGATTTTATCTCAATCTTTTGCAGCTGACAGTAGCAAAAAGGCTGATCCCAAGGCTCAAGCCTTGAAGACTGCCAAGGCAGTGAAGTCTGGTCCAACATTCAAGAAGAAGGCTAAGAAGATTAGAACATCAGTCACATTCCATAGGCCAAAGACATTGAAGAAGGATAGGAATCCTAAGTATCCCAGGATCAGTGCAACTCCAAGGAACAAGTTGGACCAGTATCAAATTCTCAAATATCCACTGACCACAGAATCTGCAATGAAGAAAATTGAGGATAATAACACCCTTGTTTTTATTGTTGACATTCGTGCCGACAAGAAAAAGATTAAGGATGCCGTGAAGAAGATGTATGACATTCAGACCAAGAAAGTGAACACTTTAATCAGGTATACATTGTTCATAAATTTCTATTTTAAAGTGTTCATCATCAGCTATAATCTAATGGTTGTTGGGGCCTGATTGTGCTTATCATTTGACTTCCATCTTCAATCCATGTACCAATTCTCTATTATTGATCCATTATGATGATGAATTATTGGATGCCCTAATGCATGATCCTACATTCTTCCTGGTACATAGGCCGGACGGAACGAAGAAGGCGTATGTTAGGTTAACTCCAGATTATGATGCTCTGGATGTGGCGAACAAGATTGGTATCATATAAACTGCAGAGCTTGAAGCTGCTAGTATTTTCATTGCAATTGTTACATGTTTAAATTTTGGAGAGCATTTTGCAGTAGGACCCACCCAAGTTTTATTTAGCTTTTTTTTAGTATGTATTGGTATTCGTTTGCTCAGAATACATGGAATGATGGATTTTTAATTCCGATAATTTTCTTTTTAGTTTGCTTCAGACTCCATTATGCCATTACTGAATTTTGGTCTTCACAGCTTCTTTTTGGTTTCTTAATTTATGGTATGCAAGTCTTTGGGGATCGGCATGTCC
>NW_019272017.1:6140692-6145692 GCF_002738345.1 Cucurbita maxima | reverse complement strand
TGGTCTAGTGGTAGAATAGTACCCTGCCACGGTACAGACCCGGGTTCGATTCCCGGCTGGTGCACCCTCGGTCTTGCTGTGAAGAATTTAGCTTTGCCTGTGATCAGGGTCGATCACTACCGTCCGATCTCCTGGCGAAAGCATAGCCTCATCCGAGCTTGACCTTTATTTTTAAATAATAATATGGCGAAATTTAAAATATCGCTAAACCTCAACGATCAACGATCAACAATCAAAAAAATTAAATTAATATATAAAACTCAAGCACCAGTGGTCTAGTGGTAGAATAGTACCTTGCCACGGTACAGACCTGGGTTCGATTCCTGGCTGGTGCACCCTCGATCTTGCTGTGAAGAATTTAGCTTTGTTTGTGATCAGGGTCAATCACTACCGTCCGATCTCCTGGCGAAAGCATAGCCTCATCCGAGCTTGACCTTTATTTTTAAATAATAATATGACGAAATTTAAAATATCGCTAAACCTCAACGATCAACGATCAACAATCAAAAAAATTAAATTAATATATAAAACTCAAGCACCAGTGGTCTAGTGGTAGAATAGTACCCTGCCACGGTACAGACCCGGGTTCGATTCCCGGCTGGTGCACCCTCGATCTTGCTGTGAAGAATTTAGCTTTGTTTGTGATCAGGGTCGATCACTACCGTCCGATCTCCTGGCGAAAGCATAGCCTCATCCGAGCTTGACCTTTATTTTTAAATAATAATATGACGAAATTTAAAATATCGCTAAACCTCAACGATCAACGATCAACAATCAAAAAAATTAAATTAAGATATAAAACTCAAGCACCAGTGGTCTAGTGGTAGAATAGTACCCTGCCACGGTACAGACTCGGGTTCGATTCCCGGCTGGTGCACCCGACTGGTGCACCCTCGGTCTTGTTGTGAAGAATTTAGCTTTGCCTGTGATCAGGGTTGATCACTACCGTCCGATCTCCTGGCGAAAGCATTGTGAAGAATTTAGCTTTGCCTGTGATCAGGGTTGATCACTACCGTCCGATCTCCTGGCGAAAGCATAGCCTCATCCGAGCTTGACTTTTATTTTTAAATAATAATATGGCGAAATTTAAAATATCGCTAAACCTCAACGATCAACGATCAACAATCAAAAAAAATTAAATTAATATATAAAACTCAAGCACCAGTGGTCTAGTGGTAGAATAGTACCCTGCCACGGTACAGACCCGGGTTCGATTCCCGGCTGGTGCACCCTCGATCTTGCTGTGAAGAATTTAGCGCCACGGTACAGACCCGGGTTCGATTCCCGGCTGGTGCACCCTCGATCTTGCTGTGAAGAATTTAGCTTTGTTTGTGATCAGGGTCGATCACTACCGTCCGATCTCCTGGCGAAAGCATAGCCTCATTCGAGCTTGACCTTTATTTTTAAATAATAATATGACGAAATTTAAAATATCGCTAAACCTCAACGATCAACGATCAACAATAAAAAAAATTAAATTAAGATATAAAACTCAAGCACCAGTGGTCTAGTGGTAGAATAGTACTCTGTCACGGTACAGACCCGGGTTCGATTCTCGGCTGGTGCACCCGGCTGGTGCACCCTTGGTCTTGTTGTGAAGAATTTAGCTTTGCCTGTGATCAGGGTCGATCACTACCGTCCGATCTCCTGGCGAAAGCATAGCCTCATCCAAGCTTGACCTTTATTTTTAAATAATAATATGGCGAAATTTAAAATATCGCTAAACCTCAACGATCAACGAATTTAAAATATCGCTAAACCTCAACGATCAACGATCAACAATCAAAAAAATTAAATTAATATATAAAACTCAAGCACCAGTGGTCTAGTGGTAGAATAGTACCCTGCCACGGTACAGACTCGGGTTCGATTCCCGGCTGGTGCACCCTCGGTCTTGCTGTGAAGAATTTAGCTTTGCCTGTGATCAGGGTCGATCACTACCGTCCGATCTCCTGGCGAAAGCATAGCCTCATCCGAGCTTGACCTTTATTTTTAAATAATAATATGACGAAATTTAAAATATCGCTAAACCTCAACGATCAACGATCAACAATCAAAAAAATTAAATTAATATATAAAACTCAAGCACCAGTGGTCTAGTGGTAGAATAGTACCCTGCCACGGTACAGACTCGGGTTCGATTCCCGGCTGGTGCACCCTCGATCTTGCTGTGAAGAATTTAGCTTTGTTTGTGATCAGGGTCGATCACTACCGTCCGATCTCCTGGCGAAAGCATAGCCTCATCCGAGCTTGACCTTTATTTTTAAATAATAATATGACGAAATTTAAAATATCGCTAAACCTCAACGATCAACAATCAAAAAAATTAAATTAAGATATAAAACTCAAGCACCAGTGGTCTAGTGGTAGAATAGTACCCTGCCACGGTACAGACCCGGATTCGATTCCCGGCTGGTGCACCCTCGGTCTTGCTGTGAAGAATTTAGCTTTGCCTGTGATTAGGGTCGATCACTACCGTCCGATCTCCTGGCGAAAGCATAGCCTCATCCGAGCTTGACCTTTATTTTTAAATAATAATATGGCGAAATTTAAAATATCGCTAAACCTCAACGATCAACGATCAACAATCAAAAAAATTAAATTAAGATATAAAACTCAAGCACCAGTGGTCTAGTGGTAGAATAGTACCCTGCCACGGTACAGACCCGGGTTCGATTCCCGGCTGGTGCACCCTCGGTCTTGCTGTGAAGAATTTAGCTTTGCCTGTGATCAGGGTCGATCACTACCGTCCGATCTCCTGGCGAAAGCATAGCCTCATCCGAGCTTGACCTTTATTTTTAAATAATAATATGGCGAAATTTAAAATATCGCTAAACCTCAACGATCAACGATCAACAATCTAAAAAATTAAATTAAGATATAAAACTCAAGCACCAGTGGTCTAGTGGTAGAATAGTACCCTGCCACGAAAAAATTAAATTAAGATATAAAACTCAAGCACCAGTGGTCTAGTGGTAGAATAGTACCCTGCCACGGTACAGACCCGGGTTTGATTCCCGACTGGTGCACCCTCGGTCTTGTTGTGAAGAATTTAGCTTTGCCTGTGATCAGGGTCGATCACTACCGTCCGATTTCCTGGCGAAAGCATAGCCTCATCCAAGCTTGACCTTTATTTTTAAATAATAATATGGCGAAATTTAAAATATCGCCAAACCTCAACGATCAACGATCAACAATCAAAAAAATTAAATTAAGATATAAAACTCAAGCACCAGTGAAACCTCAACGATCAACGATCAACAATCAAAAAAATTAAATTAAGATATAAAACTCAAGCACCAGTGGTCTAGTGGTAGAATAGTACCCTGCCACGGTACAGACCCGGGTTCGATTCCCGGCTGGTGCACCCTCGGTCTTGCTGTGAAGAATTTAGCTTTGCCTGTGATCAGGGTCGATCACTACCGTCCGATCTCCTGGCGAAAGCATAGCCTCATCCGAGCTTGACCTTTATTTTTAAATAATAATATGGCGAAATTTAAAATATCGCTAAACCTCAACGATCAACGATCAACAATCAAAAAAATTAAATTAATATATAAAACTCAAGCACCAGTGGTCTAGTGGTAGAATAGTACCCTGCCACGGTACAGACCCGGATTCGATTCCCGGTTGGTGCACCCTTGGTCTTGCTGTGAAGAATGTCCGTGATCAGGGTCGATCACTACCGTCCGATCTTCTGACGAAAGCATAGCTCTCATCTCCGAGCTTGACCTTTATTTTTAAGTAATAATATGGCAAAATTTAAAATATCGCTAAACCTCAACCATCAACAATCAGAACAATTAAATTAAGATATAAACCTCAGCCGCTGGAAATAGGTTTTAGTGGGTAAAATCGAACTCTCGAACTCGAATTTCAGTAGACCTTTCTGGTTTGCTTCTTTGGCTGATTTGATCTCTGCTTCCGTTTATGATTCTGCGACTGTGAACATGGTTTTGTCGAACAAAAAGTTGAAGCAGAAATTGAGAGAAAAGCTAGCCGAATCGTTAATTTCATCAGTCGCCGGAAAACACTCCAACGGTGATGCCATGGACCTAGATTGTCCAAGCGAGAGAAACGAAGAGAATCGGTTCTTTCGACAGCGTCGGATGGGAATAAGGATGAGAAGAAGGAAGATGAGGATCGGGGATTGGGAGAGATGAAGAGAGAGATGAAGAGGAAGCGAAACGAGAAAACGTGCGGTTGATGGGTTGGAAGAGGATAATGGGAAGGCCAAGAAGTTGAAGAAGAAGAAGAAGAGTAATAAGAAGGCAAAAAGTGGCGAGGAGGAGAAGGAGAAGCAGGGAGATGTAGATGGGAATGAAGTGAAAGGGCTGTTAGATAAAACCTGAGTTTTACCGTTTGACCATTCGACAAATCACGTCGAATGGATCACCAGAGTTTTAGAAGGGAGTGGCACAGATTTAGTTGGCCACTCTCCAGCCAATTTTAGAATTCTTTTTTACTTTAAATAGGAGTTTGTTCTGAACAAATAAAACCGCAGTCAGAGTTATTTTTCTCTCTCCTTTTTGTTACGCATTTTCTCAATTTCCTCTCACCGAAATTCTGTGAAAACCAACAAGTGGTATCAGAGCCAAGTTGAAGATCGGTGTATATCATTGCAGAGGAGCCAACCTATCAACAAACAAGTTGAATAGCTCAAGTGGTTAGAGCGTTGACCTAACATCACAAAGGTCTTAGGTTCGAGTAGAAGAAAATGCAAAGTGTAAAAACACACACATCGTGGGGCCCATCTCGGGCAGGCTCACTCACTCCTCCACGCCGTCGTCGTGTGCCGACATCTCCATCACCGCCGCCTCGAAGAGGGCGTCAAGTTATCGTTGAGCGGGTGATCAGGGAGACAACGACTGCCGTCGTTCAGTATCCAATATTGACAAAGTCCAATTATAACGAATGGATCTTGTTGATGCGCGTCAACCTACAAGCGCAAGGGTTATGGCATGCTGTTGAGCCAGAGGAAGGAGAAACGATTGAGTACC
>NW_019272017.1:5836098-6138443 GCF_002738345.1 Cucurbita maxima | reverse complement strand
TCATCAAAATTGATTACATCCGAACAGAGGAACAACTTGGAGACATCTTCACCAAGTCCCTGGCGCGGGTGAAATTTGAAGAACTACGCTCAAAGATCGGAGTTCAAATAGTAAGGTAGATATACTACAGGTTTTAGGAGGAGATTGTTAGATAAAACCTGAGTTTTACCGTTTTTCTTATTCACACGATTTCAGAAAATCGTGAGTTTGACCATTCGACAAATCACGTCGAATGGATCACCAGAGTTTTAGAAGGGAGTGGCACAGATTTAGCCAATTTTAGAATTCTTTTTTACTTTAAATAGGAGTTTGTTCTGAACAAATAAAACAACCTGAACGCAGTCAGAGTTATTTTTCTCTCTCCTTTTTGTTACGCATTTTCTCAATTTCCTCTCACCGAAATTCTGTGAAAACCAACAAGGGCAGCTTGAAGAAACTCAGAATAATATAGGCAGGTAGTTCATGTTCATCTGTTATATATCTCAGTAGCTTAGCATTTCCTTTCGAACTCTTAGATTGAATGACATTGATGAACTATGATTAATTCATTAAGAAGTTTTCTGGAAATGGTTTGTCTGTGGTTATTTACTGTCAATGCTCGAGGAGGAAGAAACTGTATTACTAATATGAAATTGTTGATTAGGGAATGGCTTGTGCTTGATGAAGCTTCAAATCTCTTTCTCTTGTGTTAGTTCCTTTGAAGATATTGCGTACACAACAATGCCTAAAGAGCTAATTATGTGTTTAATATACTGATCTGAGGAATTTGTAATGGTATCATGTCATAGTCCAATCTGTGTTATCCAGATTGATAGATGCATTAGTGCTGCCCCCTCCCTCCTTTTTGATCACATAAATTTACTTGTGTTCTTGCAATATTCCCCAGTGAAGAAAGTGAAAATGTGGCTACAAAAGTGTATGTTGGAGGCATTCCATATTATTCAACTGAGGACGATATTTGTAGTTTTTTTGAAAGCTGTGGCACTATTACCGAAGTTGATTGTATGTAGTTTCCAGAGAGTGGAAACTTCAGAGGCATTGCAATATTAAGTTTCAAGGTATGGTAATCTGATTAATATGAACTTTCATTCCTCTTGGTAGGTAATATCAATCAACTCTTGAAGATGGTTCATGATTTATACTTCGTTCTAAGATCATAGTCTGACTGAGAGTGAATGAGTGGATGTGTTGGGTCCTTTTTGAAGTTAATTGAGGTTAGAAAATGCGGATTTATAAGGCATTATGACACTAAGATTTTCAAAGTTTAGCCAAGGACCAAGACGTATATGAACATTATTAAAGAATATTCATATGAGCATCCAATTAGCCTTCTCACGCTAAATAGTATATAGCATATCATCTTGTAAGTCTGCTTCATTTGGCTTTTTAAGCTAGGATCAGTCAAGATTCCATCGCTGTTGAAAAGAGTATCAAATATTACTGGTGTGTTCTTCTTTGTAATAGAAATAGTTACCAGAGTTATGTTGGGGCTGGTGAGGGGATTTCAATTTTACTGAATTTTGGATTTCTGGAGGTCAGATTTCTTTGGTTTTTGAGTTACCTTACCACTGTTTACCATTTGCAGACAGAAGCTGCAGCAAAACGAGCACTAGCCATGGATGGAGCTGACATGTGAGAATATGAACAATTTGATCTCATGTCGCCATTATACTTTCTTTCCCTTTCCATCATCTTATTACAAATTATTTTTTATGTAGGGGGTGCTTCTTCCTTTTAGTACAGCCCTACAAGGGAACTCGAACGAGTAAAGCAGTCGATTTCTCTCTGGGAATCGTGGAAGGCTACAACAGAATCTATCTGGGGAATCTGTTGTGGGATGTAACTGAGGATGATCTGAAGAAACTCCTCGCTCACTGTAACATTGCATCAATACGTTTTGGCATGGACAAGGAGACCGGGGAGTTTCGTGGCTATGCCCATGTGGATTTCGCTGACAGCGTCTCGTTAAAAACGGCACTCAAGTTAGACCAGGAAACAATTCATGGCAGACCTGTCAAGATAAGATGTGCAGTTCCAAAGAAAGGAACAGAAAGAGGAGGAGGAGAAGCAGCAGCAGCAGAAACAGAAACACATCCAGAAACGCAAGCAAAACCTGTGCCTGAAATGAAGGAAGCTGAAACTGGATTAAGCTCTAAAAGTGGTAAGATAAGATGAAGAACATGCTACGAATGTGGTGAAAAAGGCCATCTTTCTTCCAACTGCCCAAAGAAGCTGCTTGCGGATTCAATTGCAAGTTAGTATAATGAATGCCCTCTCTTTGTTTCTTGTGTGCAGTAAAATTGGACTGTTGAGATTTTTTCTTGCATTGTATGCTATTGTAATCTGATGATTTGAATCACTTACAGAAAGGTTAATATAATCTAATCTGGCTTGGAAAAGTATATTTATACAAATTCAGATTATTCTTTCANTTATTGCCATCTTTTTTTTTTTTTTTTTTTTTTTTTTTTTTTTTTTTTTCATTTTGAGTCCAAAATAGTGTGTTTTAGGAACTTCGTTTCTTCATTTCGAACTCGGGCTAGATCAAGTAAGGACAAGTTTAGAATGATTTTCTAAGTGTTTATAGTTTTATGAATTGCATGTTTAAATGTGTTATTTTGTGCAACTATATTTAAATTATCCACATAGTTGAAACTTCATCCATCTCATCGTGGGGTACGAAAGTTGTCAAAAAAAAAAAAAAAAAAATGCTGTTTTTCCTCTGGATCTCTACATTCTACTTGGGAACCACGACTCTACACAATGGTATGGTATTGTTGCTCACTTTAAGTATAAGCTCTCGTGACTTTTCTTTTGGTTTCTTCCAAGGATCTCATACCATTGAGATATATTCCTTACTCATAAACTCATGATAACCCCTTAATCACTCGATGGGAAACTCTTTTTTCAAAAATCCTCAACCTTACACAATCCATTTCTCTGTGCCATTCACCATATTTTGATGGGAAATTTGTAAGAAAATTGCATAGTTCTAGCGAAACTATGAAAGTTAATATGTGAATTCTGAATAAGTGTTAAAACTCCGAAAAATTTTGTTATTCAATTTTTGACATGAAATAAAATGATATACAAAATCTAAAATATAAAAAAGAAAAGAAAATAAATATGATATAGATAATCATCTACAAAAATTAGTTCAACCAAAGAATATCAAATGTCCCCTCCATTAATATAGGCCTTAATATATATTTGAAATTCAAATCAAATACAATTTAATTTTAAAATTTTGGTGGGTAAATAACTTTTTTTGATTTTTTTTTAAAAAACAAATTTCATATAAAATAAAATCTTTGAATAGTATAATCCTTAAGAATAAATCATGTCTGTAATTTTAAATCTCTATCTCGTTCAAAAATATATATTTTTTATTTTAAAAATTAAGAATATCAAATAAGAAAATGGAGATTTAAACTCTCGGGTCTCGGGTTTGAAATGTCTGATAGATAATAATAAATAATTTCAAATTCACAACCTTTATGATATCACAATGTATAAAATCCCAATTATTAGAATGTAGGGTGTTTGAATTTGATAATCATTTAGATTAGATCAAGATTAAACAATAAAAGGGAAAAATTAGAAAAAGGAAAGGAAACATTTTTTTTTATATATTTTATATTTTTTCACGATTTGTTGGGCAACATTGTCCTTCCCTCAACATGATGAATTGGCCAATGCGTCACTTCTCTTTCTTTTTTACAACTTCCATTGCCTTCCTCTAAACTTCTATTCCATCTTCTTCCATTCATCATTGCATGCTTTGGAATCAAAACCAGAGGAAATACACACATACCCATCAATACCCATCATGTCTTTTTAACCCAAATACTTGAACCACTCCTTTCCTTCTGAGTTATTGTTTCATAAATTTCGAATTTGAGCGTTTTCTTTATGAGAATTCTATCGTATTCTTCGATTCTCTTGGTGGGTTCTTGTGGGTGTTTCTTCTTTTGCCTCATCTTTGCTTCTTTTTCGAGTTTCGAATGGGACCCATTAGAGGGTTCAAGAGGAAGAAGCAGAAGAAGGCACAGAAAAAGGTTCAGCAATACGTCTTCGCTGCTGCTTCACTGTCGTTTCAGCCACAGCCCTTGGATTGGTGGGATGAGTTCTCACAGAGGATTACTGGTAAACCATTTTTCGCTTCTCTTCTACTGGAATTTGTGCATTGTTATTGCTCTTAGTTGCTTTCTGTTTATTGAGTCTCTCCATTGAATTCTTTTGGTGTTTGGTGAGCTTTTTGGACGGTGGTGGAATGTAGTGTTTTATAATCATATATCTTTGATGCCTGCAATTATAGACCCGTGATATGTTCCTAATAACATTGAGAGGGTTAGAAGGGGCAGCCTGTTGAAGTGATCCTATGGGCATGGAGATGGATCAAATCTGTTTAGCAGCAGATTTTAGCTTAGATATGTTAGTTCACTTGATAATTGATGTGTACAAGTTGTGGCTACTCACTTAGCTGGTTTATAGAGTGTGTAACTGTGTTGTGTTCTGATGTTCTTCTTTTTCTCATTGAATTGTTGAAATATTAATTATTTCTTAGCTGCTCCTACTTTTTGGTACTTTTTTGAGCCCAATCTCACCACTGGTAGATATTGTCCTCTTTAGACATTTCCTTTTGGGGTTCCCCTCAAAGTTTTTAAAACGTGTCTGCTAGGGTGTCTACACCCTTATAAAGAATACTTTAAACCCCTCTCCAACCGATATGGGATCTCACAATCCACCCCCTTCAGGGTCCAACGTCCTTGCTGACACTTGTTCCCCTCTCCCACCCCCTTTAGGGCCCAGTGTTCTCGCTGGCACTCGGTCCCCTCTCCAATCAATGTGAGATCTCACATTTTGTCTCAGCATTGTTGACAATAAACATCTTTAGAGAACCGAGTCCAATGTGATCCAAAACTCTCGTACTCTTCTTTGTTGATTCGTATTAAAGATATCACTCTGAATATTGTACATCGAAGTTAGAATCCTGTCATCTGTTGACATTTGTAAGAAGGCAGTGTCTGAGAAATGGAAGAATGACTATGAAAGTAATAAAGTACATAATACAGAGAAGAAGGGCGGGGGATGAACAGTATTCAACTTCAAGTACGTGTTTTTTATGGTCTGCTGTTGTTTATGCATAGAAATGGAAGGATGACTATAAATATCTTGATCTGGTTGTTTTAGAGGCATCTTGGAAACGGGTATGTTTAAGTTTCGATTCGAGTCAATGTAGTAATGCTACGATGCATAAAAGTTCATAGAAAATGGATCTCTTCTAGGTGTTAAGATTTGTTTCAACCTACTGATATGGCTAAGTGCTCAATATTTGATTTTGGTATTCCAGAGGACCTAACAACATGATCAAAGTGGATAGGTTTTGTTGGATATCAGTTCTATTTTCATATTCCATGGTTCTGAAATGTTGGGTACACATTTAGCAGTTTCTTTGTTCTGGCCATGATCATATATGATGCAACAAGTAAATATTTACTTTTGGCTTAAAATTAAAGGATTCGACTAAATGTGTGGATGAATGTGTAACTGCTCAAGCTCACTGTAGCATATATTGTCCTTTTTAAAACGTGTATGTTAGGGAGAGGTTTCCACATTCTTATAAAGAATGTTTCGTTTCCCTCTCCAATCAATGTGGGGTCTCACAATCCACTTCCCTTGGGAGCCCAACATCCTCGCTGACACACCATTCAGTGCTTGACACTGATACTATTTGTAACAGCTCAAGCCCACTAGCAGATATTATCTTCGTTGAGTTTTTCCTTTCGAGCTTCTCCTCAAAGTTTTAAAACGCGTCTATTAGAGAGAGGTTTTCACACCCTTATAAAGAATGTTTTGTTCCCCTCTCTAACCAATGTGGGATCTCACAATCCACCCCATTGGGAGCCCAACATCCTCGTTGGCACACCTCCCGGTGCCTGGCTCTGATACTATTTGTAATAGCCCAACCCCAATCCTCTTTGGGTTTTTCCTTCTGGGCTCCCCTCAAAGTTTTAAAACGTTTCTTTTAGGGAGAGGTTTCCACACCCTTGTAAAGTATGTTTTGTTCCCCTCTCCAACCAATGTAAGATCTCACACAACGAACTCGTCGAATTCTATCGTCGCATAGAGTATAAGTACAGAAGGAATTCTGGCTTTATGCTCACAAAATTTTAGTTTATCTTTGTTTGGTGATGAATGAGTTGGATATATTGATCTGATATTAGTGAGTCTAACTAATAATGTCACTTGTTATATCTTTACTGTGAGTTCTCTCTCTTTCTATCTGTCATATCTGAAAAGGTGCAATGCCTTTTCTTAGGAGCAGAACATTTGCAGCAGGGACTGATTATGAGTTTTATCCTTGTTTTTGCCTCCAATCAGGACCATTATCTCAGTCCAAGAACACAAAATTTGAGTCAGTTTTCAAAATTTCAAGAAAAACATTCAGCTATATCTGTTCTCTTGTTAAGGAAGCTATGATGGCTAAAACTTCAAATTTTACCGACTTAAACGGCAAGCCTTTGTCTCTAAACGACCAAGTCGCTGTTGCTCTTAGGCGACTTTGCTCCGGTGAATCATTATCAAATATCGGTGACTCGTTTGGAATGAATCAATCATCAGTTTCTCAAATAACATGGCGTTTTGTAGAGGCGATGGAAGAGAAAGGCATCCGCCATCTCTCGTGGCCTTCAACAGAAGAAGATATGGATCAGATAAAGTCCAAGTTCAAGAAAATCAGAGGTCTACCTAATTGTTGCGGTGTAATCGAAACGACGCACATTATGATGACTTTGCCAACGACAGAATCTGCAAATGGCGTCTGGCTTGATCGTGAGAAAAACTGCAGCATGATCTTGCAAGTGATTGTAGATCCAGAAATGAGATTCTGTGACATCATAACAGGTTGGCCAGGAAGCTTAAGCGACGCACTCGTGCTTGAAAGCTCAGGTTTTTTCAAACGTTCACAAGATGGCGAGCGGTTGAACGGCAAGAAGATGAAGCTCTCAGAAAGTTCAGAACTTGGAGAGTATATTATAGGAGACTCTGGCTTTCCACTGTTGCCATGGCTACTGACCCCTTACCAAGGGAAAGGCCTTGCAGATTACCAGACTGAGTTCAATAAGCGCCATTTCAGTACCCGGTTGGTGGCTCAAAGGGCATTGACAAGGTTGAAAGAGATGTGGAAGATCATTAAAGGGATAATGTGGAAGCCTGATAAACATAAGCTACCAAGGATCATTCTTGTTTGCTGCTTACTTCACAATATAATGATCGATATGGAGGACGAGATGCAAGACGAAATGCCGTTGTCTCATCATCACGATCCGAGTTACCGACAACAAAGTTGCAAATTCGTTGACAATACTGCTTCGATCACGAGGGAGAAACTTTCCATGTACTTATCTGAAAAGTTAACACCCTAAGAGAATCTGGTCGTGCACGAAAACATTCTTTTTTTTCTTTTTCTTTTTGATAGATTGATCTGTGCTGCTGTTTATTCAAATGGCCCAAATTGTTGTTCACTCATTTAGATGCTATTGATATTTCATTATAGATATCTCTGGTGATTATATTGTCTGCTAAATCTAAACAGATAGATACCCAGTTTCCTTTTCTACAAACATTATGCTGAACTGTTGGGAACTTTGAGCTGAAGAAATTTCACCTTCACAACTGTTCTTTGCTCCTCTGATAATATGTTTATAATTTTCACTTTCATCCTGCTTGTGTTTACAAGGTTCTGATCTGTTTATTTTCTGTATCCACATTTTTCTATATATGAATGTGTTACTCAAAGTGTTAGCTTTTCGGGACGATATTAGCTACTTAAGTTGTGTTTGGATTGACAATTTTATGTTTTCGATCGAGGTACTCTGTTAAGTTTTATGTGTATACATGGGTTGGAAATTTGGACCTCTAACACATGTATGTATAATCCAACCTCCGGCATGTGGGTTGGGAGGGTCAATGCCTCGATTGAACTCAGATGAATAGATGTTTGGGATGTATGAGATTATGAACAAAATGTGGGCCCGTTCTCGATTGCATGACTGAGTGAGTTGCGACGTTGCATTGAGAGACCTTAGCCTCGAGTATAGGTAAGGTTGAGCCGAATGACTTGGCCTAGTGTAGAGGTAAGGTAAGTAGGTTGTGTCGCAGACCATTGAACATGCACGCGCAGGCGATGTGTGTGGCCGAACAAACTTGGATTCCACACAAGTGATGTTCGATTTGGGAAGACAAATCTTGCCTAAGGTTCGACAAAGCCATAAAACAGGGCGAAATATGAAAATGAGGTTTGGGTTCTCCTCAAAGCTTTACGTGAGTGTGTCAATATCACAATGCGGCACGATTGAAAAAGTACGACCCGTAAAAATATTATTGTATTGATAACTATCTATCAAATTAAAAAAAGAAAAAAAAAATATTAGTCAGATTTTCATTATAAGGTTTAAGTTTTTCAATATTGTCATAATTTCTTCATCTAAACATTGAAATAATTATGAAAAATTATGCGATTAAATTATGAGATAAATAATATTTCTCTCATCAACTAATAATAATAAATAAACATAGAGAAATCTTAAATTATAAATTTTAAGATTGTTTTCAAGCTATTAATTTTTTTTTTTTTTTTTTTTTTTTGTCGATATATCAGAATTTTCATCAATATTTTCACATGTTTATAAACTCGACATCAACATAAGAGGTGAAAGGTGAATTGATATTTCCATTTATCGTAAAAAAAAAATAAAAAAAATTGATGTAACATAAGAAAAAAGAAATATCACTAATGTAAATATAATTTGAATAATAATATGTAAAATATTTATTTATTAATTTAAATATATTAGTTGTTTCTAACAGGTAAGTTATTAAATTCATAAATAATAATAATTATTATTGTTATTAACCTTTTTTTGGCGCGAGATGAGGCAGGGATTAGGGGAGGAATAGACTGAGGCTGCGGAGATATTTTTTGTGATGAATGGAAATGGAAGTGTTGCATTTGACGGAAGACGAGAAATTCATGTCCGCCGGACTCCATTGCCAGTAAACCCCTTTTCTTTTTCCGCATTTTGCTTTGATAATACTAATTGCTCACTTGAATCATGCTTGAAATTTCGCGTTTAGGCTTCGTAATCGTTGGAATTTCGTGCCGATTCTTTTGTATTATAGTCAATCCCCTATGGTACGATTTGGTAATCGTCCTAAAATACCGCCAATGTCCAATTTCCAATTGCCTTTTGAAGTTCGCGCAAAACAGGAACTGGATTTTCTTTGTTTGAATATCACAAGTGATTTCTTTCCTGAATTAAATCATCCACCACTTTTCTCGTTTATCTCGTGTTTAAATCCCCAATTATGATGATAAGATCGCTTCCTTCTAGGTGCGGTATCAAGAAATCAGCAGGAAAGTGCACAGAAATAACCTTTGTAGTTAGTTCCATTTATACTAAGCAACAATTTCCGTAGTGGAGGGACAAATTTTGTTGCTATCAATCTGAACAGAAACAAGAACTACGCGTTGCATGAACATTTGACCATCTTTTTGTTGAACTACAGGGGAGAAGTTTGAATGCATGGTTTTGTGTTACAGCCATGTCCTGATAGTGTGGCGGCAAGTTGTTGGGTTGATGATTCATAATGGAGCTTTTCTTGTTTGACTTTGCAGTTCAAGGAAGGATGGCGTTCTTCAATTCCTACTGAACTTTTGTATTATATGCTGACTATTTGGGGTCCGTACATCACAGGTGAGGAAACTAAGCTGTTAGAATTAGTTTTATTTCGTGGAAGCTACGGAGCTTTAGATTTTCAAAGTGAAAACCAAACTTAGAAATGGTTATGCTTATGCTTATGCTTATGCCTTGTGCTATTATGGGAGCTTGGAAACTCTATATTTGGCCCCTAAGACTAAGAACTAAGAACTTTCCTTAGTCTAATAGTAAATTTAGAGTGGACCTCTTGCATTTATTTCTGATAGGTTTGTTTATCAAAAGCTACTTTTGGCCTTTGGGCCATCCAAAGTGTCACAGACAAAAACAAATCTGTTCTGGTTAGATATATGATTGAGTTTTCAATTTTGTTTATCATGTTTGTACCATTTTGTCAATTTCTGGACTTTTGAATCATTAAAGACAAAATTGAAAAATGGTGTGAAGGACTTAATTATGGGTGAAGTCTTGTGGTTTTCTAAACTAAGTAGCTTTTCTTTCAATCATTTCGAAATTGTAGGCATGTGCTGGACCATGTTCATGTACTGGGAAGTAGTATATGGCTGTGGTTGTGAAATCTGTCTCTTTTGTAATGGGAACTTAACAACAAATTTACAATTACCATTGCCATATTGGTCTTATTGTTTGCCCAATTAGAAAATTCCCTGAAGGTGGCTAAATTGTTTAACGCCATGGACTTTTGGTTTCTGTTTGTGTGAACTAGTAGTTTAAAAAAGCAGCAGCCCTTTTTGTTTGTTCTTTGTTTGTTCTTACTGTTTTCCAGGTCTGCTGCTTAACAACCCAGAATTTATATTTCAGATGCAAAACCATCCAACATCTATTCTCCTATCAACATCAGCGGTATTATGCTGAAGATCTCGAGACACCTGGTCAAATAGGTAATAATAATTCTGGTCTTTCTATTTGATGTAAATGGTTGCCTCTGTTTAAGTAGGAGTGTGAGATCCCATGTTGGTTGGAGAGGGGAATGAAATATTTCTTATAAGGGTGTGGAAATCTCTCTCTAATCGTGAGGCTGACTGCAATACGTAACAGACTAAAGTGAATATCGGCTAGCGGTGGGCTTGGACTGTTAAAAATGGTATCAGAGTTAGACACTAGATGGTGTGCCAACAAGTACACGCCTCAAAGGGGGTGGATTGTGAGATCCCAAATTGGTTGGAAAGAAGAACGAAGCATTCCTTATAGGGGTGTGGAAACCTCTTCTTAGCATACACATTTTAAAATTGTGAAGCTGATGGTGATATATAATGGGCAAAAGCAAACAACATCTGCTATCGGTAAACTTGTAAAGGGAGAGTTGAATTACAATTCGGACTCCATTTGTCATTTGAGGGAATCATGAAGATGTCATTCAGGCCTTGTAACAGTTGAGTTTGGCTAATGGGAAATGAAAGCTGCACTTGATAAACTCTTAATCTAGTGGTAAATGACACTAAAAGTCGTTACTTGCTTAAGTCAATGCATATTTCTCACCAAGCCACCAATAAATAAGATGAGAATAATATGAAGTGGACTATTCCTAATCTTGCTGATGATCATGGAGTTGACTTTTTTAGAGCATCACGTCTTTTTACCTCTACGCCATGGTACTCATCAGGTAATACGACAATACTTGACGAGTACTATGGCATAGAGGTAAAAAGATTTGAAATATCAGTATGTCTTCAAAATATACAGCGAAAAGATTAACGAATACTTTATTGTTTTTTGCAAAAGTTAATTAGAAGCTAGCCCAATGCAGTCGATAATTAAAATTTTGACATTTACAAGTATAATAACTATACTTAAAAGTCTCAAATTACGAAATTAAAACTCGAGAGTTCCAATTAGAAAATTTGAAAGACAAAATTGAGAGATTGGAGTCCAAAAAGCTATCAATTTAAAGGATCTTTAGTTGAATCTTTTGCTTATTCTATATAATTAGCAAATAATTGAATCAATTAATGCGTTTGGAAAATTTTAAATCAAAGATTTTAAGATATTAAAAAAAAAAAATCCAGGATGATTTTCTGTTTTAATATGGAAAGATTTTCAAGTATAAAGTCAACACACGTGTGAGAGCCTACTTTTGGATATTAAAATTGGCAAGAAAGTCAACTAGAGATTAGTAATTTTTTAAGTCTAATTTATAATTAATGGGCAATTGTTTTTTTTTTTAAATATTTTAATGAGGTGATGTATGTATTAACAATATTTTCTAAAATTATTATTTTATTAATATTTATTACATTAATTATTATAGAAATGGAGGAGGTGAATCCAGTCTTGAATGTAACACTTTCCAATATTTTCTTTGCGTATTTTATAATCTTCATAATATTATTAATTTTCCGCTTTCAATTTCAAAGCTTTTCCACTTTACCCACCAAAAAATAATCTCCTTTTAATTAAAGTGTAAATCAATCCACAAAATTTTAAAATAATTAGTGTTCCGCCAATCCGGTCTCGACAGATGGCGTAACCCTATTGGCTATGACTAATAATGGAATTTCAAACAATTTCATTTTGAGAATGTCTCGAGTTAGGTTGTCGTGCATCCTAAAGTTAGGCCATTTCCCGTTGTGTCCTACGGGATTTTGTTTTTCCAATTTATTTTTTCAATCAAAATTTCAAATTTAATTATATATATATATATATACTTATTATTGTAAATATTTTTTAAAGATATAATTAGGCATAATTGATTAGTGCAATTAAGCTGTATTAGTTTCTTCATTTATTTTAAATATTAGGTATCAATTATGTTACCCTAATTAACCTTCCTTCGATAATCAAATTAAACTAGTCTCAATTAAATAAAATAACTTTAAAATCAAACATAGTTCGGTACATAAGACGTTCAAAAGTCGTTCGTCTCTATTGAACTCTATTATTTTATGTAAATATAAATATTGATTTTATTAATTTTATTTATGGGCTTTTTAAAAATAAACACTTCATTATTTTATTATTATTCTTAATTTTATGTGAATGAGATTTTTATTAGTTAATATAAAATTTTCTGCTAAATTAATTTAATGGCTTTGTTTTGTTAACATAACAATGGATAAGTTAAAAAAAAAAAAAAAAAAAAAAATTGTATACAAAATTTGAATTTATTTGTTTTTTTTTTCCTGTATTTAAAATTTATATTTAATAGTAAATTTATCATCTACTTACAATTTTTTATATAAAAAACATAGTCAAAATTTAGAAATTGAGGGAAAATGTAATTGAAAAATTTTGGTTTTTTTGAAAATAAATTGTAGATATAAGTACTTAATTAATTTATTAAAAAAATAAAAAAATTAATATAGATTATTTTAATATAATTCATTATTGTTGAACTATTTGAATATAAATTAATGGATAATATGGTTTAATTTCTATTATCCTAATTATTGATCTATAGATAAATGTATCTCTTATAAGGGTATATTGGTCTTCTTGGCACATATATTTCCGATATAAATAGATTTTTGGTCGTGTTTCTATAGGGAAATGAAAGAAATGTATGTCTTGTTGGTATAAATAGTAACTTTGATTTCCTTTAGTCCTTTCTTAGTCATTTCATTATCAAGATCACTCTTATTTAAATGTAGTCTCGATTCATTCATGTATACCTCTTTTACTAAAGTTTCACAAAAAAAATACGTTTATAATCTTCTAATTTGAAAATTAAATTACGTAATTGATTTAATAAATAAATAATTAAAATGAAAAAAAAAAAAAAAGATTGGGCAAGAGGAAAAGGGTTTGTTTTTGTTGGCGTAGGTGTGTATGGAGTCTTGTGCTACCATATACAATTTACCAATTAATTTGACAATTTATAGATTCAACTACCCTTATATTCATATTCCTCCTCTTTTAAATCAAATATATACCCAAAAAAACAATTAATTGATTAATTACTTTTTTCCCAAAAGACAAAAAAACATTGGAATATATATTTCACTAAATTATGTGTCACTACTTATTTGGGCTGATTTAATTATTAAAATATTTAATTTCATTTTTTAATATTGGCTAATTTTAAAATATATATATATATATATATATAGCTAAAGCTTTGCAAACATTTCTGTTTTTTTTTTTTAAGAAAAATCATTAATTATTATGAAAGTCTTTCGAGTTGTTATTAACAACGAAAATCAAAATTAATTAAGTCTCTAGTTATTATTACCCACTTAGCCTTATAAATTGAGTCAGTCGAGTGACTAATGTTTATTAATATTTCCGTTAATTTTGAGGGGAAAAAAAACAAGTTTATACGACGATTAATTAAAAAAAACTTAGAAACTGATTTTTTTAAAAAAAGAAATTAAAACCATTTAGCAGTTTTTTTTCTCTGTTTTGTTAAATTCACTGTTTCATGTATTAATTATTAGTCGAGATTGATGATTCTCGGAAACAAAATCCTAATTAAATAATAGATCTTAAATATTAGAAATGCTAAAGTTGTGAAATTCTGTATACATGCAATGTAATTGAAGAAGAAAGATGAAAAAATTGATTGTTCAATGGAATTATTTCTTGAAATTAATATGGACTTAAAAGTATAATGATAGAATAACAAAATTTACCGAACACCACAATGAATTAAAATTGATTTCTAAGAGATCGTGAAATGATCGCAAACCAAATTAATTGAATTATACGCTTTAATCGCCTCTGGATTTGAAATGCTTGAGCTTAGATCAATGGAGAGATAAGCCAAACTGATGTAAAGCAGATTTTCACATGAGTTATCGATGATATTGAGAAATCGAACGCAACAGAGATTGAATTGACGCATATGAAGATCTGGATTTATGTATGTACTATATGTTGTGAACGAACAAAGAGATCAAGATTACAGTATCAAAAAGGAAAAAGAAAACGCAAAAACTAGTTTAACTCATCGTGTTCGATCTGATTGATTATGAACTCCAATTCAGAAGAAACAATCAACCATGGAAATACCCTTTCCAAGCTGAAGAAACTGTTTATCGTTCTCGGACGGAGTCAAATTCAGATCCAAGCACAGAATCCTTCCACCGCCGTTCGTCTTCTTCACCACAGGCGGTTGAGAACGCGGTGGATGAGATAAACTACTCGGATGATTTGTAAGTCGAGCGTGATCGGTCAACAGCGTCGTAGCTCTATGTCTCCTCATATGTCCACCAAGCGCTTGACCAATCGCGAATTCCAATCCACAGATACTGCACTCATGCGTCTTCGGCTTGGTTGGAGATCCTTGTGATGAAGATCCATCGGAGTTTCCACCGTCTGGTCCTACAATTCGCGGCTTCTTGTGACTGGCGCGGTGGCCACCGAGCGCCTGAAACGACGGAAACTGCCGATTGCACGTCTTGCACTCGAAAACACGATTCGGTGAAGACGACAAAGACGATTCGAAATCTGTAGTAGTAGACGCGCTGCTACGAGAAAGTAGCATCAAGCAGTTCGCCATGGTTGTTATGCTCTCAAGATCTCTCTCTCTCTTCATGATGATGGAAGGAAATGTATTCTCTCTCTCTCTCTCTGTCTTCGTGAAGAAGGTGGAAACGGAAATGGCGTCTTCGTTTCGATTGAGTGAAGGAATAGAGTTTTGAACCGGATTGGTTGTGTTTATATTTATATACGTGAGGAGAGAAGAGGGGGGGAATAAGTTGACATTTTAGAATGACAGTTGTGCCCTCGGTTTCTTGTACCAGAAGTAAGACGGGATACTGGAAAAGTTGGGAATTAAAAAAATTGGCAAATGATAAACCGAGTAAGGACAGTTTTGTCATTTGAGTGAAAAGAGATAAAATGTACGCGTTAGCATGAGAACATAACCGCGTGGCTGAGTTCACACGCTCTTTCTACTGAGTGAGTAGCCGAGTTCCTTTCTTCTTCTTCTTTTTTTCTGTATTTTTCTTTCTTTTGTTGTGATTCAATCCTTCTAGAAGATTCCAACTCTTTCATCATGCAATGACATAATAATAATAATAATAATAAATCCAACATTATACCTTTAGAGGTAAAAAAAAAAAAAAAAAAAAAAAAAAAAAAAAAAAAAAAAAAAAAAAAAAAAAAAAAAAAAAAAAAAAAATCTAACCCACGACTAGCATATAACTTATCATTGTCAGCCTCCCAATTTCAAAATGTGTCTACTACAGACAAGTTTCTTTTCATTCCCATTTTGAAAGATTATGGGATCTCACAATCCACCCTCTTGAAGACTCAATGTCCTTGCTAGCACAACAGATGTTGTCTAATTTAGTCCGTTACGTATCGTCGTCAACCTCAGTTTAAAAATGCGTTTATAGAAGAGAGGCTTTCATACTATTATAAAAAATATTTCGTTCTTCTCTCTAACCAATGTAAGATCTTGCCGTAGTGACAGGGGAGATTTTTTACTTATATTTTTGTTATTATTTATTTCTTGTATTTTTATTGGGAGAAAACAAAATTAATGATTAGAAGTCTCTAAAAATTCATTTTATTTTGCAAATTTAGTCGTTCATCTATAAAGAGGCTCTATAAAAGGGTTTAGGGATAGGGTGTGTGACCAATAAAATTTAACCAATCAACATTTTTCTTTTTCTTTTTTTATTTATTATTTTTTTATTTTTTGAAACCACTCAACATTTAATTAAATTAAATTAAAAAAAAACGTTACTATTAAGCATTCATTTAATAACGATGTTGATTTTTATTTTTTATACATTATTCAAAAAGATTAATAATTGAGGTTCAATAACACTCTAAAATAATTTTCACCCAAGGCAGGACATCCAACATCAACTCACAATGCCTCAAACGCCACCAAACCAAGGTTCATCTCGTGTAGTGATTGTGGACTCATACAAAGGAGTAGACGTTTGATGTATCAGACTCGACCCAACGAAAGGCTCAACCCAACTAGATAAGAATGTACCAAACCAAGGCGGTAAAAATAACCGAAAAAAATGTTTAAATTCAATTTTTATTTTAAAATTTGACAACGAACATATATTTGCTTAAATTTCTACACGTAACTCTTTTTGTTTATTAAACTCAAACATTGATTGTTTATTTATCCTCTTTTATTACTAAATAGGGAGTTTTATTATTAATTACATAAGAACTCATTTGGTCATAATTAAAACAAAGAGAATTTACAATGAACAAAAGAGGTGAACACGGCAAGTAAAACGCGGAGTTTAATGAAGGTTGACCGTTGTACAACTTGTACTTAGCCACTTATGGCGCGCCAGCCGCCAACCAAAAAAATTAAATAAAATATTTCAAAAATTACAAAAGTGGGGACCATCCGTATTTTTCTTTTAAAAGTTAATGCTTACGTGTACGGTTTTCCGATGACTGGTCTATCCAAGTCAACATAGTGACGTGGGGCGTGTGCTGAACACCACGTGCCAAATTCCGATTGGCAAGGCATAATTTCTAGGAAACTTCCTCTTCTTTCAATCTCAAATATTTAATTTCTTTTTTTTTTAATTATTAATGTCAATTTTGGAAATTGACAAAAGAGAGCTTATATAGAAAGATGTGCGTATTATCAATTTTTTTTTTTTTTTTTTAAAGTCTAGTATTTATTTTTTTTATAAAAATAAAATATTCATATAGGAAATTTGTGAGATAAATGCAAATACTTTATGTGGCATTTATAGGTTGTTGGTTGAATGTGTCCAATCAAAGGAAGATGGCAACATACTTGGGTCAAATTATGAAGAGTCCTTGAAAGCGGATCTTGTAATTGGTGGTTGAACCGTTAGGTTACTCGAGGAGTCCTACTCCGTGCGGAGGAGGCTGCCTTGAGCTTAGTTTTTGAATTAAAAAAAAAAATCATATGTATTTTCTATTTTATTTTTAATAGTTTATTGAATGTATATTTGTATATAAAAATGTCTTCGAATCCTATCTCTAATAGCTTAAATGGTTGCATTCAATCTTCTCGATTAGATATCGTAATCTTTTACTTAAATTACATTATTAAAAAAAAAATAATTAATTACTTTTATGGTGCGGAGATGTTATTGTCGATCACAACATAGATTCATATGTCCATTCCCTGTGGCTTCATTATCACATACCAACAAACGGCTTGAAAAAAAAACGTCAATTTTGATAATAACTATATTTAATATATGTTTTATAATAAACTACTTTTGTATTAAACACACCACCATAAAACAAAATTTATCATATGTTCCATTCAAAATTTATAAATTTTTTTTTTACTGATGTCTGATATTTGTTTGTCATATGATTATATTATTTACTTGTCTTGAAATGCTTTTAATACCGAAGATTATGCCCACAGACAAATATATATTCTTCCAACATGTTTTGTTCGTACTTTATGTTTTTTTATGATTTAAGTCATTTTTTTTAATGAGTTAAGTCACCTATTTTGTTGGTATAAAAAATCAAATATGAAAATTTTATATTTAAAGGGGCCGTTTTTGTTAGATAATGAGAGAGAATAAATTGGCTTGTGAAAGTTTCCCTCGATTTAAAGGCGTGGAGTTATAAAGATATGGGCTTTCTTTTTATAAGCCCAATTCAGATATCTCTTATTGGGCTGCATTTCTCGGCCCATACTTTCGTTGTTTTATTCTTTTAATTGAAGGATTACTGTTACGGAAGAAAATAAAAGGTATTAATGACATCGTAAATTAATAAAATGTATTTTGTGATTTAGTATTTTATATTTAATATAATAAAAAAAATTATTTTCATTTTTTTCAAATAAATTTTAATGATGTTTTATAAATAAAAATATAATTCAATATAATTTTTATTAAAAAACCCTAAAGCATCCTAATAAATGGAATAGTGTTTCATAAATGTTTCCAATAATTCTTAAAAATTCAGATTTCAATAATATATTTTTAAAATTTTAATAACCCTAAAGTGATGAATTTGTGTTTAGATCAACTAATTCGACGTAGCTTCTAATTATGGATATATGTTGTTAATTCAAGCACATTTTAATAGATAAAACGTTTATCGTCAATTTAAACATAGTTCAACTAATTATATAAACTTTTAATTAAAAGGTAAAAAATTGGAAACAAAAATCAACGGTCAAGTTGACTTTTACGTTCTAAATTGATTTTTAGATTTTTTTTTCTCAATCATTAAATGGAATCTAAATAGCTTGGGATACAAGGCATTTAAAAATGTGGCCGAAAAGGAACAAACAACCTTCAAATGATTGAGTTGTTTAGCTTTAGTAATAAGTGATGTCTTTGTAAGAATGTTGGATTATGATTCATTTAAATATAAGAGTCGAGTTCCTAAAAATTCGGTAAATTTATAAAAGTTTTATTTTTTTAAAAATTTAATAGTATTAGATAAAAATATGCCTTAATTAATCAAATCGAATGAATGAATTTAACTAGGTTTGGGTTGACTTTCTAATACATAAATTTCCATATTTGAGGCAACCAAGGCATGCAAGGCACGTGCCATCTTTTACTTTATCATTCTCGGAATGCCTCAAGTAATAACGCAAGGAAAAGAAATCCAAATCCTATAGAGAACATTGAGACAATTTTGATCCCATGATTCTCCCTAAAACTCAACATTGGTGAACTTGCACACGTGGCGGTCAGTTACTGGTTGTATTTCCTCTTAAGTCCTATATCTACGTTCCACGCTTGTGAGAAACACCTTATTACTGTGTTCCGAATACACCAGAGTGGTCGTCCTAAAAGTACAGTGGGGAGCGTATTAAAACGCACCACGTGTAAATTGATTTTGAAGCCAGATCGTGGGGCTGCAATATGATACATTACCATATACAGAGCCTTCAAATATGATAATACAGTATCAGGCTCGATTTCCCGTACGAATTTTACCAGAGCGTACGTAAGCCTTATGAAATGGAGAGCCATTCGGTCCTGCTGTACACGTGTACGGTAGATTACAAGATTGTAAAGTGATAATTGTAGAACCGCGTCGTATAGGATCATTCGCTATAGTAAAAATACCAAAGCTCAGATTCTGTCGCTATCCAGTAGTCCCTCGGAAGTCCCTTTCTATTTCTTCTCACCCAGAGGAACATCGCGCGTTCCAACCTCCCCGGCAATTTCTCCGGCGAAGGTCAGCTCACTGAGAATCTATGATAGTTGTGAAATTTCGGAGGTTTCAGTCTCTCATTGTTGGTTTCTTTGATTTTGATCGATATTGAATTGCTTGTGCATTTCTGAATCTTCTTTTGTGTGTTTCGGAATTTATTTTGATCGTGATTAGCTCTGATCGGCGTTCGATTTTTGGTTGCTCTATGAGTTTTGATTTTTGGTTGTTCGTGTGCAGATTGATTCTCGAAATCTTTGAGGTTTGCGCTTTCCGTGGTTCTTTGTTGTGTTTTTCATCGGTAACTTGAGTTGTGTCGTCGTCTAAATCTGACACTGGGCGTGGAGTTGGGTTCGAGTGTGTGTGGCGTGGAATATCGCGCGGAGGTTGAGTTTCAGAGCCTGGAGAAACGAATTTGAAGTTTTGGGGGTTTTGCTTGGAAAAATATGGTACTTTTGAATCGGGAATTTTGCATACTCTTCCACCTATGAATGTTGCTATGTGTAAACTTATTATTGTATAAGGCTAATTTTCCCTTTCTACTTGATAATCGGTGCTTGCTAATACTGATATCTTGCTAACATTTATTTTTTTCTCAAAATGCGGGCATCAAAATTTGTTAATCTGTGCTTGCATACTCAGATCATCATATTTGCCTCTAGTTAAAGTATTTCCTTATGGTGTTTTTTTTTTATCCCAAACGTTGGTTAATTTACCGTGTCAATCATTGCGAGTACGAGGATGGAAGCCTAGGATTATGCGTTGGATGCTTTCAATTCTCATAACTTTAAGCTTTTGTTTCAACTAGTAGTGGAATTGAAGAACACCTGATTGGAAAATACGTTCTACCCTTAAGATTAATTCCTCTTGTTTCAAAGAATTCTGATTCATTCAATATTTAGACGGTGTAAGAAGTTGTTTGATTGATTTTAGGCATTGGTTGATTGAAATCAAGGGCTCTCAAACAACTTTCCTGCAAGGCCAATCCTCGACAAACTTCAAAGCCCTTACTAAAAAACTTACCAGGAAGTTTTAATGGTTCCATTAGTTTGAAAGATGTATGATGTCGGTTTCGTTTATCGATTTTGGATGAATCGATGGCTACAATATTTTATTCAAAAGTGATGATGACAACTTTCAATATGTTATCTTGTTTGAAGAGTATTTAGATGGAGATGTTAGTTAACAGAATCTTGACGGGGATGTCAACTTGTTTAGTAGTTGTATGGATATGCAAGAGAGATTAAACAGTTATGCAAGGAAGCTTGAACTTTCATAATGCTCGATCCGATACTATTTCGCCAAGATATCAAGAGGTTTATTTGTGAACGCGATAGCTGGACAAGATTTTAAACTTGAGAAAAAATGACATTTAGTGGGGAAGTAAATGATTGTACACTTTATTGATCACAATTTTTTTAGCATGACATTGGATTTTGTAGTCAGACCTGATAAACTTGTAGCTTACCTTTAAATTTGTATCTGATTATTACATTATTTTGTCCTTGTGTAAGATACAACTTTAAGCCAGAGTTTTTATTGGTTCTGATCAAATGGACTTTATGTTTTTTATTTAGTTTTCAGTTCTCATGATTTGTAATCTTTCGGAAAATGGGTTCATGAAAAGAAGCTCATGAGTGTTTATGTTCATACCTCATTGTTCTGGATATCTTCTGGCTGATATAACAGAGTTATTTCTAAATGCATGAATCATTTATGTGGTTCTGTAAAGCCTTTCTTTAAGCATTTTTCTTGTATCTTCCTCTTTCTGTAATGTGAAGAGATTAAAGCCCAACTTAATTTATTAATATGGTTATATGTTGCAGAGCCAGAATGTCAGGTGCCCGAAAAAGGAAAAAGGAAATAACAACTGTGTTTCTAGTGTTTAGTCTTTTCCCTTATTGTTTGAAGGCAAACTGTGAACTTACATATTATCTTTTGCACTTGTTTTTTTCTTAACTTCTCATTTGGGCTGTTTTGGGTTAAGTATTTGGGAAAGCCTCTCAAGTATTTGTTTTCTGGCAGTCTTTCCAGCATAAAAGCTTTTGGATACCAAGAGATGCTGGATGTTTAACTGATGGAGAGATGAACTATGATAGCTCCTCCAAAATTGAAGCCAAACGTGGCCATCAATGGTTTATGGATGGCAGTGCACCAGAGCTATTCAGTAGCAAGAAGCAAGCAATAGAACCTGTAAATACTAGACCTGTTCCAGGAGTTCCACACATGAATGTTTCTCCCTGGGAAAACACTTCAAGCTTTCAGTCAGTTCCTGGGCACTTCACTGATCGTCTTTTCAGCTCTGAGCCAGTACGAACTGTCAACTTGGTCGATAGAGGCATCACTGTTGGAAATGCAAATATGGACATGGGAAGAAAGGAGTATGAGAATCATTTTGCAAACAACCCATCCGTTGGCTTGTCCATGTCCCAATCCATTGAAGATTCTTCATCATGCCTCAATTTTGGTGGGATTAGAAAAGTTAAAGTCAATCAAGTTAGGGATCCTGACATTGGCATGTCTTCCTCTTTGGGGCATGCCTATAGTAGAGGTGATAATGGTACAATTTCAATGGGTACAACATTTAACAAAAACCACGAGCACGCCATTTCATTGGGCCATACATATAATAGTCGAGATGAGAATGCCATCTCGGTTGGCCCTGTATATCACAAGACAGACGACAGTTTCATTTCCATGGGTCATGCTTTCAGCAAGGGTGATGAGAATTTTATTACAATTGGTCCTAACTATAGCAAGGGAGACAATAGCATCCTATCGATGAGCCAGCCTTTTGACAAAGGGGATGACTCTTTTATTTCAATGGGTCAATCTTATGAGAAGGCAGAAGGTAATATCATTTCTTTTGGTGCCTCCTACAATAAAGGGCATGAAAATTTTATCTCAATGGGGCCAACATATAGTAAGGCAGGTGATACTTTCATTTCAATGGCGCCCTCCTATAATAAGGGAAATGATGAGAATTTGTCCATGGGTCCAACCTTTGACAAGGTAAACTCGGACGTTGTACATGTCGGTCCTAAATTTGACAAAGCCGATTCTGGTTCAGTGTCAATGACTCACAACTATCATAAAGGTGAGAGTAATACCATATCTTTTGGAGGCTTTGATAATGAGAATGGGACAGGTAATCCTTCTGGTGGGATCATTAGCAGTTATGACTTGTTAATGGCTAATCAGGCTTCTGCCCAAGCATCAGAAGTATCAACCATGAGAGATTCAGTTCATCCCAATGCGGAAGTGAACATTAACAATGCCATAAAAGTTGATGCTAAAATCGACACAAGTTCCAAGATTAGAGAGCCGAGGACGACTAAGAAGGTGCCACCCAATAGCTTCCCTTCAAATGTTAAAAGCTTGCTCTCAACTGGTATGCTTGATGGGGTTCCTGTGAAATATGTTTCTTGGTCACGGGAGGTATAATTATTCTTTTCTTATACATAATTTTCATTTTAATTTGAAAATCTGGAGAATGCTATGAAACTAATTAGTCTTTTCTGCCACCTGTTTCAAATATTTATACTGGGAAGAAAAATCTGAAAGGAACAATAAAAGGAACTGGATACTTGTGCAGCTGTGACAACTGCAATCATTCAAAGGTAATTTGTGAAGTTCAAGATTCCATTTTTTTTTGTAAAAGTCAACGAAGGAACATACAACTCTAATTATATTATTAAGGTTGCTAAGTGAGTTTGAGTTGCATTGCACAGGCTCTCAATGCTTATGAGTTTGAGAGGCACGCTGGCTGCAAAACCAAGCATCCAAATAACCACATTTACTTTGAGAATGGTAAAACTATCTATGCTGTTGTTCAAGAGCTAAAGAACACCCCTCAGGAGATGTTATTTGATGCAATTCACAATGTGACGGGCTCTCCCATTAATCAGAAGAACTTTCGTATTTGGAAAGGTGATTCGTATCATTCCACAAAATATTTACGTGAGTACATCAGTAAAAATATGAAGGATTTATGTTGAATTTTCTCACTTTTTCTTTCATTCATACTACACAGCATCTTATCAAGCTGCCACTCTTGAACTCCAGCGTATTTATGGAAAAGATGAAGTAACTATGCCTTCTTGAGATGCGGATTTACCTTTTTAAATTTGGAGGTAGGTTGTGTAGTGTTGTCATCTGTGCTTAGCATTGTTCAGATTTGACCTAGGATAAATGATATCGAGTGCGAAGCATCTCGTGGACATCGCTCCAAGGTTTGATGTGTATGCTGGTGGTGTTCCATCTATTCATGATATGTATTCCCATGCTTGTTTTATTTTGTTTATTTATTAATTTATTTTGCTGATATGTGTATTTTACGACTTGTAGACCTCAAAGCTATACCCACCGGGTATCTAATCACATGATGGATTTTGTAAGCAAGCCAGTAGTTGCAAGCAAAGATGATATGGATGAGTGGCGATTGGTGAAGGCACGATTCGGTCGAGTCAGCTACCTGCCGACTTATGAAGACATCATTTTGATCACAAGAGTGCAATGCAATGCTCAGAATGCCTTCTGCTTTTGCTTTCATGTTGCATTTTGTTCCTTATATTATCCCTTCTTGGCAGATTTGTGTATTGAAGCATTTTAGCACAATAGAATAGTATGCAACAATCATCTGGCCCTTTGAAGCTCAAAAACCAGTGGCAGAGCTTTGGTTCCGACAAAAACAGAAATTATTATTATATAGTTACAAATACATTTTGGGAAATGAAAATGCAGGGTACTTTAAACACATTCAATTGCTTCATATATTAACAGATACCAGGACTAGAAGTTGTCATCATTTTGTGTCCTCTTTGCCAACATCAAGCGCCGTGAACTCTTGACTCGATTGAACGGACTTCGAGCCCTCCTCACCCGCTGTTGCAGTCATTTGTTGCTTACCAGATGATATCTTATCAGATTCTGGTTTAACTAAAAGCTGATCCTTGCTTTTGCCCCACAAAACCAGGTACAACCCTGTGATTATCACCACTGCTCCAACAATCCTGCAAAAGAGTTGAAATGAATTCTCTTATATTGCATTGTTCTTTCAGTTTTGTTCAATGGAATTTTGGAATAATGAATTTTCTTCTTACCTTCCCAGGAACATGATCTCAGACAAGATGAAGGAGCTCAAGATTGCAACAAGAATCAAGCTCAGAGGATTGAATGCAGTGACAAAAACAGGCCCTTTTATTTTCATCACTACTCCTTGAATATAATAAGTTACCCCTGAACACATTACTCCCTGCATCAAAACATAACTTTTCATTCTCATTCCCATGGAATCAACAAACATAGATACTTACAGCATAAACCACTGCCAGAAGCTGTCTATCAAAGTGCACAGCCCAAGCAGAAGGGTTCCCCCTCTCCATGACCAAAGCCACCCCACAGCCACCAATGGTACCCACCAAGCAAATCAACGCTGTAAGAGACAGCTCGGCCGGGTACGATTTCAATGTAATCATCTAACACCAGGCAACATCTGAGTTAGTAATTTCCATAACAAAATAAGAGTTTCTTTTTGAAGAACCCTAATTATTTACCTGAAGAATGATGAAAGCTGACCAGGAAATGTCGCCAATGGCAATCATGAGGGAGCCCTTGATTGGGCTTTGGTGATTTGCAGAACCAGCTGAAGAAGAAGAAGAAGCAGAGGGGTGGTAGGGCTTTGTCCATGGCAGATTCAACATGGGTCCTGATATGAAGGTCATAATCATGGCTCCTCCTACTGTCACCAGGGTTCCTATGATTTTTGCTTGGCTTCCCCTTTTCAAAATATTCACTTTCTCAAGCCTGCCATTATAAACATTCATATCTCATTCATTCAATCAATCTTATGCATCATTTGTTCTTGATTCATGTTCTCTAAACTCTTGCTCTGGAGTGCATCAATAACAGACCACAAAATTTTTTGTGGGTCGAATGTTTGAACCCCACCCTCATGATTCCAATGCTATAATTTCAAAAAGGAAAAAGTTTGATGCTTTTCTTTCATGGAGTTAGAGGTCTCTTGATGATGGGAACTTTAAAGCAACTACTAGGCTTCTTTGGTTCAATTCTCACAAATGATCTCTTCTTTTTAAAAAGTTTTTTTGGACATGTCTGGGATTCGAACCCACTGAAAAAGATTCTCATTTTAAAGTCATATATTTGTGAAATGGCCCCTATCTTCTTTAGAACAAAGATTGAATTATGTAATTCAATCATATAATTTACATAAAATATTTCCTATCCTATCAAAAACTATGTATATACATCATGTATTATATTATTAAAATTTATATAAAAATGTTAACCATATGGGAAACAAAATAAGAAATTTCTTAAGCCTATTTGCACTTAATCTCACAATCCATCCATTTGGGGGCCAGCATCCTCATCACATCGTTTGGTGTCCCAACTCTCATTTATAACAGTTCAAGTCCACTACTAGCAAATATTGTAATCTTTCGTATAAATGCACAAAATTGTTGTTGTTGTTAAGTTGAGCATTGCTCTAACTCATTAAGATATGTTACTCTCAGTTTAGAAGTTCGAATTTTGTTACATGTTCGGGAAAAGATTTAAAGCCATTTAAAATTACCTGCAAGCCCAAGCCATGAGGAAAGCAAAAGCTGGTAGAACATTGCACATGGCGACTGCAAAGGTTGCTGTTGTGAACTTCATACCAGTAAAGTACAAGTTCAGATCGATCACCGGTCTACAATGAATAAAAGATTAAATTTATCGTTAATTTCTTATTCAAGTCGAATCGTTTATCTTAGCACTCGACTATCCTCAATTAATTTAGTAATAATACGTTAAGGTTTTGGGATTAGTCGTAGTAGTAGTTTAATATTAAGGGTGATGAACGTTCCCCATTCTTACTCTAATAAACCGAGCATCACAATCTTGAAGAACAACGGAAGGGTCATCTTAGTCCTCGCTTTCCTGCATGAAAATACTAAAAACTTGAAGGTGGTTGACTTTTTATAACCATAACATTGAAACACAACCAACCAATAAGGTTAAGAAGAAGTTAAGGTATCGGTCAGAAACATTATGGTTTGAGACACAATAAAAGGACCTGTCAAACACAATGGCAAAAGGAGCAAAGACTAGAGTAGCAACAGCCATTCGATAGAACACAAACACATATTGGCTCATCCCTTTGTTGAGAGCTGACTTTGCAATGATCGCCATTCCAGCTGACCCAAACTGCACAAAAACGACCCCTAAATATGGCTTTGCGGACACCAAAAGCCTCATAAAACCCTCCATTTCTTTCTTTCCCTCTCTCTCTCGTGTGTTGCTTGGGTAATTGATAACGTGGTTTTATAAGCAAAGCTTGGGGACCAATTTGGCTTACACAAACTTGATGGTTACAAGAGAAGATGGTTTCCACGTATGTAAAGTGAAGTGCCACCAATTTGGCTTTGTTTCATTTATACATTGTGAGTGGGATGAAGTTGAAGTGCAACAACAAGAGGGTTGCATTTATATTATTCTTAAAAAGTTACTTAACACCGTCTTAATCATGTATAAATATCTCAAACTACGGTAAAAGTAGTGTTATCTTCGTAGCTGGGATACTTCGAGCTTCTAAATTTTAGAAATTATAATGGGAGCTCATGAGTCTTGAGATGACCTAGCAATAAGCTATATGACTGTGCGGTGACACAATTGCACTCTTGCGACAACAGGGTAACGATTGTGCGACACTTGTTCTAACCCAGTGAATACGTTAGTCGCGAGAAATTTGGACTTTGCGAACAATGTTAGTGTATGCTTGAGCCTCAAGTCACGTTTGAGAGAAATGTTTTTGAAAAACGTCAGTGAGAAAATACATCATATCTGGGTAGGAAACAATTAGGTAACAACAGTAGGTTTGACAACATATAATCTGGATAGAAAGGAGTGATGACTAGTCATATCTCCCTATAGTACATTTTAGGGCATTTTAGTAGAGTGTAGACATAATTTTGGTAAGCAGTTATACACTCCCGTATTGACATAACATGATGTAGTAAAGGTGTATCTAAGATGAAAACATGTAAAAAGGGTTTGGAACGGACATGTGGCCATGGACAACACGTCCTGAACAAGTATGATTGGGATATCTAACATACCATAAACAACACGACTAGGACAAACTTGATCATGACGCGCGACCGACAAGCATAAGATGCATAATAGAAAACTAAAAGAAAAAGAGGCCCTTTTTTAAAAAAAAAAACTAAAAATGGGTATTAAAAACACATTAGGGTGACCTATTTGATTAATAAAATTTAGAAATTTAGAATGGTATTGGATGCATAATAAAAGAATTTTGAATAATAAAAATTTAAAAGAAAAAGGATTTGACTAATAAAAATTAAAAAATTAAAAAGCAAAAATTCTAAATATTTTGTGTGACTGCGCATTTGTTATTTAGTTATGTATATAGTTGGTTGGAAATTTTGATTTATTTATTTATTTATTTATTTATTTATTTATTTGTGGAGTGCTTTAAAAAGTGTCTATAGAATTATTATTATTATTTAAAAATTGTCTAAAGATAAACTCTGTTAAAAAAATTTATTTTTTTGGCTTCTAAATGTTTGAGAATAAATACCTTTAGTCTTAAATTATTAAAAAAAAATACGACCATCTTCTAAAAAAATTGGACAAATTTGTCCCTCTATTTTTTCACCTCTAAATATGTAAGAATAAATACTTTTAATCCTAAATTATTAAAAAAAAATACGACCATCTTCCAAAAAAAATTGGACAAATTTGATTCTTTGTCACAATTATATATATATATATATATATATATATATATATATATATATATATATATATATATATATATATATATATATATATATATATATATTTAGAATATAAAGAAATAAATGGACTTAGTTTACATCAATTAATTTAATTTATGAGAAAAATACCATTTTGGTTTGTATTTGACCAACATTTAACCCTAACATTAAAAAAATAGTCCGTTAAAATTATAAAAAATATATATATTATTATTTCTGTCTCCTTTTTCTCCCTCTATATATATACGTAGATATATACATATATATAGAGAGAGAGAGAGAGAGCCAGCAAAGGAACGCCCTTTTAGTTATTTTCCTTTTCCTTTTTGAAAACCTGAAGAAAAAGGGAAAAGAGAAAAGAAAAAATAAAGGCCGATGGGACGCCGGCGGCGGCGGCGGATGGGAGGAGCCGGAAAGAAACACAAAAAAAAAATAGCTATCTTATGAAAATTACAATTTAGTCCTTCGATACTTTATATTAATTGAGTTCTTATTTATTTTTTTGTTCTATAATTTTGATTTAATTTTTATTATACACCAATTAAATTGTTAAACATTAAGTTTATTTATTAATAATTATAAAATTAAAAGTATAAGCACTGATCGTTACAAATGAACCTATTAAATTGTTATTTTCATTGACAATTAAAAATAACTTTGTTTTGAAATATTTTTTTAAAATAAAATTTTTAATAAATAAAAAAAATATCCTAACTAAAATGCTGAATTAAAAATTTGCAACTAAAGTTGATATATAATTCTCTTCCTTCATAATTATAATTCTATTAAATATTTAATAGGGACTGCCAATTTTTAAATAATAATAATAAATACTAAAAAAACCTAAATGTTAAATGTCAATAATTATAAATAATTTTAATTTTAACTAATTAAAAAACTAAGAGTGTTTTTAACTCATAAAATATATGATTTTTAGTATTTTTAGTATTTGACTTGATCTCTAAATTTTAAAACTCCAAAGTTTCAAATTTCATTAATTATTAACCTAAGTGCGACATGTATTTATAAAAAATTAATATTAGAATTTAAACATTTTTTTTATTCGCACTCGAAAATGGATGGAGGAGGAAGAAAGTTTGAACAAGAAAAAGTGTTTATTATTATTATTATTATTATTATATAAAAGATAGAGTAATTAGTGAAAAATTAACGTTAGTGGCCAAACTCAAATTTCAACGATTAAAAGTGTAATCGTTCATTATTTTTATTCGAACCATAATTTTTATTTTATAATATTTTATATTTATCTTTTAGATATTGTTTTATATCAATTCAAATATTTCCTACCACAAATTTTTTCATACAAAGAAGCTCGAAAGTTTGAACGTTTATTATCCGAACATGTTTCTTTATAAAGAAAAATAAAAAGTTTGACGGTTTATTATTAGGGACATACATAATATTGGTCTCATCATAATTGAAAAAATCCAAAATTTGGAGTCAAATCATTTAAAGTAGATACAAATATATATATATTCTTCTTCCTTTTTCTTTTTGAGATAACAAATCAATGTATCAAACTCTTTAATTTATTTCACAAATTCCAATCCAACACGCAACATCTTAGAATCATTAGACATGCTTTAATTCTCTTTTAACCGCTTCGTGACACTTATTTGTCTCAACTTTCATGTAATCAGATACATGCCACTTGAAGATCGTCACCTTGTATGTCCGTGTGTGGAGGTCATAGTCTACTGTCGTCGTATTGAGATTGTGATACTCCCCCTTTCTTAATCTAGTCATAGTCTTCGATCGAACAAAACCAATCATGAACTTCAACGAAATATGTTGAACTTATTTTAAAACCATACCATAATTAAACCTTATATCAATGTTGTAACATTTTAATATTTATTTGTGGATAGGAGCTTGTATGATTGGGTACACATATTTAAATTTTATATCAATGATGGCACATTTCAAGAGATAGAAAGAGAAAAGCATTGTCACATCATAAGAGACATTTGTGACTATGATATTGTAACAGCCAAATCACACCGATAGCAGATATTATTCGCTTTGACTCGTTACATATCGTTATCACACTCGCGATTTTAAAACGCGTCTACTAGAGAGAAGTTTTCACACCCTTATAAGAAATTGTTCGTTTCCCTCTCTAACCAACGTGAGATCTCACAATCTACCCCCTTAGGCTAGCGTTATCACTGACACACCGCCTAATGTCTGACTATGATAGCATTTGTAACAGCCCAAACTCACCGCTAGTAAATATTGTCTACTTTGGCCCGTTACGTATCAGAGTCAATCTCACGGTTTTAAAATACATATGTTAGGAGGCGTTTTTACACCCTTATAAACTAGATCAGCAGCGTGCATGGCCAAGAAAGCCTAATGCTTTTCCTTCCATCTTACATTTTGGTTCCAATAAAAGACAGAAATGTAACAAAACCTCGTACAAATCCAACAACGTTCATCAATTACTTCCCTCTTTGCCAACATCAATCCCCACGAACTCTTGACTTGATCCACCCATTTGTTGCTCACAAGATGTCATGTTAGCTGAAGGCTGATCTTTGGCTTTGCCCCACAAAACCATGTACAGCCCAATGATTATGGCCACTGCTCCAATAATCCTGTAAAGATGTCACTAACCAGGTTACCCATATGGCTACTCAAATGGATAATTTTGGAACAACCCAATGCTTTCTGTTCTTGCCTGCCCAGGAACATGTTCTCAGACAAGATGAAGGAGCTCATGATTGCTACAAGAATCAAGCTCAGAGGATTGAATGCACTCACAAAAACAGGCCCTTTTGTTTGCATCACCACTCCTTGAATGTAATAAGCTATTCCTGAGCACATTACTCCCTGCATCAAAACACTTTTAAACACTAATTTTAAGTGCACTTACAAACATACATTACTTTACTTTACTTACACCATAAACCACAGCCAGAAGCTGTGTGTCTAAGTGCAAAGCCCAAGCAGAAGGGCTCCCCCTCTCCATCACCAAAGCCACCCCTGTGTCGCCAATGCTGCCCACCAAGCATATCAATGCTGTAAGCGACAGCTCGGCCGGGTACCATTTCAATGTAATTGCTTGAAGAATGATGAAGGCTGACCAGCTAATGCAGCCAATGGCAATCATGAGGGAGCCCTTGATTGGGCTTTGGTGATTTGTAGAATCAGCTGAAGGAGAAGAAGAAGCAGAGGGGTGGTATGGCTTTGTCCATGGTAGATTCAACATGGGTCCTGTTATGAAGGTCATAATCATGGCTCCTCCTACTGTCACTATGGTTCCTTTGATTTTTGCTTGGCTTCCCCTTTTCAAAATGTTTACTTTCTCAAGCCTGCCATACAAATATTCATGTCTTTCATTCAAACTCTTGGTTAGCATCATTTTTTTTCTTCACTCATGTTTTCTAAGCTCATGTTTGAGCTTTTTCCCTATTCATAACTGTCTATGTCCACTGCTAGTAGATATTGTCTTTTTTAGACTTTCCTTTTCGAGCTTCCCCACAAGATTTTTAAAACACGTTTACTAAGATGGGCTTGAGCTGTTATAATTGGTATTAGAGCCAGATACTTGGCGATGTATAAATGAGGAGGTTGAGCCCTGAAATGGGGTGGACACAAGGCGGTGTGCCAACAAGGACGTTGGGTCTCAAGGGGAGGTGGATTGAGAAGACCCACATCGATTGAAGAAGGGTATAAGTGCCAGCAAGAACGTTGGGTCCCGAAGAAGGTAGATGGTGAGATCTCACATCAGTTGAAGGGGAGAACGAAGCATTGTTTATAAAAGGGTATTGAAGTCTCTCCCTAATATACGTGTTTTAAAAATCTTGAAAGGAAGCCCAAAATGAAAAGTCGAAAGAATGATTATCACATCAAAGAATGTAACACATTTTTTCTTGATTCATGTTCTAGGTTTCTTTTTCTTGGGGTTAAAAGGTGTGGGGAACAAAGATTACAATTTGATGGAAGCTTTTAAAGCAACTACTAGGGTTGCTTGATTCTACTCTCAATCATTTCTTTTCTTTTAAAAAGTTCTTTGTTTGATAGCCTTGGAATTTGAACCCACTATAGAATTTCATTCACTTTAAACATATATTTTTGTGAAAAGCAAAAGCTTTTATGTTGTATATGAATGAATTGAAGGTACCTACCTGCAAGCCCAAGCCATGAGGAACGCAAAAGCTGGAAGAACATTGCACAACGCAGCTGCAAAGGTTGCTGTTGTGAGCTTCATACCAGCATAGAACAAGTTCTGATCCACTACCGGCCTACCATTCACAAATACCTCTTTTCACGTTCCATATTTTGAATCAAAGATTAAATTTAATATTAATCGTAACGAAGTGAAATCGTCGCATCTTTCTTACTCTAATAAACCGAGCATCACAATTTTGAAGAACAACGAAAACGTCATTTTTGTCCTCACTTTCCTGCATACAAAACTAAAAACTCAATTCAATGTTGTTTTGTTAACTTTTTATGATGATTAAATTAACTTTGACTCATAAAACTCGATCCATGCATTGAAGAATCATTTAAACAAACAAAAACCCTTTTACCGGTCAAAATCAAGACAACAATAAAGATAATAATTATTCCATATTGTTGGTTTGTTTGATCGATATAAAGATAATAATTATTCCATATTGTTGGTTTGTTCGTTCGTTCGATCAAATGTAGAAACTCGAGAGGAAAAAGGGATAAAAGAACCTGTCAAAGATGATAGCAAAAGGAGCAAAGACAAGGGTAGCAACAATTTGACGATAAGCCACAAAAACATATTGGCTCATCCCTTTGTCCAATGCTGTCTTAGCAAGAATGGTCATTCCAGCATAGCCAAGCTGCACAAAAACCACTCCCAAATATGGCTTTGACTTTGAGGGATGCAAAAACCCTACAAGGCTCTTCATTTCTCTTATGAATAAACAATCCCATTGAAGCCTCAAATGTAATGTGGTTTTATAGAACCCCTTTTCATGCCTGAACTCAACAGAGAAGAGATAGGGATTGGTTAATGCTTTCCCTCATAAACACAGCTTCAAAAGAAGATGGTTTCCATATGTGTAAAGTGCACTGCCACCAATTTTGCCCTTTCATTTTTGTGCTTACTTTTGTGCTTACGGAGGTACATATCCGATCATGGACCTATTAGATATAAAATTGAACATATTTGAATGAACCCTAATACAAATTAGGGGAGTGACGTAAACTTTGAGAAGGCTTGACCTCTCCTTTTCGGGTCTTGTTAGTGATGAAGGAAAATGAAACAATAGAGACATATCATATGATAAGCTCAGCAAACTTGGGATTGAACCCAAATGCTATAATAAAACTTCTCGATGAAAAACTATTCGACTTTGTCGTATGTCTTATTCGTAAACGTTCTTCAGCATTTTTTCTATACAAATAGCCTATCTTGCACCTCGACCCGAGGCCCGAGAGCTTTATTATGAGACCATCTTGTATTACTTTTAACCTTAAATTATGGGATTTAGAAAGCAAATGAAATGGACATAGCACAAAGATTGAAAGCTCATTATCTAAATGTTACCATCACTTCTATTTCTTCTTTGAAAAAAAAAGTTGGAGCATTCATGGATCAACTAAACTCATATAATTGAATAAATCCAAAATTTTGAGTCAAATCCAATTTAAAGGAGCATTACAAAAATTTAAATATTTTAAACAAAGCAATTTTATATATACACGTTTTGAATTAAGGAAAAGACGTTAACTTTTTATAATAGTCTAAATCTATCATTAGTAGATATTGTCTACTTTAATATAGTTGTCAATCTCACAATTTTAAAACCCGTTTTCTACACCTTTACAATGAATGTTTCGTTCCTTTCTCTAATCGATATGAGATCTCACACTTTTATTCCTAAAAAGAAGGAGGGTCTGAATAATGTAATTAAAATTTTAATTTTTATGAATATTTTGTAAGGGGAGAGGAGACAAGATGAAAAGGAGAGGAAAGTTGAGATTACTTTAATATAGATTAGGACACCTCCTTCATATCATCATTTTAACTTTTTGGTTCAATAATGTGTTAGAGAAGCTTTATTTTGTAGCCTTGAAGTGGGGATTTTGTGCATAATTAAACCTATGGTTGTTTAAGATTAGTATACCAAAAACAAAATTAATAATTCTATTTTTGTTCCCAAATGCTATCCATCTCACTAATCACAACCCTTCACCATTTTCAAAACTATATCCAATTCTACATTTGTTTAAGAAATTGAAGATTTATATTACTCTCCAAAACTTTCAAAAAAAAAAAATTATTTTGATTATGACTAAGATTGGTTTGTTATATAATGTCGGGTCAATCAATGGTCACTTTAGTCGACTTGCTTTTGTGCAAATGATCAAATTGAGTCGTTCTAATATTTTGAATCTCTAATAAAATAAAAAATAGATGGTAAAATTCTTGAGTAATTGTTTGAAATGGAGTGGGCAGCTGAAGTGATGTGTCTCAGCATTACTTTTCAATAGATATTGTTGTGTATTCAAGGAGTTTCCTTTTAAAAGGAGAAAAAAAAACAGATTCTTATCTTAATAATTGGTTTTTCCACTATACCTTATTTAAAAAGTGGTCAAACAATATCACTTAAAAAAACATAAAAAATATAAGATATATGAAGATGATGTTCTGTCTTTTTCCCTCCAATCATGCATTACGACTACAAAATAATTTATTACTATACAGTTCATCGACCTTTAAAAATGTCAATTCATGTCTTATTTATTTCTTTATATTTGAATTGACATTGTAAACGTCGATCCAAATATTAAAAGAAGGATGATACACGGGTTTAATAGCCACCGAGTTCGCCTTCCCAAATGGGAAACATAGCCATTCAACATTCAACAAAGTAAATGAGAAAAGGAAGAATTTCATTTCATAGGCACAAGGCAATCAAATTAATATTTGGAAGACTTTGGAGATCAAGATTTGAGATCATATCGTCCATGAGCTTAACTGCTCATATATCTGACACTTTGGAAGGAAGCAAGAAAACGAAGCTACTTTCGTTGGTGAGTCGAAAACCGTGCAGACTAGTTCTTCTGCAATTATTGAACGCCGTATACATCAAACCACAAAAAACTATCATTGGCGTACCAATTATCAACATCAAAAAGAAAATCTCAGTTCAAAATTGGTCTTAGTGGATGAAGCTCGCATCACATTGCATGCAAAAATAAAGGGGGTGCGTATTCAGACCACTTACGCTCTGTGAACCTCAGAGCCTCAGAAGACGTTCTTGATAACCTCAGGCTGCAATGCTTTCTTCACAAGCTCGGTTTGTTCCTTAACATGAACTGAATAGAATCCAGTAGCAGTAGAAGCTGATGGAGCCCGACCGACGTACTTAATATCTTCTGACGTGCCTCTTCCAAGAGCCCTCATGGCTGTGGCAAGACGAGGAGAAATGTAGGTGAATGCACCCATATTCATTGGTTCCTCCTGGCACCAAACGACCTCGGCATCTTGAAAAGCAAAAAGAACACGTTATTTCTGGTCTCAAAAGAAAAGGGAGAGGAACAGGAGAAGATTGTGGGAAATCTTCTTATAAGAAGTTTTGGTAGAAGCCTATAACAATGTGGTATCATGTTGTTACGAACATTTGAATAATTGAATTACATACTTGGATATCTCTTCAGCTCTCGCTGGATGAGGTCATAAGGAAAGGGGCAAAGTTGTTCCACCCTACATATTGCAACGTCCTTTCCGTCTGCCTTGGTTCGCTCATCATCAAGCTCATAGTAAATCTGGAAACAATGCAAGCATACAATATTTCAGCAATTAATAAAACCTTGGAAGTGAAACACAAACCCAATTTCTAGGGAATGAATGGAAAGATTACATAGACCAGTCAATAATGAAGATGAAATATATAACCAAATTTGTACTAGAGAAATTCCAAGAAGGAACAAAATTATCCCAGGCTTGATGAATTTAGAGAAAATTGAGTACCAGAAAAGGAATGATGGATACTAACCTTTCCGGAGCAAAGAACTAGCCGTCTAATACCCTCTTCATGATCAGAGTGATTGTTCTGGTCCTTTATAAGGCGCTTAAATCTGGTTCCCTGCTTGTCAAAGCCTGGATGACCTTGGACATCATCAAACTCGGACAAATTAGATTTACAATCCTTGTGTCTAAGCAGATTCTTGGGGGCCATCACAACTAGGGGCTTACGGAACTCCCTGTGTATCTGCAGAAAAATATATACAAGAGAAAAATAGGATATTAACGACGTTATAATTGATAGGAAAGCAGTTCCAAAATCAAATTATTTTAAGGGCTTGAGAATTGCTAATCTTACTGTAGAACCAAACTCACCTCAGTAACAAACAAGCGCTTGTTGAGTTTCTCCCATTATGATCCTCTTTGGTTTCTTTCATAAAAAGTGTAGTTTTCACAATAAATGTTGAGACTCTAAAAGTTTTTCTCAAATATGATTTCCATTGTAGTCCTTGGAAATCTATCTTGAAAGAATTCATTTTTTTATTTTATCCTGTTTGAAACTTTGTTAGATGGATCCAATTTTCATTTCTAGGAGGGTTCTTGACCTGGTCTGTCCATAAATCTCCAAACTTTCAAAGAGAAGTGGGTCGGTACTTTCTTAATAAGGTCGTGTGGAAAGAAAGTTTGGAGAACTCGAGCCAGAAGCTGTTTTCAGCTAGTGAATTTCTCTATTTTGGTAAATGGAAGGCCTAGGTAGAGGCTCTGGTCAAGGAATTAATCTTAAAATTCTATTATCACTTTTGCTCCAAATAGAATAATGGGGAAGTTTCTAATATTTTTTTAGTTCAAGGATGCCTCCGTCCGCCTCTTATTCTTCATCTTAAAATTTTCTTATTTTGTGTTAGAATAACAATAATAATAAAAGCAACTAAAACCATCAACCAAAAACGTGCACTGACCTGTCTCCGCAGAACATGGAAATAGTTGGCGGGAGTGGTAACATTCACAACTTGCAAGTTGCATTCCTGAATTTGCTTTCTAAGGGTAGAATCCATCTCCGGAATAACAAAAGGGTTGTCGTCACTCATCTGCCATAAATTATGAATATTTATATTATTCAAGAATCCCAACTGAATTGTACTACGTTACAACCAGTACAAACATTCTCATCCAAGATTCCAACTATAGTTAATCATAGTTGAGCAAAACCAGCTACTGCAAGCATGAAGTTCCTGACATCCTGGCAGAAAAAGCTTAGAATGGCAAAAGCAGTGTCACGTCAAGCTCCTCAAAACTATTTATTGTAGTCATGGAACTTTTTAAAATCTAAACAAGAATATAGTTTCTTTACAAAAAACCTCACAATTTCAAGTTTATGTTGCCAAGTCTTAACTACTTAAAGATGAACCGTTTCAGTGTATTGAAAAGCGCACCTCAGAAAGGTGTCCTCACTATTGTGCGCAGCGCCACTTTTTCTCTAAACGGAACTAAGAAACATTTGTCTATACAATCTCCTACAAAATCTCTCATTTAAAATTTCCCACTATCTAATGACTTGTGAAACTACAATTTCTCTTAAATAAATTTTGTACACTAACAAGAAAACCTTTGATTTTCTATGCACTTAACCCCTACGCCCGAGATGACACTGTGCTTGTTCTTTAAAAAATACTGCCCAATATGTAACAAGATAAAATAAAATGTTTTTAACATTTCTCTAAACTAGCTTCTTGCAGTGAGAACCTTACATCTCACATGTGTCCATCATCAAACCAATCAAGCAGGGAGAAATGACTGACTTAGACATTAAAAAAGAGAGCATCGGGCCAAGCCTTAGGAAAGACACTGAAAACAGAAGAGTAACAATTTTTTTTTTTAAACAAAAAAGGAATAGGGTTAAGGTCGTCGATGGATACCTGAAGGAAACGCTCCATCCTTGCACTCGAATGTTCAGGGCCCTGACCATCATAGCCATGGGGAAGCAGCAAAACAAGCCCTGTCTGACGCAGCCACTTCGCTTCACCACTGCTCAAGAATTGATCAAAGATAACTTGAGCGCCATTTGAAAAATCACCAAATTGAGCTTCCCAGATTACCAATGAATTAGGATTTTCCATCGAGTAACCCAACTCAAATCCAAGAACTCCAAACTCTGAAAGAGAGCTGTTGGACAAGAAAAAAGAGAGCTTGTAAGAGCAACTACTTCAATAAAGTACGTTGTACAACTCAAAAAAGATGTTCAATACTCAGATTCCCTCGATTACAAAGCTCACATCAGAGTAAACAGGTAATACACTGACAAATTAACAACACCAGCACTTCGGCGTGATATCAAGAGAGTCATCTGGATCAAACCCAAACTAATATGCTTCCACTATTCTTCATGCAGAACTTGAAGATGCAGATTACTCATCTCATTGGGTAACAACTCTAACATAGGCAGGTAGCCCTAATGACTGTTCCATACAAACTACCAAAAGGAAATTTGTTGGAATACATAGGCAAAAAGGGATTATAATCAACTTTACCTGTTGCTTACAGTGAACATCTCCTCATTCTGATTCATGATAACATGGTCCAAAGGACAGTAGATAGCCCCTGTTTCTTGATCATGCACAACAGAATGCCGATGACTAAAGGTGCCTCTCTCAACATCTTGGCCACTCAATCTGACGTGATTGCCTTCCACAAGCAAAGTGGCAAAAGCAAGGGCTTCACCAAGTGCCCAGTCAATGCCTTCTCCTGTTTCAATCATCTGTGCTCTTTGTTCGTAAACTTTTTTGACTGCTCTGTGAGGCTTGAAATTATCTGGAAATACAGTAATAGCTTTTCCAACATTCTTTAGTATCTCTGGTTTAACTCTGCAGAATTGATCAGAGTATAAATTCCATTGCTAAAGTATCACATATGAAGTAGTAATAGAAGAAAAAATCAGATAATAAAATTTATCGAACCCAGTGTTCCGAACTCTTGAGAGCTGTTCGGGTGACTTGAAACCAGACCAATATGCTGAAAGCCAGTCTCTTCTTTTCGGGACGTAATCTTTGCTCGCCAAAAATTCTTCATTAAGGATTTTATTAACCTTATCACGTATTTGATTGATATCCTCCTGGCTCACCTGCCCAGATTCTAAAAGTTTTTTCTGGTAGATCTCAAGAGATGAAGGATGATTCCTTATAACCTGTTCTCAATCAGTTCAGTGGTCAGTAACAGATACTAGGAGTATATTTGCTAATAACATGAATACACGAGCCAAGCATGATGAAACAAGTTGGAAAGAAACATCAATACAGTTTTGAGAATTAGTCTAACTAACTGAAGCTGGAGAAAGAAGAAAACTCCACAATAATCATATCCAAAAACATTATTAAAAAATGGAAGTACAAACCTGATACATTTTAGGTTGTGTGAAGGATGGCTCATCAATCTCATTGTGTCCAAACCGACGATAGCAAACCAAATCAACAACAACATCTGAATGAAAGGTTTGGCGCCACTCTGCAGCAAGCTCACAAACATGGACAACAGCTTCCATGTCATCACCATTTACATGGAAAATGGGGGCATCCAAAGCTTTGGCAACATCAGTGCAATATTGTGATGATCTTCCTGCCCTAGGATCGGTAGTAAAAGCAACTTGATTATTCACAACAATGTGGATCGTTCCTCCAGTGGTGTAGTTGGGAAGAGCACTAAGATGTAGAGTTTCATACACTACACCTTGTCCAGCAAAGCTACCATCACCATGAATCAAAATGCCCATATTCTTGATCCTTTCAGTGTCATTGGAGTAATATTGCTTTGCTCTAGTTTTCCCAACGACAACTGGATCAACAGCTTCCAAGTGACTCGGATTTGCAACCAAAGAAAGATGAATATGTTTTCCACCTCTAGTTGGTCGATCATAGGAAGTACCCAGGTGATATTTGACATCACCAGTTCCTGTGTAAAGTCCAACTTCATCCACAGGCTTTGTACCACCACTAAACTCGCTAAAGATCTGCCTAAGAGGCTTCCGAACAACATTACCCAAAACATTTAGTCTTCCTCGGTGAGGCATTCCAATAACAATGCTCTCAACTCCAAGATCTGCAGCCCTATCAAACATCTCCTTCATCCCTGGAATCAAAGTCTCGCCACCTTCAAGCCCAAATCTTTTTGCTGTAGTCCACTTAGTGGCTAAGAAGTTTTCAAACTGTGTGCTCCATATAAGACGATCAAGAATCACCTCTCGGCGCTGTCGATTGTACTGCATTGGTGTTGGGGTCTCAATCTTGTCTCTCAACCAGTTACATTTATTACGATCTGCAATGTGCATATATTCATATCCCACACTCCCACAGTATGCTTGCTCAAGGCGGGTCAATATTGACCTGAGAGTCTGCACTGGACGATTTTCTGATAAAAAGCCAGCCATCCTCCACACGCCAAGGAAGAACTCCCTATCTAGATCAGCACCGGTAAATCCATAGAAGGCAGGGTCCAGATCATCTGGGATTTCTCTTTCTTCCAAATTCAATGGATCCAACTTGGCTTTCATATGACCATTAACCTGGTAAGCCCTGACAAGCAACAACAAACGCATGCTCTCTTGAATTGTCTGGCCTGAAATACCAGGAGACGTTGCAGCCTGACCCACGAAATTCCTAAAGAAATTATCCCACGACTCATCAACACTGTTGGGATCAGCCTCCCAAGCCCTTTGAAGCTCCTCCAAATACACACTGCTCGTCCCATCCAGGAAGCTATCAGTTAGCTTCGAAAGAGGCACAGGGCGAGGCACTGGTGCAGATTGTGCTTTAGACTTAAAAACCGTAGTGTGAAAATATCGATTCTGAGAGGAAACAATACGTGATCTCGCAGCATATGATCCTCCCCCATGTGCCAAAGTTCTCCTAATGGCAATCTTTGCCAAGGCAGAACCAGCTCTAAACAACCCCATTCTTACCGATCAAAACTCCCAAAATCAAAGTAGGGCAAAAAGAAAACTGTTCCAAATCAATATTTCTCAGACTTTATACCCAATGACATACATCTGCAGCTTCCACAAGACAGTTATGTAACAAATCAGATCGAGACAAAGAACGAAGAACAGGAACAATGATAAAAATAAAAAATAAAAAATTGGAGTTAATACAGAGCATGCACATACCGAAATGGCGAAGAAATTCGAAACCCTGAAATCGGCGAAAAGCGATACTGCGTTGGCTTCAGACGGAACGACCCAGCTGCGCTTTTTATTCCACTCTCTTTATTTTATTTTTGTTAATTTTATTTCACAATTTATTTTCTTCTCCGGCGTGCCGTTGAGTTTATTTATTTATTTATTATTATTACTATTAAAATTTTAGTCTTCTTCCATAATGGGTGGGTGTGGGTCCCACCTCCTACTTTCTAGCGGTGGCCGAATGTAAAATTTACAAGATTTTCCTTTTTCTTTTTTCTTTTACAATTCACCAATTACTTTAATATATATATATATATATATTAATTATTAAATTGTTTTACTACGTAGAGATTCAAACTTTAACCGTCATAATACTCCTTTGAGTTACTATTTATTTCTAAACAAAACGCAAATTTCTAAAACTAAAAACTAAATAGTTATAGAAATTGTTTTTAAATAATATTTTATTGTTTGAAAATGATTTTCTAAAAATCAAATAGAGCAAAACGAAACAATTATATTTTTGGTAATCCTAATTTTCAAATGGAAATAAGAGTAATGGAAGGATTCGCCCTCAATTCAAACATAAATTAAATTAGGACAGATATTTGAATTTGGTAAGCTTGTTCATTTGAGGGACAAACTTTAATCATCTTTCCATTTTGAAATTTGTAGAATCTATAAGGATTCCATTGTATTTACCTAATTATATATGAGAAGAAAAAAAAAGGGAGAAAGGAGGTGATAAAATTTCATTACATTAGAAGTTTCGATATTATTTGTAATATTTCATATGAAATAAAACTTTGTTAAACAAAAATTGAGACCTAAAATGGTGTAACAATCATCCGAACATGAAAACATCTCTTACTTCAAACAGAAGCAGAAACAGAAACAGAGAGGCCTTGCTCATTTTAATTTCTATCTTGTCAAATGTAACCACATTCTCTCCACCAAATAGATGAATGAGAAGGGTCACTGTATCGTCGATGATGCTAAATGAGATAGATATCTGAGGAAGAAGAAGAGCATTGACAATCCAGAAAAGTAGCAAGAGGTTTGATGGTCTACCATAATAATTTTAAGCTTCAAATATGAGCAAACCAATTTGCCTGTCTAGAAAATCCGATCGCTAACAACATCATACAAAAAATACAAATCTTAAAACGGATAGTGGATACTAACTTCAGAGTAACAAATGTTAGATTTTAGAAACCATAGTTTCACATCATCTACCATGCCTTGGGGACGCATCAGCAGAGCGGGATCGAGACCCCGAAGGTGATCTTGATGTTCTATCAGGAGAAGGCCTCCAATTAGCTCGTGCATCCTCCCCTTCAAATGCAGGCTTGCTAAAGCAGAGAAAAGGGATTGACGAATAAATACGACATAGCAGAACACATTTCTAAACAAGCTTAGTAAACAAAGATGATAAGCTTAAGATTAAACAAAATGAAAGAGAGCATTCTCAACCATAAGACTACCGTTATCAATAAATCATTCAACTTACTCATGATATCCATTTCCATTTCCATCGACATCAGGACCATCAGCATTATCATAACCTGGAGAATATACTTGTCGACTCCTCTCACCATCTCGCTCACGAGCAGCACCTCTCGGCGATCTGGGGTAATCTGCATGCCTTCTACTAGGGGAAACAGAATAGTCGCCTCGCCATCTTGGAGCAGGAGAATAGGATCTGACAATTCCATATGGCATACTTACTACTACCTAAAGCATTCACAAAACATGAGCCATGTGTTTTAAATAGATTACCTTGATCGGTGTCTACTTCTTGAACCTGAAGGATGACGGGGGGAGCGTGATCTGGATACTGAACGAGATCTAGAACGCCCTATATTGTCCAAAAAGTTATTGAAGTGATCAATTACTGTCTGAAACCATGTTGAACCAATTGAATACAGTAGTCCAACATGGACTTATTTTGTCTAGTAAAACAGTTAATGATAGATTTGTTTCCAAACTTCAGTATGTGCTTGAAATTTAGGAACAAATTGCAACCTATAATTCCACGAACACATAAATGATCAGAGGAGGAACAAATCGAAACCCACTTAAGGGATATTATAAGACCACTTAACTTAGGCTTAGAGCTATAATAAGCTAGATTGAATTTGAATATAAGAGATATTCTTACTTTTTTTGTTGGGGTTTTTACTTAACTACAAAGATTATATAAAAGGTGCATAAAATTTGAAAAGAGATTACTTGTACCCATACCATAATAAGAACGGCGTCCACCATAGTCTGATGGTCCCCTACAAAAAGGAAAAAAAAAACAGTAAAACACATGTAACTTGCGACTAAATAAACATCATAAAAGGCTGTTAGCCATTGAACACAGCGAATGGAAAGAGCAAGAGATTTTAATTGCCTTCCACCCCCTGATAAGGTAGATTGCTTGCTACCAGGTCAGTTACAATGCAGAAAAATGTGAGATTTTTTTCCAGATGAACAAGAATCTATATACTTCAAGCAAACAAGCATGCAACTGAAACTTGGAAGTAGATGCAAGGGAGCCTGCATTGTAAATATGCAGTCCCTTGAAACCATTATGAAAGAGAGGAACAAGGGAACAAACAGACTACCTTCTACTCCTTTGGCGCATCTGTTCTGGCCTCTTCCTTGATTCTGCAGCAAGAACCACAGCAATCTCCCTACCAGCAAATTTCTTCCCATTCATATGGTACTGAGCTTCAGAAGCCTCGTAAGGATCAACAAACTCCACAAATGCAAATCCTCGAGGCTGACTACAAGGAATTCAAAAAAAAAAAAAAAAAAAGTGATAAAAGTAAGAAACCCGTTCTGGGCAAAAATATTAAGTCACTAGATAGAATGTTACATTAATATACTTTATCAACGCTAAAAGGATTCGGGATGCCACAAACTAAATAGCTTTCTTTTCATTTCCAATATTAACTTCAGACTGCTTTCTTCAAAGCTGAGGCTGGAGTTATATAAAGCACAGCTAATGTCAAAGTTCAGTAGCTAACCTTATCTTTACAATCAAGCATGAAAGAGGCAAGTGACTGAAAAATCTTCATATTCTTGTAACTATAAGCACTTCAATTCAATGTAACTTGACTTGAAAAATCTTCAAATTTCTTGATATAAGTAACCAACAATTCATGGGTTGAAGATTCTTCACATACTCGGAACACATGAAGCACTTGAACAAACATCTCACAACCTTAAACCTTCACCTTGTAGGCTTCAATTGCTCAATAGGCTACCTTCTTCCTCGTCAAATTCACATTTCTTGATATAAGTACTTGAAACTACCAATTCATGAGTAGAAAATTCTTCAAACACTTGGAACATGAAGCACTTCAACAAAAATTCCACAACCGTAAAACCTTCACCTTGTTGGCTTCAATTGCTCAAGAATCTACCATCCTCCTCATCAACTTCTATTGATGGGTGTCATAATCTAATATTTCCTCAGCGAGAGACACCCTCATTTCAATATTATACCTTACATTCTTGATGAGCTATATGTTAGGCAGAGAAAAGTAGTAGACCCTCATTTATAGGGGCTTGGGCTTGCTTAACTTCAAAGTTCAAACCAATATGCCCCCTGACAAAGCAGTTCAAATTTTAACACACTATGGAATGGGAATAAGATCTATCCAGAAAAATACGGTCCGGTGAAATTTCATTTGACATTTTTCATCCTCTTCAGCCCCTAACTATCAAACTCAACCGCATGTTCCATATGATCTAGAAATTGTCTCTAACAAATTAAAACTCAGTGCACAAATATACACCCTCAAGAATTGATCAAGTTCAAAAATAGTTGGAAAAAAGTCCCCCGAAATTTGCTTAAGAGTTTATTTCATCTTACATATGTAGACACATAAAAAACCAAAGAAGAAAAAAAAAAAAGTTAGACATTGTTCGGAAAATAGAATCTTAAAATGAAAATAAGAAAAGCTTTAGACTATGATCATGATTGGTCTAAATAAGAAGCTTAACACACATGGCTGAGAGCATCAAACAAGAGAAAGAAATCAGGCTCAATTTCTGATGCAAAAAGCTTGGCTTAATGCTTAACCAGCAAAAGTCAAATGACCAACCGAACCCTGTTAGAGGTTAACTTGATTAAATCCAGAAGTCCAGACAATAACCATATAAAGACATATCATTATCAAACTAACTCACAAGAAATATAAAAGTAAACATTCAGGAAACAGGCTGAATAACAGCTTAATAAAACCAACCATATACCATGGTTGGAGTGGTGTGAAAAATAAATAAGAATAATAAACTCAAGACACTTACCCTGTGTAATAGTCCTTTGGAATATACACATCGCGAACAAGTCCAAACCTCTCAAATGGCGCTCTAAGCTCCTCTGGCCTAAAAGTACAAATAAAACCAGAAGCCAAGTTCTTAAAATGCAGCGACAGAAAACAACAAATTCATAAATTAGAATAGTAGAACTGAAACCTAAATTGGACAAAGCAATATGGTAGCTGAAAAAAAGTGGTCAAATCCTGACCTGCAATCCATAGGAATATTTCTAACCAAAAGGCTACCATGAGGCTGTTCCCTTCGTCTTCCATACCCACCACCACCACCACCACCACCACCACCACCCCCATAACCCCTTCCTGGGGGGCTTCTTCCACGACCACCATATCCTCTTCTTGGAGGGCTATGATATGGTGGGCTGTATCTTCTCATGTTTCGACCTGGCCAAAACAATTACCAGGCGAGGACTGCAATTAAGATGCATGTTGTCGAAACTTCCTATCTATTCAAACTAATTACTATCTAATAGAAAAATAACAAAACTAGGAATGGTAGTTAATCCAATGAAACCCACACATCATCCTAAACTGAAAACGGACTTCTGACTGATAAACCCTAAACTACACTTCACAGGCTTAGGATTCCCGATTCGACTGTTAAACCTCTCGAGTGCCCGTCCAGATGCATATTAATATGTTGAAGATCATAAACCCACACGAGAAAAGGCAAAAGAAAGTAACCTAGTAAATTAAAAGGGAATCGAAAGGGCTCGACGAAAAGGCTCCTCTTCAGTTCTCCCAAATTTTTACTTGATGAAACGCAAACAGATAACTCAAACCATGAGTAAGACTAAACAGCTAATCCCGAATGATCAAAACAAAGAAAGTGGCGATGAACAACTATAGGCAGACTTCGTGCGGGTTCGGATTCGATCGAGAAATAATTATAAGTTTTCCTCAATACATCGATTACAAAAAAGTGAAACCAGAAATTGAAAGTGTAAAATTACCTGAAGAAAAGAGCGGGAAGACAAGAAAATGCGCAGAGAGATTTTTCCCTCGATCTGATTCCTGATACTCCTGAGCAGGAAAACTACTGCGGTAGGGTTTAGATTTTTATAACTGTATTTCGTTCAAATGCGAGTTTTTTACAATAAAGTTTTGTCCTAAAAAAATGTTATTGGTTGTATTAAAAATATATAAAATAAAAAAAATCCAATAATCATAAATTTTAAATATATATTGACTGAACACATAATTGAAAGTAAAATTTCATTCATTTCAAAGAAAACTTAATAGGCATAAAATTCTAAATGTAAATTTAATTATCAATTAATTTTTAAATATTTTCACATTTACTTAAAAATTTTAATTCTTATTTTTTTTGAAACATTCGATAATATTTCAAAACTATCATATAAATCTTTTAAAATTTCAAATGAAAAAAACTATCATATAAATCTTTTAAAATTTCAAATGAAAATTAGGGTCTTAAATATTTGGCAGTGACTTAGAACCAAGCCAGCGATCATATTACAATTTTTGAAAGAACGAGTATTATTTTTTTTTCTTTTTGTTAAAACAAACGAAAAAACTCAGGGATTAAAATTAGCCTACTTTCCATAAGTCAAAACATAATAATCTCACCATCATTCAGACATTGTAAAGCTCACTCGTTTTCTTGTTTCAGTTTCCAAAATGTAGCTACTATAAATAAATGACATCTTATTGAACCAAAATATATTCTATGAATAAACAGGGAGTAGATAGCCTTACACAAATAAGAAGTTCAAAAAGGAAATATGCAACGAAATCATTTACCAAGCAGAATTCCAGGCAGTGGATAAGCAGGTAAACACGTGCCTCTTTCAGATTTGTCGCTCTCTTTCTTAGAGACTACTGATTTAGATTTAGAAGCCAAGCCACCATTGGTATACCCCTAATAGATTACTTTCATAAATGCACCATCCGGACCTGGATATGCTGCCTGCCTCCATCCTTCATATCCATCTCTATCAAGCTTTCCTTGAGGTGCCTTCGCCCCACAAAAAAATTGGTTCTTCCAGCCTTTAGGTGTATAGAGAAGGATCGGGTCGGGTATATGCAACATAGCAAACGACTGGGAACTTTTACATCAACATGCAACAGCTACAGCTGATTCAGACTGGCTACTGTCGGTGTCGGCGAGCAAAGGGTTCTTTTGAAATTGGTTTCTTAGCTGACCACAAGCTGCATTGGCATCCAAGCCTCTGGTTTGACGAACGCTTACAGTGATTTTGTGAGACTCTAGAGCAGCTACAAAAGCCATCACCTGAAAATAGAAGAAAAGATTATGGATCAGTGAGGACATGAATATATACATTTTCTTATTGATATATGATGGAAAATAGCGCATCGGTCCAGAACATACTGCTTTCTTGTATGGACGCTGATACTCGGAGCCTTCTATGGGATTGAAAGGTATCAGGTTCACGTGATAGCCACCTCCCCATTCACGAAGAAGCTTTGCAAGTTCTACAGCATGCTCTACTGCATCATTGACTCCAGCTGTTCAAATGATAAGCAACCAAAAAATTGGGGGGAGACAATTTGTCAGATGTACGATGCCAGAATCTACGATGAGGAACACAATGAACGAAGTGGTTCCAGTACCTAAAAGGGCGTACTCGAAGGATACTCTCCGACTAGTTTGGAGGAAATAATCACGACAATCTTTCATAATTGCTTCTAGAGGATATGCTTTTGCACTGGGCACAATAGTCTCCCGAAGCTTCTGGTTTGGTGCATGTAAGCTACAATGAAGAGTTAATCGAAGTAGGATTAAAACGAAAGACAAAATCTAAGGACCTCGTCCTACAAATGCCCATGAATCATCTCTTCATAGCAACTTAACACTTCGTGGATAAACACTATCAAAGCTAACCTTTGGAACTTATGGATTGGGAGGGGAAAGAACTTTGAGGTGCTAGATAGAACTCTACAAGAACGGGTCTGCCTAGTATAATTTCTTAATGATTCTATAGTCGTTCCGTGGTTATAATTCATACCAATTGGAACAGCTTTGTGAAGGCCCTTAGGCATTTGGGAGGGATTTCTCCTCTCCCTCTTTTGCATGTGTTCTTTATTAATTAACTTTATTTCTAAAATTAATTATATAAACCTTCTAAAAAGAAAGTTAGAATCAGAGAGATATCAGTAATGGAACTCCTAAATTTGACAGATATTAATGAGACAACTGCATGAAAGCAATCCATCACTGTATACATGGACCTCTCTACTCAGATATTTGGGATGACAAAATTTTGAGTATAACATTAAACTATGCCAAAATTCTCCAATTAGTGCAGTTCTTAGATCAGGTTCAAGTAGCTATGAACTATTGAAAATGAAGGGATGACAACGTATAACCAGCCAATAAAGATTGACTGGAGAAAAAAAAATCCTACACTTTTAAAACGTACATATTATTATCTATCAAAGTATATGCCATACGGAAACAGACAAACTTTTCCCTTGGAAAATATCACTGGCAATAGTTATCTCTTTAAGAAACAAAATCAAACATTCTAGAAGAATGATTTTCCTGCAGAATATATGTTACCTGACGGCCAATGTTGACTGAAGTTTGTGAGACGCCAGCCTTTTAATTGTGTTAGGAACGCCCACAGTAGAAATTGTAATCATTCTTTGTCCAATTTGAACATCCTTGGAAAAATATAAAAAATTCATGAGAAATTGCACACTCAGCAACGTAAAAAATAGCATCTAATAAAGCTGGCGGAACATTAAAGCCAACCTTCCCAAGTTCCCTCAACAGTTGGATGTGATCAAATTTTATAATTTATAAAGAATATTGATAAGGAACCTATAACTCAAAGTGGACATGCAGGACACTGATAGAGCCTCGAAACTCTAGGGGATTGCTTGGGAAGGATCTAAGAGCTATTATGCTTACGTGCACTGAACAAAAAGCTTTGAAAGTATGGATACAAAAAATCAAGATAGGTTTATGTTTGGTCTCTCCCCCTGGGCCGTCTAGATAATCGGGATAAAAGCCAAGCTATGCCTCCTAATGTCTCCTTAATCTCCTGGCATAGAAGGGGATGACTCAATAGAATACATGTATCTTACAATCCAATTGAATCTAAGAATTCTTCTTCAAGAAATCCATACTTTTGTTGTGTCATCTAGCTCTTTCGATTGGTCGCTTCTAGATAAGTGAAGCACAAATACCCTTTCAAAAGCAAATTAAATATCCTGTGCTTCAATGCTATTAGAATTTTTATGAGGCATTGGTTAGAAAGGAGTAAAAAACTGTTTCATGGGGTGCCAGGTGAAAAAATTTACAGGGCAGTTCTTGAAGAATGTTGTTTTTCTTCACCTCTCAAAGTTCTCTCGTGAGGTTTCTCATAATTACATACGACTTTTACAAAATTGGGAGGATTCTTGTAATGCAGTGTGCTCTGGAGATCCTTCCCCTGTATATTTCACTCTCAATGAAAGTTTTTACTAGAGTGTGAAGACGCAGGCCTCCAAGTCCACTCCAGCTTCCCAGATTTACTTCTCTTAATAGTCTGGACCATTAAAACAACCTAATCGAATTTTACCCTTCCAAGTCCCCTCTTGCAAATATATGTAACGGGGTAAAGAACGTAAAGAAGAAAAGTTAAGGAAAAAATCAAATAGCAATCAAAAAATTATCCTAGAGTATTAGGACAAGATGAATCTAATAAAATAAACCTTGTTCAAGCATCGATGCGCTTCAAGCACTGATTTCATGTTTAACATCGGTTCGCCCATTCCCATGAATACTACATTTGTCACCCTATGGTTGAAAATTTCCTCAATTGCAAATACCTGTGCATATAGGATGCAACTAATCACAACAGGGAGGATTAATTATATGACATAATTTCATTTGTTTCAAATTTCGGAAACAAAAAGATATCAGAACAGTAACAGTTCGTAATGGGACATGAAGCAGCATTTGAGAGAGACAAAATACCTGCTCGACAATTTCATGTCTTTGAAGATTCCTAGAAAACCCTCCTTTTCCAGTGGCACAAAAAGAACAGCGCAGTGGGCAGCCAACCTTAATGTTTGAGAGTCAGTAGAGAAAGACTACTTGACAAATTATAATAGAAAATATGCTGACAAACATGTAAATCACAAAATTCATGTCTCTGAATGACCAAATATGAATATTACCTGTGATGAGATGCAAGCAGTAAGGCGAACTGACCCTTTACTGTTTTTGTCTTCCACAGGTATGCCAACTGTTTCAATCAGCCTATTGTCATCCAACTTAAGCAATAACTGCAAAATTTAGAAAAATTCGATGCTTAAAGTCAGAAGAACATGCAATAAAAACATCCAACCATTACTTAACCTGATGAAATTTCAACAATTCAACAAGAATGCAATCAGAAAATTGTATATATCAAACTACCTTCACGGTCCCATCGGACGCAGTAACAGACTGGTAAACAGGCGAACGGCCGACTCTCCATCCAGCTTCCTGAAGACCATTCCTGAATGCCAGTGGCACTGCAATCAACCCGAATCACTATGATAAGATAATGAGCAAACCGGCGAAATCAAGCAAATAAGAAGGAAGAATACTGACAGTTGGTAAACTCTTCGACTTCCTTGACCTTCCTCTTGTAAATAAGCTGGTGGAGCTGCTTCCCTCTATACTTCTCCTAATCCATCTCAAACAGAAAATTTTAACGATACAAAGGAAAAAACCTCCATCAAATGCAAGCAATTCACAACAGGCGTTTAGAGTGTAACATAGTGAATTTTGTTTGATACCTGGCCCAAGTCTACGGCCAACTGTTGGAGCTCCTCCTCCGACAAGCCAATGAGCACTTTTGGAGATTCGGGAGAAGCCCGTGCGGGAGGGGATATGGAGGTGGAGGACTTCCGAGAGGGCACGGCAGCGACGCAGCGAGGGCGTAATGCACGTGCGACGGACGGCGAGCAGACTTGGTGAATGAGCGCCATTGAAATGGTGATCATCGTTGAGAAGAAGCTCTTGAGATTGCTTGGAGACCAGAGGCTAAAACCCTATCCGGAACTGTTCTTTTTTTCGGAGGGTTTTTTGTTACTCACATTCGATCTGGCGGTACTTTTTTTTTTTTTTTTTTTTTTTTTGGCAAAATTAATAAATAATAATAACAAAAATCCTTTAACTTAAAATATATATATATTTAAAATATTTGTTAAGTTTTAAAAAAGTAAAAATTTAAAAACATTAACTTTAATTAATATAGAAACAATATTAAATTGATAAACGTAGATAAATAGATTATTTTAAAAATTCTTTTACTATTTTTAATAGTTATAAGTATTTTTTAAAACCTTAAAAAATAATTAAAATTTTGAAAGTTTATAAACATTTTTTTAACTCAAAAAAGTTAAAACGTTACAAGTTTGAGAATATTTTAAAAAATTTACAGACATTTTATAACTTTTTTATCACAGTCAGCATATGAAACATATACTCAAAATTTTGTTCTTATTTTTCATTAAAATATTTTATAAATTTGAAAAAAAAACATTAAAAAAGTTTGGAAATATATTCAAGAAAGTAATGTTATAACGAACAAATAAACAATAACCATAACTTTCAGAGTATAATTTGAAATAATCGACAACTAGTCACATCTCTAATAATATATTTTTTTAATTATTTTAACTTAAGAAAATGTTATTTGGGCGAATGACCATACACCTTCAAATTTGACATAACAAGAATAATAAATACCTAACTAACATGGAAACCAGTAAAAATAATTTGAAACAAACATACAGTCATAAGTAGCACGCATCGAATAAACATGACCGTGACATCCGACACATGACCACAAAAAAGAAAGGAATAATATTTAGTTCAATAACACAGGTAGACTAATAAATTAACTCAATAAATTAAAGAAATACAAACAAAACAAGGTCACACAAACACATAAAATGGTAGGATTTAACTTTACAATTTGATCTTAAAAATGTCGAAAACAGACAAAAAAAAAAAAAAAGAAAAAATTATCGGCAACTTTTTAATCATTTTAATCAAATGGTGACTTTTAGTTTACTTCAAGTATATTTTTTGGGTAGTTTTTTAAACATTTTTCCCCTAGATCTTCATGAAATTGTAGTTTCTATAAAAAATTTATGAGAATTTATTTAAAACTTATAAATACATTTAGTCGCTAAAAAATTAATTAATTGATAATATAAAAAAAATTAATTAACAATTTTAAGAACGATGAATAAGATAAAAAAAAAATATAATGTGGAATATAATAAAACATTAGTTATTATTTAAAAAGAAAAGAAACAAAAAAGAAAAACCTGCCCTTCCGGTATCTTGTCGCTACGTATTTACGGCTCAGCATTGGCTGTTATTTTTTTCCCCCAATCCCACTTCAGTCAAAAAAAACACGACGGTTCAATTCCCACTCACACCCTAACTCACGCGTATAAGGAGGGGTAAATCCGTAAAACCAACGTATTCCTTCCGGGCCGTCGGGAAATTCCGGTTCAGCCTCTGCGTGCTGCCCACATTTTCTGACATTTCATCATTAAATTTATTTCTCCATCAAAATATATCATTAATAAATCGTTTATTATTTAGGTAATAATTAATAATTACATTTATAATTTTTAAAATTAGTCGTAACTATTGTTGTTATAAATTAAAACTTTAATTAATTTCTATTGTCAAAGGCAAAACATGATTTACCTAAAATAATAATCAAGGCTAAAATTCAGCTCAGCCACGAGGAGGAAAGCCAAAAAAAAAAAAGGTACGGCCGTTATCTTCGGATCTTACCCTCACCCGCTGTCATCTTTTTTTACTCAACACCATCAATTTTCCACCTCAGATTTAATGACCTGGCAATATCTCATTGGTCCGTCTCATCAAGCCTGACAACCACTGGTTACCTCCACCACCTTCGTAACGCTTTCTCTTTTTCCGTGTTCGTATCGCTATATAAATATGCTCCACTTTCCGATGTTTCAGAATCGGTCTCAGTAATCCTCTCTTCTCCCCACTCCCATTAATCCACCCTCGTCCCACCATGTCCGCCGCCGCATTCCACCGTCTCTTCGCGGCGCTTCTTATCCTTCTCCAAATCTCCACCGCCGCCGTAGCCATCGGTGTCAACTACGGCACTTTGGCAAACAACCTCCGGCCGCCGGCGGAGGTGGTGAACTTCATAAAAACAAAAACCAAAATCGACCGCGTGAAGATCTTCGATACGAATCCGGATATCCTGCGAGCCTTCGCCGGCACCGGAATTCTGGTGACGGTGACAGTCGGCAACGGCGAGATCCCCGCCCTGACGGATCTGGCCACCGCTCGCCAGTGGGTCGCTGCCCATATTCGGCCGTTTCATCCTCAGACGCGGATTAATTACATTGCAGTGGGGAATGAAATCATCCACACTAATGATAAGCCCCTGATCGCTCGTCTTGTTCCCGCCATGAAATCGCTCCACCGAGCTCTGGTTCTCGCCGGAATTACGGACATTAAGGTAATGATGCTGATTTATTGTACTTAATTTTCTTTTAACCCGGTGATGGAAAAAAAAAAAAAAAAAAGCCATTTTAAAGCTGTTAGGTTATGATGACTTTTTTTTTTTTTTTTTTTTTGGTGATTTTAATTCTTAAATTAATTTTAACTATGGATTTTAAATGACTTTTTATTTTCTTTTGCGAATATTTAAAATTTTAATTACATTTCTTTCACATATTCCTAATTCTAAATTAGGTATGCTAACTCTAAAAATCGTAAGTAATCAGAGCTTAACTTAATAATTAACATACATTTCAATTTTGGTAGGTATTATAGACTTTTCACTTTGTTTTTTCAAATGCCATTACATTTGACTTAATTTTAATTATATTATTTTCTAAAATTTATCAAAACTTACAAAATGGTTAATTATTAAAAACTTTGATAAACAATTATTTGTAAAAAAAAGTAATAACAATGATAAAGCAAGAATTAAAATAATTATATATATAAAAAAACAAACGAAAATATTTAAAGAAGGTAAAGTATAAATGCGTTGTCAAATTATAAAACGGCATCGTTTGGAGCTTTTGTAGGTGACATCCCCACATTCGTTAGCCATCCTCTCAATCTCGGAGCCACCAAGCATGGGGCGGTTCAGGCGAGGGTACGACCGAGCCATCTTCGGACCAATGCTCCAATTCCTGCGAGAAACCAAGGCCCCATTCATGGTGAACCCATATCCCTACTTCGGCTACTCACCCAACATGGCTAATTACGCCTTATTCGGACCAAACCGTGGCGTTTACGACAAGTACACTAAAATCACCTACACCAACATGTTCGACGCCATGATGGACGCACTCTATTCCGCCATGAAGAACATCGGTTACTCCGACGTCGATTTGGTCATCGGCGAAACTGGCTGGCCTTCCAATTGCGACGGCTATGTCGCTTGTAGCCCCGGCAACGCTGCTACTTTCCACAGGAACTTGGTTTGGCATGTCAATTCCGGGAAAGGAACTCCGTTGATGCCCAACAGGAAATTCGAGACCTATTTGTTTGCTCTGTTCAATGAAAATCTTAAACCCGGTCCGACCGCTGAGCGGAATTGGGGTCTGTTTCACCCGGATTTTACTCCGGTTTATGATGTTCCCAACATCATGATCGGTGGACGGGTTAGTCTCTATACTTCTATTTCATTTTAAATTACAACATAACTACTACTAATCAGATCGGATTGTAAATTACAGCACCGTGGTGGTCGGGGAGGTAGACCCAAACCGGTGGCGCCGTCGGGGAAGAAATGGTGCGTTCCCAAATCCGACGCATCCGTCCAAGCCTTACAGAAGAACATCGACTACGTTTGCAGCTCGAACATCGACTGCCGTCCAATCCAAGCCGGCGGCGCGTGTTTTCTACCGAATGATATCCGAGCCCACGCCTCTTACGCCATGAATTCCTATTATCAGACCTCCGGTCGCAACGATTTCAACTGCGATTTCAGTCTCACCGGCGTTATAACCACCGTCAATCCAAGTAACTGCGCTTCCTAATTTTCTTCCTTACACTTTCTAATCCAATTAACTGTGCTAACAGTGGTGGTTATCTGATGCAGGTCACGGCGGCTGTGTGTACATTTCTTGAGTGATCGAGCCCCAGAGGCGGACGAGGGATTTCGGTTGCATACGGGGCGGACGTATGAGAGGAATCAGTGAGACCACATAAAGCTGCATACACTTTTTTTTTTTTTTCGCTTTTTCTTTTATTTTCCTTTTATTGTAATTAATTGTATTCTTAAGAACAACTATCTGTCTCAAATGTGTTCATCTTAATATATTGTTCGATTTTAATCTTTGATTTTTTCGTCAAGAATGTGATACAGTGAGTCAGAAAGAGAACAACATGAGAATTTATGAGAATTTTTTTGGAGAAGTACAAGGATGTTTCATTTTGTATGTTAATAGAAAATACATTTTAAAGACATTTTTTAGAACATCATTCAAAATATAAAATTATTAAATCACATTGTTTTTACAATAATATATAATATAATTTTTTTAAAATTATTTTATAAAAAAATTTATCAAATATTAATAATTTAAATTTCATAAAGTTAAAATATCAAATATTTACAAGTAACATAAATTATAAATTTTTAATATTTTAATTATTTTAAAAATAGGGGTATAATTGGGTTTAGGGTTATAATTTTGTTTTATGGGTAGGTCGGGTTGATAAAAAAAAAAAAAAATTAATACAACTGCTAAAATAGTTAAACCAAAATTATATTTGCCTTTATTATAAAAAATAAAATGGAGAAGAAAATTTCTATCCATACTTGGGATGGGATCTTCTTTGCCACACACCACGATAAACAATAAAATTAAAAGGAATAAAAAAATGTATTTTTGTGAAATAAATATAATTAATTTTCAAAGTTAAATACTCTTGGTACAAGACTTTAATGTTTTTGTTTATTATTTCATAAAAATAATACAAGGCTGCACATCTTCCTCCAAATCTACCTTTTTATATGATAATATCCAGTACATAAAAAAAAATAATAATAATTATTGCGAAATATAAATTTTGTCCTAACATTTCAATTATTATTAGTTTTTAAATCTTTTTCTACTCCTATTATTTTTAAATTAATTTACCTATTTATTTTCAATTAAGTATTTAATTGAGTTTGAAGTTATTTTATCTTTTTATAATTAAAAATAATTTTGAAGTTAAAGACCAAATTTGTATATTTTAAAATCTATTTATTTGATATTATTATTATATAATTATCTGCAGACAGGCGGTTTTGTTTTTGACCCCAAATATTGTAAACAAAAGAAAAGGGCATAACCAAAATCAAAAGCCACCGACAAATCAAACGAAGAAAAAAAAATGGAAGATCGGGAGAAGAAGAACAATAACAAGAAGCAAAAGCACCACCACCAACCCGGCGGCGCCACCGCCAATCCACCACTTTCAGATTTCTCCTTCAAGCCTTCCGCTGCCGTAAAAGGCCTCCGATTCGGCGGCCAATTCGTCGTTAAATCCTTCACAATCCGGCGAGCCTGGACTATAGAATTTCTCCAACTCCTCTCTCTACCACCGCACCACGACAGCAACCGTCTTCCGTTCAATTCCACCGTCGCGTTCCTCCCGACGAATTTCACTATTTTAGCACACCACGCTTGGCATACTCTGACGCTTGGCCTCGGCACCAAGAAATCGAAGGTGATTCTGTTCGTTTTCGCAACGGAGGCTCTGAAAGTCGCCGCTGGCCGTCTTTGGCCGGTGGAAATCCCACTTGGCGAGGCGAATCGGCGGCTGATTCGGGGACTCAGCGGCTGCGAGATGGCTAGATTTAAATATAGAAAAGGATGTCTAACTTTTTATATCTATGCGGTCCGCGAAAAAGGCTGCTTCGGATTCTCCGCCGCCGATGATTTAAACACAATTTTGCAGGCGGTTACTGCGCTCAATGATTTCTTGGACCACACCGCTATGCTTGCCTTGCCGAATCAGAGAAACATTAGTTATGGCGGCGGCGGCGGCAGGGGCGGCGGCAGCAGCAGTAGCAACAACAACTTTACGACGCCGCCGGTGGCCGTTGTTCATTGAATTCCTCCAAAATTGATCTCCGATTCTGATCTTCTATTTAAATTTAAAGTTTAATTTCTTGTTTGAGATTCAATTCCTGCAACTTTTTTCCCTCTTCCTTTTGATGAATTAGATTGGATTCTAATCTTTTACCTGGAAAATGATACACTTAACATCTTCTAGTTATGATTTTCGTATCAATGGTCACTTTCCAGGGAAAGAATGCAATTAAATCATCAATTAAAGTGGAGTTTTAGTTGTTCATCGATTCGTTTACATTTTATATAGTTATTTTATGTTTGAGTTTACTAGTTCAATACTATTATCACATCATTATATTATATTTCTTAAGTGTGTTGTTAGAAATTCGAATCTCAAATATTCTATTAAATTTAGACCCTTAAATACCAATTTAGTTATTAAATATTTTTAAATGTTGAATTTTAATCTCTTACCTTTAATGGTTTAAAAACATATTTAAATTTTAAATTAATATAATAAACTTCCATAATTAAATTAATTTAAATCATTAATCACTGTTTTGATTTGGTTGAACACCAGTCAAAATCTAAATTATTTTAGTGGTTATATTTGAATTTAATTGGGGTATGATTTTGGTAGTGTGTAAAAATTTAAACTTGGTGTATTTGAGAAATAGGCATTTATGTTATGCCAATTGTGTAAATACTTCTTTTTAAGGGGTAGACAGCAATAAATAAGCAAGATTTTAATTTGTAGGTATTTATTTATTTTGTTAAATTTTGAGGAATCTCCAATTCCATATTAAAATAATAATAATAATGAGAATAACTGAACAACTTTCAGAACATTGAGACAAATATTTTAAAATGGTAAAATATTTTGTGTTTATAATTTCAAGGAGATCGCTTTAATTTTGAGACCCGTGTTGCGCAGCTTCCAGTTTCTGTTTCTGTAAAATAAAAAAATTATTTATTTGTTTTGGAATAATCTCACGTGGTTCTTATTATTATTATTATTATTATTATTATTTAAATTCTTTACATTAATATTATATAACTATTTAAAAAATATCCCACTTCCAATTATAGAAAATGATTTATTAAAAATATAAAAATTATCAGAATTTTTTTTTCTCCATTTTGTTTGGTTGGCTGTAACAATAAAACTAATTGGATGAACTTTTAAAGTAAATTCTTCGGATAAGATTTACACTTGGTTTGAGATTTAAATCTCCGTTTTTAACGTATTAATCTAAAAAAAATGTTAATGTAATTATTATTTTTGCAAATAGAACGAAGTTGCAACTTAACATAAATAACAAAAATGATAGAAAATGACTTATTTTCAAATTCTGTATTTTTTAAAAGTATAATAAAAAAAAAATTAAAATCATCCGCCCACCGTGGGGCTCGAACCCACGACCACAAGGTTAAGAGCCTTGCGCTCTACCAACTGAGCTAGACGGGCTTGTTGGTGAACCTTTATGTAATTACATATTTAATATTTAAAATTGTGCATATTATTCATTTATCAACACGGTACCGGCAGGCACCAAACGACGCCTTTGGGAGGAGGGGAACTCTGAGAGCAACGATGGCGTCTCTGTGGTCTTTGATGGAGGTTCTCATCTATCTCTTTCTCGTTGCAGCTTGTGGATTACTCTCCGCTATTATTTTCGAAGCTAACAGAAGAAGGCTTAACCATTCGTACGTTCAATTTTTACTTCCTCATCCTTAAATCTCATCTGGTTTACGATTCCGCATTTTGATTTCTTTCTCCCGTTTCCTTGCATTCATCTGATCTTCCGTCGTTCAATTTCTTGATTCTGTATCTGATTGGATTTTTCTCCATCGGAATCTTAATAGCCACGTTGAAGCTCCTGCGGTCTTTGAGGATCCCAATACGTCGACGCAGGTATTTCCAGTCTCTGATACCAATTATTAGTGATTCGATCGCATGTTTTTTAACGTTCTGTATGTATCATTTGAGATCTACTGCAGGAAGTTGATAATGTATGCGATTTGTTATGTTGTTAGTCTGATTGAAATCCGGAATGAGGTATTCTGGTACTGATATTTCTGTTGTTTTACGTAGGTTTCTTGTCCTTCCATCTTTGATCCGGCTGAGAAGTATATATCTTTGGTTATTCCAGCATATAATGAAGAGCAGAGGCTTCCCGGTGCTCTGCAAGAAACCATTGAGTAAGTTGTGGGAACTGTGTGTGAATTTCACCCCCTCCCCCTCGAGCCTTAGCTGATTTATGTCATTTGGATCATATTCATGAACCTTTTTTTCAGAGACGATTATGACATATCGAAAGAACAATCTTGTTTACTTATCAAGGCATATTTGAATCTCTCGGATTTCTTTTGCTTTTAGTTGGAAAGTTTCAAAAAAAATCATCAAAACTTCCAAATCATTGGAAGCTGCTTTACATTTTTCGTCTATACATTGGCCACAATCGTCCGCACCAATATTGGTGCCTCAAATCTAGACAGATTATTAACCATTTCTGAATAAAATTTTTCTTCATAAATCAGTATCACATACTTAATCTCTTGTTGAATCTTCGCTGGACCTTAATCATATAATTTTTGAGTAGATAATGTAGGCAATTTCTCAGAGAGGTGCACTTGGTTACTATTAGATTTTTGTTCTTGAAGGACTTAAAAAAGGTTACAACATTTATGCACAATAGTATTGCCGTGTTTGTTTTGTAGTTATCTTCAAGAACGTGCAGAAAAGGATAAATCATTCTCATACGAGGTACAGATCATCTCTTAAACTTCTGCATTGATTTAATGTTGTGCATTGCTTCTTGAAGAATAAAATAATTGTTTGAATCTGAATCTTGTGGAACGTGTTGCTGATCTTATAAAACTATTAAAATTGTCTTTTCTAATTTTGTGCCTCGAGACATAGGCTTTCCCCTTCCAGTTTGGGTGAGAGTCCTTGTCAGGAATTGGGAGTGAGCTTCTTTCTGTTAGATAGTTCACGTTCATGGTACTGGAAACAATTTGTTTTCCATGACAAAAATATTTCACATTTTTAGAATTATGGTCTAGTGCCTTTCTTGATATGTATGGGAAAAAATAATTAAATAATCTGTCTCTCATGTTAATGTCCTCTCTCCTGCCTGAATACCTTTCTCAAGTAAGAACAAACATCATGAGATCGATGTGTTTAATATGGCAGAATACATTTAACTTATCTATCTATTAAGGCTTATTTCTTAGTATGTATTATTACGTTGATGAAATTTTGATTGAACTCTCTGATCTTTCTTTAAAAAGGCAAGTGCTAAATATGAAACAATTAGTATGCAAGTGACACTGAACCCTCCCTATCCAACTTCTTTAACAAATTGGGATTACTCTCCACTCTGGATCTCATTTTCGTTCAGTTAATTTCATCTCCACCCAATTCCCAAGGTGGTCAATGATGTCCTCTCACTTCTTCAGCAGTGCTTAGCTACCCGGTTCAATACCCAGTTGAATGTAGACCGCTCTTTTTTTTTCCTTCCCAACAGTCAGCTCAGTTAACTGGTTTTATTGGCTTCTTTCTCCTCTTATAGAAGAGTACCGAGGATTTATCATGCTCTTTCTAACCTAATGACAGAGTCATTTCAGAATGTAGAGTATACTTGGTCTACTCTCCGGTTCTTTAATTTTGAAATTGATGAAAACTTGATCAGGTGGTCATTGTTGATGATGGAAGCATAGATGGGACAAAAAGAGTTGGTCGGGAATTTTCTAAGAAGTTCTCAGTTGACAATGTGAGGGTTATCCTTCTTGGAAGAAATCATGGAAAGGGAGAAGCGATTAGAAAAGTGAGTCCATTCTAAGCAGGTTATTTGTTATCAGTTTCTGATGTTACATTCTCTGGCAACAATCTATTGAAATCTCTAGTCTCTGCGGAAGCATTGTTAAACAGGGGATGTTGCATTCACGTGGTGAATTACTTTTAATGTTGGACGCTGATGGAGCAACCAAAGTTAATGACCTAGAAAAACTTGAAAATCAGGTTATCTTCATTCTTATTTTTAAGCTGTTGATATTTTACTGGACTGTTATTCTTAAAGTTTTGCCTTGGGCGCACAAGACTTCCAATATTAGCTATTGAGGACTACTTTATGACATTCCAGATTCATGCCTTTGCCAAAAAGGAATCTAGTGGTTCTAGTTTTAGAGTTTCTGATATCCCAGTTGCTGCTTTTGGTTCTCGTGCTCATTTGGAGGAAAAGGCTCTAGCCACAGTTAAGTATTTTATTTAGGCCAAATCAAAGGAATAACTATTGTTCGTTGTACTGTTTCTCTTTCATTCATCTTAATGAAAACATGGTTTCTCATCCATATACGTGCAGCATGTACATAATGTAATTATTTTGAATTTGCTTAGGATTGTCTAGGCTGAGCTATCTAATCTGAACTGTTTCACTTATTTCTCTGAGACGGTGCATGTATATATAATGCTACTTTTTTGGGGTTCGCAAAGGATTGTCCAGGCTGAGCCATCTCATCATTCCTCCTTGCTTTAATCTGAACTATTTCCCATATTTTTCAGAGAAAGATGTACCGTAACTTCTTGATGAAAGGTTTCCATCTTGTGGTTCTTTTAACTGCCGGTCCTGGAATACGTGATACCCAGGTGATTTGTGCTTCCCTGCAGATATTAATCATTTACTCGTTCTAGTTTGACTTGGATACCATACATTACAATAGATACTATTTTCTCAAGTGAAGATAATTGATTTTAGTTAGCGATCTTCTCGGTGATAACTGATTGATTCACGTTTTACAGTGCGGTTTCAAGATGTTTACAAGATCTGCAGCAAGAAAGCTTTTCACAAATATTCGTTTGAAAAGGTAGATGAATCCTGCACGACCTAATTTGTCCATGCTCCTCAATTTCAAATTCAAGATTCTAATAGCATTGCTGAACTGATATTGTTCTGATTTTGTGTCTGCTATTTATGATAACTTGGTAACTTTGAGATAGCATCCATCATTTCAGGGCTTTGTCTTCTCTCTCTTTTTGCGTTTTGTTATTTTGTTATTTTTTTTTCCTTTTCGATGAGGAGGAGGTAAAGCGTTGTCCTTCTTGACTCTATTATTACAGAATCTTAGACCGTACATTTGAGCTTTGAAGGAAAAGACCTAAATGACGTAAAATTTTGGACGACAAAGCAAGCCATCACATTGACAGAAAAATAATGCTTATTTCTCCATTGCCCTTACATACTAATTTATTGTGGTCTCTGTTTAGACTGGTGTCTATGATGAAACTTTGAGGCGCATTTTCCTCCATTTGTTTCATTACTGTACGTGGCCATTGAATACTATAAAGAAGACAAATTCAAGTCATTTGTCTGTGCACGCTTTATATTTTGCAAATCTTGTTCATGGAACTGACTTTGTTGTGCACTTTTTACAGATGGTGCTTCGATGTCGAGATTGTTTATCTCTGCAAACGATTTCACATTCCGATGGTTGAAATATCTGTGAACTGGTCCGAAATCCCTGGATCGAAGGTAAATCCATTGAGCATACCCAACATGCTTTGGGAGCTGGCTCTCATGTCTATGGGATATAGGACTGGTATGTGGAGAGTTCATACATAACCTTTTCGATTGTCCGATAAGGCAATAACCACAGTAACCTCGGTGATCAATGATTTCATTTAGGACCAAATACGAGCACACGAAATGTTAGTTGAGCAATATTTCATACTGTGTCAGCTTGCTTAGGCAATCCACAGCCTGACCATTTCATTTATGTAGAATTATTGGGATGTTAAAAACTTTTACTCATACTTTCATACCGGCTTATGAATCTGATGTCAAAGTTCTAAAGAAATATTGATTTAATTTCCCAAGTTGTCAAATCCAATTTTGTTTGCTATATTTTATCCTTTTATAATCTTCAGAACATGGGACAACCCAAAAATCTTCCCTAAAATTTAATACGATGGGAATTAGAAATTCCTTTTTAGAGTTTTTACTTTTTATTTAAAAAATTAAAAAATGAAGAGTTTACTAAAGAAATAACTAATATCAAGCAATGAATAATTGACGCCAAAAGTAACTGCGAGAATCAAAACCTTCTTTTTATTTGTTTATTCATTTATTATTAATATATATATATACATAAGAAGCCATATAACTTACCATATGAAATATAGAATTGGAAATATTCTTTTCTTATAATTTTTGAGAAATTAATCTAAGGCAATATTTAATTTTAGGGGTTTTTTTTTTTTAAATATATGTCAAAAAAATACATTTTAAATTTTCATTTAGATATTTGAAATTTAGCTATAAATTTAATTGTTTTTTGAAAATTAAAGTTAATAGTAAAAAACAAAACTGTGAGAATAAACCTAATTTTTTAAATTAAAAATTGAATTGTTGTTATTATTATTATTATTATTTTATGTCAAATAAATAAATAGGCTGAATGAACTTATTTCCGCCTAGATTTTAAAATTAAGTTGGGCGGAGTGGAGAAATTTGAATTAACAAAAAGGTAAGTACGAAGAACATTAATACAGAACCGAAAGAATCAACAAAGTCCATCAAGAGGTTCTTAAAGAATAAAAAATAAGTGTCATAAATAATATTTTATCAAGTACTACTCGATAAAATTATATATTACATACATAATTGGTTCAGAAAAAGAAAAATAAAAAGAAAATCATCATAAATCTAAAACCCCTCTAAATCCCTATCCCTTCAAAGATTGAGAGATAAATCTTGAGGGAAAATAATTATAAAAAAAAAAAATGATAGAATTATTGAAAGAATTTGAAGTATGAATCAAAAGTGCAGGGCCATCTTGATTTGAATAATAGAAGGAATAAACAACGCTAGAGCCAAAGAGAGGAGGGGCTAAAACAAGCTTCCTTTCCGTATCAGAACACACCTCTTCCACCAATGAATCTTCCTATTCTTCTTCCTTTAGAAGCATTTCCTGTGCACAATCGACGGTCCAGATTCATCGTACTCTGCCTTGGCAATCCACATCTGCAATCCAAAAGGGGTAAAAAAAAAGTTTGTAGTTGGCATGTTTGGCTTGTAGATGAGCATCATGCATGAGTATAAAAAAACCAACCTGTTGGAAGGTGCTAAGGGATGCCAAGATGGATCCTCCAATCCAGACACTGTACTTCCTCTCCGGTGGCGCCACCACCTTTATTTTCATGCTGCTAGGGGCAAGGGCGGAGATTTCCTTGCTCATTCTATCAGCAATGCCCGTGAACATGGTGGAACCACCAGATAGGACAATGTTGCCGTACAGATCCTTCCTGATATCCACATCACACTTCATGATAGAGTTGTATGTAGTCTCATGAATGCCTGCCGCTTCCATCCCGATCATGGAGGGCTGGAAAAGAACTTCGGGACATCTGAATCTCTCTGCGCCGATGGTGATCACCTGTCCATCAGGCAGTTCATAGCTCTTTTCGACCGATGAGCTGGTCTTGGATGTCTCCATCTCCTGTTCATAATCAAGGGCAATATATGCCAGCTTTTCTTTCATATCTCTCACAATTTCACGCTCTGCAGTTGTGGTGAAGGAGTACCCACGCTCAGTGAGGATTTTCATCAGGTTATCTGTGAGATCACGGCCTGCAAGGTCAAGACGAAGGATGGCGTGTGGGAGGGCATACCCTTCGTATATAGGAACAGTATGACTGACACCGTCACCAGAGTCCATCACAATACCTTCAAAAACAAACACACGGACCCTGTTAGACCAAGATCACATGCATACAAATGACTCAAATGGGTACACTTCTTACCAGTCGTACGACCACTTGCATACAAGGACAGAACAGCTTGAATGGCAACATACATGGCCGGAGTATTGAAAGTCTCAAACATGATTTGAGTCATCTTCTCACGATTGGCCTTCGGGTTAAGAGGAGCCTCGGTTAGGAGAACTGGGTGCTCCTCTGGGGCAACACGAAGCTCATTATAGAAAGTATGATGCCAAATCTTTTCCATGTCGTCCCAATTGCTAACAATACCATGCTCAATTGGATATTTCAAAGTCAAAATACCACGCTTGGATTGAGCCTCATCACCAACATAAGCATCTTTCTGGCCCATGCCAACCATCACCCCTGTATGGCGAGGACGGCCTACAATACTAGGAAACACAGCTCTTGGAGCATCATCTCCAGCAAACCCAGCCTGGAGAGTAGCACAAAAAACAGCATTGAGTTCACGGCCAATTAAAGAATGGCTGCAGATAATGTGTTAAGAAATGCATAATTTGTTACTCTGTACCTTAACCATTCCCGTTCCATTATCACATACGAGAGGCTGAATGTCCTCAGAATCTGCCATCTTCTAATACCTGCTAGAAGAAAATGCAAGTACCAACAATCAACTTAGAAATGAAAATACACTTCTAGTCCAGATTAATAAATATGTATCCAGGAGTATTTAGGCCAATTTGTGAAGACTTACAACTATTCTTATAGGCCAACCATCGCTCGACATTTTACATTTGATTGCCAAGGTAACTCACTCAGAATTGTTGACTCCCACGTTTATCTACTTAATTAACCAAGTCGAGTTATCTAATTGGTTATACTTGGATATAAAAGATACCCTATCCCTTCAAATTGCAATAAAAAGAAACATCTGCATAAGACTATCCCTTCCCATGGATCTTTTGTCAATACTCACGCAAACAGTGACATGCATTCTAGAAGGGCTTAATATACATATTGCACTTCTTAGCGATTTTCAAGAGGATCAATGGACAAATGATCCGCCAGACGAACCATTACACAAAATTAATATAAAGAAGACGATCGAGAAATCAATGTGATCCTTCCTCCCAAAAGGTGTGATTACGCTTGGACGATCAATCAAAATCTAAAAACACAGGCATCTTCAAGTCCAAAAACAGAAATAAATCAAAATCCCCCACATTGCCATTCCTCCTCCCATTTTCGTTCGTTCTTTCAAACATCAGACGTGTACGAAACAAAACAAAATCATCAAAATGCAAAACAAACAAACAAACAAACAAACAAACAAAACAAGGCAACGGATAAAGTAGAACCGAACCTTCTGGGAATGCAATGCGAGAGAATGGAGGAATGAAGGGGAGAAAGAAAGCGAGGGAAAGAGAGAAGCATTTAAAGAGGGAAACGGAGAAGAGGGAATGGAAGAAGGAAGGGAGATTGAATGTGGACCGTTGGATCTTTAATGAAAGGCAACACAGACCGGTTCCACGAGAACGCGTCCCCTGTGCCTCTTGGCCACACCACCTTCCGGTTTTCTAGTCATCTTTCTTTAAATTGCCTTTTTTGCCCCCTTCACTATTTTTGTTTTGCTTCATTTTAATGTTTCTTTTCACATATTACCATTTTGGTCCCTATTATTTCAAAATTACTAATTTGGCCTCGCACTTCAACTTATTCGTATGTTATCGTTGGATTGACTTAGCTCAAAATATCAACTTTCTACTAATACTTCTTTCTTTCTTTCGTAATATTAACAAGCGGAGAATTTCAAATACATTAGAGATAAAGTCGAAAACTTTACCATACCCAACATTGAAAATTTGATTTCAGATATTTCGAAAGATATATATATGTGGTAATATTGCGTAGTTTGTCGTTTCTCCACGTTACAAAGGAATGGTACCCAAAAAAAAAAAAAAAAAAAAAAAAAAAAAAAAAAAAAAAAAAAAAAAAAAAAAAAAAAGGGGTAGAAAGGCATAGGGAAAAGCCTTATATTGTGTTGGGTGATTCAAAATGGAAGTAAAGAGAGTGACAAAAACAAGACAAAGAATCAGACAGAATCCGAGGAATTTTTATGCTTTTTTACTCAGCTTTGACCATGTTTGAGCCCACCTCTCTCTCTCTCTCTCTCTCTCTCATTTTACACTCCCACTTCAACTTCAGTACTCTTTGCATGGTTTTGAGTGGAATTTAATTTGTTGCCTTTTTCTTTTTTTGGTCAATTTTCTTATAATTTCATAATCATTCATTTCTCTCCTTCTTTTCACCTCATACTTCATAAATCTTCTAATAAACTTCTAACAGATCATCATCAATAATGGGTAAACCTTCCAATTTTGAAATTTAAAAAACGAAAGTTTAGTACGAGTATTTTTTCAAAATTCACGCTAATTGTTGAAAACTAGAAAAAAAAATATGCTTCCATGAAGACTCATACGAAAAAAATCAAATAGTTACCAAATGGACCCTAAACAAATAAAAAAATGTTTACTTTCCCAATCGAGTATATGATTCCAATAATTTAGCTTCGATTAAGAAGTTCAAAATTTGAATTCTCGAACTCCACGTGCTATTATTATTGAACTCGAAAAAAAAGTTACAAACTTTATTCATTAGTGTAGCAAATCAATTATGAGTATGTGGTCTCTTACTTAGAGCTTTTAACAGATAACCAGAAAGAAAGTTTACCTTCATAAAGCAAAGGAATCTAAGTATGGGCACACAATCCAACACCTTTTAGTTTATACCATTTATATCACAAACTCCCTCCCCCCATAATCTCTTTAATACAATAATACACTTTATTCAATACTTCTTTAGAACCAACGATTTGGACCTTAGGATCACGAACACATACCATTAATCAGTTAAGCTATGTCTAAATTAGTAGTTAGAGCACATATATACATGCATCGGACAAGGTGAAACATAAAATCAAAAACTCAAACCACGAATTCAAGTACAATAACCATAACCTAATGTTATAACATTAAACATAATAATATATAAATATACATAGGTCATGTTTGTAAATATATTGTCACCCCTAACTTACAAAAGACTACCTTCCCAATGATATACATATAAGAGAAACCTATAGTAATTAATAAACCACACCATCCAAATTTTAAAATTAAAAAAGAAAAAGAACCCTTAGAAAGCCTGAAACCCTAGACTGGTCCATCAATATTTTCTCTTTTTTTTCTTTTTTTCCTTTTTGATCATCACTTTCTTTGGTCTCTTTTGAGTCACATTTCAGCATTGGAAACCCTTTAATGTGATATGATCGGTTTCAATTCTTTCCTTTTTCTTGTTCATAGTGAGCATTTTAATGAAAAAAAAAACAAGAATTTGGAAAGGATTGAGAGAATTTACTGTCTCAATAAGTGGCCGGCGGAGGATGAGGTGAAGCCATGAAGATCGCCGCCGCCGCCTCCGCTGCCACTCCATGCACTAACGTCGTTACCACCACCGCCACCGACCCAGAACTGAAAATTCTTCCCCAAGGTCATCCCTTTACTCTCCTCCACCTTCACCACCTCGGCTTCTGTTGTCATTCCGACGTCGCTTTCGATCCCTAATCTTGAGAACAAGCCGAGATTATAGCGAGTTGCGGTGGCTTCTGGTGGCTCGAAAGTGTAAAGCAAATTTGGTTGTTGATCATTAGGCAAGAGAGGGAATTGTTGTGGTTGTGGTGGTTGTAATCTCCAATGGTCAGCTTGGAATTCATGAACATCTACTCCTCCTGTGGTGGAGCCACCGCTTGTTGGAGGAGGTTGCGGCGGAATTATACCCAAATTAAGGCCGTAATTGGTGAAATTATGCAAAGAAGATAAAAAGGGCAAATGGGTTGGAGTTGAAAGTGAAACCCCAGCAGTGGAATTAGCTGATCCAGCTAATAATTGACGTTCACCACCCGCCGGAGACTTGGACCGATTCCGGGATTTGGTCCTCTTATTCCTCCGGCAACCACCACCGACGGGAACATTCCTCAGTGCACCACCACGTGTCCAGTACCGGCGACAAGCCTTACAAAAGTGACGAGGCTGAGAAAGATTATAGTTATTGAAGTAACAAAACTTAGTGTTGGCAGATTCACATCTAGGGCATTTAAGGCCAGCCTCCGGCTGCGGTATCTTCGCCAACCGAGCTCGATCAGTCATCGAGACGGGTCTGATCGACCCAACACCACTTCCACCACCATCACCATCACCATCACCACCACCACCACTACCTCCACCGCCCGGTAACAAAACCTGGCTAGAATCGCACGTAGTGTCATTTCCTCCCGGTTGTTGATTCGTCAACTAGAAACAAAATCACGAAAAAAGATTAAACACGAAGTATATTCAAGAAAAGATCGAAAAAGGGTCGGAATATTTTCCGAGAAAGAATTAAGAAGAACGAAGCTTTTTAATTTTGGGTTCGAATTGGGGCACTTACCGGTTGCCAGTTGGGAGGATCCAAATAGGAAGGGAAAGAAGGAAAAACCATAGTATTGTTATAATTGTTGTGAAGAGGTTTCTCTTTTGTGCAAAAGTGTGTCGATGGTGGAGAATCACATCAACAGGAAACACTTTGCTCGGAGATGAGAGAAAGAAAGATGATAGGAAAAGAGATAAAGGGGAAGTAGGGTTTCTTTCTCTCTCTCTCTCTCTCTCTCTTCTTCTTTCTCTCTCCTAATTTCTTAATCTTGAAGTTTCATTAGCACACTGTGTTTGGGCATGCATGGGGTTAGAGAGAGAGGAACCCTAACATAAACGAAGCTTTTTAGGTGAGAGAAGGAATATTTTATTTTATTTTATTAAAAATGAATAAAAAAATAAAAAAGAAGAAAAAGAAAAAGTTGATGGGTGGGGGAATACTGTGGGTGGAAGTGTCGCAATCGAATGTACCTTTGTTTCTGCGTCCTGTTTCCACTATTCCTATTGTTATTGTTTTGTTTTCTTCTTAATTATTTTCACCTATTTTACTTTTACTTCCTCTTTTTCTTATAATTTTAAATATTAATTACACCGTCGCTCCCATATTTCAGATGATCGACCACATTGGGATTTATACACGATCTGAACTTTCATGTGAGAGCGCCAATGAGAAATCTTAGATGATAGGCAAAAGCACGATCTAAGAATATCGCGAAGTGAAGAAGGGTAATGCCGCTTGTATAGCTCTTTCGTCTAGTGCGCGATCATAACAGAATTCAAAGAAGAATGGCAATTGTAATCTTAATTATTTTAATATGAAAGTCTGTATGTAGGTCAAAAGATATTTAAAATAATAATAATAATAAGCCATGAGATAAACAATGAGTGGAAATTAGAGTGCAAAATGAATAAACAATTGTTAGTGGTAACAATTTCATTTTTTAATTATTTTTTGAAAAGTTAAATATTAGTTAATTAAAAGCAACTATTAAATCAAATTAATACTATAATTAACTTTAATTAGTACACCCGCTTTAAGGAAGTTCAACGCGTCGCTTGTGTAACAAATATAATTATTCTCCTAATCAAGTTAGGTGAGCATTCAATTTATCTAAATTCAAAAATTAATTATCTTTTACTTTTTTTTTTTTTTTTTTAATTCACACGTTGTTATAAAAAATTATGGGTGATGGTGGTGGTGCGGCGGAGGCAGCCACCGTCGCGCGGCCAAGTGAGGGCGGAGATAAGGAGTGGGGTCGCTCACTTGAAACATTATTATGCCAAGATTATAGCCTCAAGTTTTAATCATTTAATTTTGGATGGTTGGTAATTGAATTAATCATTATAATCCAATTTAATTACCAACATCCACGCATTAATTATCTCACATAATTAAATAAATAAATATAGTATTAAAAATATAATTAATTAAGTAATAGTAAAATATTGACTTCAATTGGGAATAATGAAATGGGAAAATTTGGTCATAGATAGTGATATGCATGGGGCCTCGTGACTCATGAGTGGATATGTGTAATTTAAATAGATGCTTTTAATTAAAGCCGAAATTGAGTCCAAATCAATTATTACATTTCTTAAATTATTTTAAATAAAAAATTTATTTCACTGGCAATTATAAATATATTTTTAGATTATCCTTAAAAAAAAAATTTGAATTAATCCATTTTTAGTATTAAAATTGGAACATAGAAACTGTTACATTTTTAAAAGAAAAAACACGACACATATCAAGTTTGTTCATTGAATCAAAATTTGAAATTATAATATTTGAAATCAAATTCATTGAACCAAAATAAAATAAAATAAAAAAATGAAAAAAATCGGACAAATATTTGTGTGAAATAAAACATGTTAATTGTCATTTATCAATGACTCCAATAGAATATATTGACTTTTTTAACTTCCCTTCACTTTCACGGCTGCACTGAAATGCCTATATAGTTCCAAATTATTAATTAACAAAAATTTATTTAATTCAATATATATTATTATTTTATCGATTTTATTTTTTATATATTATTTGTTATTAATTAAAATATAAATTTGGGAATTGTTTTACTATTATTATAAAAATAAAACAAATAAAAAATATATTTATACCTGTCAAAGGAGTTCTCCTTTGGGAAGCGAGAAAGAAGATAATGGAATCCAAATCTCGAATCAGATTCCACGTTGATTTTGAAGACGGAATATTTGTAACTTTTTTCTTATTAAATTATTCATGGCCAAATTACACTTTTACCCCTATCATTTGTTTTATTTATTTATTTATTTTTGGTAGCATTTTAGTTATCCACATCAATTTTACTTTTCTTAATTATTACTCACACTTTATGTTTGTATATTTTAAAAATTACTTATTTGTGTATTTATGTAGTCTTTCACCTACATACGTGTTAGGACCCACCGACCCTTGGTCAAGTTGTTGAATGGACCCTGACTTGTCCTTCCACAATTTGATCGATCTTGATTTTTCTGTTTTAGTCGTCAAAGACCTACATTGACTCGAGCTTCTTTTCTATTTGGGTTCGTACGCACAATAGACTTGAAATGGATCCAACTATTTGTTTTACCCCATAAGTCTTTTCCATTTTTGTTTAGGCTATTAAATCACTTTATGAATGTTTATATTTTGAGGGAAATCCAAATTGGGCCTTCTGAAAATTGGGCCCTCAACAGTTCACACACTCCATCAAACCTACACAGGCTTCATCAAAGCACGCCACAAAGTAAAGATGGTAAGCTTCAANTTTTTTTTTTTTTTTTTTTTTTTTTTTTTTTTTTTTTTTTTTTTTTTACCGAATAATCATTTGGGGTTCATAAACTCCAACACCATATTAGATAAACATGAGGTTCCATCTCAAAATCACGAACGTCTTGAGGTTTCTCTATTTTTTTTTTGACGATTATAGACAATGTTTTTCGATCTAAATTTTCTATAAAATGAAAAATTATTTTGAGAGTAGTTTTGATAAATCTATTTCATACCCATCTTTATGAATTCATTTTACCTATTACATAAATTCCAATAATTCAATTCAAATCTAAATATAAACATATACCATATGTGTTGAATTAAAAAATAATAAATAACAAAAACATAGGAAACGTAAGATCTTAAATTATAATTTAAAAGTTGTTTGAATCGAATTCAACAAAAGACATTTTGTCTAGTGGTATGATTCTCGCTTAAAGTGCGAGAAGTCTTGAGTTCAATTTTTTGAATGCCCCTTTCCTTTTCTTAGACTAAAATGTTAGAGTTTTGAATCCTTTACCTCAATTACAAAATAAGAAAGTGGTATAGCGATAATTTTATAATATAAGTAACACTTTCAACCATTTAAATTTGAGTTTGATATGAATGAATTTACAAAATTTATATGTTTATCATAAATATATTAAATACTTTAAAAAACGGAGACAACGTCCGAATTTTATTATTGTCTTGATCAAATTAAAATGTACATACAATGAGAACATGACGAAAAACATTGAAGATGTCGGCTACGTTTATATTTTATGAACTTTCTTTTTTTTTTTCTTTAATTTAAATAGTTTTCGTTGTAACTCATTTAAGAAAAATGAATATGAATATTGATATTTCATTTTCAGATTTATTTTAGGGCCAATTTATGATTTCTATATGAATAATAGTTTAAAATTCAAAATTATTACTATCGGACTATGTAATAAAATCATTTTAAGAACCATTTAGGGGGAAAATGAAAATAAACTAATTTAAATATATTTTTTTGTTTTTTGTGTAAAAAAAAAAATAGAGAGACTTAACAGAGACAAATTTATGAAAATTTTGTGTTATGTTTTTTAGGGCAACTTTTCATCTTATGTTGACTTTTGTGTTCAATATTTTATCATGTTGTTGACCAAATACACCCACCTACTCTTATCTCACACTTTTTAAATTTTATAATTTCACTATTTATTTTTTTGAAAAATAAATAAATAAATAAATAACTGATTAATTTCAAACTCCACTCAAACTTTAGATAAATAAGTTATGGTTTCAAAATTGATATAAGAAAGTATTCTCATTTGTTTTTAATGAATTGTAAATTATACTGATATTTCAAAGAAAAATTATAGAAGGGCCAAATGTTCAAATTATTCTACCAATAAATTATGTTTTTTTTTTTTTTTTGTTAAGGAACGATGAGAAACAAATGATTGATTTTTGAAATCATAATTGATGTGTTGTCTATTAGAGTATATTTAGATCTTAATAATTACTTTGTGGATAGTAAAATTTATAAAAACTAAAAGACAAATTTATAGATAAAAACCAACTCATCGATTTTTAAAATAATAATTAAATTGTTATAGACAATACTTCTAATCAAACGCGCTTCCTTGACCAACTCGTTAGCTTACTTTCTTTCCTTAACCATATCATGTTTAGCTTCCATTCACACATACTTCATCCCCATAATTCAGCAATTATTTTGTGTTAATAATTTCAACCACTTAATTTGAGTGTGAAGAATATTTGTTAGGTGAGTTATAGTCATTCGAAGAAAGGCACTTTTGATTAAATCAATTAATATTTTTCTAAATATTATACTTTTTTAAAAGTTGAGATCAATCAAACAGTTCATGAAAAATTTTAGAAATGAAATATAACAGATCCTTCCAACACTAAAATAGAATTAAATTGGATATTCCGGCGCTTAAAAAAGAAAGAGAAGTTATTTATTAGTACACACTGAATATTTTTTTATAAATGATAAAAAAAAAAAAACTTATCCTAATGAACCTAATCGGGAGGGGACAGGCCAGAGAGAGAAGAAAACCCAAAAATTTAAAAGCAAATTTCTCCATCACTTTCCAGTACTCCATCACTGTCCTCAGAGCCCCCCTCTCTCTCTCTCTCTCTCTCTTCAGTTCTCTGTTAGCCGCTTTGAATAATTTCCCACTCATTTTTTCACACAACCCTCTCTTCTAATGGAACCCTTGCCCTCGCCCGTGACTCCACCGCCACCTCCCATCTCAACTTCATCTCTCTAATCCAAAATCCTAATCCTCTGTTTTTCTCTCCCTTTTACAGCTCAAAAGGGAAAACAGGAAATCCAAACCTTACCTTATATTCCTCCTCTGTCTGCAACAATCAATTTCACCCTCATTTCATGTATGACCTACTACTCTTCCTGTAGCAAACCGCGACGGCGACGGCGACCATGCGATCCCCTCAGTCACTCCGTAACGGCGGCACACCATCGCCTCACGCTCGAATCCCTACTCCTCACCATCACTTTCACTCGACCGTCTCTGTTCAGAAACTGAAGCGCTTCAACTCTCTCATCCTCGTCTTCCGTTTGTCTACCTTCTGCTTCTCCCTTGCCTCTGCTGTTTTCATGATTACTAACTCTCGCGGCTCTGGATCCGATTCCCCTCGCTGGTACGATTTCGACGCCTTCAGGTACGCCGTTTGCCCTATTTTCCGATTCTTCGCATTCGAGGTATTTCTCCTGAAAAGCAAATACAACAGACGAGATTTTCGAATTGGAACCACAATTAATTCCGCACATACGGAAACGCACATTTCCTTACTAAAAAACTCACTCTATTACCGAACTAACGCTTTCCTAACCAGGTACGTCTTCGCGGCAAACGCCATAGTCGCTGTGTACTCACTGTTCGAAATGATTGCCTCCGTGTGGGAAATCTCGAGAGAAGTGACGATCTTCCCTGAGATTTTACAAGTCTGGTTCGACTTCGGCCATGACCAGGTCAAAACCCTAACCCTTTGCCTTTTTTCTCTTTTCTCTATCTTCTGGTCTAAATCGGAAATTAGGGCTCTGATTCCATAGGCGTTCGCGTACCTTCTTCTCTCTGCGGGCTCCGCAGGGACGGCTCTCTTGATAACTCTGAGGGGAACCGACACGTGTAGGGCTACCAGCGCCTTTTGTGTTCAATCCACGATCTCGATTGCATTGGGATTCGCCGGTTTCCTGTTTCTCGGGTTATCCTCGCTGCTTTCGGGTTTTCGGGTCGTCTGTTTCGTAATCAACGGCTCTCGTTTTCATTTATAACCCTCCCTCCTTGAACAGGACTTCCACCGCTGAATTTTTTGGTGCGTCATGTCGTTTGATTTGCCTAATTATATCTAATGGTCCTTCATCTTTTTCTTTTTCTCCATTTGGTCCTTAATTTATCTAAAATTAAGAACTCTCAATTATATCTAATTAGTGTAAACATTAAATTTAATTTTAAAAATTATATAATAAGTACTAAATTTTTAAATTTTGATTCTGTATGTAATTGTATTTGGTCATTGAAAGTAAATTTTTTTTTTATAAAAAATAAGTCTAATTTTTTTAAAAAATTAATTTAAATATAAATTTTATGTATAATTATATCTTAAATTTTCAATTTTGTATATGAGGGTTTATTATATACAAAATAAAAAATTAGGCACATTTTTAGAACATGAAATTAAAAGTCTGTTTATTAAAATTATCGAGGTAAATTAAGAATTTTAAAGATTAAGGATCAAATTGAAAAAATTAGTTTGAAAAGATTTTGGACCATTTGATATGTTCCTTTGTTCTTGTTTTGTAAGGTGTATTATTGTGTTGTTCTTTACTCTCCCACGTCGACATGTCGTCTCTGGCTTCATTTTTAATATTTGGGTAATTCATTTTGTGTATAGTTGTTTTGTAATGTGTATTATTGTGTTGTTCTTTACTCTCCCACGTCGACATGTCGTCTCTTGCTTCATTTTTAATATTTGGGTAATTCTTTTTGTGTAGTAGCTCCTCTATGTATGATTTTAATTCTTTTGTGGTTATATAGAATAAAGTTTTATTATTTATTGAAAGATTTTATTATTATGGAAATGTATGATTGTTTAAACTAAATGTGGCGGCTAGATTCGAGCCCAGGTTTCCATAGCCACAACATGAATTCTCGCCACTAAACTTCAACCACTTTGTTAATTATTATTATTAAATATACAACAAAAATTAAAAAGATATTAAAAAACTTGAAAAATATAAACCAGTGTTACAAAAAAATATATTGATATAAGATTAACATAATCCATGTATTTTTTAAGAGCACAATATGAAATTCTCATCCTTAAACAACCGTCACAGGGATGTTAAGTGGATCTATTATTAAACAAATTACCAAAAAAATAAATAAATGAAATCTCATAAATTAATTTGCATGTTAATTTAATATATATACTTGAATTTATTATAATTTTATTAAATTCTATAATTATTTTTCAACCTTTTATATCTAATAACTCTTAAAAATAAATTTTAAAATGTTTGAAAAATTATTTTTCCAAATAAATATTAAAATTAAGTGTAAACCTTAATTTGAGGTTTAAACATAAATTTTTTAGTCTACAATTGAAATCAACCCAACGCTTATTTCTCTCTTCTTCTTATTTATTTATTTATTTTATTTTTTATGGTTGAATCTATAATTTAATAAAAATTTCACACAAATTTTAACATGTAAATAATAAAACATTATTATAAATTTCAAACCATGCATAGACTCAGAAGCTTAAGAGAAAGCATTACGTGAGTGAAGTCTTGATGTTTGATTACCACATGAGATTGGTGAGATTTGTTTTAAATTTTAAGAAGGGCTTAAAAAATATTAATATCTTTTAACTTAAAAAGAAAAAAAAATCAAATGAAAATTCTCTATCTATATCTCATATATTATCTTCCTCTTACGGTTTGAGATATCAACGATAAAAGTATAATGATTAGAGAAATTAACGTTACTTTATAGATTTTATAGATATTTTTTTAAACATAATACTAAATATTTTTGTTAGTAACTTGGATGGTAACCAGAAATAAACACCCAGGTGAATAAAACAAAATGAAAATAAATTATTATAGATATTTATTAATTACCTCAATTGAATAATTAAAGAACAAAATGAAGCACAGGGGAAACAAAATCATGATTAAGAACAAATGGACAAGAGCTTGATGAAGATTAATTCGACAAAATTTGGGGCTCTTTTTAATAATTGGAGGATGGGTAAATATTATGTTTTTTTTGTTTGTTTTGTTTTTAGATTCCAATTTTCAAAATTAAAAAGAATTATCTTATAAAAGGTACAATAATTACATTAAGAAAATAAAAATAATTTATGTGCATGGTTTGTTTTCACTATATTAAGAAAATAAAATTATTTATTTATATTTACTTACCGCAAAATCGAGTTTAGTCGATAAAATATAATTATTACTTTAAAATTTAATTTAAGGAAGCTCATGCTTGCCAGCTAATAGGCCTCATAAAATTCGCCAATATGGACAGCTAATTCCACTCTCGCGAATTTTAAGATTTTTTTTTTTTTTTCTAATTCGAAATTCTTTGGGATTTAATATTTATTTATTTATTTAATATATTCCAAATCCCAATTTTTTATTTTCTTTTTTGGAAAATGTTAATTTTCGTCTTTCTCCCTTCCATCCACTCTCTCCGTCTCGTCTGAAACTTTCTCACAGGCAGCGAGGCCTCAAGCAGTGTCCTTCTGATTCTGTATCAAATGTAGAAGAGAACACTTCCGACCACGAGCTCTCAAGAACTTCAATTCACTCCTTCAGCTTCTTCTTCTTCTTCTTCTTCTTCTTGTTTCGTTTTTTTTTTTTTTTTTTTGTGTGTGGAAATTTGTGGTCTTATGTCTTCTACCTTCAGTCCTTCTCGGAGCCCGGGGAGTTCTCGGCTCCAACTTTTGGGACCCCTGTCTGGAGTCTCTCGTTTGAGATCTTCATCGCTCAAGAAGCCTCCTGAACCGTTAAGAAGGGCCGTTGCTGATTGCCTCTCTTCCTCCGCTGCTTATTCGCATCATGGAGGTCCCTCTGCTTCCGTCCTCGTTGCCGAAGCTTCCAGGACCCTCCGGGTGAGTGATTACGGGATTTTTGCTTTTCGTTTCGTTTGGATCTTGCAATTCTGCTTGGATTACTATAGAATCTGCCTTTTTTGATTAGGGTATTTAGTTATTTTATTGGAACTTTTTGTTCGTTCGACTTGAGCTGCGTGGGTTGAGGGAATTTCGTCGGGTCTGAGCTTAATTTTTTGCCTGGTTGTGGGCTGGGATTTATAACCATGTCTCGCTTCTTGTGCCCATGAATGGTTCTTTCGCTTTTGCGATTGAATTGTGCCGATATCAATCTGTCTTTTTTTTTATATTTTTATTTCCTTTCGTTTTCTAATGTCGAATGTTTCGGAATTGGACATTGGAAGTGTCGTTTGTGCTTTTTGTAGCTTATCGGTGACATGAGAATAATTACAGCGTCCAAGTGGAAGTATAATTATAGCAATTTACTTCTTTTAGGTGAATGCGTTCTCGTCAATCAATTATTTTTTTTAAAAAATAAATCACAACTAAAGAAGACCGTTCAAATACTCATGTCCAATTGAACTATATGAAACTTATGCTGATTTCTATTGGGGTACATTTGCATCATGGGATAATTCTCAGTGAATCGGTATTATCTTCATCCTCTTTAATTTACTATTTTATTTGTTTAATTTATGCGTTTGTATATCTGCATAATGTTGTGTTTTTTGTTTAATGTCCACGTAAAATATAGAACTGTAATGAATATAGCGATGGTTTAGTAGTACATAGCTGGCTACTCGACAAAGAAAAAATTTGCGTATCATGGTTCTTGTTTGAATACTTATTAGCTGCAAGTTATCAGCAAATCCCACTGGTTGAGGCATGACTTCCATACCACAAGTCTGATCTTCAAAAACACCTTTTAAAATTTGAAATTATACTGAGAGCCAATGGAATTGTCCTGCTATCAGCAACCGATAGAAAGGAAGAAGAAGATCATTAAATGAGGCAGGAACCTGAACTTTAACGAAGACAATTGTGGGGGTTGCGCACATTCCAAGTTCGTGATGAATATGATCATCGGACTTCCTTTTGCTATTATTGCTTTGATGGATCTTACATGGGAGCACATTGACGTCAAGCCAACAACATATATAGGTGCACCAAACTTAATTTCAGAGTTCTATTGGTATAATAAGTGCTATGAATCACAGCATCCTCAACTTGATGAAGTTGAATGAAAAAGTTGAGTATGGAGTCAAAAATTTCTTTAGCCATTGGTGATGGCTGTCAAATGATGATTAACTTATTGGTTATTCTGTGATTTCATCCCAACTCAGAAAACACAGGTTTATCTTAGAAGTATTCTCAATGAACCTGTCTCACCAAAATGTCTTCTCAGTATCTGTCTTTCTTTTTTTTTTTTTTTTCCTTTTCTTTTTTAATGAGAAATAGAGCCTTCATTTCATCGATGGTATGAAATTACAAAAGGGCAAAGATTGCCGCGTGAGTTACAAAAAACAAGGACTCTTGAACTCTAAGAGAGGTAAGGCTATAATCGCAAAGTATGTGGAGAATATACACCAAGATAGAGAGGTATGTATAAAGTATTAAAAAAAAGAGAAGAGAAGTCCATAGCTTTGTCCTTGAAAATACAGTGGTTTCACTTGAGCCAAATTAGCCAACGATTGGATTTGATGATGAAAACCAATGTGCTTCCTTTTCTTCTTAAAGGAAGCATCTCAAGGAGAGTGCATGGATCATTGGGGAAGACAGTGTTGTGATTGAAGGCAACCAACATCTTTTTACAGAAAGATTGAGGAAACTTACATGTGATACAGGGGTGCATAAGATGTCTTCTCAATCATAAAAATTCTGTCACCATTTAATCACTGTGATAAGAGAAAGCTAGGTCTAGCTGGAACAAGGTTTTTTTAGGGGCATTATCAACTCACTTGTCCCTCGTCAATCAGTTATACAAAGCCTCCTACGTCGGAAAAGATAGCAATCCTTAAGGTTGTCTTCAAGTATTGCCCAACTAACACTCATCTTATGGCACAAAGTCATTATGAGTTGGTATGTTCCACATCGTTTCAAGTGGGTTGCAGATGGTGGGGCCAAAGTGCCTAATAAAAATCTCTGGAAAGCAATGACCTTTGGCTTCCCATCTTTTTCCTCGTATGTTAAATTCTGTATTGGGAAGAGCTTGAGTTTTTATTTTTTGAAAAATTGGTGGGTGGGTAATAAACCTCTTCGTTGGTTTTCCCACGTTGTCTCATCTTTCAAATGAGAAGTTTCATTTTGTGGCTTCTATGTTACTGGGGGTTTGATCCTTCCGCCTTTTTGTCGTTAGGTTTGTCATGTGATTCTTTTGGTGGAGGGACGTTAGATATTGTGGTTCTTCTTTCTATTCTTTAGGATCAACACATGTTTCAAGGGAGAAGGGAATCTAGGCTTTAGGATCTCGATTCTTCTGGGGGGGCTCTTCCAGTGATTTCTTTCGTCTGTTGGTCGTCCATTCCCCTCCCCAATTTGCCTTTGCTGTCTCCTCCATCTGGAAGGTTAAAATCTCTAGAAAGTTTAATTTTTTTGTATGGTAAATTTTACATGGGAAAGCCAACATGAAGGATCGTGTAGAGAGACGCTCTTCCATTGTGTTGTACTTGCAGTGGTTTGTTCTTTGTTGGTGTCAAACTGAGGGCTTGCATCACTTGTTGTGGGGTTGTTACTTGTTCAGTCTCTCAGGTTTTGTTGGTCGGTGCTTTTGACTTACGTTTGGTGTGGAATAGTGATGATTACACTATTATTGAGGAGGTGCTCCTAGGCTTGCCTTTTTGGGAAAGACATCTATTGTGGCAAACTAGCTTATTTGCTATTTTGCGGGGAGTTTTGCTTGAGAGAACAATCGGATTTTTAGACAGGTGGAGTAGTCATTTGATGGGTTTGGAAAGTGGTGAGGTTCAATGCCTCCTTGTGGACCTTGGTTACTAGGCCTTTTTGTTACTCAGATCTTAGGTTGATTTTGTTGGATCAGATTCCCATTTAATGGTTGATCTGAGTCTCTCTTTCTTTTTGGACTTTTCTTTTTGTATGATCTTGAACATTTTTTCATTTCTCTAAATGAAAGCTTGATTTCTTGNAAAAAAAAAAAACAAAAAAAAAAAAAGAAAAAAAAGAAAAAAGAAAAAAGAAAAAGAAACAGAAACAAAACACCAGTCTTATGTCTGCCTTGTCAAAAATACCATATAAGAAAGTTTGGTCTCGGATCTAATTGAATCTTAGTCAAGTTATTTGTGATGCTTTTATTGAGCAAGTTCCATGGCTTACCTTTTCTTTGCAAAAACACACACAATTCAACATTTTTAATTGGTACACCAAATATTTGGGACCATGCTCCTGTGTTTTCTAATGTTGGATTTCACTTTTACATCTGCTTAGGTGATGATTACACAAAACTATGATGATTCAGTGCTCTTAAAAATAAGAGGCCTTCATCCATACAAAGTAAAAACATCTTGGATAACAGGTTTAACTTATCCCTTATTCAATGCTTTAGAAGATTGCTTGCAACGTTCAATATTAGTTTGAACCCAAATAGAGATGCACAACATGGAGAAGGTGGTGTTTATCCTCCCTTTCAAAGCAATGGGTCTGATTCTTTAGCTGGCAGCTTTCTTAAGTACAGCTCAATTTTGGGTGACTCTTGAACTTCAAAACTCTCTTCAGTGTCTACTATCTTCTGCGAGATTGGAGTAGCATGTTACCCTCAGTCTCATTTAATGAAATTGCATATTTTTTTGCAAGCATGGGAATCTTAACAAGGAAGATTATTGGGAGCATGAAGTAGAGATAGACGCAAATTCTATGGTGAGTATGAACAGCGTTGACTTGGAGTCAACTTTCTAATTGTCTTGGGGCAATATTAAGATCTCATCTGAAGAGTCTATTGAAGGGTTCCTTCAAATAGTTTGCTTGAAGATAGTCTCTTTTTCTTCCTTCATAAAGGGTTGTGGCCTCGAGGTTTATGGGATTAAGGCCTAGGATCCTTCCTCTGTTTGTGGCTTTCTTTGAAGGCTTGTTGAGTTCTGCTGGTTCTTTTGTGGCTGAAATTCTTTTGTTGACTTTTCCTGCTTGCGTCCTTTTGGCTCAAAGTGTTTTCAGTCATGAGGCAGCTCCCTTCTTCTTTTTGGGTCTACTGAATGCTTTTGGAATGGCTGGATTGTTGTTTTTGTCTGCTTGCTCTGGCCGCTGGGGAGTAGTCACTGATGGTTATTTTCTTTTGGTTTCATCATATTGTTCATTTTCTTTGGTTCTTTGTTTTCGGTCTTAGGTCAGGTTCTTTTTTGTTGGTTAGTTTCTTTGTTCTGTTGCGTTCTTAAAGGTGTTGGTCTTTCCTGGTGGCTCCCATTTTTGCCGTTTTGGTTGGGTAATTATTTGATTTGTTAGTTCTATATTTTTCTCCTATTGGAAGGTTGTTTCCTTGAACTTTCAGAATCTTTTCATATATCAACGAAATGTTGTTTCTTGTTTAATAAAAAGGGCATATTTATTAATTATTACGAAGTAATCATTGCATTAGAATTTAACTCTAACGTCAAAAGTTTTATCAATATGATAGGACTATTTGGCCGCACCTGCAACAACAGACCTAGCATATTGTGTGATCTTGGAACACACAATTGCAGAGAGGGAACGAAGGTAACCAAACTTTTTAATGATGTTGGTTTAAATAGACTCAGGAACTGTCTTTTTCGCTTAAGATGGTGAACCCTAATGTTTGCTTTTATTTTCACATTTTGCCAAGGAAGATGATTCTATTTTCATATCCTGTTAAGTTATCAGCAGATGTACATAGACATCAGGATATTTTTTCTAAAACCAGGTTTTGACAATTACAATTTTTTAATTACTTTGGTTCATAGAGTAACCAACTTTCAACTATTTCTTTGGGATGTCATTGGGTTCAACGGACAACGAATATTATTATACATGGATACATGTACGTTCAACATTTTTGTATGACCACATGTTAGAACCACAAAGAGTTCTTACTCAAAATGAGGGAGGGAGAGTAATTTGATTAGCTAAAGGAAAAGAACCCCGAAGAATTGCCTCAACCTAGGTGAATCCTAGAGCCCCTGTATCTCTCTCGTTACAGCTGGCTGATACTGAGATCTTAGAGAAACTGGTTTAATTTAATGGTCGCTTGAGGCAGATCATTTGTATTTGGCTAAGTTGAACTACTGGGCAAATCATTCGTGGTCTCAATAGTGTGTCCTTTATGGTGACAGGAAGAGGAACTTTACCATTTACTTTGAGATTGTGGTTTTGCCACCTCTTTATGGAACATGTTCTTTAGGACTTTTGAGTTTGTGCTTGCTGGTAACAGAGGTTGTTGTTCGATGTTTGAGAAGGTGCTCTTGAATCTTCCTTTTCGTTTTTTTTTTTTTGCTTTGTTGTGGGGCATTCGACTTCAGAGAAATAGTAGAATTTTTTATGGAGTGGAGCCGTTTGAGGGGGATCTTTGGGATATGATTAGGTTTAATTCCACTATGTGGGCGTTTGTTAATACATTTTTTTTTTCTTTCAAAAAAATTAAATTATCAGTTTATCATTATTCTTTTGGATTGGTGGTCGTTTCTGTAATTGGGTGTGAAGGTTGTTTTGTGTATTTTTGTATATACTTCCATCTATTTCAGTGAAAGCTTGGCTTTTTATTTTAGAAAATACTTAGAAATTAGAGAACTGAAATTTGTTTCTGTTTTATGCTTGCGTTCTGAGAAAGAGCTCTATCAATATCCTTCATACTTGTTTTGAATAATTGTAGGTGTTAAATGCTAGTCTTGCTCATTTGTCTAGTCTCACAAAACAATTGCATGACCCTATAATCTTGACATCAGAAATTGGTAACATATGACATGTTATTTAGGTTTCTACAAGGATTGAACCATAACCTGAAAACCATTTGGGTTTTCAATTCTCTTTGTTCATTCACCAATCCATTGGCTATTATTATTCTATGTGCTTGAATACCCTCTAATAATTTATGGACAGAAAAAGTTATTTTTATTATGCATGCACAATTATGTTTGATTTTTCTTGTCTCCAGCTTTTTCTTTGAGCATATATATTCTCCATTTCCAGTGCTGCTGTTTTACAACTCATTTGGCTTTTTGTGCATCCAGCCCAGCTGTAGTTGCAAGGTCTGTGGCACTTTTGAAGCGCTGCCTTCTTAGGTATGTTAATCAAATCATCTTATATTTCAGTTATACCTCAATACTTGTTGAACTGGGTTGAATGTCCTCGTGAACCTTACATATATATACATAATTCTTTGACAAGAAACAAGATTCTCCATTCGGCAGAGTTCTTTTTTCCTGTTTTTTTTTTTTCCACATTAAATGATGCTACTGCTCCTGAGCTTTTCTTCATCCTCAAATGCCTTTCCCGACTGCACGTTCATCGGAGGAGCATTTCTGCTGTTCTTTGATACAAAATTGTGTTATCCTTTGTTTTTGCAGATACAAACCCTCTGAAGAAACACTAATGCAGATAGACCGGTTTTGCCTAAACACAATTCGTGAGTGTAGTTTTAGTCCAAACCGAAGGTCAGCACCATGGTCTCAATCTTTGACTCAACCATCTACTGCACCTACAGCCTCTTCTACTTTTTCTCATTTGCCCGTATCAAGTATTGCGTCTGGAGCACTTATAAAATCACTGAAATATGTTCGCTCCTTGGTGGGACAACATATACCAAGGAGATCATTTCAACCAGCTGCTTTTGCTGGTGCACCTTCTATGTCAAGACAGTCGCTACCTGCACTGTCATCCATGCTGAGTAGATCCTTCAATTCACAATTAAATGCTGCAAATAGTGGAGAGTCTTCAGAGCATAAAGAACCTACAGTTTTATCTATATCAAATTTATCTAATATTGAAGAAGTTGATGGTACGGTCAACCTTGAATACATTTCACTTGATGTCTTGAAATGGCGATGGCTTGGGGATCAACGGCCATCTCTTTTCCAAAGAGATAGGTAATTAGATTTTTAAATAACCTTCATTTTCTTTATTTCTTTTGTGTATGCTGTAGTATAAGTTAGTTTGCTTATTCTCCATCCGTTAAATTAAATGCTGGATCTGTTTTATGGTACAGTGATAATTTTGCTAATACTCAAGACTTGAGAACACGTAATCTTCTAGAAGTAGGTGCAGCAGCACTTTTAGTGGGAGATACAGAAGCCAAAATGAAGGATCAACCTTGGAAATCTTTTGGAATAGCTGATATGCCATATTTTGATCAACTATCGCAGCCTTTGCCTGTAGCAACTATAGCCAATTCTTCCTCTGCCCGTCTCCACTTGAGGGCTATAACTGCATCCAAGCGCACAAAACCAGGCTTGCATCAGATCTGGTATAGGTTTTTTGTCTTAAGTTTATTCTTGCTTTCATTTATTATTACTTAGCTTCCTCATGCTTGCTAGTGTTTACTTAAAAGATACACTAGACATTGGTTAAACTGAACTTTTGGTCTCCCTACTACTACTAGAGGGTGCCAATGGTGTCTAAACTTTGTCTCTCTCCCCCTTTTTGATCTTTGTTCCCCTTATAACTACTATTTTTTTGCATTTCGGTCCTTGCTGTTGTGTCCTTTGGCAACAAAAATTGTGGTATGTAGTAGAAATGACCTAGTTGTTGTGACTAAATGTTATACCAAGGATTTATTTAAATTGTTGGATGAAGAACCAATGGGGGACAAAATATGGTTATATGGTTAATCTGTATAATATGCTGTAGTTTAGGAACCTAAGTTATCATTAACTAAATTATTAAAACATGTTACCTTTTTCTCCTAGTGATAGGAGACTGGTAAATACGAAGAACCCTGGACAAGTGTTTTCATAAAAAAAATGTTCACAAACCAAACTTTGGTCTCTATTGAGATGCAAGAATTGTATCTTAGTAATAAAATGGTCAGGTGGGAAATATAATGCACTTCAACCAGAAGGATTTCCATTCTGTTGGTTCTAATTTCTACTTTCTCCATATGAGGGGTGTTGGATAGAATACAATCTAACATAGCGAATTTGTTGGAAGGAATACAAACTAAAATAATTTAAATTAGACCCCACCCCTAACAAAACAAAGAGGTAGCAAAAAGTATATAGATGGGCCATAAATCTTCTTATTCTTACAAAAATGGCAGGGCTTAGGCTGCATTCATTATTAGGAGCTTGAAAAAAAAAAGTCATTTTTATTAACTATAGATGTCCATAATAAATACCAACCAAATTATTTCTCCAAATACTAAAAGAAAGGTTAACTTTTTTAAATCTGCCTCTTGTTGATCTTAATAATGTCATGTAGGGAAGATTTTCCTGGGAGTACATTTCGACCAAAGGCTCGACCACTCTTCCAATACCGTTACTACAGGTACAAATGGTAGATTTGACATGAAACTCTGTAAGTTCAAAAGATATAGAAATTCATTAAGCTAGTACTTGCTTATTCCAATTTGTGAAGCCACAGAGTGCCAATTGGAGAGTACTTTCGATTTAAAACCATGAAATTTATCACTACTTAAATGTATTTGCTTATGAATGTTGGTCTTGCTGTTATGAAAATTTTTGAAATTAGTGGTCTTGTCTTCATGCAATATTTGAAACTTACATGCATTGAATGTTTACATTAAGGTTTTCCCTTTCTGTTGAATCTGTCTTCTAGGCTTTTAATGCATGATTGTATGATGTTATTGAAGAGGTAGGCTGGGTGTTATCATATCTTAGTCACCGTTTTATGCAATTATTGTTTTTTCTCTTTATCAAGGTTGAATTAATATGAGGGTCTGGCATGTAAAATTGATTTAAGATATTTGTTAATATGAGCTCTTTAACATGGCCATGACTAGTTATGACATATGTCCTCGATTAAGCGGTTAGAGGTTTGAATCTCCTACTCTCACATGCTATTGAACTCTCTAACCGGGAAGTTTAAAAGAAAAAAACTAGAGAAATTTTTATTAATCACTGTTCGTATTATCTTGTGGTTGCATATGTACCTCACAAAATTCACTTCATGGCCATCAGTGAACAGCAGCCTCTGAGACTGAATCCTGTCGAGGTGTGCGAGGTTATTGCTGCAGTTTGCTCTGAAATGTCTTCACCCATCGCTAATCCTCTTACAGTAACATCTAGGTTAAGTACAAATAGTGGCAAGCCATCGATGGATGTGGCCGTGAGTGTTCTCGTAAAGCTCATTATTGACATGTATGTTTTTGTCCTTTTAGATGCTTTATTGCAGCTTCCATATACTATTCATTACTCCATTTGTTTCATCTTGCATGGTTGGAAGCTTTTCTTTTTGGTAACCTCTTTTTTTCTGTATGCCCTTATATTCTTTCATTTCTACTCAATGAAAGTGTGGTTGTTCATAAAAAAAATGTTTTTGGCACTATGTACCAAACCATCTTGTGTGTTGCAGATGTACCTAATAGTCATGTTCTATCAATTAGGATAAACACTCAATATGGTTTGCTTATGTTAGGAGGAAGAGAGAAGAGCCCTGTTTGTTTCATTGGAGTTGGTGTCCGCGTTTTGCCATGGATAAAAATTATCCATGTTTATTTCGTGGGTTTTGGAATTTTAGAACCAAGGTATTAATTGTTGGTGGTCAAAAATGTTCCTTGAATCATGAAATTTTTTTAGCCTTCTAAAAGATGAGACATTTTTCCATGAGATATTTTATAAGGAGAGTGAGTTAAAAAGTGGGCATGTACAGAGTAAAAAAAAACTTGATTTGATGGCTTTTATTCAATATGTGTAGTATGTATATATTTTTTTTATTAGGAGAGAGAGTTAAAGAGTGGGCATGAGATTTTTTTATGGCTTTGGTATGTTTATAATGTTATTAAAATTTAAAAATATATTAATATTTATATGTTAACATAAACACCCTTTTAGTGATTATAGTCTTTCCTCTATGATTTCCAATTGACGAGCTTTTTAGTAATTCATCTCTAGGTGTTGGGAGTCTTTTAAGCTCCATTTATTTCATTCATCAATTAAATCTGTTTATCTTCTAAAAAAACATAAATTTTGATTTTCTTCTTCTTCTTCTCTCTCTCTCTCTCTCTCTCTCTTATATTTATTTTTAAGTTGTAATGATTCTTAGTGACTAGAAGGTTATTCTCTGTTAGTTTTACTGGGAGGGGGTTGCCTCTTTTCCTTTCCCTCTATGCTGTTTCTACTTTTTGTGTTCTTTATATATCTTTGGGTTTTTTATTAGAAAAAAATGTGTGCTGAGATATTGAAGCACATCTGAATCTATTTTCGGTCTTTATTCATGAATTATTTTCTTCATTTATTTGGATCTAATTTCTTTGGTATAGCAACATGAACCATTTTCTCTTATATTGAGATGACCTTATTCAAGATATAAACAATCTGATAGATCAGATATCATCTATCTTTGAGGAATGTAATGATAACCTAAATCCAAGTTTGTCTGTATTTCTGAAGTTCAAGGCTTCATAAATAATTTATACTGAGCCCATTGATGTTTTAATATATTTGCCTTTTGTATATTTTTAGTTTTATACTTGTCAAGCATGAATGAAGTTATTCAATAATTTTTCTTACAGGTACGTTTTAGATTCTGGGATTGCTGCTCCTCTTACTTTATTCATGCTTGAGGTGATGTATCAGTTCTGGATTGATTTATCATTTTAAAGTTATTCAAATAGCTTACGTTCCACCAGTTAAGGTCTTTCTAACATTATCTTTATATTTTTTTCCTCAAAGGAAATGCTTAGTTCTCAAAGATCAACATGCAAAGTTCGTGCATTTGATTTAATCTTGAACCTTGGTGTTCATGCTCACCTATTGGAACCAATCATGCTCAATGACAACTCTACAATTGAAGAAGAGTATTCTCAGGAATCATATCTTGCAGAAGAAGCCCAATTTAATTCACAGGGGAAGACAAATCTTGATTCTCCTAGAAATATCAGTTCAACTTCATCTATTAACAAATTCGAATGTTGGATTCTGAACATCTTGTATGAGACACTGCTTCTTCTTGTCCAGGTATGTAAGATCTTTCACGCTTTTGCAAAAAAATTTACTTTTCTTCAACTAGGATAGCTCAGTCCAAAAGATTGATTTTGAGCATCAGCTTCTTTGAAACAGTTTGGTAAAGATTATTTCTGGATTTTGCAATGCTCAGGATTTCCAAGAAAAATGCCTAGGTGCTTTGTTAGATGCAATACTATCCGCTCTTTTGGGAAATTTAGCTTGAACGAAATAACAGAAGTTTCAATGGGAATGGGGAGGATAGGAGCGTAGGCATTTTATGGGAGAAAATGCTTATTGCTTCTTGTTGTTGGAGCTCTTTAATAAACTGAGAAAAAGATGGGAAATCCAAAGGAAATAACCTTCGAGGGATTCTTGATAAGGCCCTAGACCCACAATTTGCAACTCACTTAAGAGGATGAGGGTCATGCCTACTCACAATTACCCTATTCTACAGTGTGCCAGGCTTTATGAGGAAACACCACCACCATTTTGCCAGGAAAGTCTCATTATATAATCTCATGCTCTTAATTACTACTTCTAGTTTCATGGTCTTCAACACCACCTCTTGCTTGACCAGGTGCGACCCTTGCCCTCATCAACCCGTTTCCACAACAAAATCTTCATCACTCCCTCAATAATCTTATTCACGGATATCTGAATTCTAAAAATCAACCAGAAGTAATTGGAAATTTCACTCCAGACTCACTGAATAAGACTGGCCTCTCCATTAAGAGAAAAATAAACTTTTACAGGTAGACAACTGACTTTTGAATCTTATCCAAGACATGATTCTAGGAAGCTTGACTCTTCCAATTATGACCCTAACTGACTCCAAGCCCATCCACTCCACACGTTGGTCGCCCCATAAACTCCTAATAAAAGCGTGGCAATACTTATCTTGTCTAGTCTCCAAAAGAATGGAAATATCTCGACGCTCCCACAGTAACAACTCCTTGACTAACCTCCTTTTCCCCGTCCTCTTAGCCAACCAACACTTCCATTGGGAAGCCATATTTTCTCTTCTCCTTGTAGTTGACGGTACACTAAAGATTCCTCAAACTCTTCTTCATATTTTTTCTCTTCCTATTCCCCTTAGTAGGCCCTCCCCCTCATCGGAAAGGGTTGAGACATTCCCATGGCTCTATATGCATTCCCACATTTGCCTCCTTTTTTGTAGGCTCTCTTTCTGCCTGCTCTTATATTCTTTCATCTTTTCTTTAGTGAGAAATCTAGCCAAACCACTCTCTCATCGACTTCTTCTGAAAAGAACATTCCGAAGAACTAAACAATGGGGCTAGATTACCCACCAGCCCTCCCTGCTCACTGAAAGGACCCTGTCACAAAAGCCAACACTCAGCAGCAAAGGAAAAGCAGTATTCTCCAGCCCACTACCCCTATTTGAGAAGTTACGGTTGTAGTCAGCACTCGCCGAGCTTTGGCAATGACAGATCAAGAGCTCTTTGTACTTGCGTAAGAGTATATTTAGTAGCAAACCACCCCGAGTTATCCCCTCTTATGACAAAACAACTCCTTTAAGGTGCAATAAGTGCAATGAGAATCTAGCTGAACGTTATGGTGCACCAAGATATTAGTGCAATTGACTGATATTATTATTTTGATCACAATATCTACAACTTCTTAAGGAACAAAATGCCTAATTCTACCTCAATTACCTACAGTTCCATTTTTTTGAATTGTTAATCCCACGTCTTCTCTTATTATACAAGTGATCCTGGATTTTGTACTACGCTCTTGGCATGGGAGATGCATATTTTTAGTTTCCTCAAATGGGCTAGAGCACAGCTTGAATGAGATTACAAATTTAGATGATGACTAGTCACAAGTAATTAAATCAATAACTGGAATGTACTTAAACGTCAACTCAGCGCATGACTTGATTGGAAGGGAATGCTTTGGGAAATTTGTGTGAAGGTTACTTCTTAGAAAGGACTGTGATTGTAAGAAGACCACAAATAAGGGCATGGCACAAAATTATGGTGGAAGATGTGTAACTAAAATAGCTCATATGGATGGCCATTATTTTGTAAATTTCTAAAACATCCATTTTGTGGTTGCAGATTGAAGAAAAGGAAGAATCTGTCTGGACGTCTGCTTTGAGCTGTTTACTCTATTTTGTTTGTGATCGAGGTAGACTCAGGAGAAGCCGATTAAAGGGCCTTGACATAAGGGTGAGTTGTTTGTAACTTGCCTCAAAGATAGTAAACAATAAACACGAGGGGGGGTTATATCTGAATTCCTGACTCACTTATTTGTCTGTTAAAGGGGACTCCTTTGCTCTAACAATGGAGAACGACTGTGCAGTCTGAATTTCAACCTTTGAGCTTCTTGATTTATGCACAAAAAGACCCAAGGAATTATAATATAGCTCTCCCGTTCATTCTCTGAAATGTTTTGCCTCTCTTTCTTTAGGGAAAAAAAATATTAATTTTATGTTTTCACAAGTTCTTTATTATTATTATTTTCCAGGGGGTTGGGAAGAATGATATTAATTTTCCTTTAGAATATATTGATTTTGATGAAACTATATTTTCAAAAGTATATATATTTGGTTCTTATGAAAAAGGCTTAGCAGATGTGTAAGCCATGTAGTTCTCGTGTAAATCATACCTTTTCCTGTGGCAAAGACCTCGGGCCCTCCCTCTACTTTCTTGTGATCTTGAAATCAGTTATGCCCATTTGGCCTGTTGGCAATAGGGAAATATACATTGTAGTAAAGCTATTGTTCAACGGATTTTCTTATGCTATTTTTCAATTAGCTACTTTATTTATAATGGGGTATGATGCTTTATTTTCTTATTCTTTATTTCCTTTCAGGTTGTTAAAGCATTCCTACAGACTAGCAGAAGAAATTCTTGGGCTGAAATAGTTCATTGCAGGCTTATTTGCCTGTTAACAAATATGTTTTATGAAGTCCCGGAGGATCCCACAGAGGATGCTTCAAGCCCCATATTTCTTGTCGACCAGGTGGATCTGGTTGGAGGAACTAAGTTTATTTTCCTTGAGGTATGCTAATTTGTTTACAGTTCAGCTGCACGGGTTAAGGAGACCGACCTATTTCAGCCATTGTTAGTTGCAAGAAATCTCATTACTACATCCATTTTTTGTCCATGGGAATCTTATTATTTAGGGTTAATTGCACTTTTTGTTCCGAAGGTAAGGTTTTAGATTTATGTCAAATTAGTCCTTTCAAAATTGAACAATTAAGTCCCCAACATTTGAAAAATGTTTGATTTTGATCCTTCGTTAATTTCATTAACTCCATGCTGATGTAGCAATGTTCAAAATTATAATATCTCTCCTCTCCACCCTTCCCCTTCCCCTTCACCCCTCCTCCGGCAAGCCACCATTGACAGTCCACCTTCACTATATTCTTCATTTTATTCAGTCATAAGAAGAAGAAAAAAAAAAAAAAAAACCACCTCCCTATCTTCTTCTTCAAAACCACCCACTCTCCCACATCTCCTCCCTTCTTTCTCTCCCCATCTCTGGCAGCTACCATTGTGCCATTTCTCTCTTCAAAATGGTCATCGGTGCCACCTCCCTCTCCAGCCGTCACCATAACTGCCTTATTGGAATCTCGATATGTCTGAAATGAAGCCGTTCTTAGATCTGTATGTAAGTAGAGAGAGAGAGAGAGAGAGATCTTTATCTCTGAGCTTTTTTTTCCCTTTCGGTTGTTGCTTACAACTTTTTAGGATTTATAGTGGTTTGTTTTATTCGATCAACCGTGGAGGCCTTTTTTCTGAAAATTTTTGTGGGTCTTCTATGGGGTTTAGTAGGTCTTTTGAGCGGGGGGAGGGTAACTGGAAGGGGACAGGGAGGAAGGAAGCGGGATGGGTCTTCAATTTTTTTTTTTTTTTTTAAGTAATAGTGTTATGATTATGATTATGATTATTTCATTTTAGTTAATATAATTTTAAACATTGGCATGTCAACATGGAGTTAACGGAGGTGTTAATTGAGGTACCAAAATCAAGCATTTTTCAAATATTGGGGACTTGATTGTTCAGTTTCGGAATCTAGGGACCAATTTGACTCAAATCTCAAAGTTCGGGACCAAAGTGTAATTACCAATACCTAAGTGATATTCTCCATGTCAAATCCTTAATTTTCTAGTTGTAACTTTGTGGTAAGTTGAATTTTTTGGCTTACATGTTGGCGGTCTAGTTTATTTAGAATTTTCTCAAGATTAAAAGTGACGTTCATTCCTTTCTTTGTCCGAGGAGAATTGATGATAACTGATAGAAAAATGATTTAAAACTATATCTAACTTTTCTAATATTTTTAGTACTTTTCTAATGCAGTATTCTCTAGCAAACTCAAGAGAAGAACGGAGAAATCTCTTTCTGGTGCTTTTTGATTATGTTTTGCATCAAATAAATGAATCTTGCATAGCAACAGGAATTATGGAATTTGGTGATGATGAGATACAACCCCTTGCAGCCCTATTCACTCTCGCCAATGCACCTGAGGCTTTTTACATCTCAGTTAAGCTGGGAGTGGAAGGTGTTGGGGAGATCTTGAAAACGTCTATCTCATCAGCATTGTGTAGATATCCTAATAGTGAACGACTCAATATGGTATGGGCTCATCTAAATTTGCCAATGTAGGGTGTCAACTTGCTTGGTCTAAAAAACAGTTTCTATTGAGATGAGTAGTAAAATTTTCTGGAATCATAGTGGCTGCTTGGCATGCTTATCCTTGGGAACTTCTAATGCCCCTCAAGTATCTCTTTCTACCCACAATTCTTTTAAATAATTTTTACTAGATGAAAATATTATATTAAATATTTATTCTAACCCTTTCATCCACTTCTTTTTACTTCTTTCTCCATCTGACAATCTCCATCACCCATTTATTGACATCAGCTCCCTCTCTTATTTCTCTTTCCTTAACTCTCTGAAAGCAAGGAACCTTGTGCACTTTCTTAGTTGAGGAAGAAGGTAAGTCCAATATGGGAAAAGGGGGAAGAGTTGGAAGATGGTGACCTGTTAGTTTGATATCTTGTAGTGTAAAGTGTCTAGATCTCAAAAATTTGAGAAAGGATGAGGGAGGGACATTTTGGAAATGTCCCATCCTTATCTTAAATTAATTTTGTTAAAAATTATGAACAATTATGATGGGGACAATAAGGAATAAAAAACCAAAGAAAATATTTATTAATCTTGTTTAGTAGTAACCATTTAGAAGGGCATATCTCATATGCAACATGGACGATTAAGCTAGAAACCTACTTAAGCATTTTTTTTATTATGTTAGGCCTCCTACCGTGAATATGTACTCTAGTATCGGTAAAATGGAAAGCAAGGTACTGAGAGTTAGTGGTGCGTGTTCCTTGTAATGTCAGAGGGGACAAAGGGAAGGTATTGGTTGTTTCGGAAGGAGTAGCCTCTTGGGAGAGTTCTCAGCTCTCCCAAATTGACTCGAAGTCTTGTAGGGTGATCTTCACCCCTTACTCTTTTACTAAAAAACAAATTATACTATCCAGTACCTATGAGATCACTCTGTCTTATTGTTGTTAACTGGAAGCCTTATTGCAAATTTCGGCTTTAAGGTGTACAAACTATTCTTGTAAGGCTGAGATCAAATGTATTTTTCTCTTAATTTTATCTAGAACTTGATACCAACATTTGATTGTTCATCTTCTTTTGCAGCTCTTGGAGAACGTAATGGAAAATTTTAATACAATAATCAAATCATTTACGCATTTGGACAATGAGTTCTCTTATATGATACAGATAACCAAATCTCTCAAACTTTTTGAAAGTATTCAAGGTTCTGGGTTAAGAAATGGTGTTAGCATGAAATCCAAACTATCATGGGCCACTCTGCATTCGCTTCTTCATTCAGAGAGAATTGCTTATCGTCAAAATGGTTATGTTTGGCTGGGGGATCTTCTATTTGAAGAAATAACTGGTGAAAGGGATGAGAGTATGTGGACAAATGTGAAAAGATTACAGCAGAGAATTGCATACGCTGGTGTAAATGATTATTCAGCTGCTTCAGACGTACCCCTTTCCATCTGGCTAATGTGTGGACTTTTAAAGTCGAAACACAACAACATTAGATGGGGCTTTTTATTTGTAGTAGAAAGACTTCTTATGCGATGCAAATTTTTGTTGAATGAGAATGAAATGCGAAATTCTGGCAGCAGTGATCTTGACCAGGCATCCAAAGATAGCCGTCTGGAGATAGCTAATGCAGTGATAGACATTATGTGCAGTTCTCTTTTCTTGGTCTTTCAGATCAACGAAACAGATCGCATCAATATTTTAAAGGTACTTTAGTGTCATCTACATATGCTCTTTGTTCTACCTATTTGTTAAATCACCAATGAACCCAAAAGCTAATGGGTTACATTATATTTTAGACGTACTTAAATATCATCTACATATGCTCTGTGTTTTCCTGAACAGATGTGTGACATACTTTTCTCTCAATTATGCCTGAGAGTACCACGAGCTTCTGAACTACCAATTGGAGATGATATGCCCCACGGCAGAGTTTTAGACTACTCAGGTGCAAGTAAAACGATAGGGGCTATTGAATTTGAAGCTAAACTGGATGGTAATTACTTTGGAGAGCTAAAGGAGGAGAAAAGTATATATAGTAAAACTTATAACAATCCTCTTGGTCATGATACAGCCTCCATGGCAGCATTACTGCTTCAAGGACAGACTATTGTCCCCATGCAGTTGATTTCACATGTTCCTGCTGCTCTGTTCTACTGGCCATTGATTCAACTTGCTGGGGCAGCAACAGACAACATTGCTTTGGGTGTTGCTGTTGGAAGCCAAGCAAGAGGGAACCACCCAGGTGCCGCCTCTGACATACGGGCAGCACTGCTCTTACTCCTAATTGCTAAGTGCAGTTCTGATTCATTGGCTTTCCAAGAAGTGGATGGGGAACAATTTTTCAGGTGGTTACCCATAGTTCCCTTTCTCCTTTCCTGAATTTTCCTTCTATGTGTGGATACGTTAAAGTGTTGCTTTGTTGGGATTTTACAGAGAGCTTCTAGATGATACAGATTCAAGGGTGGCCTATTACTCTTCAGCGTTTCTTTTGAAGGCAAGAAAATTCCTTTCCACCATGAAATATATTTTTATGAAATTTCAATTTTATTTTTCCTTTTGTAATGAATAAAATTTTTTGGTTTTCAGCGTATGATGACAGAGAAACCTGAAAAGTACCAATACATGCTTCAGAATCTTGTAATTAAAGCTCAGCAGGTGATGTTATCACATTTGTTGTCAAGTACATATTCTGATTTGATTAATGTATCTGCAGAACTTTTTAAATTTATTTGTGTTAGGCATTCACATTATCTCTACTAGTGTTACCGTGCACCAACAAAGTTCATTTTAATTTTTTTGTTTCCTTTTGGGTAAAAAACTTAACTTTCATTGGAAAAGAATGAAAGGCTTACAAAAAGTCCAAAAACAAGGACCTCGACAAAAAAACAAAGCGCAAGAGGGAGCCCAAAAGGAATAAACAAAGTTTAGTTTGATTTACCAAATGAGTGAGGGGAAAAAGAAAAGAAAGAAGTCGGGGTTTTACACTAGAAATGCCCTTTAGTTAGCCCTTTTTTAATGGAAAGCAAAAACATTCAAATAATTGTTGTATTTTGAAAAGTTAGGGTTCATAGACATTTTAAGTCAGCTTTCCTCGCACTGGACGTCACCTGGAGGCTGTGGGGCCTTTGTAAAAGCAGATTCTATGATTTGACTGCTCGCTTCTTGTCTCTTTTCCATGTGCAGTCTTTATTTTTAAGGATAAGCAATACTTGTATTGAATTAGAAAGAGCTCATAAGAAAAGGGGAAGGGAAAGAAGAACTTAAATTTGTATGTAATAATTTTTTTATGAATTTAATTCAACTCTATTATTAATTAGTTTATAACAAATATAGCTTGATTTTAGAAAATAAATTAATGGAAATCTACATCTCATGTTATAAAATTTATTCCCATATACTTTACATGTTTGTCTTACTCTTTGGTTTTATATCCCAATTCACGCATATCAAAAACAGACCTTCAAGTCTCTCGCGGTATTGCTAGAATTAATCTAACCAAAATGTTCTCTTCGTTTGATAATTGAGCTGAAAGTGCTAACATGCTTGCTTGCTTTCTGCTCGCACCATGCAGAGCAATAATGAGAAGCTGTTGGAAAATCCATACCTTCAGATGCGTGGTATACTTAAACTGGCAAACGATATGGGCATCGAGTTGTGATGTACTCTGATTTTCTGGAAGCATTCTGTTTTTGACATGAATGCATCACATTCGGCTGTGTGCAGAAAAAGTTTTGATACACATGGTGTTCGTTCACTCACTTTATTTTCCATCTTTGGAGCATATGAAGAAATGCGCCCGACTAAGTGTACATGACAGAGCTCGTCTACTCATATGGAAACTTAATTTAGATCAAGCTAGGAGAATGACTATCCATTGAGAAAGGAAATAGTGATACAACGGGATGATCTTGTTTATTCTTAGTTATATCCTGCCACTGTACAGTTGGTTCTTTGCTAAGCACGCACGAAGATAGTGAGCTGATTTGATGACTGGCCCTGCTGATTAGCTATTGTAGAGATCCCTCCTCGGCTATGTCTATTAACCTTTTCTTTTCAACATACGTCAAGGAGATAGTGACTAAGGCATTCGGGAAAGCCTATTGGATTACCTCCATCGATTGATTTGTCTGCCTGTTTTGCCACAAATCATTGGAAATGGAAATTTTTTGATACTGTCATCAGGTACTTCCCTATTATCTTCTCAAACTTTAAATATAATCTCCATGCTCGACTTATTTTCTTTCCATTTCCCAGATGAATACTCTGTTCTTTTTGTGATGCAACTTGGAATATTCTTTGAGAAACCTATAAGGCTATAACTTATTTTCAATAGTTGCACTGACACGTCTTCTTTGTTGTGGAAACAGCTGTATGTTGTTTATCATAATTTCGGGCGACTTGCAAGTGAAACTTAAGAAGATTCATTTCATTTGTACAGAAACCACATTACCTCCAAGCCTTCTGTTTTTGTCATTCCTGAAGGCAGTCTTTTAACCATGTTTTTTTATCTTCTTTGCTTGTGCAAGTCTGTAAAGTCAGCTTAACTGATGGAGAAAAATTTCGTCAAAATAATGCATCTCATTTTTCAGAGCACTGCAGGTGTCCGATATTTTTAGGACATTTAACTGCCTGCCTGCCTTGTATGGGTTTTTTCTGGAAGCGTTCATTGTGTAATCATTATTATTTTATCTTCTTGTGCTCATTTTCCCCACGGCCACAGAGCATTTGGCAGTCTGAAGTGTCCATTTTGCTCTGTTTTTTCTGTATTGATACCTTAAACTGTAGTGTTTTGCTTCTGAAAATTGTAAATTTGGGCGGTATCATATCAATCATATTAGTTAAAATTGCTCCGTTCGAGTACCATGTTTTTTGTTTCTTGAATTTGGTGAACAATTCAGATGCTTTCTTCATGAAAGATAAATGAAAACTGGCTCTTTTTTTTTACAAGTTTCTTTCTTTTAAAGGTATTTTTCTCTCTAAAATGAAGTCTTCGCCTTCAAACAGGGCTTCTTACAAGTAAGGTTTAGATATAAGCCATTGGCATGGTTGATCGATCATAACATTTTAAACATAAAATTGAAATCATTAGATCATTGTATTTAATAGTCGATTAAACTTATGAGAAAATGTAACCAAACATTATGTTAATCTAAACGGTTATTTTCTTTAAAGAAAATGTATTTTTTGAATAACTTTTTCACTAGCCATTTAAACATACCCAAAATATTACTTCAAGTTTTTGACAAATATAATTTATTTTAAAAAATTTTAATTGAGGTGTTGGGGCATGTTTTTCTCGGAATTCTATTACTTATATTTTAAACAAATAAAAAATTAAAGTCAAATTATTGAAAAATTAGGACATGCAAAAGAAATACAAAATTTTAAAAAACTATTTTAAACCTTAAAGAAAAAAAATTCATTACCTGAATTTATATTATTATCATTATTATTATCATTATTATTATCATTTTGGAGTGATAAAAAGATACAAATTGCGAAGATTTTATGAACCTATGGGTAAATTTTGTTGTTTAATTTTAAGAGATGGAAGTGCTCATTTTTCAGTTTTTTTTGGCACTTAATTAATGTAAATGGAAATAAATAAATTAGAAAAAAAAAAAAAAGTAGGATCGAGTGTAGCCGAGTGTAGGATTGGAAACACTGAGCACATTTCCTAGAAGGAAAAAGCGCTTTTCGTATACACGCGTCTCGGCGCAGTCGTTCGGTCCCAATCGGCCAATCTCCGCGCGAAATCAGAGTATCTGTTTTCATTTCTCTCTCTCTCCCCCCACGCTCTATGTCGCCGACGACTTGCTAAGCTTCGTTAAGGTAATATCTCCTCTTCTCTCTTTGTGTTTGATCTTTTGACGGAGGTATCGGTTCGATTTCATTGAGTCGTTGTTTGTGTCCGCCCCCTTTTTCTGGGTCGCAGGAGGGAATAAAATTTCGTTGAAAGATACTGGAAACCGATGGCTGCACCACCGGCAAGGGCTCGTGCTGATTACGATTACCTCATTAAGCTTTTGCTTATTGGTGATAGCGGTATGTTCCCAAATCCTTGGTTTTGTTGCGAGTTTTAAGTTATTGTGTTTGCTTTTTTTTATGTTTGGGTACGAAGCAAATGATGGAAATGGGAGGTGCTCTTAGAGATCTGATGAATGGGTCATGTATAGTGTGGTGTGGGATTTGTTTTCATCAATGTGATTTTGGGTTTTCTCGTTTTGGTGGGAGTGAATTCGTTGCATGTTTTCGTTTTGTGTTTGGGCCTTTTGATTTGAAATGGTTGATTCTTGTTGATCTCTCCCTCTATTTGGGAACCTCTTTGGGTTAAGTATGGCATTCTCGACATATTATTGTTTACATTGCATTCTCTGGTGGAATACGCCGTAGTTCTGTGTGCAACAACGACGTATACCTGGTAAAAGTGGCCGTGATCTTTTGACGCCCAACATGGAGAACGTGACCTTTTTCTGTTCGAGAATATTAATTTATGCTTAAATGTCTGTTGGAATCGAGGTGAAATTTCCTGTTAATTGACTGATGTTTTTGTTTGTGGTTCTGCATGTTGCTTAGTATGATGCATTGTAGGTGTAACGTTTGGCCTCTCTGCCACTGACTAATTTAAGTGCTTTAAATGTTAGAGCTAGTTGGCCTCTAGCAAAAGGAAAGTTCATTTTTCATTAAAGAATAGTAAGTTTATTTATGGGAATCTCATGAAAATTTTGTGATAGACTTGTGAGCCTATCAATTTCGCATACCATTAGTGTTCACGTAAGCTTTTTCGGCTTCAATTGTTTTTCAGGTGTGGGAAAGAGTTGTCTGCTTCTGCGTTTTTCTGATGGTTCTTTTACAACCAGTTTTATCACCACAATTGGGTTTGTAGCCTGTGTACCCTTGAAGCTTGCCTGTTGACATGTTTTAGTACTGTTTCAATTCAAAAAAAAAAAAAAAAAAAGATCCAAAGGCTTCGTAATGATCATAGACTCGTAGTTGGGACTATTAACTGAAATGAGGTAGTAGGTACTAAAGTGGTTTGAAACAATCATTTTATCAAATAGCTGGTTTTACATTTTTTATGTACTGGTAATCTTGTGTATGATATTAATTGATCTGCATAAAAAATTCTATATGTTTTCTAAGTACGAGTAGCTTGGAAGCATCTCTTTAATATCAGTTAATATGCATCTCATGGCAGTATTGATTTTAAGATAAGAACCATTGAGCTTGATGGGAAGAGAATCAAATTGCAAATCTGGGATACAGCTGGTCAGGAGCGTTTCCGGACTATCACAACAGGCATGTATCTGATATCTAATATTATTTCTCCCAGATATTATTTAGGATAGATGCTTCCTCTAGGAAAGTGGGGCATTCATCTGTATGATCAAATTTTTGTACTATTTGAATGTAGATAGGAAATCAGGGATAATGCTGATCTTTAATGTATCTGGGTTGGCCCTCCAAAATTCTGTGACCATTCAACCTTGTCTGTTTTAGCCCATTGGAAAATGTTTTGGAATAAAGCTTGAAAGTGAAGGCTTGAGATTTCAAAAAACAGTTCGAGTCATTTAAATTTATGAGCTAATTTTATTATTTAATTTGACATCAAACATTTCAATTCTTTTGATTTAGGAATGAAAAGAATTAGTCCAGAAGTATCAATGTCTGATTTGAGACCAAGTGCTTCTAGTTCTTTTATTTTTATTTTTATGTTTAGGAAACGGTAGAGATATGGAATAAGTTTATTTGATGAAATTGCCTCTAATTCTTGTCATGTGGCATGGAAAGAGAAGTGGTAATGAAGTAACTCCCTTCGTCAATTCCCTAAAACCCATTCTTATTCCAGTGATAGTGAAGTGAAAACTTTATTGTGTCTGTAATATGATGATTTTAGTTTGAATGTTGGTGTAATTTTCTTTTTCACACTGTAGCTTACTATCGAGGAGCCATGGGAATTTTGCTGGTCTACGATGTCACTGACGAGTCATCTTTTAACAGTGAGTTATTTTATTGCCTCTTTTGGATGCATTGATTTGCGATTGCTACGCTTATCTTTTATATATAATATAAAATCTTTGACATTGATGGGCTCATGATTCATTCTGTCTACCATTTCATTCAAGATTTTTCTAACATGTGAAATTAGTTTATGTAACTATAAATTTGCATCAAGGTGGGTAAGTTCTACTCTTGTAGAGCTTTAGTTAGGGGTATAAGTGGGTTGGGTTTTTTTGCCCTGATGTCAAATTAACCTATAGTTTTAAAAAATGACCCATCACCAAATGGATTAAAATTGGGCTGAACCAACCACAACTGACCATCAACTGACCTTGTTTATGTATCAAACTGAACTGATTGAAACATATTGTTACACCTCAAACCAAGTAAGAATGTTTGGCTTAGCTACTTAAGTGATTTTGGATAACTAAAAGCATTTTTCTTAATTTGTATAGTTTGGTAACAAATAAAATCATTTTTAAAAAATCTGATTGCTTTAAAACATTTAAAAAGAATTACCTTAACGTTCCAAAAAGGTTATAGTAATTGACTAAGGATCAATTTTTCAAATTACTTTTAGCTATTTAGTATTCGTACAATCACCTTTTGGATGCAGTGACCAAACACACTTTTGATTTTATGTACTCTTAGGAAAATGTAACTAAACATATAAGTATTCTAATTAAAATCACTTTTATTAAAAGTGTTATATTTTTCTTAAAAAATGTTTAAACTAAAAAGTATGAGTCAAGCTCACCCCCCAACTCATGTTGGTGGGATATCTTGGGGGTATTTTTGGATTTTTGGGTTCGAATGGCTCCCCCTAACTTCGGTTTCTAAGCGCTTCTACAATTTTCTTATTTCTTTCTGTTATGAAGTTTATTCTTTTCTTATTCAGACATTAGGAATTGGATTCGCAATATTGAACAGCATGCATCGGATAATGTGAACAAGATACTGGTAGGAAACAAAGCTGATATGGATGAAAGTAAAAGGGTAAGCATTTTGTATTGCTAGATTGCTCCCAACCTGTCTTTCTTATTGCTGGCACCAAAGAATTACAGGTCCAAGAACTCAAAATGCAACTCCATTTTAAAGTTCATACTTGGCTTTCTAATGTAACAAAGTAGGAGTTAGTTTCAATATCTCGCAATTGATGTTTCCTTTGTTTACTCTGTATCTTTCTTTTTTAATCTTGTCACAGGCTGTGCCTACTTCTAAAGGTCAAGCTCTTGCTGATGAATATGGAATCAAATTCTTTGAAACGGTAAGTTAGAAATGCTTAAAGACCACGTAAAGTTAGAATGTTTGTAGTAAATATTTATTTGTGCTTCTTTGTTCTTGCATTTAACATATTCTGCAGAGTGCAAAGACAAACCTGAATGTCGAGGAGGTTTTCTTTTCAATTGCTAGGGACATTAAGCAAAGGCTTGCAGACACTGATTCGAAGGCAGAGGTATGTACTTTGTTTCCAATCCTGGATTGCTTTGAATTTTCTGAAGGATTGTATGAAGAAATTGTTGTCACCAAGTAAAACCTTAATGTGAATGAGATCCGTTTGTAATTCAGCCTCAAACAATCAAAATAAACAAGCCAGACGCAGCAGACGGGGGTGGTCAAGCGGCCCAAAAGTCATCTTGCTGCGGCACGTAAAATGGTACAATAAGATCAAATCAATTGAAAGAGCGAAAAGAAAACGCTCTTCTTGGTCGCGGTGGTGTGCCTTCTGGGAACGAAATCAAAGCCTGATGAGATTGTGGTGGGCTTGTTCCTCTATCCCGGTCGTGGCTTCTGTGAATCATCATCAGTTTGTGTTGAATGTTTCTGTTTTGTTCCTCTATTTTGGCAAAAGACAGTCTGATTTTCCCTTTTCTTGCTTTTATATATTTGAGGTTGGGATTTAGGACTCTTCAATTATTTTCTCACATGTGTTGATGTAGATAGATTATCAGGATTATTAAAGCATGTTCTTCCATGAGGAGCAAGAAAGAATGGTCTCTGACTCTCTGCGTCGGTTGCTTTGTAATTGGGATTATAAGACCTTAACACCCAACTCTAATTGGAATGATTGAATGTTAACTCTTGCAGCCATGGTGAAGCTCTGCAAGTAATTTAGCTGGCTATGGCTTTTCTTGGACCATTCTACTTTCAGGGCGTGCTTGGTGATGTTTAGCATTAGAGTCATTTTGTTGTTACATTATGAGATGGGCAAAGTAAATGAAAGATTAATTTTGTTTGTGTTCGGTATCGCAATAGAAAGCTAATCGGAAAGCTGACGCCAATGCTTTTTTCTTTGTTTAGTTTTTCATTCTTGAAATTACTTCTTGAAGTATTGTTCGTTTTTCTTACATCAGGTTTTTCTAGTTTCTTTCTTGTTTCTATTTTTAATAACTACGATCTTCATTGTATTCACAGGCGTCGTTCTATCTATCACCATCTTTTTATTGTTCTTTCTTGTATTTTAGTTAATACCAAACATTCAAAACCATCATGTCTGACACTGAATGAAGGCAAGAGGGAATACAAGAATCTATTTATTTTCATGTAGGCCCTAATTTCGAGAACTGGGTTTGTGTTCGTAGAGGTTTAAATTGATGTGTGAAAATCCTTCTAAGGGTAATTGAAACATAAACTTAATCATCCCTGTAAATTAATATATGAATGGAGATTTCCTTTTGTTTATCATATAACGTTATGGATACTTCAACAGTTGCAAGAACTCGATGGTTAAAAAGAAACAGAGATCAAAAAAGTTTAAATAACTAATTTACAAAGACTAGAATATATTTTAACCTTCCTTTTCTTTATAGTCCCTCCAAGAAAAAGTACCTCCAGAAGTAGAAACCAAATGGGTCTGAAACCACACATGACAAAGTATGAAACCTTATTTTGGTCTGAACAACCATTAACATGAAGAAGTCTGGCTTTAATCAGACAGTTAAAATTGCAGAAGAAATGTAAAGAAAAAGAACCAAATCATCCCAATAATTTAAACTGGAGTTCAACAACAATGGCTATCCAAGCTATTCATAAAATTGCTCAGAAGCTCTTACATTATTGAAACATGAATAAGATAGAAAGTATCACTCAGTCTCTAGACTGGACATTACATGTAGGTTACAAATTGCCCCTCGGATCGAAGACGACAAAGTATAATATGTTTTCAGAGCAAATTAGATAGTAAGATCAGTAAATGATAATAGATAAACAAGTCTGCAATATCAATAATTGATACAGAACACATACAGTGACATGACTTATTGGCTCATAGTCCTCCAGCTCCTGGTTATGTCTTCTAGTTGCAAGGAAGAGAACTTCATCTCCACGCCCATGTTTTGATTTTCTGTAAAGAAATATCAGATGAATCCATACGAGCATGCTGAACGAAAAAAACGTGTTGCATTTTATTTCAAGGCAATGTTGTTGGTTCAATCATCATGGCTGCTGCAGCAGTTCAATAAATCTAATGTTATTTACAGAATGATGCAAACCAGGAGCCAAGCAAATTACTTTCAGAAAACCAATGTAGGAGTAGCAATTGCTTGAAAAGGATTCAGACTGACATAACAAGTTCTAATCTGCATTTTTGTTCTTATTTCCAGTCAAACAAATCCAGTAAATTTTATCAACCACAAAATTGAATACCAACCTTCAGGGTGTTTCCCTTTTCTAGTTGTTTTTATTCAGCTTGTCCAGTAAGAATTTTACTCCCTCTCGCAACGTTGCTTTCCTTTCCTCTTGGTAGTTCCATAGCTCCGATATTATATACCGTCCACTGGGATTATATTCGTTTATCTCCATTAAAGCCGACGCCACAGCCTTGTATACTTCCTCGCCATAATCCTTTTTCAGACCTTCCAGTTTCTCATCTTCATCATTCAAAATTTCAATTTCCTAAGACAGCATAATGACAAATAGTTAAACATAAACATGGAAAGGGCCTCTGCAGGTAAGGAGAATCTACGTAGCTCGAGAACGCCCACAAAGAAAGGAATGAAGAAAGCTAGCATATTTGGTGATTTTCTTCTACACAGCATATTGAATCATACATGAGTATTGAATCGTCCAAGTGAACCAAAAATGAAAATACAAATTCAAGAATAACCTTATCTTTTCCTTCGGCGGTATCTTTTCCTTCGACCTTAATTACTTTGAAAGGATGCCAATCTGGGTCCTTGAGATATTCTGCCCACAATGAGCACAGCTCTGAAGCTCTCTCATCTGCTTCATCCTCGTTATATATCTTCTTCATTGCTTCATGGAATGGTTTTGTATCTAATTCACCCATTCTCTTAACACGCAAGTGAGAACGACCAGGCAAATCTTTGAAAGCCTACGAAATGAGAGAATTAAACTGTATTAGGAGTTCAAATTTTTAAATTTACAAACAGGAAAAACAGAAGTAACCATTTAGCAACATGAACAAAAAATTAGTTGACAAAATATTCTTACATTAATTATCTCTTTACGAGCTTCTTGGAGCTCGTCATTACTCTTGCGCTGCTTTACTATCAATGTTTGGTTAAGTTCATCGAGTTCTTCAAGTTCTCCTTCCTTTTCACTCAAATCTTTTAGAATTGACTCTGCCTTTTGGAGGACTTCCACATCCTCATCATCTTCCATGTGCTTCATAACATTCAATGTCCCACGAAGACGCTCAATTTCCAACTCTAGTGCTTGTTTGGCATCCAGTTGTTTTTCCAGTCGGATTATTCTATTGTGGAGGTCCTCTTTTTGTTTCTGAATCATTAGAAATATATGTGAATCCCTGTTATGATCTAATTTTGACAAGGAAATATTCTGATGATTAATAGAGCACACCCGCCACAAACCTTTTGATCATCTGCCAACTTCATAAAGTCTTCATCAGCCTTCTGCTGCTCTAATTCAGCCAATTGAAGAGAACTATTTCTCACCTCATACTGAAAATACAAAGAACATGAGTTTAATGGTCAAGAATCTCTCCATGCCCACAAGAAAAAAAAAACACGCGCATGCACACAACAAAAGCATGATACCAAATCACACGCTCACTAAGTCATAGACTGCAGCGTTCATATGTATCCCATGGATGTCAGTTCAGACATTACAGAAAGCAACAAATCAGAAAATCCTAATCAATAAGTAATATAAATCCGTTTCTGAACAAGACGGAAACCACCATGTTTGTCACACTAGCAAGTTGATATGTCAAAGGAAAACTGCACAATTCTGTGCCTTCTTTGTGTGTGTAGATGTGCAGGGATGGATCTATAGGTAGAGTTGAAGAAGTCAAACATAAATTCAATAAGTTATCATAAAATAAATTTAATTAACAAATTAATAAATTGAGGAATGCAATGAAGTCTCCTAACATATGTCTGACATTCAGATTAGACTAACTTCTTGTCATAACTACCGGCAAAGATTGGTGAAAGATGACACCCAGTTTTCCCTTCACCTCTGCAAATCATGAACCCAAGAACAGGAGTCGAGAGAATCGACCACTAGAGAACGTACCTTCTCTTTTTGTAATTGGTTAACTATTTAATGCATAAATTATTTCCTGTGAACTTTTTTTTTTTTTTTTTCTAAATGTGTACCTTTTCAATTTCTTCAGCCAGATACTTGCTCTCATTTTCGTTTTGTGCTTCACGCTTTTCCAGTTCTCTTCCTCTTAACTCGAACTCTTTTTTCTGAGAATCCAGTTGCAACTTTAGCTTTTCATGATCATTGAAGATCTTCTTAAGGTGATCTCTGGCACCCAGTTGGATTTTTTTGATCTCTGCAGATGTGACAAACATTACATGAGTTCAATGATGCAACTTGGGATCTCCATGAAAGAAAAAGCAATATGTAAGAACATGGAATGAATGTCCTGCTTTGAAAATTTTAAAGATTTATATAAGAAACCTTCGTTATAGGCTTGAAGTAATGTCTCTCTCTCCCCCATTAAATTGTTGAGGGTGGTGGCAGTTTCACTACATCTTTTCTCCATCTCTTTCAAGTGTTTGTTCTTGAGCTCAATGATACTTGTAAGATTGGACACAAGCCTATCTTGCTTCCGTGCTTCCTCCTGAATAATTTCAGATATGGTTTTAAGGTCTCCAATCTTACGTAAATGTTCCCCAATTATATTATTTGCGTTGTAATCATCAGCACGAGCAACCCAAGCATAAAGTCCTAGTTTCTCAGTACCTTTAGCCAGCCAATCCTTTTTCCCATGATGATCTGCCTCGTAAGCCCTCTCGAACGAAATAGCATTATGCAAACCAGGCCAATCTTTATTAAATTCCACAATAGCACAACCTGAGTGGCCCCGGTAATTCCACAATGGAATAACCCTTGTGGGATTAAATCCTCTTTCTTTCAACTCATCTCTAAACTTTGATCCACTTCCTCCCACATATCGTCCATCGTCTGTACGCCTAGTTGGAATGTTTACCACAATTCCTCTCCAAGGCCACACAAACTTTTCATCATGATTGCAATCCATAACAGGATCATTGTTGCCAGCAGGTTTTGATGGACCAACAGCATCAGCTAGATCTTTTTCCAAATATTTCAATAGAGCTAAATGATTAGCTTTCTCTTTGGCATTCCGTTTATTTGAAGAACTTTTGCCTACACCAGAAGCATGCTGCAGGAGATCCTTGTATAAGAAATCCCTCTTTCTCTTTCTCGTGCAATAGGGGCAAGTAAATGTCTCGTGCGAGAGTTTCACGATGTGATTTCCATTTTTCAGTTCTTCATATGACTTGCTTTCCCGCTCTTCCAATTCAGATTCACTGATATCAGTGTCCACATCAGAATCATCTGTGGAACTTCCCATCCAACTTGATGAACAGCACCTAGAGAAAAAATTTCTCAAGTTAAACTCATATTTATATATAATTTTGTCTGTGACATTTGAATCTAATGGAATCAAAGACAGTAGATGACACAATGGATGCTTCATAGATTATTAGGATAACATTATCCAGTAGAGACAGACAGATACAGAGACAATTTTAACTGCTGACTCACATCGTTCAATCAAACATTGAGGTTTAACCATGTTATGCCTATCATAAAGTAAGGAAATTTTCTCTACAGAGCTTTTGGGACAACCACAAATCCCTAACCCATGAAAGACATCCTAAACCCCAAGATCATGTGTAAAATAAAAAAATAAAGAAAGAAAGAGATCTAGAAAATGTTAGCTAAATCACACTTCCACGTGAAAGGAGGAAAAGAAACTCCATTAATGGCAGCTAAACCTGGACAGTAAAACCAGATCAGTAAACAAGAACAAGAAGGATGATCCAAACCAAATGTCGAACATAGGAATATGCAAGAATCTCAAATACCCAGCGCAAAAGAGCAATACATCGCAATTTTATTCATAGAACAGAAGCAAATCCATGCATGAAATGGGCCAGGTAATTGGGAACTCACTAATCCACCCCAATTCAAATAGAAGCATACACAAAATCCAGAAAAGTGAAAAGAGAACAAAATCTTCACAAAGCAAAAACAGAACATAGATCACCTGACGACAATCGGAGAATCGAGAGGCGTCTGGCGCAGAAAAACAAGCGAGTGGTGGTTCTCTGAGCTGGGAGAGAAAAGGGGAATTGAATTCGCGAATTGAGAGCGAATCCAAGAACTGGGGTTGGAGTGAGGACCGAGTTTGGACAGTAGAAAAAGCTGAGACACGGGGAAATGCGACAAAGTCGAACTGGGGCCTGCGCGGGGTCCGCGATTTGGTATGCTAAGGCTAAGAGCAAACGATGATGAATATCGTACGCGCGCATGTGAGCGCGTTTAGGGAATCGTCAGAGGCTCACACACACACCAAAAGCGTCAATCTCCATGGCTGAATCCTGTTAGCTTTGACCAACAAAATTTTGCTTATTGACTTCTGAGCGTTCTGACGTGGCAACATTTTACTGGATCTATGCCTGCGCCTACGAATGCCGCGCAATTACTTTGGAGGGTTGCCCGCAATTTAATAACTACAATAATTGTCCTCATCTTAGGGTTATTTATTTATTTATATATATATATATATATATATATATTTAATCATACATATCTCTCAAAATAAATTTTAAAAATAAATGTCATATAAAAATGTAATTATTTTTTGTTCGTTAAACGCATTTATTTTAAAAATAAAATTTTGATATTTTCAACTTTGCATCATTATACTAAAAAAATACTGAAATAATTTATTGCCTCAAATTTCACTCTTTTTTATTTTGTTTGAAAACTGTTAAATTTTTAATTAATCCCAAATTTATTATTTTATATTTTAATTACTTACTTAATTTAGATTTGAATTTTAAAATTCACATATTTATAATAGTATACTCAAGTTATCTTAAAAATATTATAATTAGATTGAAACTTTTAAAATAATTATATACCAAACAATAAAAGTATAATATATTTAGAGGAATTACAAATATTAAGCTAAAAGTGAAAATATTATCGTAGAAACGCGAACAAAAATTTGGAAGTTAACCAAATACGAATCAAATAATATTAATGATTTTTTTTTATTTGAAACAAAAAACAGAAAAAACAGGATCGGCTGCCCTCCGTCGTGGCTCTCCATTCGGCAAGCCGCTCAGTCTCTTCAATAAACACAGCGCAATGGCGCGGCAATAGAACTCGCCCTTCAATTCATCCCAACCCACCGGAATTTACTGCCATCACCGGCCAAAATCTCAATCGAGATTCTTGATTTTGAACCAGTTTCCGTTTCTCTTCGAAACTTCTTAATTCAGAAGCTGGAATCGAGTCTAGAATGTTCACTCAATTTGGATCAACCTCCGACACGCTGAGCAAGGCTTCGACCATGGTGTCTCGGATCGGCACAGACGCCCACCTCTACGACGATCCCGTGGACGTGAACATCGGTCCCTTGCTCGACAGCAAGTTTGACTCCGAAAAATGCGAGGCACTCAAGCGCTTACTTGCTCTCATTGCTCAGGGTTGTGACGTTTCCAACTTCTTCCCTCAGGTGATGTTTAATGAAGCACAAGTTTTTTTTTTTTTTTTTTTTCTCCCTGTAATTCTTTGTTGTACTCACGCTCTATGGCTTGAAATTCGGCGTCATTTAATTCGTTGAGCTTTGGAGGTCTCAGTGGTTACATGTTCTGATTTTAATTTGAAATGGAACTTCAGGTTGTTAAGAATGTTGCATCGCAGACGTTGGAGGTGAAGAAGCTTGTATACTTGTACCTGTTGCATTATGCTGAAAAGTATGGTATATTTCGCCTTTTAGTTTCTGGTCATAAATATCTTTCCCTGCTCTTTCACCTAGAGTAATGGCTGTGTTGTGGTTGATCGTGGCTTTAAATTCCATAATCTTAGCGTCGTGACATGGGCTATGTTCGATCATCATGAGCTGCTCCTGAGTTATGATTTGTTGTCCATTGGTGAATGTTTGAGGTGTGACAATGTATGTTACATTTATGGTATGTTTTGCACTTTAGGCGTCCAAATGAAGCATTGCTGTCTATCAATTGTTTCCAGAAGGATTTGGTGGATACGAATCCTCTTGTGAGGGCGTGGGCACTGCGGACCATGGCAGGAATTCGTCTGCATGACATTGCACCTCTCGCTCTCGTGGCAGTGAGGAAATGTGCCAGGGACCCGTCAGTGTATGTCAGAAAATGTGCAGCCAATGCTCTTCCAAAGCTTCATGATTTGCGCCTGGAAGAAAATGCCACGGCTATTAAAGAGGTTTGCTTGATTCATGGCTTGACGAGTAAATGTGTCGTTACTAGACAATGGATGCTTATTGGAAGGTCAAAGAGAGGGGGAAATGTGGATTACGTTTGGTCTGTTGGCTGATTCTTTGCTTGCTCAACCCTTATATTCAGTGTTCCTACTCCATAGAAGGTCATTATGTTTGCTGAGTGCTACTGCACTTTTAATTAAGTTTGCAATATTTTGCAGATTATTCTGATACTGTTGGGCGATTCCTCCCCTGGTGTCATTGGTGCTGCCGCTGCTGCATTTGCTTCTATCTGTCCAAATGATCTGACTTTGATTGGAAGAAATTATCGAAGGTTATGTGAGGTCTTACCTGATGTTGAGGAATGGGGTCAAATAATCTTAATCGGAGTTATTTTACGCTATGTCGTAGCAAGTATTGGGCTTGTTAGGGAATCTATTATGCATTCTCTGCAATCTATAGGAAATTCTAGTTCAGAAAAGAATGGCTTTGCAAACAATTTTACATCAGCCAATGAAGAAAGTGAGATGAATGGATTTAATGACACGGCATTAACAAATATGATATCTAGATGTTATACTGAAGGACCAGATGAATATCTATCACGACTAAGTTATTCGAATGAAGTTTTTCCAAAATTGGATGATGGACATTTTGTGTTTAGTAAAGAGAATGATGATATCAGGATCTTATTGGAGTGTACGTCACCTTTGTTATGGAGCAACAACAGTGCAGTGGTTCTTGCTGCTGCCAGCGTACACTGGATTATGGCTCCAAGGGAGAACATAAAAAGAATTGTTAAACCATTAGTGTTTCTACTCAGATCATGTGATGCTGCAAAATATGTGGTATTTTGCTTATTCTTGATATTTTTAATCTTATCGTATTTTTCAATTGGGAGGCCGCATATTATAAATGGCTTCCTTACGTTATTAGGCTTATACTAATATATCCACTAGGAGCAACTTAGACAATCCTCCAATAAGCGAGATCATTTTCATCTCAATTGACCATGCGAAAGGGATTTGGAAAGATAGTAGGGAGTGTATTTGCTGAAAGCTTAAGTGATTGCTTTTGCATATTTTAGCCTGACACACATTGAATTTTTTTTTTTTTTTTTTTTTTAAAGTTCAACAAGGTGTGGAGATGAAAATTTGAACCTGTGATTTCTTAGTCGAGGATATAACCCTTAATAAATTGAGTGCTGATATTAGCTATTCTCTTATTGAGGTTTCAAGCTCAAGTTCGTCCAAGATTATACAATTTTTAAAATTTTCACTCTTGAAAACTAAGAGGTGAACGGCTGTTAGTTGAGATTGTATGCTTCTTAGCCCATCATAAGAATTTGAACTTCTCACAGTTTAAAACTAAGATTTGAAGTAATGCCCATATCTCTGCACACATGCATATATACACACTTTTGTTTAATTGCAATTTTATCATCCAGCGGTTTTCTCTTGTCAGATTGTAATAAATATCAATTGACCTCCACAGGTTCTCTGTAATATTCAGGTGTTTGCTAAGGCAATGCCTTCTCTCTTTGCTCCACACTATGAAGACTTCTTCATCTGCTCTTCAGATTCGTATCAAGTTAAAGCATTGAAGCTTGAGATACTATCATCCATTGCTACTGATTCATTTATTTTACCAATCCTTGATGAGTTTCAGGTAATATTTATGCATTTCCTACCTTTTTTACTCTCGATTTTATTTTGTATTGTCATGTGGCGATTGTAAAATTAGTTTACTTCCTATACCTTCGTATGATATAAAGAAAAGGATACAGAGGACATATAAGAATCCACGTCCTCGATACCTCTAAGAAACAAAAAGGTCTCCATTTTGTTTGCATATAAGAAAATGAAATTTAAACCTCGTGAAAACACCACATAGAAGCTAGAAATAGAACAGGATGAAAATATCATCAGATATGAACGTAAATGTGATTCCTCGGGCATCTCACAAGTATATCACTGTTCTCAGATCTATCTTGGGGGGAATCCCTAGGTTAAGCCCTCTCTTTGAAAGGCACTTTGAGATGAAAAATACCCCAAAGAAAATGATTTTCTTATGGGAGCTCTTACTGGGAAGCTTAAATGCCGAAGATTAGTGATAGAGATGCATGACCTCCATACATATTACATATGTTAAGTTTGGAAAGCAATAATTAGTTGGGGGTTAGCGAAGTAAATCGGAATATCTAGTTAGTTTGTACCTCTTGAATGGGTAATATTCATTTTTCATCTTCTCTGCTTCATTATCATTGAACCTAATGATTTTTTAGTTGATTATATCAAATGCTATTTTTTTTGGTGGCATCAGACTTCAAGCCTTTGATGTTAGCAAACCTTTTTTCTTTTTGTTTCTAGGATTACATTAGAAACCCAAACAGAAGGTTTGCAGCTGATACGGTTGCTGCAATTGGCTTATGTGCAGGGCGGCTCCCAAAAATAGCCAAAATGTGTTTGGATAGGCTATTGTCTTTAATTAAACAGGGTATGCGCTTCGTGTTTTTTTTTTTTTTTTAGTTTTGAATTTTTGAATTTTTGTTCAACTCTAAAATTAAAAATTGCAGAAACTTCCACTTGTGACAATGGGGCCATGGATGGAGAGGCAGCTGTACTGATTCAGGCAATTGCATCAATCAAGTTAATTGTAAAGGAAGATCCAGCCAGCCATGAGAAGGCATTCTTATCTATCTCTTTTGAGCTCTAACCTTTCCTCATCCTTGTCTTTATTTTAATCTTAGTAGCTATACCGCCTCATACTATGGACTTAAATTGTTGAGCTTATGCATGTATTTTTTTATATAAAGGCTTTCATTTGTATGGTTTCCTCATAATAGTAATATCCATGATAATCATATCCATGATAATCATATGCTGATATTTATGTTTTTTTAAACCGTCTGCAAGTTAAAGATTGAGATTCTTGCAGCGTGGATACTTTCTACGGAAACATGCAATAATGTAATGATCCTTTTTGTTGGGTTGAGAATACTAGTGAGGGATATATTGGAAATATTAGTAGGATAGTAGTATGGGCATAGTGGTAATTAACTAGTGGTGCTTGGTTATAAATATTCGTGGTTATCAATATTTTATGGATATCTCTGTAAAATTGAAATTCCTATATCGCTATCGATGTCAATATTTGAATCTTTGGTGGTAAGACATATTTACCTTCCTTATAATGCATAATATATCATTTAAAATCTTGTTTTCAAGTTCTTCTTTACACTTTTTACAGGTTATTATTCAGTTGATTCGTGGCTTGGATTCAGTCAAGGTTCCTGCAGCCCGTGCCATGATTATTTGGATGGTAGGGGAGTATAGCACTTTGGGGGATATTATTCCAAGGATGTTGGTTATCGTGGCTAAGTATCTTGCAAGATCGTTTATTTCAGAAGCACTGGAAACGAAGCTTCAGATACTGAATACAATGGTTAAGGTATTTTGAAGAACTGCATTTAGCAATTCGGATCTTGGTTTCCATAATTTTGTTTTTGACTCTACAGAACTTCTAATCTGCCACTCCTTATATTTTGAGTTCATTTAATTCAAGTGGTGTGTGAGAATAAGATGAATGAAGTTGTTATATAACTATTTCTGGTCTACTGTTAATTAATCAATTTCAATTAAGTAATACTAATTACTCGATATCCTTTTTTAATTGCTTCTGCTTTTTTCTGCAGGTCTTATTGCGAGCAAAAGAGGAAGATATGCTAACATGTAAAGTAATTTTAGGCTATATGCTCGAAGTGGGACAATGTGATTTAAATTATGACATTCGTGATCGTGCTTCCTTTATTCAGAAGCTCCTGTCATCCCATTTGGATATGGAAGTTCCTGAAAAGAGTCGATCCAAACCCAGAGATCGGTCATGGGAACTTGCAGACCGCATTTTTGGAGGACAACCAAAAGCAAAACAACCCAAACCTATCAATTATCGATTTTATCTTCCAGGATCTCTTTCACAAATAGTTTTTCATGCAGCGCCAGGTTATGAACCTCTTCCAAAACCATGCACCTTGGATGAAGCTGCAAGTACGTCAAGAGATGGAGCAGTTGAGAGTGATTCATATGAGACAGATAATACAGAGTCATCATCAGGATCCTTGGATGAGGATAGTGCTTCAGATTATAATTCTCAGCATTCTTTCAGTGGTTCTAGTGGCAGGGATGAAAGTTATGGGGCAAATCATCCGCAGGAAAATGATGGTGCTGATCCTTTGATTGAACTTTCTGATCATGTCAATTCTCACAACATTCAGAATGGAGCCTCTCCCTCTGGTTCTTCAGAGTTGGATGAATTGATGTCAAAGAACGCTCTAGAATCATGGCTGAATGAACAGCCAAATTTAGCAACTGTAAGTACCTCAGAGAAGGCTGAAGTTCGAAGTTCCTCTGCTAGAATATCTATAGGTGATCTTGGGAAACATGTGACACGCAAAAGCTATCGACTCCTGGATTCTGCTAAAGGAGATGGCTTGAAGGTGGAGTACTCATTTTCATCCCAGACTTCAAATATATCTCCTCCTCTTCATGTTTGTATTGAAGCATCCTTCAAAAACTGTTCTACTGAGTCTATGACTGAAATTATATTGACCCACGAGGAATCTGACGAAGTTGTAGATTCAAAAGACAAAGTTCGGGTCGGAAGTGAAGGGTGAGATTTAGTTTTGCACGTTCTTTGTTCATATCATCAAGCATGGATAGATCTAAACGTATATTAAGGTTTACATGCATGCCTTATAGTGCCTAACTTCTTTAAAATCTGTTAATTCTGCAGCTCCTCTACATCTATTAACACTGTAACGACGCAAGTTTCCATGGAAAAAATTACATCTTTGGGACCTGATCAGACTATCAAGAGAATTCTTGAGGCTCAATTCAATCACCACCTCTTGCCTATGAAGTTAAATTTGTACTGTAATGGCAAGAAGCATCCTGTTAAGCTGCACCCTGACATTGGATATTTTGTGAGACCACTTACGATGGACAATGAAGCCTTCACAGCTAAGGAGTCTCAGCTACCAGGAATGTTTGAGTACATGAGGAGGTTAGTAGATCCAACCACCTTTCTTTTCACCATAATCAACAGAAATAAACTGAATCATCGCATGCGTTTTTTCTCATTAATACAATCACGCAGTTTTTCTTCCTTTACCCTCATTTCACTAATTTAGTGTGAGATCCCATGTCGAGTGGAGAGTGGAACGAAATATTTTTTATAAGGGTGTGGAAACCTCTTCTTAACTAATACGTTTTAAAACCTTGAGAAGAAGTCTATAAGGAAAAGTCCAATGAGGACAATATCTGCTAACGGTGGGCTTGACCATTACATTTAGGATATTTAATTTTTGTACATAAGTATGTGCATGAACAAATGATACCATCCTTCAGCTGGATTTTTTGGATCCATCTTTCCCTTTGGCATAGTTTTTCCAACAAAGCCCTTTTTTTATTTTTAAAGTTCTTGCAGTATATTTGTATACTTTTATGTTCTACGATTGTTACTCCGTGCTCTTAAACTTCATACAACTTTGAATCCCCCGCCCTGAAGAAGTATTTGTGCATCCAATTTGACGTAGACAAAAGAACTTAAACCGGTAATTTAATTCTATAAACGAATGAAAGTTATCAAGAATGAGTAGACGATTTAAACGAGAACGAAAAACTCCCTCCTTTGCTGTTCTAACTCGGCTTGTATTGTGTCCTTTAGATGCACATTCACTGACCACCTTGGGAAGCTTAACGATGAAAAGAGTGAGAGACCAATAGAAGAAGATAAATTTCTTCGCATATGCAAGAGCTTGGCATTGAAGATGCTCAGCAATGCAAACGTTTTCCTAGTATCCATGGAACTCCCAGTTGCTAACTTTCTCAACGACGCAACCGGTCTGTGCCTACGGTTCAGCGCCGAGATTCTGAGCAACTCATTCCCATGCTTGATTTCGCTGACTGTTGAAGGAAAATGCTTAGATCCCCTACATGTAACTGTGAAAGTAAACTGTGAAGAAACTGTATTCGGGTTGAATTTGTTGAACAGGATAGTGAAATTCTTGGGCAACCCCTCTGTCCCCAACAACAACCAGTAAAAGGTAACTGTCAGTTCTTTGTTTATCAAATTTTGTGCTGTTTCATGTTTCATTTCGTTGAGATGCAGACGGGAGAAGTGCCAATGTTGATTGTTAGAAAGATAAATCTTTAGTCTTCATTCATTATTTATAAAATTTTGTTAATATACATTTATTTTTAGAATTTTATAATGCTATATGGGTTTGTATGCAATTTTTTTTTTTTTCAATTACATTTACTTATATTTCGTAATGTTTTTGTTGTGTTAATCTATTTATTTAAACTAAATAAATTTAAAATATTTTTCTGTACCATTAAGATAAATCACTGTTTGAAATACCGCTTTGGATAAAAAAACAACCCTTTAAAATACTACTTTTATGAAGAAATAAAAAAAAATGTTTGTATTCAAATTTGTTTGACCATCTTTTCAAATTTTAAAATAAATTTGAAATAAAAAATGCATTTTTCTTTAAAAATTATATAAATCAATCATTTATTGTTGTTATTATATTATTTGAACTTTCACAGTAAGCTAGACAAATTATTATTGGAATTTATATTGATATTTAGGCGATGACTTTTTTTAAAAAAAATATTTGGATATATAATTGTATCAACATATCTTTGTATATTAAACACTTCTTAGAGAAATTTATTTTTTAAAAATTAAAATTTTATCAAAATTAATTTAGAATTTAAGAATAAATCAGACAAAACAAAGAGAGACGGACCTGTCGTTCAGCGATACCGTTAAAATAAGAACGAGTCCAATCCAACTAGTTCGACATGTCGTCAAATCATAAGTGAATCAAGAGAGAAGGAAGCCCTAGCACGAGCCCAAAACTCCCCTATTTAATCTCAGTTTTGCCGCTTCTCTAAACCTAAATCAGTTCCTCCATTTCGAAGCGCCAAAATTTGACAGAGACCAGAAAGCATTCCATCTTCATCTCTTCTTCCCCACTCGGAATCGCATTCTCCTTTCATTTCACTCACTAATCGGCCAATATTCGAGTTCACCTTCTCTCTTTGTTTTCAAAGGCGTGGGCTATGATTATAAAGAGAGAAGCTGGAGTGCGATTCGAATTGTAAACTCTGATCGATCCCTTTTCTCTAATGATTGATTCGAGGTGCCGCCGTCTTCTAATGATGGCTCCGGTATCTTCTGAACTTTCTTCGATCTTCTTTCGCTCCCGTTTTCTTGCGATTTTTCGGATTAGGGTTTTCTCTCACAGTGACGGGTTCTTTAAATGTTCTATGCACTTGATATGAGCGTTAAGCGTTCTGTATTTGAATTCTTGGCATTCGTTGTGATTTATATGAGATAACGAGCTTTTCTTCGTGGGTTTTCTCATTGAACAACGGATGCTATAACGAAAGCCTGATTGCTCTCTCTCTCTCTCTCGATTTTCTCGGGGAAATAAATTTTTCCGGGAAAGGATAAGGGGTTTGGGCGATCAGGCAGCGGCCAGACAACCGTAGGGATGGTATCCACAGATGATGGGTTTATTTTATCCCATTTGTCTACTGATTCCATCTCATATTTCCCTCCCTTATTCATTTTGACGTTCCCCCCCTTTTGTTGTGTATGGTTGAAATATCGCTCTGAAATTTCATAACGGGAAAGATCAAGATGTGCCATTAAAAAGATCCCACTAAAATATTTGTTCTAGTGATTTAACATGAATCTATTAAAAATTTAGGGACTAAAATGTGCCATTTGAATGTTTTTTTGGTTTTAAGAAGTCAAAATTTTTGTGCAATATTTCTGTATTGAGTGATTAGATTTAGATTTTGACTAAGAAATTATCTAAGAATAGATACAAATTAGTTGTGCAAATTTGAATCTATGGAGTGGTCGATCAAGTACAAAAAAGTTCTTATTCATAGATTAAGGTGAGGGATTTTGTTGCTGAATTAAAAGGGATAAAAAGGATCCCCGAATACAGCATTGCGAACAGTCTTATTTTTAATCTACAAGACACAGGAAAAACTCACTCAATAGTGAAGCCAGAAGGTAATTCTTGTGAAATTAATAATTTCCAAGTAGGATAACCATAATAATTAAAACAAAATAATAGAATAGGCTTTTATCTTTTATTTATTCATTTATTGGTTTATCTTTTATTTATTCATTATCGGTATGAAGTTTTTTGGGAAAGCCCATAACATAGCAATAAGAGTTAAGGTTCAAAGTGGACAATATTAGGACATGAGTTTTGTGGAAAGTCGTGTTTCTCTAATATAGAGAGGAATAGAGAGCATTTCATTTCTCTGTCACAAATTCTATTTGTATCTGGTAGAAGCACTCGATTTCGAGGTTCAAATAGATTTATAGGTTTTTGATGAAGTGAAGTGTTTCATTCCTTTTGAAGATTCAATGTTGTTCCAATTAGAGTTTGAAGTGTCTCAAATGCTTACAGTGATCAGGTTGGTCAAAGGGCTAAGTTCATTTGCGGATTTGGGTCGTGGAAGCTTAATTTGTTCCACAAATGATGCACTGATTCCAAGTCACCAAATACCCAAACTCCCCAAATTTGTAGCCGTAACCTCTTCTTTTATTATTCCCAACAAACTATTTAGCATCTTTCATTTGTCTCCTTTATCAAACCCAATTAACGATAAACATGTTTTTTAAACGTAATTTTGAAACAAAACAAAGGTAATTTTATAAGTCCTAACTTAGTTTTATGATGGGTAGCTGAGTTCATAAGTTCCACATTGTTTTATAAGTTCAAATTCTTTTGTGGGTCTAATTGTAATATATAAATTAAGGTTTAAAATAGACGGAGTCCATACCTTCCTCTTCTTTCATAAAAAATAGATCTCTTTTATTCTTCCTACAGTATCTTCCCAAAACAAAAAGTTCCCTCCCAAAACTACGCTCATTAACAAAAACCCTATTCCCCCATATTTGAATGAAAAGAATCAAATTCCATTGCTAAAATTAGACGCTGAAATTGTCACCGGAGAACGTCTGCCCAAACTGCCAGTTAGAGGGGACGACGTTCCAGGAGGTGACGGTGCGGCGGTCGCTGGTTGTGACTCTAAAGGACAGCGACTGACCAACCAAGACGGTGTCGGGTTGCCAGTTCTGGCCCCAGTTGCGTCTCATGCTCATCCATTTGTTATTGCTGCTGCCTTTCACGCTCACCTCCACCACGTCCCCTGCGCCTCCCACGTTTGAGATGAGCACCAAGTTGAAGTACTGGAAGCCGTTCATACTGAATCTTATTCCTCCTTTTTTCACGCAACCCACCCTGTCCACTCACAAAATCAATGTTTCAGTGCTCAATCTATGGTTTATAAACTACTAACAACCCTTTCTATTCTATACGAACTCTACATATTTATAAATTCAAACGTACTAGAAGTTCCCATTGCCCCTTAGGTACGGTGAAACTATATATTTAAGATTAATTTAACTTGACTTAGCTCAATCTAGTGTTTCAAAACTAATAAACTAACTTAATTCATGAAATTCTCATTTCTTTAGGTCTAATTAAACTCGCATTGGTTTAAATCCAATATTTGGATTGATAGTGAAGTAGTAATATATCCCACGAGGAAAGAAAAGCGCGTTTTTGTTTTGACCTGCGATAAGTGACGGGAATAATTCCGGCTTTGTACTGGGCGAGCTTGAGGAACATAGGCATGGAGAGGTCGAAATGAGGACGGGGAGGGTTGCACCACCCTCCATTGTCGCTCGGAATCGCGAAGTTCGGAGGGCAAAAGTTCGTGGCCGTTATGATAATTGACGGATTCCCGGGATGGCACCACTGTGGATCGTCAACGCACTTAATCTCGAAACAAGCTCCGCAGCTCAAACCGTTGTTGAACAGAGCAGTGCTCAGCGCCGCCGTGTTCACACCGTAGCCATCGTCGTACAAGTTTCCATAACCGCAAGCACCTCCTGAATCAATCAAGCACACAATTCTTTCTCACATCAATTCAACCGTTTGTTCATAATTAGGCAAACTCAAGATTTGAATCAAATACACAAATACTCTCATAATCAATTCAATTCAAACGATCATTCTTCACATCTAGGTATCTCAGACAAAGTCCGATTGAAAAAATCAAACGCACACAATTCTGGATTAACCAACTGAAGCGATCATTCGCAGATTCAGAACTAGCTAGGTTTCTCGATAAAATTCCACTGAAGAGATATCCGAAGATTTTCCTTCCAATCAGAATGCGAATCAACAATTCAATGCGGGTGATTAAAGACAAAGGAGTATGAAGGAAGAAGGTACCCATAGTTCCAGAGCCGTCACTGCCGCCGTAAAAAGTAGCATGAGCATTCTGCCACTGGCCGTCGGAGTAAGAAGCTCCGAGAGAGAGGAGGGAGAGGAGAAGAGCAAGAAGAGTAAACGCAAGGGCAGGCATTGTTGTGTGGTTATGGGAATTTGAATGTGAATATGAAGATTGTGAAGAACAGAGGGTCGGTATTTATGGAGGGAAAACACAGAGAGAGGAAGTGAAACGGACGAAATCATCACCGTTGATTCAGTTGCCGTTTGGTCTGCGCGCTTACATTACTCTCTACAATATCTTATCTTAATTATTTCTTTTAATTTCTTTTTTTTTAATTGAATATTAAATATTTCAAAATTCACCAAATCAAACAAAATCTCAGAAATTAATATTACTTTCTGTAACTTAAAAAAAAAAAAGAATTTTATACCGAATTTGCCTTATTAATCATTTAACTAACATTTTATATGACATAACTATTATATTCCTAATGTATTATGTTGCTCGGGTTAAAAGTTCGATCAACATTCTCCCCTTTGTTGGACAAATTAGACCGTTAATATAATAAGTAATAATTTGAAAGATTAAGAAACATGTCTAATCTATTACATGTTTATTTCATAAAGTTGATATACTCTGCACAAGCACAGTTTAGATATATCAATGATGTTGTGATTATAACTCAACTGGTCTTTCTCCTTCAAGGTTTTTATACGGTTAAAAGATTCAAGTCTACCACGGCTGCATGTTGAGCTTAGAGATATTCGCAGGGTGAGGATGGAGAAGCCTTCTCCCATCCCCATCTTAACCCATTTTTTTAATATAACCAAAAAAAACATTCGTGTGTATTGAAAATATATTTATATTAAGCGAAGCGGACACAAAAAAATTATTTATATGCATATAAATTATATATGATGGGAGGATATTCCTTTTAATTTTCTCCCCTGGCACGTGGGGAGGAGTTGTGCACCTTTTGTTGAATAAAAAATAAATAAAATAATGATTAAATGAAGTATCTGAAATTGGGCCTTTTAAGTTATTTGTCTTCCCCTCCCATCCATATCCACTACAACTGTATGTACAAAGTTTAATTATCGTCTTAATATCCTCTTAATTACTATTAAAAACAGTTTAATATTGCAAATTATTTCAAAATCAACTCATTTCGGAACAATAGTAGGTATAGAATTCTATTGTCAGAACCGATAATGGTTGAAGAGGACGGAGTGAAAAAGGTGAAAATTGAAAGGAAATAAAGAGGTTTGAAAAACTTTTGTTATCGGCAATAGCATGGTAGAGCGAATGGAGGAGGTTTTTTTTACAATAATATTACTAACCTACCGTCGCTATCATATGCATGACGTAACATTTAGTGTGGAAATATTCATTTAAAAACAACACACTGTCCTAAATTTACCTATTTAAGAAAAAAAATGTTAAAACAATGCAAAGGAAATATTAAAATAAATACAAAAATAGCAATGTTATATATTAACTTAAGATCTACGAAACTAAATAAGACTACCCTATATATGTGTCATTGTCTTTCATTGCAATGTCGTCGTCAACCATACATGAATACCTCTACATGTTTTCAGATGGAAAAAGTTGTTGAATGGGCAAAGTGGGTGTTAGAGAGTGGTTTTTAAAGAGAGAAGGTGCGACTCAATTGTGTGGGTATCTCGTGGCTTCCCTCGCTAGAAATGACGAGATTTCTGGCAAAGTTAGAACCGCTCTAACTTTTTCTTTCTTTTTCAAATCGTTACAAATAAGTACCATCATTGATGATAAAAATAAAAATAAAAATAAAAAATAAAAAATAAAAAAATAATAAAAAGCTAAGTTTGGGAGTGAAAATCGAATCAACGGCTGAGATGATCAATAAACTACCATGATTGCAAAGCAAAGACTAGTGAACAACAAGTAGTTTGGATAATAAAATGTAGACGAAGGTGACGTGGAGTGAATAAAGTATTAATAATACTATTATTTGGATATTGCACAAAATTCATATTTAATGAAACTTCTAATATGCATGTATTTTTCTACAAATTACAAATTATAAAGTTGAAAGTATGTTGCTCAACCGCTCCAATTTAATAATTTTAAATATTTTGTAATACACCTTTTGATAAAGTAATTAATTTTTAGATTAAAAAGTAATGATTATGGACAATGGTAAGTGGTAATTTGTATCATTATAAATATAAAATTATCTCTGACTTTAATTAAAAAAATAATTATAATGATCAGTTTTAGGGGTTTTTTATATATATATATATAAAATATATGCAACCGACAAATCTCGTTGATGGATCTTGTAATTAAATCATTAATTTATTTAATACTCGCACCACTCTTGTTTTTTAATCTTTTAATTTTCAAACAATCATATTGCATCCCAACCGTCCATTCTGAAAGATCTTAATTTATTCCACACTTTTTTAAATTGACATCATTTATGTAAATTGATGCGATAATTAATAGATAAAATTTGATTATTTATATATTTTAAGATAAAATAGAGGGTAATATTAAGTGGTCAATTTTTTGTTATTAGTTTTAAAGAAATTTGGAAATAATAAAAAATTAATAACTTCTATAATTAAAGGGTAATTTTATAATTTGATTCCAATTACAAACATGTTTAAATAGGTCATATAAGACAAGTTTGAAATAATAAAAGTTACCAAAATGGATCCATAACTCAATAATTGTCATTTTTTTTTTTTTTTTTTTTTTTGGGAATTTGGTATTGTTTTGAGTTGGAGTATTGGACAGGCAACCACCCCACCTTTTTTGTGCAGCTGTTTTTAAAAATTTTAATTTTTATAATTATAATTATAAATTTAAATAATAATAAAATAAAATAAAATAAAGGTTAGGTCTATAACTGTATTCACAAGCAATCACATGCACTTTAACCCTATCCATCCTCTTCCCCTTTTTAAATATCTCTTTTTTTCCCCTTTGGATCTCTCTCTCATGTCTTTCACATCTCCATATTCCCATTTTTCTCTTTTTATTTTTTCACATTCCCTCTCTCTCCTCCTTTTTCTCTCATTCAAGCAACCATCATTTTCGTTCTATCTTACGACTCCAACATCCTTCCAACTTGGACCAATCTCTATTTGTCTGAGCTCTTTTGAAGAAATTAAAAACAAATTTACGAGAGTTTATAAACGCCTCATTTTGTTTTCGATCTCGTTATTCATTTTCTTTTTCTTTCATCCGATGCTCTTTAAATAGCACTCAATCAAAGTAGCCCGAAAGCAAATTAGTCATGCAATCTTATAAACTACAATTTAAGAACAATTAGTATAATGAATTATGAAGGTCTTAATCAGTTAAGTTATGCTCACGATAACATCAATAAAATTAGTTAATGAATATTTCTTTTGGTACTGAAAAATTATGGTCACACGACCATCCGTATATTTATTTTGAAAATAATTATGGAACTAAATTTAAGTGGATTGTTTAACGGTTGAAACTTAAATTAGTTTGAGATTAAAAGTAAGATGATATTAATATATAGTTTCATATGACTAACGTTGTTGATGCTACCCCGTTTCTTTTTCTCATGTTGTATTCTAATACATATGGATTTTACTTATTTCAGAAAGAAATTAATGTAATTATTTATAAAAGTTAATACTAATATTAATATTATTCGACTAAACTATAATCCGATTTTATATTTTATTCTAGATTTTTAACTTTTATAATTAAAATGATTTAATTTGGTATAAAATTATAATTTTAAAAAATTAGTCACGATCAAATTAAATTAAATTAAATTATTATATTGCATTTAATAGATATCTTAGGTATTTCATACTAAAAACTAGATACATGTGGCTCGAGCTAGAAGTCCACATGCCATTTTTTTTAAAAAAAAAAAAAAACAAAAAAAACTTTTTGTTAAATGTAGGGTTGAAATTAAATAATATACCTAAAATACCCTTTGTAAAGCAAAATTCGAAGATTTTAATGTTATATTTGAGGGATTCAAACATACAAGTTTAAGGCTCTAAACAAATAATTAATAAGATACACTAGAAAATATTTTTTAATTCAAGATTCTTTACCCATTCAAATTCAATTATTGGGCCAATCATAGATCATAAGCCGTAACATGGTTTTTTATCGATTAAAATATTATTTTGAGTCCTATATTTTTTAAATTCATTGTATTTTATTTTATATACTTTCAATTATTCCATTTTTATCTAATTTTAATTTATTCATTAAAGTTAATTTTTGTCAATAATAATAATTTTCATATAAAGAAGACACTGAATATAGTTATAAAATATTTATATCAACCTTTTTAGAACACAGAATTAATTAATGAGATATTTATAGTCCTATATTAATGGAAATGACCTAAAAGTACTACTCTATAATAAGTACACATTTTTATCCATTATTTTAAAGTTTTTTTTTTCTAATAATTAATTTAACCTTTTAAATTCTAACCATCATATTTACACCGTGATGTTAATTAAAATGTCAATGTCAATTTAAGAAACATATGGATAGAAACATTAATGTCATTCAATATTTATTGTCTTTTTTTTAATAAAAAAGTAAGTTATATCATATATATATATATATAAAAGGTAAAGTAGGCATTTCAAACTCTTTTTCAATAAATTTTAAGTGTTCACGTTATTAGAATTTTTCTTAAAACAATTAAATATAAAATATTGTTGATATAACTTTTATATAATAATAATTATTTATGTGTTTCTACCTTTTTAGTATTTAAAAAAAAATGAAAACATCAAACTAAAAACGCAACCTTCAAAATAGTGACCCACAAAAAGAAGATAAGATTGAAAATATATTCCAAATTGTGTGGAAACCCGACCCGTATAACCGGGTGGATGAGAATTGCATGTGGGGCCCACAAGAACACGTGGAGAGAGACTAAGGGTGTGATCCAATAAAATAAGAATTGGCGTATAGTAAAGGGCGCTTTATCTATCCACCTGTCTGGACGAGACGTGTCCCACACGGATAATGCAAATTCCTATTTTCTTTTTCTTTTTAATTTAATTTTTCAACCTTTATTTATTTATTTATTAAGTTTAAGAAAATTAATAGGATATCCGCAAACCACTTTGGTCCACTCGATTCTCCATACTCTTATGCCCTCTCCCTTCACCACAAAATTTTCAAATTTTCTTAAATTATCTCTCTTTTTTATTTTTTTATTTATTTATTTATTTATTTATTCTAATCTCCCCCTAAAATAAAATTATGAACATAATTATTATTTAAAGATTAGGTCCACCAAATTCCACACTCAACCTTGAAGGTGACAAGAGGATGCACATCTTCTAATCGATCTTATTTTCATGAGTAGTCCCTCCAATTACTCATGACTTTGTTTCTTTAATTATATGTTTAAAAATCCGATTAATATAACAAAAAAAATTATAAAATTTAATTTTACTTGAAACAATGGAGTTGTATTATGAAAAAAATTGGATTTTGATTGTAAAATATTTAAATGTTTAATTAATTATTTTGGTTGGGGAAAAGTTTTTTAAGGAAGTTGCGTATAGGGAAGGGAGGGTGCCACATGTCAAAAGGTAATTGGAGGAAGTGGGAGTTATTACGTTAAGAAGCAGCCTCTCGGGGAAAAGAAAAGAATAGAAAAGAAAAGAAAAGGGTTTTGGTGGGTTTAACTGGATATAGCCGGTGAGGACGATGGATGGGCACCGGATGTTCCGGTTTCGTGGTCAAACATTTGAGGATATATGCTGTAAGAGGTTTTAGAGAGAGTTAATGTTCCTGGTTCTTTTCTTTCTTTTTCTTTTTTTTTTTTTTAATTTTGAACAATTAAGAAACGGGGTTTTTCTCCTCTTCAGTTTTTTTACCCGCTGAAATCATTTCTCGTTTTCATCTTTGAATTTTCTTCTTCGGAATTTCATGGATCTCTTTCCTTCTTCCTACAATGGATTCTGGATCTCCTCTTTCAATTTCCTCTAATTTTGCTGCATTCTTATTCTTACCTTCTTCTTACCTTCTTTTTTGAAATCTGAGCTCGAACTTGGATCTTGGGTTGGAATTAATTATTTGGATCCTCCTTCTACCGGTGAGTTTCTTTTTTATTTTCCGGTTTGCGCAGAGAATATCGGAATTTAGATTTTGTTTTTTGGTTCGTGTTCTTCGGGTTGTTCGGTTCTCGCAAAATATGGGAATCTGTATGAATTCTGGTGTTTATTCCATGGGTTTTGTTCTGTGTCATTTCTGTTGGATTTATGGTTCTTCAGAAATAGTCTGAAGTTGGGAAGCTATGATGGGTTTAAGATCGGATCCTGTGGATTTGACTTTCTTCTCGAAGTTGAATTCTCTGAAATTGGTTTAATTTGGGTTGATCCGATGCTCTCTGTTTGGTTGTATGTTCTTGAAGCAAGCAACTTATGAATCGGATGTTTTCATTTCGTGGTTTTGGAATTGGGTTTTGATTCCGAATTCTGAATTTTGCTTATTTGTTTCATTTCTTTAATCTCTGTTTGAAATTTCGATCTCTTTGCTCCAGATTTCCAGTTCTCTAAGTTTGTGACATTGAAATTTTGAATGTTCTTCGATTTCTAAATCTGTTTTATTTTTTTTCTTGCTGTCGTTATGAATTTAAGTGCAACATTTTCGTCCCAATCCGAAGTTTTTGCTAAATCTGAAATTTCAAATTTGAATGATTTTGGTCTGTTGTTTTGATGATTGGCAGTGAAACTGGCGAATCTCTCTGTGTTTGATGAGTTTTAATCACAATGAATGCCTAAGACATGGTGATGAAGAAGAGACTGGATAACAGATTCAGTAGCTTTTCGGACTGGACCGTCCCGAGAGGTCCAAGATCTCTTAGGGTGAGTAAAATTGCATCTTCAGATCTCTTTCTACAACTCTCTGATTTGTTGAATTGCCACTTAAATCTTGTCCTCCTTCATTCTAGAAGAGGGTTCATCAAAAGAACGATTTCGAGGACGGCCAGATCTGCGCAATTGAACTACTGGCTTCTTTAGCAGGGAAGCTTCTGCAGGATGGCAAGAGCACGGCATGTAGCAATACGTCTGATGGAGATCACTCGGTGAACGGCACAAACGTCGTCAAGGAAGAACGGTCGAATGAGGAGAGAGCTTTCATGGTGGAATGCTGTGATGGTGGTAGCAGTCAAAGCTGTGATCTTGGTTTAGACAACACTGATCAGAAACAAAATCTGAAGAAACTCCAATATGTAGATAATGATACTGTTTTGGATTGTACTTCAGTAGTCGTAAATTCTAATAGCTCAGATGAGGCCTGTGGCGATGTTAAGCCTGTGATTCGCAAGACGGAGTTCGAAGATTATCGCGCTAAACCAGAGGAAGGCTCCCCTGATTTTGTAGAATCAACTGAAACTGGTGTGAAGATTGTAAATGAAGAAGCACACGAGGCTAAGGGATTTGGAATTGGGTTTCCAAATATGGCTGATTCCCACAATTCTAAGGATCTGAACAAGTCCCATAGGAAATCACCAACTTCAGCCAATTCAAGCTTCAAGACTAAATTGCCCTTGTCGACCGATGCCATTCGTAGTTCGTTTTCCAGATATAGGAATTACTTTAAGTTAGCAAGTAGAGATGAAGATGAAAAATTTAGGTCCAATAAATCTAGCATCCACTCGAACTCGTTTCGACCTCCTTCACGAATTGCAGGCCAACGAATAAGGAAATTACTGAATTCCAAACACTGGAAAGCAGCTCCAAAGCTGAAGGACTGTGAGGTTCCTAGATCTGGTGAGTTCATTTTCTGAGTTTTTGTCGTAGTTCGCTCGTTATGAAATCTGTTTGTAACTTTTGATTTGCTTTTGTATCAGAATCTATAGACGAAGAAGCACGAAACCCTTTTCGCAAGAGGAAGCTGTATTTCAACAGTGAGAGATACCAGGGTGATAATCTTTACAAAAGGAAAAGATTTGTCTACCGAAGCTCCATAGTGAATTCTGATGGAGGAATGAGCAGTGAAAGCGTAACCAACTCTCCCGAAAAGAGCGTCAACGTCGATAAGTCTGGATTAGCTGCAATATTGCACGGAGGTCCATAGCTAACTTGTTGCTTGAATTTAGAGTCCATTTAGGACCAGTAAAACTACATTTCTGTACCCCAGTAATCTCAATAAATTTCCTCTACATGTGCAGCAAGTGTGTCAACATCATCAGGTCAACAAGCATCCTTCCACTCCAAAGATGCTCATGGTATGAACGATCCCTTGCATCTTAACATCATCTGGTAACTTGGTTTCTCATCATATGCTCTGCTTGATTGTTCAACAGTAAAATTTAGCATTAGATCATTCAAGGTGCCAGAGCTATTCATAGATATCCCAGAAAACGCAACTGTTGGGTCGCTGAAGGTAAAATAAAGTGCAGTTCACCTGATCTCTTTTGAACTAATAAACACAATGTAACAACTCTCTGTCAATTAAAGTGCCAAGAAGCCATCCATTTGTATATCAAACTAATATAAGTTCTGTAACTTTCTCCAGAAGATAGTACTTGAGGCAGTAACTGCTATTCTCAAGGATGGATTACGCGTTGGGGTTCTCGTTCACGGGAATAAGGTTAGAGATGACAACAGAACCCTGTTGCAGACAGGACTTTCTTGTAAAGATAACTTGGATTCCGTTGGTTTCACTCTGGAGCCAAATCTTGTGCATAATATTACTCTGCCTTTGTGTTCTGAAGATCCCCCTCAGATATTAGCATGTGACATGACTGAACTTCTACCCAGGTATTACCATTACATTCAAACATACAACTAGGTTATTGTTTCGTCCCATCTTAAGATTTCGGAGTACCTAAAATTTTTCATTCTGTGTCAATTTCTTTACAGCTCACCTGTAAATCCTTCGAGCTCGGGAATACTAGATGCCGCCTTTCCTAATACTATATTGACCAACCCTCAAAACCAAGATGAAAATAGACATGAACTGATTACTACCAGCATTGACAAGTTACCTGACAATTCTTTACAAGATTGCAAAGCTTTGGTTCCTGTTCCAGACATGACTATGGAAGCATTAGCCGTAGTTCCCTTGAATCCAAAATCTAAGCGTTCAGAAGCTGTACAGCGTCGAACGAGGAGACCCTTCTCCGTTTCAGAAGTAGAAGCACTGGTTCAGGCCATTGAGGAGCTAGGAACTGGAAGGTTTGCCAATGCTTTCTAACAACACAATCAACCTCACCGCAAGGCATGAGTTTAAACCGATTCAAACTATGTGTTTCCTTTTTGCAGGTGGCGGGATGTTAAATTCCGAGCATTTGAAAATGCAGATCACCGAACTTACGTAGATTTGAAGGTGGGGTTCCGGTCTCCTAAACATGTTAGTGTGACCCATTACTACTGTTGAAATAAAATTTTAACCTGATGAGGATGTGTTGCAGGATAAATGGAAAACCTTGGTTCACACGGCAAAAATATCACCTCAGCAGAGAAGGGGCGAGCCTGTCCCACAAGAACTCCTGGATCGAGTGCTGGCTGCACATGCTTACTGGTCGCAACATCAGGCAAAGCAACACAGCGGCAAGCTTCATCAAGCTGGAGTTGTGAAGGCCATTGAGGGCTCCAGCAGTTAGGCTTGCCGTCTAAAAGAAATTTGCCATATAATGTAAAAAGGAATAGTAGCTACATTTGACACTTTGCTGTAATCAATCAAGGAAGACAAATTGTAAGCATGATTTTAATTTCTTGTATTTCACACTTAGATTCATTGTTTAGCTGTCCCATTTGGGAAGAGTTGTCATTTGTAAATATGATTCTTGTAATAATAAAATTCTAACAGAATTCTTTCTGTGTTTATTAGACATTCAATGTATTCAGTTTTATTGTAGTCTATCAGTGTCATTAAATTCCTATACTTGAAGTTTTGTAGCTAAATATGAAAATGCTTTGATGAATGGACTTTAACTTGCACAATCAGTGAAGTACCAAGAGTGGAAAATGAAACGTTCACCTAAAAATTAAAAATAAATACACGGCTGATGGAAGTCCAGGAGCAAATGGATTGATTATCGACATTATATGCAAAGCATGTCAGATCATGGGGTAGGAAGTAGTATACATCTACTAAACATGGATTGTCAAGGATACAGCAGCCATCAACGAACTTAAACTTAACTAAAGTGAGTACCGTAATTGGTATCTGCGGAGCCAATCCTCGCCCTTCTCATAATAATCCATCCTACTGAAAGTCTGTGTTGTGAATTGTGAAGCAGCAGCATAAACAGAAGCCCCCCGCCATGCATCGAGAACTGGATCCAATGCTCTGACCACCCTAATAGGCGACCCGCATGGCCTGATCATCCGAATTCCAGCTTCTAAGCGTTCCCTCATGCCAGGAAAAAGGCAACTTCCTCCTGTAATAAGAACTGAATTGGTTAATCTTTCTGCTATATCATCACTGTACGATGGCAATCTTCGTAATGAGACACCAGTCATTTCATCTAATCCTGTCTGGTCAACTCCAATCCAGTTGGGATGAAATAGAATTTCAGGGCATCGAAACCTTTCAACCCCCATAACAATCTGGAAGTCTTCCTTGGTAAGTGGACGAAATTTTGGCACTTCAGTTGGTTGAACATCTGACTTCAGAACAAAGGTGGGATCTATGTCCTGATTACAGTAGCAAGGCATTACACTTAATATCTCAGCAACTAAAGACCAAGGTCTTGAAATCAGTAAATAGGTAAAGCAGACTAAGTTGGGACTGACCTGGAGCCTAGAGGATAAACGAACCAATTCAGCTTCATCCTCATCTGGGCCTTCATCGTCATCATCATTGTTATCTTTGCTCATAAGTTTATAAAGCTGCCAATCTTCATCTCTTGCACCAAAGGTGTCCTCACCCTTCCCACGATCAAAGGCTGCTGTTGTTAAAAGTCGCATCCTCTCCCTCTGGGCAGCATTCAGTCTCTCACCACGTCCTACTCCTCCAGATAAATTATTCCCATTTGTATGGCCTCCATTAGTCTTGATTCGTTTTCGCTGCTCCACTTTTTCAGACAGCTCCTTGTATTTGACATACAGTTCCTCTAAGTAAAGCTCAGGGTTCTCCCTACAAAGGAAGAAATAGAAAGGGGAAAACAAGCATATTAAAAAATCAATGCACAGAAATCCAGTATAATGAACCATTCAAATGAACGATGGTAACTTCCACCCTTGTGCATTCTTTCATTTCTCTAATTTCTCTAAATGAAAGCTCAGTTTCATACAATATATATGTATATATATAATGGATAACTTCCAGCAAGCAAGGTAGGAAGAGATTGTGTGTATACATTCTTCTTTCTTCATCCAGCTGGCTTCTCCTTTCTCTTTCTAACTCTTCTTCATAACGTTTCTGCTTGGCTCGCTGCCGCCCTTCAGATGTGGTTTTGAGAAACAGTTGCCTTCTTTTCTCTTTGATCTGCCAAGAAACTCAAACTGCATGAATTTCAATAATAATACAAGAGAAGCATTTATGAAGAAATGCACTAATATCATTTGGATCCTCGTAACGATCATATTTAGACAATGTATGGCAGCGCTGAACAACAAAAAAGAATCAATATTTATAACATTCAGGTGTTTATCATTCATATACAGCCTTATTTTACCTGTTCAGGTGACAACACGTCATCAGGGACATTGATAAGATGAAACTTTTCATTTGTAGCATCTGTATGATACTCAGTTTCCGCTTGATCATCCTTGCGTTCACCCTTTGCTTTCCGCAAAGATTGTGTTGTTTTGGTCAGAGCAGATTCAATTTCCTGCTTAGAGACGTACCCAGTCTCTGACAAGAAGGATGGAATATCAACCTCGGACACTTGCACAAGCTGATGCAAGAGAAACTCCAAACCACGCACTTCATTTTCAAGCTCATTGATCCTTGAAGATCTTTTTGCTTCAGCCATTTCTCTCAATCGTTGACCTTGTTTCTCCTTAATTGCGGCCTTTCTTGCGATCTCTTCTTCTGAAGGAGGCTCTTCGGTAGGTGGTGGAATCCATGGGAGTTGCCAGCACCTAGTTTTCTCTTCTACTTCCTTGGTCCCTCTCTGTTCATAGATATAGGGTTCAAACTGAATGAAGAGATGGATACACACGATGATGATAACGATAATATTAAAGCCAAGAAGGCTACCTGAAACAATTGAGCCTCAGATGCATAATCTGAAGCTATATAGCAATGCTCCATCTTCAGATCTTCAACCTTCTCCCACGTGAACTGGGTCCTTTTGCATGAACTAAAATTATGAATTTTTTTCTTTTTTGCCGACTTCACACACGCTAAATATGTGAAATGAATTCTACTTACATGTGATGAGGATATTTGAGTGAAAGAAGTTGCTTCAGAGAATCAGTCACATGATATCCACCAATATTGGTTCTGCAGCATCCTTTATAAAGGGGCTCCCCATCGATGAACTGATAATAAAGATCACGTTTACAACTATCATAGACTCTCCATTAAAATCAAGTGTGCTAGAGGCAGTTCACTCAATAGTCAATTATAAAATATATGCATGAATAGTACAACTAGAACCATCAAAGTTTGGAGCTTCAAACACTCAACCTCAAATTGACAAAATTATAACAATGCATAAACGTTGAAGAAAAGAAAATCCAAAAGACAAAAAGCTTTATGAACACCAACTCAAACATTGATATAGACGGAAAGATCAACAGCAGTACACACTTGCATCATAAGCAAGAAAGTTCATATTGACTAAAAACGATTTGATACCAACTCAAACATTGATAAGTCAGAAAGATCAATAGCTTGATGCATCACAAGCAAGAGACCTCATACACAGTGACGGCCAACATATTTGACCCTTGTTGACCCTGAGGAGGGGGGTGCGGGTTATTTTACAAGAACAATATAACAATGAATTGATAAGCTCTATGAAATAGTAAGAGGATGAAAGACTAAAGCAAACCGGAATAACATGGCTAGCAGTAAATCCAGGGCAAATAGCAAGGCCATCTTTATCGCATATCCCAAGTTGTTGGTTGTACATATAGCTGAATGCTGCATCGACACCATATGCTGTAATAAAGTTACAAGGGGAAAGGAAAAATTAATGTCAAAGAAGTAGAACCAAACACTATAAGTAAATTTAATTATAGGTTATGTTTAGAGGTACAAGCCAAACATAAAATATTAAGTCTTAATCTGTAACCCAGCGGAAAAGGACTGCCACAGAAAAGAGCTTGAAAACATTACTTAGGTAAAATTATGGTGACCGATCATTAGAGAACATAGTAAATTCAACAAGATGAACAAGAACCATACCTATTGAAGGAACTCCATAGGTCTCAAATAAAAGCTCTGCCATTTTACTACGAGATTGAACTGGATTGCAGACACATTCTGTAATCAGGACAGGGTGATCAATCTGTTCTGCACTCAAAGGAACATAATTAAATTAAGAACTTTGTTTAAGAAAAAGGTGGGGGGAAAGTAAAGTGGCATTATTTGAAACCGTATGAAAAAAAGTTCTTCAAATTAGAAAAAGAAAGGAAGAAAAAGATTTGGAGTGTTAAACAAGTAGTAAAAAAACAAGAATAACAGCTGTTGAGTTATAAATACTACCAACATCACCAAGTCTAAGTCATATTCTATAGTATCATTAATGTCTAAACTATACATAATTATACATCCGAATGAGAAAGTGAATCACAACATTCATTCACCACATATGACATCTGAAGCTGCTATAAGGAGCCCCATTGTTGTTGGTAATTGCAAAAATAAATAATTTATTTTCCGAAAGGAAGTTTCGAATTATGCACCCAAAGAGAGGAGATATGCTAAATACACCAAACCTCAAATCCCTTCCCACGAAGCAAGTCCTATCTAAACCCAACGTTTTTTCCTCTTTTTTTTCCAACCAAATATTCCAAAGCGCACAAAACCAATGTGCCGTAACAAACAGTCTTTTCCTGAAGTGGAGGATCCAGGATAGCTTACTCCATCATCATATATGTTCAAGGTAGGAACTGAAGATATGCCAAGAGTCTACCAAAATAGTAGGATTATGCGAGACAGCAAGCATTACAAACAAGAAAGGGAGAGAGAAGGCAATGAGGAACGACAGAACAAGGTACCAAAAAAAGGTTGAAACTTAATGTTTGCACAATTACCTCTGGTCCAGTTGCTCCAAGCCGATCAAATCCAAAGTCAAGAACCTAATATATGCAAGGAATTATTAACAAGCTACAACTTTATATTCTCCAAGTTCGTATAAGTACACATAGGTATGCAGCGACACCTATATTCATTCTTCTAATATGCATGCGTTAGCTTTATTGCCCACATATGATTATCTCCGAGTTTCAATAAAATTAAGTTCAGACAATGTTTTTAGTTCACATGTGTAGGTCCAAATTGAAAGTGGCAAAAGATAAAACAATAATTCAACTTACGTATTCCATAATTTCAAACTGATAAACAACGTTGCCATCAAAAGCAGAGCGATGACCTGAACGTGTGCAATCAAAATATTTCATCAAAGACGGATCATGGTCTCCAACTATAGTAACCGTTTCACCTGAATTGCAAAAAGAAGAACAACAGATTACGCTTCAATTAATAATCTTACAAAGCTTAAAGAACAAGATAATTTCCGCAGAAGCGGAGGGTCACAATTTTTCAGAGAACTCGAGTGAATGCAAAACTAAGCCCCAATTGTTAATATCCATCAACAATTCTTTCTTCATTCTACTTCGGAAGTGTGAATTTTTCGAAGAAAGAAGCTACTCCTGAGCCTTACTAAACAACCAAAGAAACCAACATATTAACTGATGAAAAGTAGGGATACCAGTGGCTTTGTGGCGAGGTCTCTGGACAATATTCCTGAAAATAACGCGAGGGTCGGACTCTCCTGCCCATCTGGAAGAATCAAACACAGGAAAGAGAACTAAATTCAAGGAAAAAAACAGAACACAGTTTATATGAACGTAAAAATAAATGAAAGTTCGTTCTCGTGCTGCTTATTGGAAGAGTTGAAGCCAGAAAAATGGAGATACCCAATGCGAAAAGAGGAGGCGCCATTGTCGATAACGATGGGAGTGGTGGAGGGAAAGTGATTGAAATCAGATTGTCTCTGTATTTCCGATACGAATGGCATGTCTACGAGTCGAGAAGCTGAAACAGAAAATATTGGGAGTGAGGGGAAGCTTGCTTCTTCTTTGCCCTAACTTGCAGCGAGCTGGAGAAGGACAAAGACGACGCGGAATGATCTTTTGGTTGTTGGAAAGCAAAGTGAAGGCGCGGCAGCACGGGCAAGATGGAATGGAAATGGGCAGTTTAGTTGAACCGGTCTGTTGATCCGATATGAAAACTAAAAATTATGGAATCAATTATATTAACTTTCGCTAATTAATGGTTTAATTTGATTTTTTTTTTAATGAAAATTTAAAGTTTTATTTAGTACAGTATCAAATTTGGATGTTTATAAGATTGCATGAAGTGATCACAATTTTAGAAGTTGATAGGTTAATTTTAATTCCGTAATTATCGAACTAATCAAATTAAAAGTGTGATATCCTACGTTGGTTAGGTTAGGGGGAAGAACAAAATATTATTTATAAAGGTGTGAGAACTTTTTCCTAAAAGAAGCGTTTTAAAACCTTGAGAAAGAGTACGAAAGAGAAAGTCCAAAAAGACAATACCATTTACGATGGATATGGCCATCAGAAAAAGATACTTGTGAAAGTGCTTCCGTACAAAACACTTATAAATCGCTTCCAAGCATAAATCACCTTTAGTGGGGAGTACTTCTAACGACGAGCAAATAGCTATAGGGCCATTCACATTGGGCCATTTTGATGGGCTTAAATATAAACTTCCCACCGGAAGAAGACAAGGCCCATTAAGGTTTTCTTGTTTTTATTTTTATTTTTTTAATAACGCGTGGAATAATAAATAGGCGTGAAAATTTAAATATATGATTTTATAGTTTAGATAATTATGCCCTAAACTCCATTTAGAGTAAATTTTATTTTACAGACGTTAAATGTATTTGTGTGTTTTGTAAAATTTATTATAAGTTAATTTAAAGATTATCAAAATTTCAATTTCATTGCCTCTCTATATATATAAAATAGTGAAAAAGACGGTTAAAATGTTAGTTTTAAATTTACTTTCTATTAAATTTTTAAAGATTATTTAAAAATATATAATAATCAACATTTCAACATTTCATCAATATTTTCACACATCTAATAGCTTCGATAAGAATACAAAGGGTGAAACCACATTTCTATTATATTATTTAAAAAAATCAGTACACAAATATAATACTATTAAAAGAATGTAAGATTTTATTTATTAATTTTATATAATTTTTCCAAAAAAAATATACATTTGCGTCTTATCCACATTCGCATACAAAAAAAAAAAAAAAAAAAAAAAAAAAAAAAAAAAAAAAAAAAAAAAAAAAAAAAAAAAAAAAAAAAAAAAAAAAAAAAAAAAAAAAAAAAAAAAAAAAAAAAAAAAAAAACATGTTATCCAAATCCTTGGAATGGTTGTGGTTCTGTTTGTCGGAATTTGACTGAGATTTGGAAGTTTCCGGCGACGGTTGAAATTCAAAAAAAAAACATAACGTGGAGATCCACATGGGAGCATGTGTGAGGAGAAAAACACAATCTTCACAGTTACCATTTCATTCCACCGCCCTCTCTTTTTCGAGCTCTATTACAATATGATTGCCAATATTTGTATGTATAAAACATAAACGAGGATCCATTTGATCCATTTTCCTTTCTAGTTTATTTATTTTTAATAAAAATGAAGTTGTTAATAATTAACCAACAAACAGACATGCTGATGCTTAAATTCACATTGGTCGATTATTAGAAGATAGTTGTGATGGCTTCATTAATATATATATATTTTGTTATTTTTTTTTTTTTTATCTGGTTTGATTTTGTCGAATTTGTTCATGTATTTTTGTCTCAAAACTCAACATGAAAGAGCGAGAGAATGTGAGGACGTTATGGGCCTCCCTTATTCTTTATAATGGGTGTTTCAATTTCAACCCTAAAATTATTATTTTTTTTCTTTTTTAATAATGATTATAATTTCCTTATTGAAATAATTTGAGAGAATCGTGGATCAAAGTTAATATTTTTACAATAACAAATAAGAAATTGTATTTGTTTAGTGATGTATGATTATTATTGTTATTGATTTATGGTTATGAATAGACTAAGTGGAGAATAAATCATAAAAAAAACAAATAAATAATAATGAAATTAAATAAAAATAAAATACATATATATCAATACATCATTATACCAATTTTGATAAAAATTAACAATAATTTTAAATTTTAATAAACTATTATTATCAATACTATATATATATATAAAAATAAAACTTATTATCAATATACTATTAAATTATATTTAAAAAACATACAATTTTAGGCCCACAAACCCTTTTTCTCCGTTTTTGCATGTCTTTATGGCCATCCATCAATCTTTTGTTAAAAAAAATATTTTATGTCCAACTTGCATTATTGTCTCTGAAATAAAAACATGAAATAAATGAAAGAAAATAAAGCTGCACAACAAAGATAAACAAATATATAATATTTTCATTAATTTGTTCTAAGAGCACTGTTGTTCCCCAACCTATGAACATGCCATAATCTGTGGATTTTTTTAGTTCATTTGTTATAAGACCTTATGAAAATTAATGAGTTTAATTAAATTATTATTTATTTCCCCATTAAAAAAAAACACACACACACACAAATTATTTGAATTTTCTTATGATAGTTGGTGAGATCATCATTAATGCATGATTGAATTTGAGTCCTTTATTTGTTTCAAAACTTCTTAAAAAGATTATCATAATCTTTACAAATCTTTTTTTATTGATTTTTCCTCTCTCTCTATATATATAGAGATTAATTAATTGACATGTTATTTAGTTAGATGGATAAAGTTTATTTCAAAGATTTTAAATGATGTATATCTATATCTTTTAGATTAAATTGCGTTAATTGAAAATTTATTATCATATTAGACTTTGGCTTTAATTTTATACCTAATAAATTAATTAATTTTAAAGGGATTAAGGGAGAGAGAGTGATTTGTATAATGATAATCAGGGAGAGAGGAATAATTAGGAGATGAATGCGGTTAGAATGAGACATAATTTTGGGCGGCACTCAAATCTTCTTTCGGGATTTTCTTGTCTTTTTTTTTTGTTTTTTTTTTTTTTTTTTTTTTTTTTTTTTTTTTTTTTTTTTTTTTGTTTTTTAATCTCCCACCTTGGATTTTACTGTGACAAATCTTTGTTTCCAACGGATTTATTTTTTATTTTTTAAAATTATAGAATCTGCCCTCAAGAGAAAGCAACCGAAAACACAAGTACTTTTCATCAAGTAATTTTTTTAAACTTTGATGGAGGGTAATTTTCTTTCTTATTTCAATCACTTTTCTACCAAATTTGCAATATGCAAATTTTTAAGATGAAATGTTTTAAATATTTTTTTTTCCATATAATAGTAATGACATGCACGCTAATAATTTTATTTTTTTAAATAAGTTAAAGTGAACCTAACTCAAACTATAATTGATTGATGTTTGATCCCTTCCTTGTTTGGAATTCTAATTAGGTAAGCGAAGGACCAAGAGAATCATGATATGAGGGGAAGTGGGATTCATGCATCTGAAATCAATGAACAATTTGGGAACTGGTTAAGGGCTGTGTTGCTACTTACACTTTCAGTGCTTTCATTTCTCCGTTCATTGAAGAAGGGCAGTAGTTCGGGATTTGAGGTTTGAGCAGGAAGAAACATGTCTTTTGGGGGAAAGTGAAAGCTTGGAGGCCCAAGTAACCGACCATTGTTTTAATTAGGAATCCACGATTCGGGTCCTCGAACAATGATCAGAATCAATCATTTGCGGGGGGTCAAACAGAAGGTGTCCTCAAGGTGTTCGACGAAATGCCTATAAGACAATCGAAGGGACAACAATATCTTCTGCTTGTTGGGGAAGTTGTCTGGTGAGGTTAGTAGTACCAAACAACTCCTTTTTAAACCTTTTCCTTTTTGCTTTTCCATTCAACCATCGTTTATGGCTAAAATGTTTGGATAATATTTGTTTGTGGACTATATGCATTTAACCCAAGATCAACCCAGAAAACTAGTAAATTGCACATGTTTTGAGATTGAGAAACCCCATGGAAATGGCAACTGTTGGGAATTTGATTACTCTGTTTTAGTACATTGGTTTGCTCTGTATTAAACCCATCTCATTAGTTTCTTTTAGCTTTGTTTCTTATCTCTGATGGGGTGAAGTTGATGGCCTTTTAGCTGATTTCGTTTCTACCCGAGAATCTTGTGTTCCGAGACTGTGACCAATTTTTGCCTGCTTATGTCAGTGGGATTTCTGAAATTAGTTGGGTTGGTAATCTTGTAGATCAGTTTAAGGTTTAGATTAAATTTACATACACACATGGGATCATGTGCTCTTGCTTTTGGCAGCCAGAGAGAGAAAGGTTTGACTTGACCCCATGGGGAATAAAATCCTTGTTTCTATAATCTGAACTTAAATTAAAATCCTAACATTTTCTCATTAAAATTATTGTTGGCCATGCATGCATATGCAAAATGTACTAATTTAGTTATTTTATTCTTATTAGCATTCATGTAATGTACAAAGAAAGTGCTAGGTATCATTTATAGTGTATAATGAATTGGGTCACTAAAACGAGGACTTCTTTTTTTGAATAAGTATCACATTTTTTTAGAAGTTTGTTGGATTGAATTAAAGTAATATGACAATTGCAATATGAACCCTCTGGTGTTTACAATGTTTGCTCTGTCTAAATCTCTCACATCTGAAGTCCTAAATGATACCAAAACATTTTGTTTGCAAGGATTGCGAAATTAAACAAACCCAATTAGCTCTAACCTTCAATAACCTCCTAATAATTGCTCTTTCAATTCTTTAATTATTTACTTGCTTTTAACTCTTCATGCAGAGAATGAGCCAGAAGTATACGTTTTTTTTTCTCTCTTTCTGCTAGAAGTTGCAAGCGTTTCTTTTTGCAGCTGGAAATGCTTCAAATGGTTAGTCAAAGATTCCTTGTTCATCCAATGAGCAAAAGAGGGGAACAGAAAGCAAAGAGAGACTACTGATCATTTTCATGCTTATCCCCTTTTCTTATATTTTAATCGTATACTCAAAATCTCTGTTTTTCTGTCATAATGTAAGAAATTAATGTCAGCCATTCTCGTGACATGTATATTCGTGTCTTAATATATAGTTTCTTCAAAGTCTAATTATCTTTTAGTTGTCAATTGTTTTAAAGAGGGCATTTTCATTTTGATAAAAAAAGATTTCCACTACTATAAAGTATACTCTACTTTCATTTTTCATTTTTCTTATGCATTTTTCAATACATTGTCAACGCGTGAACTATCCTCAGTCAAATAATAGGCACTCACACTCACACTCCTCCATCGTGGCCGCAGGGACATGAAAGAGACTTGGATACACAATTCAATACATCCCGATAAGCTTGAACATTTTTTCCAACTACTCCCTTGATCAAGTTCCATACTCTCTAAGATTTATCTAGTTCACGTGTCTGAGAAGTCTTAACTTTTTTATCTTGAGATTACGATGAGGTTAGAAGTATGAGTTCATCAAACTTAGCTTATGTTTAGTTATAGACTTATGGTTTGTGTGAACTGTTGTTTGGTATACCTTCGAACAAGAAGTCTAACTTACAGAGAGATAAAATGTGGGAAGGTTTGAAAGTGGATAGAGAAGTAGAATGAGAATGAGGGGGTAGCAGAGAGATCGGAATGGGAAGATGTTGCGTAGGATGGACCAAAGAGACTTTGACATATCACATCAGGGGGTTGTTGTGTTTGATGAATATGTGCAAAGGCAAAGGCATGGTAGAGAAAAAAAAAAAAAGAGAGAGAGAGAGAGAAAGAAGTGAAAAATCATGATGGTGAATCCTCAGGCTCATTACCCCCTCTCTGGTTCTGTGGTTCTCTACTTGTACAGAAAAAGCTCAAAATGCCAAATCTTTTTCGATTCATCATTCGAACCTCTGATATGTCACTCTTCATCAATTCCCCCTCTTTACTTTTCTAATTCTGATTGATCAGCCCCCACCACCATGCCTGTCTGACCCCACCAGCCCCTCTCTGACCTCCCTCTCTTACTAACTGGACTCAAACACCACCCTTTTCATTTCAGTTTCTCTCCTAAAAATTTCACTTGGGATTGCCATGAGATTGTGGACATCTTTCAAATCTCTGTGTTGAAAAGTATTAGCTAATTTGGGTCTTTGGATTTGAGGGAAGGGGAAATATTATAATCAAAGAATATTATAATGGCGTATCTCTGGTTGGGGAAGGGAAAGAAAACCAGGTGTGATACCCACTGCCACGCCCCCCCTTCTTTTAACCTGTTTTGTGGCCCCTTCCCCTTATAAATACCGCTGCAGCCTCTCCTTCAACTAAATAAATCCACTTTCTTTCTTCAAACCGCTCTTATTCTCCCTCTACAACCTTCCATTTTTGCGAAGCTCAATCCTTTCCTTAACCCCACTTCACACTTCACACTTCACTGAAAAATGGCTTCTATTTCCTCATCTGCTGCCGCCGCCGTTCCGCCGCCGTTTTACATGGAGGAGAAATGGAAGCTGCCCAAGAAGGGAGCTCCGGCGAGAAGCCGATCTTCTTCCTCCTCGTGTCCTCTGATGAGAAATTCTTCTGAAAGGAGATGTTCTTTTACAAGAAAATGTGCAAAATTGGTGAAGGAACAGAGGGCTCGATTTTACATCATGAGGCGCTGTGTTACCATGCTCATTTGTTGGCATAACTACAGCGATTCCTGATATCATCGGGAGTTTTCTGTTACCCTTTTTACGAGAAAGATCAGAATCAGAATCAAAACCAGAACCAGAACGCGGATCAGATCAAATCATTTGGGTCCTTTTCTTTTCTTTTTTTTTTTTTTTTTTTTTTTTTTTTTGGAGAAAAGTGCAATGTTCTATCTCCTCTGTGTTTTGGGACCTGAAAATGAGGCCGTTGTGGCCAAAACCCAGATGGGGTTTTCCAGAAACATTGCAAATCCGGATCTTAGAGAGAGAGAAAGAGAGATTAGAGAGGGATTTTCATATACTTGTAAATAGTTACATGATGTAGTATTGAAATCTCTGAGGTTCTTTTTTCTTTTGGAATTTAAATTTTGTTCCTTGTTTCAATCTGATGGGTAATCAATCTTACTGGGTTCTTTCTGACAAGCATTAGTCTTTGTAACTACTTCCATTGTTTTTCTCTAATCAAATGCAATTTCTTTATCATCATCTTCTTCTTCATCCTTCATACCTCTCTGGATCTTATGGTTTTCTTTACTGTTTGCTCTGTTTTTGGTTCTGGGTCATTCTCAGAGTTCTTCTCTCTATGATTCTAGAGAGAGAGAGATTGTGTTGGTTGAATCACACAAAAACAAGGCCAGCTTAGGCAGCTGAAGCTGAAGAGGGATCGGTTTCTGGGTTTCATTCTAAAAACTCGAATTTAGAGAAAAAAAGAAAAAGGAAGTATTGAAATTCGTCAAATTTGACAACGTTCAAGGCAAAGGAAAAACAGGCTCTGCATTAATTAAAGTTGGATAAGAAATTCATTAGTCCCAACTTCTTAAAACAAGTTACCCCAAAATCATTTGTATTAGATCAAACGAAAATATTGCTGAAAAAAAAAGAAAAGTAAAAGGTGGGGTTTAATTGAGATTGACCAAATAAATGGCTGCTGGAGAACATGAATTGGATACCCATTGCATCTCTCCTAATCCCTATATGCCTCTAAAACCCTCCTCTATACACCACAGTTTCACCTCTTCCTTCTGCACCTATAATGCTCAAAAACACCCACCCAAACCCAAAAAATGAGCATTTTTCACTTTTCTGGTTATAAATTTAAATTTGGTATGTATTTATTATTATTTAGAAATTATGTGGTTTGGGTTACCTTAGAAGTCGGTACACGATAACATCTAGATCCATCTCCCTTTTTAAATATATTTCGAACACGTTAGATTTATGTCACGTAATCACCTAATACTATAGTTTAGTGTGTCAAGTCAAGTGCTATATAGTTAACGAACAGAACTTGTTGGATACAATTAAAAGTTCCATAACCTTTCTAAAAATTATATGGATTAAATAGATAAATTCGGTAGGTTCAAATACTAAATTTTTAACTAAATAGACTAAATGTGAAGTTTTTTTTAGGAAAAAAAATCAATTTTTACTCTAAACTTTCAATTTCATCCTATTATAACATAAGCTTATGCGTAGCAATCGCAGTCCTAAACTTTATTAAAAGTGATTGAATTGATCTTGTTTGCTTGCTCAAGATTGATTGAAAGAACAAAAGGAATCGAATGATTGCAAATGAATCGAATATATGACCATCTGGTAAAAATCTCATGTCAAGTTTTATCGAGAGAGGCAACAAGTGTGACTTATCTGTTAAATTTTTCATCACCACCTCAAAGAAACTAAACCCTACATTAGATATATGAACATATTCAATCGATAATCAACGAGTGTATTTGATGTCACTCATGCTAATATTGATTTTGTTAGAGATGATAAGCTATATTATAAAAAAAAAAAAAAAAAAAAAATGCTCCTACAACGAGTACGATGACGGCGTGGAGTAGTGTAGTGATGTTGAGGTCCTAGTTTATGTTTTCATCATCACGGAATCTTTCTAAGTTCTAACTTTGTCCAAAATTCTAATAAATTTCTAGTTTAAGGATAATTCTGAACTAATCATAAAAGAAGATATTTTTTGAAATAATTAACCATCTATTTAGTTGGAAAATTAGGTTTAGAAAGGGAATATTTCCCCCACATTTGTAGTAATGGGTAAATTCATACTAGGAATTATTTGGTAAAAAAAAAAAAACATTAGGATAATTTGATTATGTTCCCTTGAATTTCATTGGAAAGGTTATTTAAAAAACTAAAAAAATAAAATCTATAAAATCTTTAATTTTTCAAAAGTCAAGTAAAAATCTACCTTTATTAGACATGATGGATCATCTTTATCCCTCAATCTAACAACAACAAAAAGAAGAACTTTTGATGCATGATTTTAGAGTGTGCTTGACTGAATGATTGAAGAAGACAAGCATTTAATTATATAGCCTATAAACCCCTTTTGTATTCCCATTTTCTTTTCTTCACATTTTCCTCTATCAAATTATCAATAAAATTCCAGTATGGGCTTTTCCGCCCATAGCACTGGCCCATTATGGGCCCATCTCGGAACTTGAACCAACAATTTTGAGATTGAGCCACTCCCGTTGGTTCCATGGATTGTGAACTCTTCTCTGTATCTAAATCAAACCCAAAAACATTCATCCGTTCAAATCGCGGACTTGTTGGAAATGGAATGGATACAAAATGTTACAAAAAAATTTCAAATTCCAGTTTCTGCTATTTCTCTTGCACGTTCATGTTTGGCAGCATGGTTTCAATGCAAATCCCTCTCCTCAGAAAAGCGTGCAGCGATGAGCATCATTACGAGCAAAGATGTGACAGAACAATAGTGATGCAATTAACAAGGCCGATGCACTCAGCACTCACCCCATGCCTCCACACTGTTCAACAACATATTTAATTCAAGTAGTTTACCCTTACAACTTTCTAACAGACTATGTTATTAACCATGCTCTACAAAACAACATATTTAAACCTTATACATTCCATCATTTTCTAACATGCAGCAGGAGCTACCTTTTTTTTCTTTTTCTGCGAAGGAAGAGACTGCTGCATTTATTTCCCACATTTCTTGCAATATCCCTTATCCAAATAGCCCAAAAAGAGAGGGGAAAAAGAAACCTCTTGCCTTAGCTCGAGAAACCTTCTTATTTTTATGAATATAAAGCTCGGATTCAAATTCTGCTATTTACAGCAATTAATAAGCCTGTCCCATATATAACTTCTTCACCTAATTAGCCTTGCTAACAACCGCATCCCCAAATCACCAGCTGATTGTCCCACTGTTAACCTCCATAGACCATGTGCGCCGTCGCCTTGGCTCGGTAGTGAAATGTGGGAGTGGTCTACTACTCCTTGAAGAACCAGAATCGATGGTGGAATTTGAAGTAGACGACATAGACCTCATTGATCCCCTAAAGCAAGCGAACATATTGCGAATAATTCGGCTCCATCCGCCTCTTTCCCTTCCTCTGCCTCTTGAAGCAAATGATATCCTTCTAGGGACGCCACCATTGGTGAAACCACCATCCACCTCAGTGTAAACAACCGGGAGTTCTCTCTCCCCACCTCTCCTGCCCCCATTAAACCGCCCTACTGCAAACCCCCCGCCAGGTAACCTCCAAACGGTTAAGCCCACATTCTCTTCACCATTTGAGGCCACCGACCCCTCATTTTCACCACTTTCTGCAGCATCCGGAGAGTTCTGATTATCCGAAGGCAATTCGTGACGACATACTGGACAAGAGTTTCGAATCGAAAGCCAAGGTAGAATGCAATCATAATGGTAAATATGCTTACAGGGCATCTCCCGTGCTTCCGTCCCCAATTCGAATGCTTCTTTGCAAACAGCACAGTGTGACTCAGTTTCTAAATGATTTTCACAGATCTCAATCGTGGGCATTGACTCAATTGCAGCCTTGGACGCCGGTGGGCTCTCAAACCGCCCAATACCGTTCATTTCAATCTGAGAAAGTTGCTCCAGAAGCCTATCAAACCCAGACCCCAACAAAAACTCCGACATGCTCGGTGGCAGCGGTCTCAGGCCAGAACCACCGCCATCATCGTAATAAAGCTCAAACCGACGACTTTCTCCACCTTCACTCCCATCAGACGGCCCCCGAAGAACAATCACAGGATTAAAGGGCGAGCGATCCCCACCATTCCTCCGAGGTCTCCGAATCCCAGATCCCAAATTCTGCCCCGAATTCGACCGGTGGCCAATCATATACATCGCCGCAGCCGGAAACCTCCTCCGCGGAGCCGATTCCACGTCCACCAACCTCGAAGGATGCTCGATCTGTTCGATAAACCCACTATTACAATCGGGGCACACAACAGAGTCTTGATTGAAAACCCTAACAAAGCGACTGCATCGGTAGCACCAGTAGGAAGACGCCGCCGCCATCGACGACATCAACGAAGCTTAATCCAATCAATCGCCAACCCCGCCCCCCCTAATTGAAGAACCCCACAAAATTTCAATCCTCCCAAGACCAGAAAACAACACAAACGATCAAACCCAGAAACAAAAAACCAAAAAAACAAAATCCCCCACGATCAAAATGTCGGCTTCGAACCTAAAAAACTAAAAAAAAAAAAAAAAGAAAAGAAAAAAACAAAAGCAACAAAAAAGAAAATGGTGGGATCAATCAGGGGAGTGCAATTTGGGAAATGGGGGATTGAATTAAAGAACCCTAGAAACCGAGGGGCCGACGAAATTAGGATTTGATTTGGGGAATTTTGTAGAGAAAAGAGGTAATGGAATGAACTGATTACAAGGTGGAAAAGGCTTTAAACGGTAAAACCGCGTCGTCTCCGTTAGCGTCTTACCAACGCCTTTCCAGTTTGGGACAAGTGGTTCCATCCTGTTCGTTCAACTTTAACAGCGTTAAGATGTGCAGATGCTGTGTACTTCGCCCACTGACGTGTCGTTTGCCGCTTCTAAATTTTAACGTTTCCACGCGTGGAGGAGAGGAATTGAATATTGCTGAAATTTATAAAAAATAATTTTGTTATTTTAAAAAATATATGTCAAATTACATAATTAGCCCTTAAACCTTAGTTTTAAATTTATTAGACAAAAAAAATATTTAAAATATTCTTAGGGTTTAATTTTCTCTAATTTATTCAATCATTTTAACAAAAAAATAATGCAAAAATCTTCATAAACTCTCTCATTTCAAATCAAAATTTAGCAAAACCTTAATTTAATTATTGCACAAATTAACCACTGAATACATTTATCAAGTTGTAAACATGTTTTTCTTTGAAATTTTATCCATTTTGTAATATATATATATATATACATACATATATTGCAATTTACACATATGAGAATATTTTTAATTTTTTAAAATTTAATGTTTAAATTTGAACATTTTAAATGCAGTTGAAAGTGGAATGGGAAAACTGATCAGCGCATATGAAAATTGATTTTTTTTTCCTTCGTTATTTATTAAAAATACCAATAAGTTTATGGTTGTTATATTAGTTTCATAGTTTTATTTTATTTAAAATTTTTTGGATTCCAGACTTATTATTTATTGGATATTAATAGAAACAGTGCATTTTTGTAACATTTTCTATTTTTAATTTATATCCTAATTTTCCATTTGTTTAGTTTATCCCCATTCTACAAGAATGGAACATAAATGGGAAAAAAATAAAAAATAATATATAGGATGATTTGGAAGCTTTTCTTTATTTGGAGGTGTAGAAGTGTAGAAGAAAAAAAAAGTAAAATTATATTATGTTATTATTTATTCTTACATTTCAACAAAATTGAAAGCAGATTAATCCAAATCCCATTAAAAAAAAAAAGAAAAAAAAGAGAGAAACAAATTTGCAATAAAACCACTAAAACTAATTAAGAAACTAAAGCAAAGCAATCTGAACCGTGGGTTGCTAGATGAGGTGAATAAAGGGCTTGAATTTGGCGACCAGCTTCTTGAGCTGATCAACCAAGGAGACATACGACACCGTTCCATCGTTCCCAGCCAACACTCTATACTTATCCTTCCTCGTAAAATTGGTGCATTCAAACCCCAAACTCGCCGCCAAAATCCTCTGCACGTGATTTGCCACCTCGTGCGGGTTTTTCCCGGCCGAGCAGGTCGCCTCCACCGGCAACTGGTTCAGAAACGTCACCTCGTACACCGGCCGCGGGTTCATGAAGAAAAACACTGGGTCCAGTCCTTTCCAACCCCGGGCCGTAGTCGCATGAAAAAAACCAACCCGGTAATTCATCGCCACCGGTACAATCCTGTCTGTCAGCTCCGCGAACAGCGCGCTGAATCTCAGGAGAAACGGCTCCCGACATGTCGTCCCTTCAGGGCACACCACCAAGTCGCCTCTGGATAACTCTCGTTTGATTTTCTCCGCGTCGACATGTCGGATTCGGGTTAATCGCACGGTGGGGATTGGGGACAGGATTTCAGTTAGGCGGGAGATGGAGTAGGTGACGGCGGGGACTTTCCGGCGGAGCACGGTGGCTAGAACGACTGGGTCCATTAAGGTGCGGTGTGTACAGACGAAGAGTACTCCAGAGGTGGCCGCGTTGGGGCCGCTAGAGAGCGGCGGCGGGGGGTGGCCTCTGACGATGACTTTCCCGCCGAAGAGGCGGGTGGCGTAGGGGATGGCCCACATTGGTAAAATTAAGCCGATGGAGATTCGGAGGAGGGCGAGGATTATGCCGATTGGAACCCATAGAAGGATTATGAGAGCGGTGGCTGGGGTTGGGCGGTTGACGAGCCGGCCGTCGTGGAAGATGACCGGTGATGGTCGAAGATCTTGGTGGGGTGGAATGTGATCTCGGATTTGAGCGGCGGTTAATGGTGGGTGCATTTGTTCCTGAAACATTAATCACCACGAAATCTCAAAATAAGGTCATTTTTAAAAAATTGAAAAAAAAAACATGAAAATGTAAAATAACCTAAACATTTAGAGNATTATTGGAACATCAATCATAAAATTTGTGAAACTAACCTCACAGAGACCTAAAAAGGAAGAGCTAGATGAAGGTCGCCCCATGCCCATAGTAGGCCTTCTTCCACCATTACCCAATTCAAAAAGCTGAGAAATCTCTTCAACAACAGAACCCAATCCTCCCTTCACGAGCCCGGTTGCGAACCCGAATCGATTAAACCCGAGTTCACACCCGACGACCTCATCCGCTCGTAAATGCTCCTTTACAAACATCTCTACCATAACCCTAGGCATCTTAGTCACCACCACTCGTCTCCCAAACCTGCTTGTCACTCTCCAAACATCCATATTCAAATCGTCCATAAAAAACTTGGGCATAACTGCCCTAGAAACCGACTCGATCTCTGCCTTTCGAACTCCGAACGTGGCCACAAACGTCGCCAGCTTGAGCCCCACCTCCGCCATCCCGGCTGCATCGAGGAGGCATACGAGTGGCCATGACAAGAGCAAGAGCGTGAAGCGGATCAAACCGGAGGCCTCGAAGGCCATCAACATGAAGTAGGAGAACACATCGGAGCTCTTCAACAGGGTGCCTTCTAGCTCTGCAATAACAGATTCCATTATTCCTGAATTGGGTTGTTGGGGATTGGAAGTGAAAGAAGAAGGGGTTATAATAAAATGGGATAGGCGTGTTGTGTTTGACTGGTTTGTTCTTATTTTTGTTGCGAGTGGGAATTTTGGCAGTTTATCAGTTCTACAACTACCAACTCTCCTTTTTATGCTATTTCTTTACCAATCCCACCAATATTTCTCTTTATTTCTTTCTTTCTTTCTCCAACCAAAAGTTATTCAAATTCCACAAAATAATTAAAAAGAATTATCTTAAAATCCTATAGCATAAATGGTGAGCCAGCATGGAATACTTTATAATTTTCGATATTTAGAAGAAACAAAATGATAATACGCCACGGAAAATATACATAATTAACGTTGGATCACTAAACCCCAACAACCTGGACGAGTTGGATTGTACAGATTTTTGTTGTCCACGTGTAAGCATGTAAATGGATGAGCTGGCGTGAGACTCTAGGTTTACTTAACTACGGATTACCAGAACCCCAGATACGTAGGTATACGTGGAAATTGTGTCGAAACCCACCATGTCTTATCTATTTATTTATTTATGGACAAATTGAATGTTTCAATGTTATGAAAAAAAAATGTCCTTTTTTATTCCACGAAAGTTGTTCATCTAGCCACAATATTTTTGTTCTTTTGACCTTTTCCTTTGACTGTTTGATAATGAAATTAGAGCATTCTACAAGTGTTTTTTTTTTTTTTTTTTTTTGGTTAGCTAATTTTTACTTTACGAGAAAGAAACAAATTTTCTCCATCTCGACCTATTAAAGAGACAAGTTTTTGAGATGCAAATTTGCTAGTTGATTTAATAAGCCTACCATTTTAAAGTTTTTATGAAATAGAGAATTGGGAGTATAAGTTCAAGTTCATAAAATTCACTTGTTCTTGTATACAAAAAGTATTAAGTGTTGAAAATATAACAATCTTTTAAGAAATATGGTATTAGCCATCACTCATTTTTATCGTTTGTTTACACGAAACTTTCATCGAAGATTTTTTTTTCTTTTTTAAAAGATCGAGGTTGTCAAGATGAAAAGTAAAAAATTTTATAATTTTTTTTAAATATTCAACAAGAAGTAAGATATCACTGGGATCGTAAAATGTAATTGTAAATGACAATGACACAACTAAAGTCAAAAGCTGTATCCAGCTTTCAAAGAATTATATATATATATACACACACGTACAAAATTGACCATTAAATAACTACTAGCATAGTTTTTGTTTGGATCATATTTTTTTTTGGTTCTAAATATATACTTTATAATTCATTGAATGTAAATAAGACTATTTTTTTAAAACGGTTTCTCATATGAAACCCGAAGAAGTTTAAATTGATATACGATGTCTGATAGGAGACCGTCTCAATTAAATTACATATAAATAAAAAAAAAATAAAATTTAGGATGCTATGATGGTTAATAATGAAGCATGGTTGATTGTGGGAAGAGGAAAAGTAATTATATTGAGAAGGGCCTAAAAGCTAGCTGGATGATTTGAGAAACTTGCAAGAAACCCACACCATTAAAGATTTGAACAGCTTTTGCTAATTTTCTTGGTTATATATTATATATTATATTATATTATATTATATGAAAGCTTGAAAGGTTTCCCTAAATTAGGTGAAGTTGTTGGACAAAACTAAGCTTCTCTTGTTTTCCCATCATCTCACTAAATCATGCAAAACCCGATAGCTTATTTGGGCCGGTCTAAGCCCATTTGAACTCAAACAGTTCACATATTTTATTTGATGGAATATGGCACACATGGACTTACGTATTAAATGTAACGTGAATCAATTATCATCAACATTCATAAAGAAAATCAAAATTAAAATTAAAATCTTAATTTCAAATATAATTTAAAAAATTTATGAAAATTTGAGGATAATATTACAAATTTTTAGGACCCAAAGGGTAAGTGAGGAGTAGGTTGGAGAATTGGCATTAAAATCTGTGGAAAGAAACCATTAATTGTTATTATTATTATTAACGCATTTTAAAAAATTTAATTGAATGTGTAGGGTTTAAATTTTGAGCGGCAACCATACCTAAATATTCCTCACTTATTTACTTCACACCCACCGATTCCTTCACATTTTTAGGGTTTTTCTTTTATTCCAATTTATAATATTTAGCTGATAATTTAAAATTGCATTTCAAATACAATAAAAGTATTACTATAAAAACAAAATCAAGGACCAAATAAACCGTAATTAAAAAGTAAGACCAAAATTCAGAAAAATAAATAAAAAAAGAAAAGGATAAATGAGAGGAGCGAGAAGAGAGGTGAGGTGAAACGCAGAAGCTCACATGGGTGTCATCCTGAATCGCACCAAAATTAAAAAAGTCAATACATAATCATAAATGAACATAGCTATGCGTGTTCGTGTGCATAATAAACTATTATTTCTTATTTTTCTTTTAAAACCTTCCATTCTCTTTATATTTGTTTTAAATTTATAATTATATTAATACATCTACCATTGCAATGTTTGACTATAATATTGTCTTAGCCTTACAATTTTAAAACGTGTTTTTTAGAGATAGATTTCTACAGGTTTGTAAGAAATGTTTCGTTACCCTCCCAGTTAAAAAAGAGTGCGACAAAAAATTATTAAAAAAAAAACAACTCAAATATCCTAATAAATTATAAAAAAAAATACCCTTTTAATTAATTGAATGTTTTTTTTTTTTTTTTGAAGTTTACATTATTATTTGACCTTTTTGTTTTAAACATGAAGTTTGATGTTTTTATGTCTGGTCAATATCATATTTACAAGACAATAAATGATATTATTGACTTTTATAAATACTACCCTCAATTTTAACTATGGCCATAAATGGAACTTGTTTTTAAAATATCGAGGCAAGTATATTTTATTACCAAGTTAGGCTAAATATTCTAAAAGATGCATTGTTTAGATTGTAAAAAATGATTTTAAACTATTTGTGACGATCTATCGTCAAAAGGGATTACCATTTTTTTTTTTTTGTTTAAATTAACCAATAAATTTTGATAAGAGCATGAAGATATGGAAGTTCATTCATAGATCATTCATAGAGCTAGAGAGATCACGTCTCATGTGATCATAAACAATTTGATGGTAAGAGAATAATTGAGCTCTTATTTAGATTATCTAAACCCTAATAAATCTAATCATCGTGAAATACTTAAATGAACTAGATTCCATGACGTCAATAATTTACGGATGCTTAAAAGAGCTAGACAAGGTAACCCATTGAGTTAAGTTATGTGAATCTAACGATTGAGATAAGCTAAGAGATACTAGAAGGCGTAAAATTCTCTATTGGGTTAGGTCCTATGACACCAATGAGTAAGAGAAGCTCAGAGGGGACATATGTTATGCATACTGAGTGTGTAACCCTAATTTGTGCGCAAGAGAGCTTAGTGAGAATAGGTGTAAGATACTAAGCTCTGAGGAGAGGAGATGAATAAGTCTTAACTTTATCATGCGTACTAGATTATCGTGTAGCTAGCCTATGAGAGAATTAAGTTATTATGCGTGTTAGGTTGGATAAAGTTGTATGATACATGAATAACACATACCATATGACCTTATTTGTGCGTAATTATTTATGTCATGATTTTTAAATGAATTGTGTAATGCATGTACTTTATTTTATGTTTGATTATGACCATGTTTATGCCTTACATGACACCATAACGTACCCTTACAAGACACCATAATATACCATGTATGAGAAACATGAATGAAATACCATGAAATATGGATGCACATCTCTTAAGAAATTTATGTATTGGTAAGTATGAAAGTGTCATGTGCACCATCTCATTGAATAATGTTTTTTTTTATTTTAATTCTAGACCTCATGCAAGTTGTGTATGATCATGGATTACTTTTCCGATATGTTCTGCATGAACGTGTACACTATAATATTTTTTGCATTTTCTTTTGTTGGTTTTCAATAGCATGCACTAGCTAATCTAAAACTATGGGGTACATTTACAAGCCCGCAGTGCCTACGCGAACCATGTAGAGAATGATTATACATCTACGGGAGACCAATAATAAAAATTATGTTTCACAAATTATGATACACATTATATATAAATATATTTTTAAATACTTATCCTATTATTATTACCTATTTTTAGGTAAAGGAAAATGACCCATCTACATAATATATAAATGATTTTATGTACTAAGGATTTTACATATTTAATTAACAAGAAGTATTATACAAATTAGTTATTGATATAATTGAAAAAAATGGGATGCCATAAATAACATGTTATTATATTATTTTATTTTGATAATTAAGTTTGTATTACTATTATTTTTTTGAATAAAATAAAAAAAAAACTTTCCAAAAAATAATTTCTCCAATAAAAGTGATGCAGCATCCATGATTACTCGCCTCACATTCTCACAGCCCACTTGCTCAGATGCTATATGCTCCATAATCAAATTGATATTTTGTTAAAAAAAAAAAAAACAAAAGTTAAAAAGTAAATATTATCAATATTATATTTTTTTGAAATTTAATTTTCAATGATTTAAAAACATTTATTTAAAATCGTGAATTAAAATCATTCATTTTGATCATTATTTAAATACCATTCCTTAATATTCAGTTTTACCAAATTCTTCACTTCAATTTAGGTAACTTTGATACATTTTAGTGAGACAATTAATATAAAGTAATATTGAAAATCAAAACAAGTAGTTTTATTTAAAAAAAAAAAAAATTGAACTCTTTATAATAAAACATAAATATTTTAAAATTTTATAGAATTAGAAATTAAAACAAAACAATTCTAGAATTTGAATAAAGCAAATTGTAAGAAAAATATTTTCAGTTTTTACTTCACTGCCCTTCTGTTAGCGGTCCAAAAAGCGTGACCATGGAGCCCACTTCCATTTTTTCAGTTTTAAAAAACTTTGGTTCCCTCCGCACTGGATTACTCCCCTTTAACGTAACACTTGGCGCTATTACAGTGGATGTCCCCTTAAACTCGGATCTGCTTTTGTTCTCGTGCTGACGTGGGATTTTTTTCATAAAAAAAAAAAAAAAAATTATTTTTCCTAAAAAAATCCTGTCTATAGATATTTTTCATTTCATAAATCTTTATTTAAAAAAACAAGTAAAACTCATATAATTTTTCTTTTTTAAAAAAATGATTATTTGTTTGAAATACATTTTTTCTTGTTACTTGTGGTTCTTTTTTAATTTTTTAATTTTATTATTTCATAGTATTGAATTAAAAAAAAAGGAAGTAAAAATTTGATCAATTTATAGAAATTTAGATTATGACATTTTAAAAATTTTTGAAACAAAAAAATAAATTCCAAATTTAGAAAATGGAAAAAATCATATTTTCTGAAATGTAATAAATATAAACAAATTCCAAGAAATTCTAACAAATTAGACATATTCGGCAATTTTCTCTCCTTCCATCTAATTCGTATCATTTATGTCCAAAATTTCCATTTTCTTTTCCCTAAAAAAAAGAAGAATTCCAAAACTGGTAAAATATTTTATATTAATCGCTCAAATAAAACCCTAAAAAAAAGTATATCTGGTAAGAACATATCTACTAGAATCCATCCTCACCCTCCATTTGTCTCTTCAACGGCCCAGATCTTTCCACCACTCGTGCTTATCATACCCCTTCCTTACTCTACTGTCTCCTTTCTCTTTGCATTCTTCTTCTCTGAGAAAAGAGAGCAAAAAAAATGGCTAAGCCCTTCTTCTTTCATCATCTTTTCGTTTTGCACACAATCTGATGCTCATAATCTAAACACTAATCATTAACTAAAGGAAACCCCAAGTTTTGACGAACAGAGCTATTTCGTTTTTTTTCCCAGTTTTTTCTGCCTCTCCGTTTGGATTCTTGTTTTGATATTATGGGGTTGTAATTTTTTGGGCTGGAAATTGGTTGTTTGAGACCTTTAAACGAAACCCACTTGTGTTGTTTCGATTTTCAGCTGGTTTTTAGCTCAAAGTTGGGAGCTTTTTTACGCAGTTCTGTTTTCTTCTTTTTTTTTTTTTTTCATTATCATTTTTTTGATTTTGGGGGTAGTTATGGTTACCGATGCTTATTCGAAATTTGGGACTGATATTTCACTGCGATCGGCGCTGAAAAGTGGCGATTATGGTGAGGATTTGGGGATGTTGATACGGCAACAGAGGCAACAGCACGAAGCTGTGAATGACAGAGAGAAGGAACTCAGCCTTTGTCGGAGTGGCTCTGCGCCGCCGACTGTCGACGGCTCTTTAACCGCCGTTGGAGGTATGTTTAATGCTTCCGACTTATTGGGATTCGACAAAACTGCCGGAAAAGGTTTCATTTCTGATGAAGAGCTTCGTTCTGATCCCACTTATGTTAACTATTATTATTCCAATGTGAATCTGAACCCTCGCCTTCCGCCACCGCTTCTCTCTAAGGAGGATTGGCGGTTTGCACAGCGGTTGCACGGCGGAGGCGCCGTGGGGTTGGGGGGAATCGGAGATAGGAGGGAAGGTTGTAGAGGCGGTGATGAAGGGGTAAATGGGAATGGATCACTTTTCATGTTGCAGCCTGGAGTTGGAGCCAACGAGGATTCCGGTATCGAATCGAGGCGGGTCGCTGGCGATTGGGCCGGCGATGGCCTTATCGGGCTGCCGGGGTTGGGAGTCGGCAGTAGGAAGAAAAGCATTGCAGAGATCCTTCAGGTGAGGATGCTTCTGGTAGTTTAATATGAGGCTCTGATTTTGTTTGTGTATTATTTTCTTCATACAATCCTTTAACTTGATAAAGTTTTGACCTTTTTTTCTCTGTGCCACAACTCTGAAGATCCAAACATACCCAATTGTAATTCTTTTTGGATTAAGTTTCATTCTTACGATTACTGTTACTAAAAGATGTATTTTTCTAACCTGTAAGGAAGAAACACATGAATGTTCTTAAAAGATGTTTTTTTTAATCTCTTTTAATAAGAATTTTCTTCTGTTGAGTTACTGTTACATAGGTTGCCTTGTTTTTCCCTATGACAGGATGATTTAAGCAACGGAATAACTATCTCCCGACATCCTTCTCGTCCGACTAGCCGCAACGCATTTGACGAAACTCTGGAAGCTTCAGAAAGCCAATTTGCTTACTTACATCAAGATATGGCAACAATTGGTGGGAACAAACAGGGGATATCTGCAGTCCAAGGAGCTGGTGCCTCTACCCCTCATACATATGCATCAGCTGTAGGAGCCTCTTTGTCGAGAACTGCGACTCCCGACCCTCAAATCATAGCGAGAGCTCCGAGTCCTCGTATTCCTCTAGTTGGTGGGAGGGTATCTAGCACTGTGGATAAAAGAAGTGCTTGTGGTCCAAATTCTTTCAATGGGGTTTTGCTGCAGCCGAGTGATTCTGCAGACCTGGTGTCTTCGTTTTCTGGCATGAATTTGTCAACAAATGGTATTCTAGATGATGAGTGCCACTTGCGGTCGGATATTCAGCAGGAGATCGATGATCGTCATAACTTTTTCAATCTGCAAAGTGATCAAAATGATATGAAAATGTTTCTTAGTTTAAAGAACTCAGATTCTGGGAAGTTTCATCTGCATTCATCTTCTCATTCAGCTAGAGGATCTCATCAAATTAATTCTCTTGCAACAGGTGGTGATCAAGCAGAATTCAACAAACAAGCTGTTTCTTCCCCTACTTCATATATGAAGGGGCCATATAAACAAATGCTTAATAATGCACGAGGTTCACCATCTCGCAATCAGAATCTTGAAAATGCGAATTCTTCATTCTTGAATTATGGATTCAGTGGCTATACTTCTAATCCTCCAGTTTCGTCCATCGTTGGGACTCATCTCGGCAGTGGTAATTTACTGCCGCTGTATGAGAATGCTGCTGCTGCATCAGCAATGGGAATGAATGGCATGAATAATATTACATTCAATGGATTAGCTTTAGGATCAAGCATGTTGGAAACATCAGGCGAATTTCAAAATAACAACAGGTCGGAAAATCATAGTGCGATGAGCGCTATGCAGTTACCTGCATTGGACCCGTCTTACATTCAATATTTGGGGTCAAATGAATACGCTGCTGCACAGGTGAACGGCGTTAATGACCCTCCGTTGGATGGCGAAAGTTTGATGGGTAATGGATATATGGATTTATTGGGAGTCCAGAAAGCCTACCTGGGAGCATTGCTTTCACCTCAAAACTCACAATTTGTTCTACCCTACTTTGGTAAATCTGGTAGTCTAAATCATAATTACTATGGCAATCCAGGCTACGGTCTCGGAATGTCGTATCCTGGAAGTCCATTAGCTGGATCCCTTCTTCCTGGCTCTCCTGCTGGGTCGGGTAATGGCATCAACCACATCAGTAAGCCTGTGCGCTTCTCGTCGGGAATGAGAAATTTTACTGGAGGTTGGCATTCTGAAGCTGGTGGCAATATGAATGGAAGTTTTGTGTCTTCTTTGCTGGATGAGTTCAAAAGCAATAAAAGCAAATGTTTTGAACTTTCAGAAATCGCTGGCCATGTTTTCGAGTTCAGGTATTTTCCGTTGGACGACTTGTACTTCTATGCTGTTACTAAATGCATCCTTCCCTGAATGTAAATGTTTCTTCCTTCTTAACAGCTCTGATCAATACGGAAGTCGTTTCATTCAGCAGAAACTCGAAAATGCCTCTTTTGAAGAGAAAGACATGGTTTTCCATGAAATTATGCCACAAGCTCTTTCCTTAATGACCGATGTTTTTGGTAATTATGTTGTTCAGAAGGTATTGTTTTACATTTAACTTCTGTTTGGACTTGCTTTTCTATAAGTAAACGAGATCATGGAATGACATGATTGCTGATTGAATTACTAATAATTTGATTTTGGATTTAATTACGAGCATCGAGTTTGTTAACGTCTTTTGGAATTCAGTTTTTTGAGCACGGAACTGCATCTCAAATAAGGGAACTAGCTGATCAACTCAACGGACATGTCCTAGCGCTCAGTCTTCAAATGTACGGCTGCCGAGTGATTCAGAAGGTCTGTGTTGCCTGTGTGCTTTCCTTTTGGAAAATCTCCATATTCCTTTGATATTAAATTCCCTTTCCGTCTTTGACGAATCACTGCCTGTTTTCTTTTCACTGTGACTGAAACTTCATGGTCTCTGAAACATCATTTCAGGCAATTGAAATGGTTGACGTCGACCAGCAAACTAACATGGTTAAAGAATTAGATGGTCATATCATGCGTTGTGTACGTGACCAAAACGGGAACCACGTTGTTCAGAAGTGCATTGAGTGCATTCCTGAGGACGCAATTCAGTTCATTGTTTTGACATTTTATGATCAAGTTGTTACACTGTCCACTCATCCTTATGGTTGTCGTGTTATACAGGTAAAGGAAAACGCAGCTTATAATGATGGATGAAATTTGTGTTATTATATGAAGCTTACTGTATAGTGATTACATCTATTGGTTGGAATGATAAAATCATATAACAATTTTCTCTCAGCGAGTCCTTGAGCACTGCCATAGCCTGAAAACGCAGCATATAATGATGGATGAAATATTGCAGTCTGTCTGCACTTTGGCTCAAGATCAGTATGGAAATTATGTTGTGCAGGTTTGTCGCTGCTCGAGGCTCTCTTTCTAATAAGCTTTTGTTGCTGAAGCACGTTACTGTACTAATTTAACCTTGCTCTTACAGCATGTATTGGAACACGGGAAGCCACACGAACGTTCTGCTATCATAAAGAAACTAACTGGGCAGATAGTTCAAATGAGTCAACAGAAGTTCGCCTCCAATGTCATCGAGAAATGTCTAACTTTTGGAAGTTCTTCTGAACGCCAGGCCTTGGTGAATGAGATGCTCGGTACCACTGATGAAAATGAGCCCCTTCAGGTGTTTGTCGACATCCCACCTGCATTTTTTTCCCTCAATAATAGGATCAAGAAGTTTCCCCACCCTCAGCCCAAAAAATGAAAGTTAATAATAGGAAAAGATCTCTACTGCATGATTTTGTTCAGAGCATGAAATTTTATTGTCTTTGGTTCTGTAGTTGTTGTCCCATAGATTCCAATCCTTCCTAGAAAATGGGAATTTTCAACTTTAGAAACTTCTTTCAATGGAACTTGTTGTTCCCATGGATATGATTCATACAAATGTATCTTCATTGTCTTTGCCTACGTTTCGAATGGTTGTATGGAGTATTTTCTTATCAGAAAAGAGGAAAACCTGTCAAATATCCTAACTTTCTTTACTCTGTTGTTGAATCCAGGTTATGATGAAGGATCAGTTTGCAAACTACGTTGTACAGAAAGTGCTGGAAACTTGTGATGACCAGCAACTTGAACTAATTCTTAATAGGATAAAAGTTCATCTAAATGCTCTCAAGAAGTACACCTATGGTAAGCACATAGTCGCTCGTGTGGAGAAACTCGTCGCTGCTGGAGGTATGATCTCTCCATTGAACAATTATTTTGCCGTTTTGTTTTTGTTTACTATCCCTTAGAGCTTCAACCTATTCAAAACTTTGCTGCACAATGATGTTCCTTAGAATCACAAGTGAGGATAAAAGAGGATAGCTAGTAGAGCTAGAGTAGTCCTGGAAGATAAAAACACAAAGGGCCCGAGTTTGTTTGTTTTTTCGATACAGATGAATCTTGATTGATACTCTACCATTTTTCAACGTCGAGGTATCTAAAATGAACTTAAACTGTATGACAGAGAGGAGGATAAGCATTTTGACTCCGAAGCCAGCGCAGATGGTTGGTTAGGGAAACAGGGAAGAAAGTTGTACAGCTAGCCAGGATAGCACAAAGCACGGTGTCTCTTTCCGCTTCCGTTTTATATCTGTCTAGTAAGTAATAGCTGCTGTATCTATAATGATGATTCAGATAGAAGCCGACTTGAAATAAGAAAAAAGAGTACAAAAAAGTAAAAAAAAAAAAAAAAAAGAAGGAACTGTTGGCTGTACATTTTATAATCTGAGAGAGTAGAGAAAGTGAAGGTAGATGAAGAGATTGAGGGACAGATGAACAAAGCTGTTGGCTCTGCCCCCAAAGAGAGATAAGAAAGTTTAGTATTTGAGTTTTGTTTTAAGGCTGTAAAAAGTGGGGAGGAGAAGAGCAGGTAGAAACTGTTTAATGGGTTGATGATGATGAATTATCAGATCATGGTTTGTACAAATATTAGCTGGTGGAGTTTTTTTTCTTTTCTTTTTTTTCTTTTTTAGGTTTTGTTTCTTCTGATGATGTATGAGATTTTGGTTCATCTTTGTTATGTCATCAACTCTTTTCGTTCTTGAAGTTTGAGCTGGCTGCTGGTTATAGTTGTTAACGATTTCGTTTTTAGTAATGTTTTTAATACGATGATTTGGATTCATTAAGAAAGTAGAACTAGAAGGGACTGTGAAGGAAGGTAAGAGTGATTGGAAGCATAAAGTTTAGAAGCAAAACATAGATTTTGCCCATTGAATGACTTAAGACAAAGCAAATTGATACACAAAGTCACTGAATGAGAAACAATTTTGATATGAGATTTTGGTTCCACAAAATAAGAAAGAACAAAAAGGCCTGCAAATATTGAGTAGATCAGGCAAATCCCATAATCAGCACTGCCTTCCCCACGAACAAAAGCGTAGTTTAGAAAGCTCCTCTGGTAATGGCATCTTCATTGGCATTGCCAAGAGCAGCTTCATTCAAGTACTTGTCAGCCAATTGCACCCTCTTCACATTCTCTTGTTCTTGAACCAACATGTTACCATACTCCAGCAGCTTTTCCAGTGTCATTGCTGGCTGCTCGAACTTCGGCGGTGGGTCTTTCGAGTTCACCAGCTTCTTCCCGACGTCCTGGACTCCAACTCCAATGATCCACTTCCTTACTTCGTCATCGTACACTCTCGCCCTCAGCGCCCCAAAGAAATCTGTCCAACAAAACAGGAAAATAGGGAAAATAGGTTAAGTATGGCTACTTGTAGTTCGAGCCATTTCTTTTGTTTCGTTTATCAATTTTTAAGTTTAGAAACTGACCGATGGATTGGCCTGGGAAGGTGTCAACCAACTTGACAATGTCCTCATCGGCGACTTTGTCGGTGCGGAAGATACCTTTGCAGACACCGATACGGTCCTCTCTAGTAGGAGCCCAGTAGAATTTCTCCATACGACCGTCACGAATGAGAGGAGCGTAGAGAGTGGAGAAATCGTTACCAGTGACGATGATTGGGACTCGAGGGTTATCCTCCTTGTTGTACATTCCAGGGAGCTGGACGTTGGTCGGGTTGTCAGCGATGTTCATGAGGGTGGCGTTAACCATCTGATTGTTGACAGTGTACTGAGTGGTGCCACCAAGACGACCTGCACCAGCGTCCAGATCATTGATGAAGAGGCAAGACATTTTTCCCTTCTTGATTATGTCAGCCGCCTCACGGTACCTTTGACGGATCAACTTAGCCGGCTCTCCGGCGTTGCCACTTTCCAGCTCTCCGGCGCTCATCATGATTGGGCTGTGGCAACAAAATAACGAGCAAGTCTTAGAAAAGCAGACCCATTTTATGTATAAAACTGTGAAACTTGGAGTTCTAAATACGATTTTGGACTCACTTGATTCCCATCTTGTTGAATACAAGCTCACATTGGAAGGATTTTCCTTGTCCTTTGCCTCCCCACAGTCCCAGAATCAGAGGAACCTGCACCCAGAAATCTCGAGCTTATAATCTTTCAATTTTCAACATTTTAGAGCAAAAATTAGAACTTTCTTATTCAATTTGGAATGACTTTTAAAAGGGTATATGTTCATATAATTAAATTTTGAAAACCTTGATGTTTGGAAGGGACAAGAAGTTCTTGGTGATGTGAACAACCAACTTGTCCATGAAAGCAGGAGCAATGTACAAACCATCCAATACGTTGTCCAATCCCTCGTACCTACGAATAATTCAACACCAAAACAGAAATACTCATAAGTCCTACAAAAAAAGAACAAGACCAGCTAAAAAATACACAAATTTTGAACTGTCTTGTCTTTGTTTGTGTCTCTTACGATTTAAGTCCTGTACTGAGATACTCATAAGAGCTCATAACAGCGTAATGGGTTCCAGATTGCATGGGGGCTTGGAACAGAGTGTCCACCAGTCCCTTTCCTCTTGTGATGTCCTGTTGGTCATCGGATATGTCATAGGCAAGCCCTCTCCACCTGTCTTTTGATGTCTGCTTGTCGAGATCCTCGTCGGTGTTCGGTGCTGCCTTGTCGGAGTCTGATGCCATCACCTTGAAGCTGCCTGACGACACCTTGGGGTAGGCAATCCTCGAGTTCACCACTTTCTTCAAGCTGCTCCCGAAGAGCATCGATCTCGAAGCTGAAGTTGGCGAACTAGAGCCATTCAAACTCAGCTGAAATTTAACATAATTCATCAGCTTATAATATAAAACTTAACTTTTTAGCATAATTAAACATGGTATCAAAACAAAGAAATCTAATGATGTCATATCCTCTTAAAGAGTTAAAAATATACGCACCGGTGCACGGTTGACGACTCCGACAGAGGCAGCAGAGGCAGCCATCGGAACTCTTGGGCCGAAGGGAAGAGTAAAGGATTGACAGAGGAAGCTAAACCTGGGGGGAAGAATGGAGGATAAACAGCAGTGGGCAGTGAGGAGGACTATATAGAAGCAAGGATGGAGATTTTGAGTCCATTCAAAAACGATATCCTAACCATAAGTTTCAGGATTCCTCAACGACCACAAAGTTAAGATTAGCTGAGAGGACACGTGGCAGAAGGACAAGGCTTGTGTATTGATCCTCGAAGACCTTAGTGGTTGGCTTTAAAGGAGCCTTCTTATCCATTAAATGTTTGGCCAACCACAAGAACCTAAGTTAATTCAAGCTCACCCATTGCTCCATTTCTCCTCCCAAACAAAATAACACAATTCCTTACCACGAGTTGGGTCATATTCTAAACCGCTTAAGTCCTATGCTAGCTGATGTTATTCACTTTAGCTTGTTACATATCGTCGTCAGTCTCACGATTTTAAAACGCACACTTTATAAGAAATGTCTCGTTTTTTTTTTTCATCAGATGTGGGATCTCACAATCCACTTCTCTCGGGAGATCTAACATCTTGGCTGCCATATATAATAGCCCAATTACAAAAGAGCTATCAATTCCACTCTCCTAAACTCAGTACAAATTCAAGTTTGAAGATTGAATTGGAAGAAGAGGCTAACTAATATTAATGGAACAAATTATAGCTACTAATTCAGCTCTAAAAGCATAAGCAAGAGGATAAATAAGTAGTAAACATAAACTATGGTGTGGAATTTGGATCACAAGTTGATGGGAGGCCCATTTGTGCATCTAAAATTTTCAACCAAATGAGAGGTGAAGAAGGAAGGATAAGGATAGGTTCATTTTCAGCCTTTCTTCTTCTTCAATACCATACCCCTATTCCATCTCATTTCCTTCCTACTAACTACTGTTTTGTATTGTTTGGGTCCCATGATGGGGTCGATGACACCAGCTACCCTCGACTGTTATCTATTATAAAAATAAATATGTTAAGTAATACATTGTTTAATCTAATGTTAATTCATTTATGGTATAAAATAGAAATTCATTTAAGCGGGTTGGTGCATAAATGATCATCGACAGGTTTCAAATTGAATTGTATGGGTGAGAGAAAATTACGACATGTGAGAGTAGAGCGGTACATTTAACGTGTACAAATCTATGTTTAAAATAAAAATGGAATCGAGTCGAATTAAAATATTTTTTAAACTTAACTCCATGGTTGAAGTTGTAATCTTTTTAACCTTAAGTGATTAACACAACCCATTATTTAGGTTGAATGGATTGTTAATTCAAAATTTAATTTTTTAATAAAAATAAAACTAAGATTTATTTTTAAATATTTAATTTAGATTTGCCACTCAAATTCATATACTTTTAAAAAAACATATAAAAAATGTATTTTCTAAAACCAATTTTTTTAAAGAAAACCATAAAACTTTGAATTCAAAACCCTCTAAGTTAGATTGAATTAATTAGATTTTTTCCTATCATTTGAATACTCCTAATTATTATTCGATTAAAAAGTCATTAAATTACAAATATAATACTCACACCATTATTTTATTAAACTCAAAAAATATATTTATAACAATTATGTACTCAGAATTTAGATTTAGCACTTGATAATTTAGGTATTACGTGCCTAGAACCACGCTATTTACTACTCACTTCTTAGAGTAAAAACTCTAATCATAGACTAACTCGAATCATTTCAGCATATTTTTCATTACTCACCTGCATTCTAAATAAAAGAAAAGTGCACTGTAGATGACTTTAAATTGTTTTAATAATTTTTAATCTTCTTATTTTCATAATCACTCTCATTCAAATGTAATCTCGATTCATTTATATTTTTTTTACTTGAAATATGACAAATATTTGTATCAAATCAAGAGTTGCTGTTCTGTCTTACATTTTAAATATAATTAGAAAGAATATAGAGCACAATGGACCCGATTGCTAAATGTGGCCGCCTAACCAAACATATCCATTAATAATTAAAAAGTAATTTCATCGTTAAACTCGAAGACCAATACGCCAATCTCCACCGCCCTCTAAATATTTCTCATATAACTTTAATTTTTTAATTTAAACTTTATATTTTATTCATCTTTTGTTTATAATCAATCAAAAATTTTAAATTTTATTAATGTTACGAATATAAAATTTAGGGTTTTTTAATAGAGTAATTAAATTTTTAAAAAATTTAAATTTGTGGGAGAAAAGTTTAAAAATTTATTAGATACAAAGAAATCTCGTGTTTAGACACACCCTGATGATGTAACTCCCGATAAAATATGGTAAATTTTTTGAATGCATGCTTCTAGAAAGGAAAAGTGATGGTTTTATAGGAGGTGGTGTAATTAGTAGAAGAAAGTAAGTGGTTTTTTAATGGAAAATAATGTAGAAAACACCGGTAGCACCAATAATAATAATAATGAAGTGGGCAACAGCCAAACCCCATTAGTTTTGTAGATTAAAATATGAAACCATAATCCATAGCTTAATTATAAAACTGTAATAATTAAGGATAATAATAGAGAATTAAGTAAAACATGCAGACAAATAACTACCCATGACTCATGCAAATCTATGTCCAAACCCTACGCATGTTTTATTCATTTATTTGCTTTTTGCACAAAAAAACGATACAATTTGTCTTCTCATCTTTTTTTTTTATTATTATTATTATTATTATTATTATTATTTAGCCCAAATGCATCTACCCATCTCTTCATTTTCCCTCCAAAGCATTATATTAACTAAATGGGGCTTCTCAATTTGAGTTTTGCATAAAGGGGCTTCTTTTTTAGTGTATTTATTCTAATGGGTACAATGAACCACGAAAATATAAATATTTCAAAATTTGAAAATATATATATAAAAAAAAAATGATTAAATGTTTTTTTCTTCAAAATTTAGTCCAGCAAATGCATTGGGAAAAATCATAATTTGAAGCTGAGTTGGAATGAGAATATTTGTCCCTATACTTGACCTCAACCACTAACCTTTAATTTTATTTTTGACATGAAAATATATTTTTAAATGATTATATTAATTTATTCCAAGCAAATAATTAGCCATAATAAATGAACCAACACAAATCATGAAATTGGGTTATCTTAGATGTAACTTACTATTGAAATAAGTCGAAATAAACGATCGAAATTGGGAATATAATTTTTGAATAGAGGAACTACAATCATTAATACTTTTCAATTTTTTTTTTTTTTTTTTTTTGTGAAAAGAGTACCTATTTAATGAGTATTTGTAGCGGAGAAAACAGGAAGAATCTCGAGAAAAAATAGGTGTTTGAAGGCACAAAATGGGAAAGCCCTTACCCCGATGTGAGGGTGACAGTGTAGCCCACAAAGGAGACCCTAAAAAGGAAGGCACATACTCATAACTTTAGCTCAAAAAAGTTGGTATGCCTTTTGGATAGAACAAAGAGAAGGGTACTACAGGAGAATGGAGCAAAAAATAATAATGCAAATGATGGGTTATAAAGACCTCAAACTTGTTCATTCTTTTGTACTTAAAACTCATCATATTATTGACCCAATGGCTGTACTTAACTCTTTTGATTCTTCTTCTTCTTCTTCTTCTTCCTCCTCCTCTTCTTGTGGCGCCTGCAAGTTTCTGAGGCGAAAATGCAGCGATCAATGCGTATTTGCTCCTTTGTTCAGCTATGATGAAGCCACTTCCCATTTTGCAGCTGTTCATAAAGTGTTTGGAGCTAGTAATGTGTCCAAGCTTCTGCTGCATCTCCCCATGCATGTCCGAAGCCAGGCTGCTATTACCGTCACTTATGAAGCCCTTGAGCGCATGCGAGATCCCGCCTATGGCTGCGTCTTGCATATCTTCGCGTTGCAGCAAGAGGTTGTTTTCAAATCTCTAAACATTTAAACACCTCATGAGTTTTTAAAATCTTTTTAGATCTTTCTCTTGCAGGTCGCCAGCTTGCAGGAGGAGATACAAATTCTGGGGACCCAAATAGCCAACCTCCTCACCACCGGCGCCGCCATTTCAGCAGTGGAGAATCCATTTATAGAGATGAATGATTTTGGGATGAACTCAAACCATTGTCAAAATGAGCTGCCTTCTCAGCTGCTTCCCTACCAAACTTGTGATGATGCCCAAAAGGATGATCCAATGATATCTCCATTGCTTTGTTTAGGGGAAAAAGATGGAGGCTTTGGGTTCTGCCACTCAAATCATGTTGTTCACACATCAGGCTTTCATGTTTCAGTCGACGAGAATTTTGGTGGTTATCCATGGATACTTGGATGATGATGATGAAGTTTTGTAGTTGCCCTTTTGCATGGAATAATAATATTCGTCTTTCGTTTGAAAATAATTATGTAACTTTTTTTTTTTTTTTTTTTTTTATATCTATCTTGTTTGATTTTGAGCCATGTTTAGTTCGCCCTACCGAATCAAACAGTAAATTTTTAAAATAGTAACTAATATTTTATCTATTCAGCTATGCTCGGATGACATCAATAATTTCTTTGCAAGAGCCTAAACTCATCACTAGCAGATATTGTTCGCTTTATCCCGTTACGAATCATCATCATAGTTTTAAAACACGTTCTATTGAGGAGAGGTTTTTACATTCTTATTAGGAATGTTTCGTTTCTTTCTTCAACCGTGGTGAGATCTCACAATCTATCCCCCTTGGAAGTTCGGCATCTTTGCTGGCACACCACTCGGTGTCTAGCTCTGATACTATTTGTAAAAATTCAATTCCACCGCTAGCAGATATTGTCCATTTTGACTCATAAATGTTCGTTTCTCTCTTCCATCCCTCCCATTTAAATTTCTTACACCGGTTATAATTAATTAGACACCAAATCTTTGAAAGCCAAGTTTAGATGGGCTTATTTAGCATGATGATGAGCGGTGTGATGAAGGCCCACCTCCCATTCCAAGGGGATAAGAAAGAGCATGAACCCATTTTTCCAGAAAGCAAGCATGTGTCAATCAGTGGCTCTCCCTTTGATTTATTTATTGCTCAAAAGGGCTCCACTGAAAGTTATTTAACTTCATAAACCCTCTTGCCTGTCCCTTACCACCCCCATAGGAAAGCTTCTATTCTATTTTATAAGTTCTAATGCCTTCTTCAGCCACTATTGTGATCTTCTGCTACCATTTCATACGCTGTAGTATCGTATAGAAACATAGCTAAAAGCTACTAGATGCCGCTATTGATTGATAATACTGCTAGTAGCGTCGAAAGAATTATTCCAATGTTGATTCGAGTAGGAAGAAAAATAGGACAAAACTCGGCATCACAGCTCCATAGCCTCACCTACACGTCTAAGGACCTCAATATTACGAACCCTTGTCCTGTTCGGGTTTAAAAGCTCGATGGTTAAGTAAGTTTTTTGTTCCCAGTTTATGGTCGGAGATGAACAGCTTTCCAAACTTGAGCAATGGTTGATGCAAGAACTCATCAATTACAAAGTACACTTCTTTTGAATAGAACTCTATCAAAATTGTTCGCCTAATCTCTGACTTCAAAAATTAGAATTAGAACTAGGCTCAAATCAATCCAGTTAAGGAAACCATTGTAAAGTAAATCTCTTATGGGTTTTGTTGAATTCAAAGTTCATCTCTGCAAGAAACGTCTAAAATTTCAAGTCAAAAGATAACTTTAACGGCAAAAAAGAAAAAATTATAGCCATCTATGGTCATACTTTTCAGCCCTAGAGAACCATCTTAGAACTTATTCCTTGCACGGATGCCAATCTCCATTGACTAACAGCAATTTCAAAAAGAAATGTAAACATTGACAAACATGCAATTTTAAGATGATAAAATGAATTTAAACTGCTAAATGACATACGATGATTCGACTCACCGCATTGTCTACGAAACAAACACCGAATCAAAAGAAAATGTAAAAATCTCGACACGTCACCAAAGAGAGAACTCGCTGATTATGCATATTAGGATTCCATGCTGGACTATGTCTGCTTGAAATATATCTATTTTTGTACATAAACTATTGTGTCATAGCTAGAGTATACACATACCGTTTTAATTGTTTTATACGACGTTAAAGACTCTTCTTATTAACATTGACAAAGCATTCAATCAGACATCAAATCAACCATAGGAAGTGTTCATCAAGAAGGGAGAGATACTTTAAGCAAACAAAAGGGTAGAAAGGCATAGGATTATCAACAGTGATTAAATAGTAGGAGTGACTAACTAATGTTTAATAACCAATGCAATGAGTTAAACAGCGATTTAAAGAGACCAGCGCAAAGAATTGTGTTTAAGCAAGTGGGTGGGAGTGGTTGAAAAAAAAAATTCAACACTCATCTGGATTACCCATCATAGATAACCAAATCAAACCAATCAATTTGGTCACTTTCCAGACATGTTTACCTAAAACTCTTTATCAACTTTACCATTAAAACTGAACGATAACCCAAAGCTCGGCGAGGCTTCCTTCATCTATAGGGGGCGTTTGTTTCACAAATTCTTAATGGTTAGACGTGTATAAACGATGTGTGTATGTCGATGAAGATAGCCTAACAATGCAGCATATTTCAATGGCATAAAAACATATACTCATCAAGTCTAGTGTTGCAACTAGTAAGACAAACGCCCCTTAAGGGATTTTGATAAATGTTGCTCAAAACTGTCATGATATGCATATTGGAAAAGGAATGATCATAGAAGTAGCTGTGAAAGAGAGAGAAGCATGTACCTGATCGATGAATATTGGGGCTCCAAACTCATACTTCCACTTGTTCACCTACAACGCTATAGATTCATTGATTCTGACAAAGATGAGAATTAGAAAGAAGAATCCCCATATGATAATGCTTAATTCCACCACACAACACAACATTACAAAAGAGAAATGAGTTTCAACAAGAAAAGAAAGGAAAAGCAAAATATAAACAAACAAAATCCTACCAGCTCAACTTGATCAAGTTCTCAAAGTTCAAACAAAAATAGCACCTAGTTGTCTCTCTCACTCTATTATATCTCTCTTAAAATGGAGGTGGGGCTCTAGGAGGACTCCAAAACACATCATGTGATGAAACCTGACCATTTGGCACCAAATTTGAAGCCATATTGTAAACGCCCATTGAAGGCTGCTGTTGATCCCCCATGCTCTGAGAAGTTGAATTGTTCTGGCTTGTTCCAGACTTGTCTCCAGCAGCTGCCTCCTCCTCCTCGAGTGGCAGCCGTTCGAATGTAGCGTTTGTGAAAGTGGCAGCGATAACGATGACCGGACCTGTTGCAACGAGGGCACCGACAACAATGCCACCAACAACTTGCCCCTGCCCGCCAGCCAAGTAGACAGTTAACCCAGTAGCTCCCGGTGGAGCTGGGGCAGGCAAAAATGCACCAGAGAGCGACAGTATGTCGAATCGTCCCTGTAGCGTAATAACGCCGCTAGGGGCTGCCGGATGCCGGAGAGTGACATTGGCGACGACCCCATTTCCACTGAGAACCGAAACTCCTCGCTGCCGGCGTTGGGCGAAGTTTGAGATGCTTTCGACGATATCGCTGCCGCTGCCGATTTCTAAAACGTGGCTTCGGAGAGCATCGGGGCTCTCTTTCGTGACCACCACTGGCGGCTTCGGCTTGTTTTTGGATCCCGGTGGCCGGCCACGTGGACGGCGCGTGCTGGAGCTGGTGCCTGGTTCGGCTCTCTCATGGCTGCCGGAGTTATTCTCTTCATCGACAGCTTCTATGCTTTGCTTTAATGGAGTCGAATAAGGGTTGCTGGTGCTGCTGTCCGTGGTGGTGGGTATGTTTTCAGCCCACCATCGATTAGCCATTTCTTCTTCTATATTTCCTCCTCTTCAAGATTATTAAACACTCTAAAAGAAAACCCAATACAAATTTATACACCGAGGGAATCCAATGGTGGCAAAAGAAGTTTCTATCTTTTTTTCCCCTTTATTCCCCCTTCCCCCACATACACACACTCTCTCTCTCTCTCTCTCTAAATGAATAACGACAAGAGAAAAAACTAGGTAACCCCTTAACGCTGCCTCAACTTCTTTCTTCTTTCCAACTTGAACAGAACAAAACCCAGATCGGTAACTGCAATAAAATGACCTAGAATCACAACCACTTTACTCGAAGAAACCCTAATCAGATCCAACAGTCGCAAAAAGTAAAGAGGCAAAAAACATAAAAACAGAGAGAAGCCCAAATCGGTGAGGGGGGGAAATCAGAGCAGGAAATGGAGAAATTGAAGGGGTGTTGGAAAAGGCATGTTTGTTTTAAGAAGAAGAAGAAGAAGAAGAAGAAAAGGCATCATTTTCAGGATTCAAATGAAGAGGTGCAGACAAAAGGAAAGAAAGCGGGGGAGTGGGTCTGGAATGAGGGTATAAATACAAAAGAGGGGTGGCCCAGAAATTGTACCTATCTTTAATGTACTCAAAAGGGTCAGAAAAAAATAGTACAAAGATCCAAGGAGGTTCTACTTCTGCTCTCTCAGTGCTGCGGCCGAAGAAGAAGAAGAGGAGGAAGACGAGCGATGGCGTGAGAAGGAGGGGGAGGGGGGGCCGGGTGGGTTTATTGAAGCTTTTAACTTGTACGATAAGATTTTTGACAGAAGTCACTGTTGAATCAGTGCCTGTGAAAGCGGTTTAGCAGAGATGGTTATTTCCTGTCTCCCACTTGCTGCTGCACTGCTCTGCTCTGCTCTCCTTACACTCAAGTTGGTTGAATGAAACTAAGGGGCACTCTGTTTCATTTGCTTTTGGGTTTGTGGTTCAGTTCTTGGGCGGCAAGTTAATGGGGGATGGATCTAGGGAGGTAAAGGGTACGTGTAGGGCTGTGATTTGGAGCAGAAGGGGAGGAGGAGGAGGAGGGGGTTGCTTAGGGGAAGCGTGGGCATCGAGGAGCTTACACAGTGTGAGCGTACCGACAAAGGTATTGAAAGAGGCAAAAGGCTCAAGTTTTGGATTGGGGATTGGGGGATTGGGGATTATTGGTAAGGGAAGATCACCGCCAAAGACCACAGCTTTTAACCCGAACAGTCCCCCACCACCACCACCATACCCCCCTTCCCTCATTTTCGGCCATTTGCCTCTTTCTGGAATGTTTCAGGTTCCACATCATCATCACCATCATATCTTCTGCGAGACAGAATCTAGGGAATACTTCCCTTGAATTACAAACATGCCCCCCCCCCCCCCCCCCCCCCCCCCCCCCCCCCCCCCCCCCCCCCCCCCCCCCCCCCCCCTTCTTGGATAGGATATAGTTTTTATGATTTTATTAGGGGATTCAATTTCTTTTTCCTTTTTTGTTTTTCGTGTTCTAAGAAAGCAAACATTATTAGTACCAAAAATATGAGAGAGGGAGAGAGAAAATTGTAAAATAATTAATAAAAAATTGTTAAAGGTTAAGATAGAGTACAAGGATAATTAGAAGTACAAGAACTCAAATTACTGAGCCCACCATCCATTTATGTGGGCTAATTCTTGGGTCAAAACTTTTCTTACTCCTATCAATGGCGTCATCTACCCCATGAAGCATGCTGTTAACAATTTAATTATGGAGAGGATGGAAAAGGGCCAGAAATTACATGTAGCTTCCAAAACCTCACTCATCTTGACTCGACTCTCTTGAAAGACAGAGAAAAGCTTACTTCAAATTCCCGGCGAGATCGGAAATCGGAAGTTGCAGAGGCTGAGCCAAATCATGAAGGACGGGAAACGGATGAGACATCGTTGGGTAAAGTGCAATCACCAAAATTCTCCCCGTGGTGCCTAAAGTAATTGCCGACGACGACAATATTCCCTGCTTAATTCTTCATATCTTTCTTAAGGGAAAATTGGGGGGAAATGAAGAACATCAATTTATCTACTTTCTTGTGATACCTCATTTTTCCACCCACATTAATGAATCTCTATTTTAAAAAAGATAATGCAATTATTTTGGGAGAGCCGTTTTTTGCATTAATATATTTGTCTAAATATATGCATGTGAAAAAATTGATATGTTTTTTTTTTCTAGTTAAATAAATGTACAATGATAGTGTTGAGGGAGACAAAAAAGAGGTACAATCAATTGTGCTGCACTAGATTCTATTAAGTTACGAAGGTTTCCGGTGGAAGATAGTTGCTCCACTTTTTTCAATGTCTTTTATACCAACTCTCCGTAAAAATAGAAGTTTGAGCGTTAGTAATTTACATAGTTTTCGAACGTGAAGATTTCATTTTAAACAATTCTAGTGTTAATCTATCAAACGTTGTCTTCAAGGAAAGAGTATGTTGAAAAATCCGACCAATTCAACTAACTTGCAAAATAATTCAGCATATTTGGATGCTGATGCATCCCCGTAGCTTAGGAATGTGAAATTCCAACAAAATGGAAGATGCAATATGGAAATCTGAATCCCTACCTCCTTGATGAACAAGGTTGGATAAAAATAAGCAACCGAACTTATTCTAACGCCATAAAAGTAAAATGTTGACGAAAATGTTCATTGCCCCCACAATTTAAAGCGACAAGATCGATGGATAAAAATACCTATTACACTCTTAAGGTTGAAAGTTCACTCTTTGTCCTCCAATGCTGCAAACTTCATCATGCCAAACACAAAACACAATGATCTGATAAAGAAAGTCAATAATGAATAATGATGGTTCCTCCTCATCCATCATATTTCCCTCTTCAATACAACTTCTGCCATTTGAAAAAATACCTAACTATGTATAACATACCAAGTAGGTTACTAGCAAACATTTTAATTCTGTACATTACTCAGCAAGGTAATACACAAAACATTATAAGTACATGATTCATTCGAGGATGAATGATGATAATACGCCTCCAGAATTCGGAATGTCGACGAAAGAAAAGACAGAAGATTGAAACTTATGGCTATCGTTCGTATAACAACACTAACAAACAGCATGGTTTAGAAATGAGCCAATTTAACTCTGGGAACCCTTGATCAGGAATTGCAAAGAGAAGAAACGCCTTTCCAAAAAGGATGAAAGCCTGGAAGCTGGAAGTTCATTGAGCGTACCTGGGGGATCTGGAACACGCATTCACTTCATAACCTGCCTCTAATTACAAAGCAAGCTCCAAGTATAGATATGAAGTGAGTGCCCTATCATCCGCTCTGTAAATTTAAGATTATCTGGGTGGATATAGACTAAGTCTAGACAAAATTTTTAATCCTGACAGTCAAGTATATGCACAGCGACATCACTTGCAGAAAGAAGCTGAGATTTCCAACTGAACAAACCTACCCTCCAGTTCCAGCACTGTCGGCTGCTACCTTCTCAGCTGAAGAAACAGAGTTTGCTTCACTGGAAGTTGGGCCTCCTTTTTCACCCTGACCAAGTAAGCGGTTGGAATCTTGATCGGGGAAAACTTCCGATTGCAATGAGGGAGAAATGTTATTTACATGCAGCCATGTGAGTTCCCACAAGCTATCTCCACCTAGCGCACTCCTCTGAACTAGCACTCCCTTAGTTTTCATAACAAGCACTGTGTTCTTCAGGAGTTCAGGCACTAGCTCCTGAAGCTTCTCGCTTCTTTTTCCTTTGACTTTAGCTTTTGCATACTTTTCCATTCGGTTAAGAACACCAAGCCATAGTTTGCAGAAGGTTGTTAACTGAGAAAGATCCTGGAGCAATAGTAAAAACACTTTGGACAAGAGTTTCATGGCAAGGATCAGCGTCCCTTCCATGTTTCTGTAATCTTTCTGAGAGTGTCCTTGTGCAATTTCCAATAAATCATCAAGCATTGTGAAGATCACAAGATCGAAACACTGTAACCACAAGCCATGTGGAAGGTGGATTTCATCAACGCCTGTCAAGCACTTTTGCAATGACAGCAGAGCCTGGTTTCTAACCTCCTCCCTCTGATCCAAGCAAACTTTTCTCAACCCTTGCACAAGCCTCAGCCACATGTCTCCAATATCTTGCGACATTTTAATGACTTCCTCCTCCCTTGCAGCTTCCTTTCCCTCCCTAGCCCACCGTGCTAAACAATCAACAGATCCAGCCATGAGATCCAATGCACGCAAAGAACGTTCAGCTTGTCCAACACGAGACTCGGAAAATTGCCTTGAAGCATCAATGCAGAGGGTATAATTTGCTGGCAACAGGTGGGCACCGTCAGACACAATGAATAGTAGAGCATCAAATCCTGCCTCAGAGGCCTCTGGATGGCGAGCTGTAATGGAAAGTAGGGATGTTATTGTTCGCCATCCTGATGGAGATCTAATATGAGAAGCATTTGCTTTTACTAGACGGCTGACTTCCTGTGTAATTTGCTCACAGTATGCATCGGCTACCCGAGCATCTAGCTTCAAGACAAGTTGCAGAGATCTCAAAAGTTCATCAGCAAGGTTCTCTTTATAAGGCAGCAAGCGCTGGCAGATCCGGAGAAGTCCAAAAACAGCTTTCTCCACCAGGGCACAAGGCATGACAGTTGACTGCACAATGTTAGATATATGATCATAAACACCCGGCCAAAGAAGCACAATTCTATCTCGGTTATTTAGGGTAATGGCAATCAACAATTCCAGACAGAAGACTGCGGTATCTTCATCCTCTGGAGAACTGTTTCCTTTCTGAGGCCGTCCTGCTGCCCATATGAGTGCTTGTGCCAGCTGTAATAAAGATTCAGCCTGAAGAAACTTGCTCTCCGTAAAAATGCTGTCAATATTGCACTTTTGAATAGTCTGAAGGGTGCGCTGATGAGCAGCAAGTTGTTGTTCGGTAGGCTGTGACCTTGGCTCCTCATTGTCAAGAGATAAGAGCTGACTGAACCGGCCCATCAATCCAGAGGATCTCTTGGGAGTACCAACTGACGGAATATGAGCAGCAGATAAAGAACTTGTAAGAGGCTTTCCATGTCCAGTGTCAGAAGAAAGTTCTGATTCATCAGCTGCATGACTCGCCACACGAGCTGACAAAAGACCAAGCTTGTGCAATCGTAAGATGCAATCAAGGATATTTCTCCAGCCTGAACGAATGAAGTCACCATACATGTTGGCGATGTTGAAAACTGTCGTGGTAGCCATCCTAGCCTTTGTATCATCACCAAAGGCCAGCACAGGCTCCTCAACAGATGATGGGTTCATGAGGGTTGTGAACTTGCAGAGGGACACAACAAGATCGTCAAGTACATCTTCAAGGTGATGACATGCGGAGATTTTTGCAACAGCTAAGAATCCATCAATACATGTTTGATAGACTTCTTCATGTTCTGCATGATCAAATACCACAGATATAGCCGCAATTGTTGACCCTGACATTATAGCAAACATATCACGATCAAGGTAGGCTTTAGAATCAGACACGATGAATGGAGAGGATTTCTTGGATTTATTCATCAAATCTATCCATCGGCTTGGGGTCATTTCAGGAAAACCATTGCCTTGCTCCGGAATAGTACGAATCTCATTCTTACAGATTGAGTGATACAACTCGGAGAGGAAATCTCTTGGAAGATCATTGCCTCCATTTATGTGCCTGCTGTTCCGAATGAAATCTTCTTCCGTCATCTTCTTTTTCACTTGAACATTGTGCTGATCTGTATTCAGCAGTATAAGTGAATAAGAAAGTAGAAGAGCAGCATCCTTATTCACAAGAATTTGAGGTGACTGTTCATAATATCTCTCAGAGAACGCCTCAAGCACCCTTTGTATCTTCTGTGATTCTCCCGGGAGTCTGAAAGTTTCCAAAAATAGCCGCAATGCAGTATCCAAATTCATGTCCTGAAAATCAAAAGTCCCAGCAAATTCATGAAGAACCTGGACGCAAAACTCATCATGATTTCCAAGGAAGTCCCCAACCAGATTTTTATCCAAACCAGCAGTGAACCTGAAAAAGCAGGCTACACTTTTGGGATCAAGTTTATCAGGCAAGAGGTGGGTTCCTTGAAGAAACTCCAGTCCTTTCTTGGGATCACGGTTAAAGTGATCAGCTCCAATCATCAAACGTCTCTTGATGTACTTTTTCCTTCTCACAAATGGAATCCATTGATTAGGATCATTATAGTTTTCACACTTTACCATCCAGAAAGGTGTATATTCCTCAAGGTTCACAGGAGTATTTTCTATGCCAGTTCCATTACCTATCCTCTCTGCCATTCCCTGAATAACGGCAATAAGACCATCCAAAGCAAGGATATGCATTGAAGACAAAGGACAATTAACTGGAAAAGCACTCTTAGACAGAAGATTAGCAAGATCTTCAAAGACATTACTGCAAGTTATGTCACAATCTAAGTTTGCATACATCTCCACCATAAATGTTTTCTGCCTGCAGAAATCAACAAGAGCCTCCATGGCAACCTCCTGCTGCTGGTATGAAGCCCCATACCTGGTTTGGACAAGTCTCAAAATCACACATGAAAAGAAAGCTTCAATCTGCAACTTCAGCTCAGTTCGCAGATGGTGGTATAGATTGAGAACAATGCTACAAACCATTGAAAGGATTAGCGAGCTTGTTGACAAACCAAATTGCATAAGGTTTTGAAACAATTCATCTTGGATTAAACTCAATAACCTAGGGTGATGGCGGAAGGACGGGCCACCTAGCTCTATTGCTGAGTTTAGCAATCCCAAGGCAAAAAGAGGAACATCTTCATCAAAAGCCATGGTATTTGATCTACCTCCTAACTCCATATGCTCAACTAGATTTAGCAATGAACAGAGGAAACGAAAAATTTCTACCATGCAGGGGACCCCATAAGGTTCATTCATAAGATGAAGGTCAAATGGAACCGTATCCTTCACATTACTGTCCTCAAGTAAATTTTCATCCATCCCAGTTGCCAACGGAGCTGATGAAGAATTAGAGTCAAAATTGTTGGATGACAATTGACCATCAAATTCATGGCCCAAGTTTCCATTCTCCAACAGTCTGCTTCCAAGCACATAGTCATCATTAGACCCCCTACCAGCCTGAACAAGAGAACATGTTTCATGAATCAATTTAACAATTTTGTGTTAATTTTTGCCGAAGAGCAACTTAACAATTTCAATATAACATAATATGAAAACCAATATATATAAACACAAAAACGTGTTTGAAACATGTTTTAAAAGGCTAAAGGCGCTGTCCAGGCTTTATATCTAAAAGAAGTGATCAGCCTCATTCTAAACATAAAATATATTAACAAAAACATAAAAAAAGATGCAAAACCATGGAGTGTGGACAAAATGATTATTGTTATATTCAACAGAAAAAAAAAAAAAAAAAAAAAAAAAAAAAAAAAAAAAAAAAAAAAAAAAAAAAAAAAAAAAAAAAAAAAAAAAAAAAAAAAAAAAAAAAAAAAAAAGAATGTATCCATCAACTTTCACTTCCTTAGACTAAAATTCTAAGGCTCATTCTCCACAAGCATCATCATCAGTGTGACTAACAGGATTAACATACTCTTTAACATTTGCCTCCAATGTTTTTTAGTTACAGTGACACAGGTGGAGTTTCTATTTTGAAGAATAGGCAATAGACTGATTTTATTGTTCTACATATTCCATGAGGAATAAGCACCTTAAACCTTAGTGTGTTCTCTCATGGAGGTATAAGCCAATTGGATACTTGAGCTGAGACAATTTTTTTTGAGCTTGATTGTGAACCAAGAAATACAGAAGAAATGTAGCTATCAAGAAATACAGAGAAGAAATTAGTACCTCCTGCTTGCTGGAACTATTGCCATTGACCAATGCGTGTTCTGTGGTACTGATTTCTGACAGATGTGAAAAGGTACACCTGACAAGCTCATAAACTGTGTGGCGAGCTATCCGCTGCAATAGCTCACCCTTTGTGGCTGCCTGATGCACTATGCGGAAACAAGTATTAACAATGGTGCAGACATGCTGATTGCTCAACATAATGGATGCCTTATTTTTCATACAAGCAAGAAGAACCTGAAGTATTTTCATCAGGACCATTTCTTCTGATGCAGGATCTGTTAACTCAAATCTACAACAGCTAACAGCATCAACTATCAAGTGAACAGAATCTCCAGCGTTAACAGTATTTTGATCAATCATGTCAAGAGTTAAAATCTTGTACACAGAAGATAAAGCAACCCCAGTAATAGGTGCTCCAGTTTCGTCTGATCGAATTACATCTAAAAATGGTTGAAGATACACAGCAGGGTTGATTGTATGCCATGGATGCTGCCATGTATATATCTGCTTTCTTAGTGACTTCAGTGATTGAATTAAGGAGTGTTCCAATTGATCATCACCTGACATATATCGACCTCCCCATCTTACATTTCTTCTCATAACTGCCAATACAGCACCAATTTCAGAATTAATCATGCAAGCTAAAGCAGTTTTATTCGTATATGTGACATCACACTCCTCAGGTTCTTCCTCGATTGCATTGATTCCAGTTTGCAGCTTCAGGCGCCCCATCTTTGGAAACGTTCCCTTCACAGTACTAACGTGTACTAAGTACTGTGAGAAGATTGAGCAGAAACCTTGCTAATGTGCACAATCACTGCTTACATGGAGAAGAGAAACATATTTATTAGCAATTGTAAATTCAATGAGCTCGATGGCTAAAAGTTGGCACGAGAATTCTAGCTAAAACTTTACCAAAAAGAAAGGTGCACTAGCACAGTTCCAAATAGAAAATTTCCCTAATCAATTTTAATAATGAAAAAACAAGCTAGATAACCCTCCAACGCTAAATTCTAGGTTCCACTAATTGAATGAATAATAGATACCGTGGATTTCGTAAGTTCATTATAATGAGAAATTCATCCCACAAACCACATCCTACGAAGACTCATGGGAGCAATCATGCTAGGAGACAGCTCATTCCAAGGAAGTAGTTGTCTAAAACTGTTTTTTGTTGTTTATATCCGGAATTTCATTGTTTTACCTATTTTTTTAGGTAAAAAACTGAGCTTTCATTGAGAGAAATGAAAGAATTTACAAAGGAACTAAACAAAAAGCCTGCAAAAGGAATTCTCAACTAGTTACAAGAACGAACTCTAATCCAAAAGAATTATACCAAGCTTATAATTTTACAAGAAGACCAGTAGACGCCATAAAGACGCTCTAAACCTCACAACCTCACACACCTCCTCTCGAGACCTCTCCAAATCTCTAAAAATTCTACTATTCCTCTCAAGCCACATGCCCCATAAAATAGCTAAAGATATATTGCAGGAAAGGTTCAAAGCATGAAGGAATATTCTAGCCCCAATTTTTTTTTTTTTTTCAGGAATAAGAGAAGGTATAAAAGCATTGAAAATGCCTTGCCCATCAACTTATCAGTGGATTAGCAAGCTCCACACACCTGAAGACATTGTAGAAGTAATATATTTACATAGGGCATCCAAACTATTTAATAAGGAATATTTCTCTCTGTGTGCCATTCGTGGAGATTGAAGCAAGCAAGGGGATGAGCCAGAGTGGGGATGAGAAGATTGCAAAGAAATGTAACTAAAGAAATAGGCAACAAAAGCTACTTATTTCATCGGAAACTTCACTGAAAAAATTGTCATTTACACTAGTACAAAGTGCATTGGTTCCAATAACTGCTACACTGTCGTTTACCGTAATTGTAGTCCTCTAGTCCATGGCTGGATAAAACTTTGAAATACGAACCTTCGTTTTCGCTCTCCAATATTCATATTTCAAATTCAGAACGGGAACAGTTTATAGAGTACGAATCTCGTTTCTACAACGAGGAAAAGGGTACTCAATCTTGTATTTGGATCCAAATTCCCCACAATTTCGAGAAACCCAACAAATGCTACCTAAAGCGCACTGAATTATATCTCGTCAAAGAGAAAACATCAAATTGCATCCGCGTCGATTGGGTAAATAAAATATAGTACGTTATAGTAACTTCCTAATCAACCAAACAAACGGTAATAAGGACAAAAATGTAAATCCAACTCGTTCACTCTAGGGACATAGATATACAAGAAAATGCGTATATACAAATGGAACACAGAAATGGTGGCCGAAGATCTAAAAAGCAATGAATTACCTGAGATGCGAAGAGGAGCAAAGCCGGTCAACATAGGCAGGAGCAAAACCAGAGATCTAGGGAGAGATTAAAGAGCTTCATTTTTTGGCAGTGCGCACTCGATCTGCCATCCATGGCCTTGGTGCAAATCACAACGAAAAATGCCCAGTAAACAAGAAATCGTGCATAAACTATGAATCATCAAACTGAAAACGGATCCACGGGAAACTAGAATTACCTAGATCAGAACAAATTCGAAACCAAAATGATAGAGAGGCGGCGTCGGAATAGGCACGGCCAGAACAGCGGTCCGTTTTAGCGTCTACGACAGTGCAACTGGAGGAGGGAGGGGGAATTGTGAAGAAGGAAAGAGAGAAATTTTGAGAGACAGAAAGGAAAGTGTAGTACTTGAAATATGAATTTACATTTTATTTTTCTTTTTGCATTGAATTTACTCCTTCAATATTTTTAAAAGTCTTTATTATATATTATTATAACTTGTAACTAGGTAAAAATAAATAAATAAATAAATAAAATAGTTCATCCTATTATCAAATTTTTTATGCAATAAAAATTTATTGACGGAATTCTCCTTGTAATGGTTTTAAATAGTTTTAAGATTTTTTTATTTTTTTTCCTTCCAATTTCTATACGGTGGTTTTTCATATTTTTATTAAATACGAGTTTTTAATTAAATTCTATAAATAAAAATAATGGTAACAAAACAAAAAAAATTTGTTGTTGGGAGTGATGTATTAGCTTAATTTTCAATATTCTAAAACTTTCCATTAATTTAATAATACTTAGTTGACGATCGAGTTGTGATGATTGATGGCATGCATAGTTGAATCTCCAAATTAAGTTCTTGGTAATTTAGAGGCGTGGTTTTCACTTATTTGTTTTAATAATTTTTAAGATTCGAGCAAAAATAATTAAATCAGGATTTAAACAAAATTACAGAGTATTTGTATGTATTTGTATCTCACAAGTCATAAAAAATGAGTGTTATAATGAAGCATATCTAGAGGATGTTGTCTAGAATGTCTCTATGTTCAAAATCATACAACCAAAGCAGAGTAATCAAGGCAACGTCTATTGACATTATTGTTTGGATGTATAGAACCTTCTTTTGAATGAATTATTCTTAAATAATGTGTGGATTAAATTATAATGATTTGGGTTGTTTGGGTTGAGTTTAGTTTTAATTTTATATTTTTTAAACCTAAGCTCCCACAAAGGAACAAAAAGCAAAGAATATGTTCCTGAAAATCAATACAGCACTGACAAATAAATGTGAGATAAATTCGTTTTGGGATTTACAATTTGTGATTGGAAACGGCAAGATTTAGAGCTAATCCAAATTCAAAGATGGCGGAGGCAGGCGTCAGTTCCGGAAATTCCCGATGGTCTCTCAAGGGCTTCACAGCGCTCGTCACTGGCGGCACTCGTGGAATCGGGTCTGCTAAATTTCTAACTCTATTTCCTCTGAAATCCTCTTTCTGAGTTTGAATTTGGATTCTCTTCTGCTCTGTGTGTGATATTGTGTGTGTTTTATAGTCGCGCTGTGGTGGAGGAACTGGCCGGTTTAGGCGCGTCGGTCCACACCTGTTCCCGGAACGAACTGGAGCTCAACCAGTGCTTGAAGGAATGGGAGGGCAAAGGCTTTGTGGTCAGTGGTTCGGTTTGCGATGCTTCTTCGAGAACACAGAGAGAGAAGCTCGTACAGGAAGTGGCGTCTGCTTTCAATGGCACCCTCAATATTCTGGTCAGTTATAGTATGCCTCTGCCCATTTTAATTTTAGAGAAGCCATTTGCTAACAGTGTTGAAATTGGGTGTTGTTTGGTGCATGGCTTTGGGTTGGGAATTTAAGCCCTGATATCACTTACATTTTTACATTTCAATGCCATTCTAATTCTGCATGTACGTTAGTTTGGACGCTATGAAAGAAAACACATATCTAATATATTAATATGTTGATGGCTTGAACTCCATGAAAGATATCAAAAATGGCAGCAAAGTGAGACAAACTTTAGACCTTGACCAAAATGATGAATTGAAAACACTGAAAAGTGATATAAAGTAAGTCATTACAGGCAGGTGCTATAATTTTTCCATACTTGATGTCCACGAAATATTCAGTGCATTGCAATCAAACAATTGAAACTAGGAACAAGAAGTGATTCAAACCCTCCATTTTGGTAGCAAGAACATCTCGTTGTTGGCTTCATAATGAAAAACATAATTCTAAGGAAGTTGTCTTCCAGGAATTCTAAACCCACCGCCAGTAGATATTGTTCTCTTTGGGCTTTCCCCTCAAGGTTTTTAAAACGCATCTGCTAGGGAGAGGTTTCCACACCCTTATAAAGAATGTTTTGTTCTCTTCTCCAACCGATGTGGGATCTTATAGTTTTTTTGTGTAGGTAAATAATGTGGGAACAAACATTAGGAAGCCAAGTATTGAGTACAGTTTGGAAGAATATTCGACATTGATGACTACAAACTTTGAATCAGTATTTCATCTATCCCAACTTGCTCATCCTCTTTTAAAAGCTTCTGGAAATGGAAGTATTGTGTTTGTTTCTTCGGTTGGTGGTCTCGTGAGCATTGGAAGTGGATCCATCTATGCAGCTTCTAAATGTGAGTTGCTATTGTAGAATTGTAGCTTATTTTCCTTCGTACGTTCTGAGAAGCTCAAAACTGTTCTTTTTTATTTTCTACTCTCAGCTGCCATGAATCAACTGACCAAAAATCTTGCTTGTGAATGGGCCAAGGACAATATCAGGAGCAACACTGTTGCACCTTGGTATACCAATACCTCCCTTGTAGAAAAGGTAATATTTTCAACAACTCCTGCCAGATAATTCACTCATATTAGTTTATTTTTTGCTCTCGTATCCTATGTCTGTCTCCTCGTTTGATTCCTTCTTGTCATTAGACTGACTGACCAAGGCATGAGGCGCTCTGTCATTAATCTCAGTATCTGGGATGCTTTTAATCTGATGCATCTTTCTGTGAAATCTCTATGAATGTCAAATTGATTAATTGAGTCACCTCGGCAAAATATGACTTGGTAACTGTTGTTCAAGCCTGAAAACATATGGTCAATTAATGGCATTATTCTTTCTGTCTTTCTTGTTTATCACGTTTCTGTTTTTGTGCCTTTTTTTCCTGATTGAAGGCTGCCCATGTAAAAAAAAAAAAATGCCCTTTCGTGCGGGTATGAGGATATGAATCTTAGTGTGCACGAACTCGCAATTCTATATTTTTAATAGTGTACATATTGATCCTGAAATTTATTTGTACCAACATCTAGTGACACAACATTTTGCAATTCTATATCTTTGAGTCCGACATCTTTCCATCTTTAGAACGGAAGAACACTGTTGTACAATCTATAGAACAAATCCTGTTCAAATAACGTGGTCTGAGATGGTCCATCTTTGTTGCATGCTTTTGTTTTTTCAGTTCAACCCCTAAACCTGTTGAATGTTAACTAATAACAATGGTTACTATCATCGTAGTTGCTTGATAATAAGACGTTCGTGGACAAGGTAGTCTCTCGAACTCCACTTGGGCGAATAGGGGAATCAAATGAAGTGTCCTCGTTGGTGGCATTCCTTTGCATGCCTGCTGCATCTTACATCACTGGACAGATTATTTCTGTCGATGGAGGGTTCACTGCCAATGGATTTGAGCCTGGTATGAGACTAGACAGCTTGTGAAACACGCTTCTGCTTCTTACATCACTGGGCAGACTATTTCCATAATAATCTTTTATGCTTATCATGTTTTTCTCAACTCTTTCCAGTTTTATGTAAACTCTATTCAATAATTCTAAAATAATTTAATGTTTGGTTTTATTTTTATAAATCTGATTTTGATTTTGAAATATTAAAACATATTTCGTTTTGAATATAACAAAAATAATTTTAAGGATTTCAAATTTGGTAGGTCAACTTTATAATATGACATGTAGGTTTGGTGACTCGAGTCAACATCAAATTAGGATATAATCTATTCTCATATAGTTCAACACATAAAACCTTAATTATTGTTAATGTTGAACTAAAAAAAGTTTATTCCAAGGTCTTATGCACCAGGTAAATATAGAAAATGTTAATACATACTATTTTTATTTTTATTTTTTTATAAAAAATTAACAATAAACTACATTTTAACCTAAACAAATTATACCGTGAAAACATGAGAAATGTACTACAAAAAAAAAATTATTAAAAAAGATTGAATGAGGATTGAATGTGGTTCTGATGCTTGACTTGGTGTATGATCAATTGTTTACAATCTCTAGTTCTCCAATTTGCAGTCAAGCTGCAATGATGCTATGCCATCTACCTTCTTCTAAACTTCAAAAACAACCCACTATGGCACCAAATCTACGCTTTCATATGCTGTACCATCTGACGGCACCAACCAAATGAAGACCAGCGGTTGTGTGCCAAAGCATACATTAATTTGATGCTTTCTTCATCTCTGTCGGTGGGAAATTAGCCTGTGTTTACTCCACTTGCTTCTCATTTTCAGTAATGAGCTGAAGGACTTGTACTTAACTCAGCACATCCTGCAATTTTCGTTTACGAGGGCGTTTTTCACCAACCAGTATCCTATAGCTCGCATGAGGCCCCTCGGATGTATGACGCAGGGTAACATGCCAACCCATCGCCTTTCCAATGGCTTGAAGCTCATCCATGACAGCAATAGTATCACGAATGTATACATGGCCCCCAGGCCTTAAGATCCGTTCCATCTCGAGCATGATTGTCGACATATTGCATCTGATATCAGTAATTAAAGAGAGAAGGAAGTAAGCAACAGAATTTAAAGTGCGAGGAATCATGTCGGTTATGAACCGATCTATACCCATAAGGTGTACCTTTTCATTTCAGATGAAAAAAGACCAGCTGCATGCAATAGATCGTATGTTCTTGGGTATGTATCGAAAGGTTCGCACCTGATAGATACATCACAGAGAAGCTGTCAAACAGCTTGCATTCATTTTCCTATCTATATCTTGGATTAACATGCAGGAAGATTTATGTAATTCATTTATCTAAATTGACTTGGCCATCAAACTACCACTCTGTTAATGTGGTTTGAGAGTCTCCTATGGTAAATATATAGATATATTGTTTGAGCAGTTTTACCAATCATGAAGAACTCCGAGAAGTCCACGGTCATATATAACGGGTAAGGTGTTCGGTCCACTCAGGGGGACGACATTCATCACCCACGAATCCAGTTTATTATCAATTAAAGCTGCAGCAAACCTGCCAAACGATAAAAATAAAGAGTAAATAATGGGAAGATAGAAGGATCCAGCTAGAAGTTTGTATACTAACCCTCCAAATCCAGCTCTCATGTCCATTACATTCCTTAGTCTTATCTTCTTCCAATGTAATACACGCACATAGCTTTCTATAATTTCATTCCAATATTTAGATTCGGCCCTGAAGAGCTCATTTCTAGAAATATAGGCATCATATTGAATGCTCTGAAGCCTATCTGGAGGAGAATGTAAGCGTGCAGGCCATGTCGTGACGTTTCTTCCAAAACCATTTTCTGGCAGCCTGGTAATGCAAGGCTTCAGATCCACATACCTTAACATGACCAAATGTACAAAATCCAACAATTAGAAACATAGTTGTAAGAAAAGTCTTAAACTGTTCTTTTACCCGCTTGTTCAGAACTTACTTGACATACAATATAAATTAAGCATACAAGTGAACTGAGAACTGATCATTTGAGACTTTTTTTATAGGTTTATTTCAAATAAAATGCAACTTTTATCGACAAAGAAGTATACAGTTCGAAAAGAAAGCAGCAAACTGGATTTCTAATAAACTGGGCTGCACTTTCTATTTAGTGAAGAAAAATAAATGTATATTCACCCACGCAACTACCGTATCATCAAAACAAATGAGAATAAAGTATGCATACCAAACTTTATCTGGATCATCATCTACATCACAAAGTGGAGGCTTAACTCCTGAATCACGGCTAAGATAGCAGCTGTTATTCATTGGCTTTTTCCATATTGCTATATACCCATCCTTTTTCACAAACTCCCAGCAGAGACGAGTGGTGAGGTTAATCATCTCTGGTAAGATAAAAAATGAGAGTTGTATTTAATATGGAAAGTTTTGAAGACAAAATCATAAGACCTATAATACTTATAGACTAGAATACGATTGCCATTAAATAGATAGTGGAATAGAGATGTCAAATATAACAGCCCAAATCCATTGCTAACAAATATTGTCATCTTTGGGCTTTCCCTCAATGTTTTTAAAATGCGTCTGCCAGGGAGAGGTTTCCACACCCTTATAAGGGATGCTTCGTTATCGTCTCCAATCCAACCAATGTGAGATCTCACAATCCTCCCCTTTGGGGCCCAGCATCCTCGCTAACACACCACCCGATGTCTGGCTCTAACACCATTTATAACATCCCAAAGCCACTGCTAACAAATATTGTCCTCTTTGGCCTTTCCCATTTGGACTTCCCCTCAATATTTTTAAAACGCGTCTGCTAGGGAGAGGTATCCACACCCTTATAAAGAATGTTTCGTTCTCCTCTCCAACCAATGTGGGATCTCACATCAAATCACCTTACCAACTATCTATATTTTTTATATTGTCATACCAATTTTCTTGAGTTCAGTAGATAGAAACACAAAACAATACTTGAGAGCCAGATTAAACAAACTAGCCAATTACTTTGATGGAGACAAACAGAAAGAGATAAATCGGCTGCAAACGAGGATATAAAAAGACTTCACAAAGTCATTGCAGAACTTGACGACTCTGACTAACCAAAGGCATTAAGTTGGAAGAAATAGCCAACGGATACTAAAGAGCCATAGACAGACCTTCCCACTGCCGCTCCAAGGCTTCTTCATGCTTGTAAACAGGCTGTGCTGCCCAAGCAAAGTATCCTCCCGCCCTTAGCATTCTGTCAACCTCCAGCAACAGAACTCCATCTTAAAGCCAGAAGATTTAAAGAAAATTTGACAATCAGAAGACCTTACAAACAAGAATTCTTCATTGAAAGATGTAACTATACTATTTAATAGATTGGATCAATAAATCTTCAATAGAAAACATAGCATGAATAAACAGATGTTGATAAAGAGGAGTGATGAGAGGATCATACCATCACGAGTCCAATTAATTCTACATCTAGAGCAATGTATTAAGTCAAAAGCTTGACTTGGATACAGTAAACGGCGAGTAGAAAATGCTGCAACCATTGCAGGAACACCACGTTCAAGAGCAAACTGAATCTGGTTCTCATGAACATCTTTGGGAGCAATGGACATTGTTACTACATTCCGTGATAGCAGGTAGGCACCAAAACTCGCAACACCACACCCAATATCCAAAACTACTCGTGTATGGCTACCAAAAGCAACATCAGGAACAATCTATACAACAGACAAGAAGTTAATCATTAGAAAAGAAAAATAACCCAAGAGCTATGTTCAAAGTGCAGCAATTGTCTATTGATTTACCTTAGAGATATGATCCAAGTACTCAGTTGCCCCATGAATGAATTGCGTACCACCTCCAGGGAACCTAAATTTATCTTTGTCCCGGGAGATCCAGTTTTGACCGCCTTTGTCTTCAACCAAACGGGTATGAGGAACATTGCGGAACCACACCTACAACATAGTAAGTTCCAGCTATTAAAACCTTGGGAGACAGTACTATTAAAAGTGACTTGAAATCTTCTACTCTCCACTCCAAGAAAAAAAGAAGTGAAACATAGAATCTGGGTATCAAAGAAACTGTGCAAAAATGAAACTTATAAACTCAAGGTTCTTTGAACAAATCAGTCAACGTTTATGAGCATAAACTATTAAAACTGATGGAAGATCATAACACAAAATAATATAGCAATTAATAGGAAGCATGAAATACAGCCTGCAGGAATACCAGAACATCATTTTTAATAATATAACAGCAGAGCAGCTTACCAATTCAACTAGAATAATGTCAATCAATGACACAAGTCATTTTAATATGAGAATAAGCTTCAAGTTATAATACAGATTAGAAGAAATCTATATACTTCACAAAACAATACCTCATCACGGCTCCTCGGCCAGGGAATGGGCGTCCGGTATCCTTTCGGTGCTGGAACTAAGCAGTTCAATCCCTCACCAACATCAGGGCAGTGGCGCTCAAACTTTTCCCCCTTTTCCGTCGACTTCAGCTTCTTAATGGCAGCCACATTATCCAAGCAAGGTATGTACTCCCCCATGTTCTGCGGGCAAAAAGCAAACTTCTTGATCGTAATCTTGATAGGGCCACTAGTATCCGTCCCATTCTCAATCTCATTCTCCCAATTCTCCGTAAACTCGAGATCTAAATTTCCCACCTCAAACTCGTCAGCCATAGTTCCATTCTCGTTCACGATACCAAATCTGTGCAATGAATTAGATGGCGGAGGTGGCGGAGAAGGAAGCGGCGGCGGATGAGGAGGGAATGAACTGAGAATCGGAGATGCGGTCGGGGCCGGGGCAGAAGAAAGGGCTTTCTCCGGAGCTGCACGGGTTAGATTCTGCTCGATCAGAGAAGAAACATTGAAGGGGTTGTCGTGATTAGGCGACATTGACACTGAAGGAGGGGAATATCGAGTTTCAGTGAAGAAGATGAGCTGTGGGTACCCATCAGACCAATGCTTGCCCAGATAAAAGAAAGAGAGCGATATTAGAATGAAGGCAGAGATCTTGAAGATCGATGGGTTCTTCAGTGAATCGCAATTAGAGAAAGGTTTCATTCTCGTTCACACACCCAAATGGGCAAGAAAGTGAACGGAAAACAGAAAACTGAAGAGATGGGGTTCTCCTTATTCACTGAAACAACCGGAATTACAGAGCTACAGACTCTCCTTTCGCCGGCCAACAGTTGCAAGTTCCGACCGGCAAGGCTTTCGCGGAAAGAAAGGAAGGACGCTGAGAATTACCCGCCACAACTCTGAGGGTTGCAAAGAAATTGAAGATGGTTAGAAGAAAAAGCTTCAAGAGTGAAAACGGCGACTTTGGCCGATCGTGACTCGGATCCCAACCGTGTTTTATTCAGCTATCTCAGTAGGTAATTGACAGAAATAGCACAAAATATTTGGTTTTATATAAAGATCACATTTTTAAGAAATTTGTTCTCATAAATTCTAAAATATTTTGTACAATTCCTAACAATTGTCCCATCCCAATGCCCTTCCTTTTCCTTTTTCTCTTTCTATTTTTTAATACTCAAATTATAATCACAAGTTCAGGGTTAAAAAAAAAAAAAAAAAAAAAAAAATCTAATATATAAATTTGAAAATTATAGACTAAGAAAAAGTTTTTGGTCATTGAATTACATATAAAAGAATTAAAATTTTGTATTTTTCTGTTCGTTTCTTTAAGCAATGCATATTCGTTGCCTTCGTACTCGACTTCAAAATATTTTGATCCAACATCCAAATATTATCAACAAGTGATAATTATATGGTACAACATCAAGGTTCTTCAAATCACCGGTTGAAGTTATCTATCACTTTTGAACAGAAATACACCATTTTTAAGAGCCTAAAACAGTTGAATCCTAGAGAAAGTGAAGCTCTTTCTTCTAGTTCCAAATTATGAACAGATATCAGTCTTTATAATATAGGATTTCTTCCTAATACCCTCTAACCATTAAAGAATGAATGAGTAGATACATGAATGTACATGCATATGGATGAAAGCTAGTCTATGCATTTACAAATGAACCTACCATTTTGAAAGGAGGAGCAGCAGCAGCTAACTAACAAAATTTTGCAGAGGCTACGAATTTATGTGGGCGATTCGGCCAAAAGAAGGGTGTGCCACCATCCACAGGCAACGTTTTTCGGAGTGCAATTCTCCATCGGGACTTCGACGGGAATGTTACGGTCGATTACATCGCCCAAACCTAGCTGCATTGTGTAAATGGAGACTTCTAAGATCCTCAATACCAGATCTGATCTTGGGGAACAACTTATAAACATGCATTCAGACAGAGACCACAAAATATACCTGGCCATACTTGTTCCATCCCCAGCAGAACACTTTCCCATCCTCTAGAGATTGGAGAAACAAGAATGTCAGAACGAATATTGCATAAAAATGTGTATCAACCGATCAAAAGTATCCAAATAGAGTGCAGAAAGTTTAAAACAGTCTAAATATATCATATTTCTTTAGTAGTTCTTGGCGATCATTCGATGAAAAAAAGGTTTATTGTAACAATATCAGCCCACCGCTAACAGATATCGTCTTCTTGAGCTTTTCCTTCCGGTCTTCCACTCAAGATTTTAAAATGCGTCTACTAGGGAGAGATTTTCACACCTTTATAAAGAATGTTTCGTTCCCCTCTCCAGTGGGATCTCACAATCTACCCCCCTTTGAGGCCTAGCGCCGTCGCTAGCACACCGCCTGGTGTCCATCCCCTTTGGGGTTCAGCCTCCTCGCTGACACATTGCCCGGTATCTAACTTTGATACCATTTATAACAGCCGAAACTCATTACTAGCAAATATTGTCCTCTTTAGGCTTTCCCTTTCGGGCTTCCCCTTAAGATTTTTAAAACTAGGGATAGGTTTTCACACCCTTATAAAGAATGCCTACCCTCTCTAACCGAGGTGGGATCTCACATGTATCTTTATTTTTTTCCCGTTCTTTCTACTGGATGTCATTTCTCTCCAAAAAATAATCTTGATGATGACCACTTTTTAGTTTTGGTCTCGGCCAAAATTTTAGCTTTGAACTCTGATACTTATGATTTGTCTCAATTAAACTTGAGTACAGACAATTGAACTTTTTCAACTCTGTAAATTGAAGGCTGGATCTTGTGAATCAGAAAAATGGAAGCCATGTGTAAGAAGATAATGAAGTACCTGATACTATAGCACTATGACGAGCCCCACATGATACAACCTTTGCATTTACATTTTCCACACTTGGTGCGTCTACAAGTCTTGGAAGTGTCTGCATATATGATTGAAAACATCAATTACTTTTTTCTACTTAAGATCGCATACTATCATAGTACTATAATCAATTATGATATGGCATGTTAAGGCAAGCATCGACTACAAAAGCATATACCTCAGATTGACCACCACCCGTTCCTAACTGTCCGAATTGATTACCGCCAAATGAATATACATCACCGTTGGAGGATATACAGACCGTGTGCCACAGTCCAGCAGCGACACTCTCGATCTGGATACCGAGTAATGAGGATACACATGTTGGACTTAACTCGTCATCTGTACATCCTTGCCCACACTGTAAGACATAGATTAAGCCAAGAATATAGCAGCAGCACAAGAAATAGAGATGAAGTATGGGAAAAGGAACAGAAAGAGTTATCTCTTTTTGATTGAACTTGATCTTGATCTACATCTACATATCTTTTTCTCCACCATTTTCTACTTTACCTACAGATTGGTTCTGAAGATTGGTCAATTGTCAGTATAGTTAACTTCAAATCATGTTGGGTTGTAGGAAGGATCAAACTGTTTAACTCAAATTTGTTGGCCTCACATCATACATACAACGAAGCAATAGGAGCTTTCAGTTAAATGGATTATCTTCCAACCGATTTGTTCTAAATCAAATGTTCCAATATCACAGGAATGCATGTTTTGTCATTCAATGGGGTTAATCAGAAGAGGGGGAAGAATAAGATGACACAAAAAGCATTTAGATGGAAAAGGAAAAATATTCCAAGAATATATTCATTGAGGTCCACCATCACTTGAAAATGATTGGATGGTGAAAAACCAGCACAAGAAAGATGCCCAAGTGTTGACTAATTGCAGATTCCTGGTGAAAACCATTAACAAACGAATGCAACAAAAGGTATGCAAAAAATGATAACAAATAAGAAATGGAATGTGTTAGAACGTTGGGGAAGAGATACTGAGAATGAACATAATCATGTAACAAAAGAAAATGAAATTCTCACAATGAAGGTTAGAATGAACGAAAATTAAGCACGTGTTAAAATGACACGATAAATTCACCTGTCCATACAGTCCCCAACCAAACGTTAGCAGTGCCCCCGCATCTGTGTCGTGAAAGATGAGAGGAATATCAAATATGTGAAGTCTATAACTTCAAGTGGACAACATGAAAAACACAGAGGTATAGATTAATCAAACACCAATATTTCATTACAATACGGAAATTGATGCATAAAACATGATCTCTGAGGTCTTATAGAGAAACATACTCTCGATGTTCAAAAGGTGCAAGTTCTTGCAGTCTTAATTTCATTAATCTACCAATCAAAACTATATGATCCGAAATTACAAGTACAGATTAATGTTTATGCACCCACAATTATATTAGAAGAACAAACATCACAAACCTGTAACTGCTGCACTATGACGCCCTCCACAAGCAATTCCCTTCACATAGCTTCCAGGAATTCTACTACCCTGACCCTCTAAGCTTGCACTTCCTCGAGCGAGAGCTGTTGGTCTATCTTTGCCAAAAGAAGACGACTGAATGCAAGGTATAGGATGTGGAGAGGAAACCATACGTATGTGGGAGCCCAAACCTAGCTGTCCTTCTCCACCATAGCCCCAACCCCAGACTTGTCCCATATCTGAAACTTTGAAGACATTAGGCAAAGGCAATAGGCTACAAATCTCAAAATTTATTACGGGAACAAGTGGACAATATCAATACTTTATATATCAGGATTACCTGACAACGCGAGTGTATGACGCCCTCCTGCAGAAACAGAGGCTATTCTTACACCAGGATTAAGAGTAACAAGACAGGGAAGTGCAGAGAGAGTGTCATCACTTGCTGACGAACTTTCATCTGCAAGTTTTGCTGATGAAAGCCTTCTCCTCTTTGAACTTTCTGTGCGACCACCTCTAGCTTCAATATTGGAAAAAACAGCACCAGCAGATGGTGAAGCTTGTAAGTGAGGGCTCACTGACACAAAGAACATGAAAAGTCAGAGAGAAAAACTTTGAAAAACCTCTTATCATATTTAAATTCGTGCAGTACATTGATCTATCACGGACGCTGACTGCCTCTCTAATACATCCCTTTCATAGCCAATCCCAACAGACAGATCACCAAAGATCTTTCCAGAAGGAACACATTCTTTCCATCCCCATGTGTAAACTTCTCCTCTGTCTGCACATAAACAGTTAAAAAAACACTAGAACAGATCAATTGGCATTACAATATTCCTAGTGTATCTCACTCTTCAAAAATCTCTGAATAAGCAAAAAGACTCAAAAGAGAAGAAATGGTTTACCTGTAATGGCAGCACAATGGGCCCAACCTGCGGCTGCTTTTACTATAGAAGTTTCGGTTGGAAGAGGAAAAGGCTCTGGAGTTTCCTTGAGAAGAAAATTGAAATATGGCGGCAGGTGAGTTCATTAAGAACTAAAAGTAAAATCATTGTAATTCAATGAACATTGTGTATGGCTTATACCCCATGCTTCCCAGACGTCACATAGCTTTGACCAAGATCATCTGTTGAGCCCCATGTTATGAGTTTTCCAGATGCTGGTTAAATGAGGAAAACATAAGACTAAATATCAAATAAAAGAAAGAATTGCATTGGAGAAACTATATAATCCAATATCAGCAATCATTGAAGACAATAAACATTAGGATCATTAGTTAAATGAAATGTTGAGTAAATAATAAAACCCAAAATGTAATCAACAGAACTAAACAGATCAAGTACTGAAAAGACATTCAGAGGTACGGTTTTCAAACTTTTTTTTATTTAAAGAAAAAAAAAAACCACCCTAGAACAAACATCCACTTCCTCAATCCATTAAGCAAAATTTCAGCCAGAAAAAAAAAGCACACCCCATAATACAATAGACTTGCATTCACCAAATCAACAAAATCCAGTTATGCAAGAATTCAATAACCCACAAACTTCCAACTGAAAACATCAAAACCAGGATACAAACCCAGATGAGGAACAAAAAACAAACCCATAAAAGAATGACAAAACAAGTTCCAAAGAAAAATCACCAGAAATGGCCATGGAGAACCCGCAACCTCCACCGCAAACATCCTTCCAAGCGTGCCCATCAGTGCCATCCTTACCTGGAAGCCGAACTGCCACAGGAGACAGCAACGGGGACCTCTGCGGCAAAGCTCCAGGAAGATACCCCCACATATACACAAGCTTCTGCTCCTTGACATCCTCTTCCATTTTCACGATCTCTTCTTCGCCTCTGTTCCCCTCGCCATTCATATCGATTTACCGCCCAAAGAGGAAAATTTAAAAAGACCCACCAAAGAACAGGCGCTAATTTCTTTCGGGGTCTCAGATTTTCGTGCGGTTTCTATGCAAAGAGAGAGTAATTCCAACTAGTGTTTGGTGGACTTGGGAAGTGATATACGGAAGAAGGGAAAAACTGCCCTTAGGTTCAGACATTAAAAAAAGGGCAACGTATCATTTTCAGGGGAATGGGGAGTGCCACGTCGGATGCTTACGTGACACTCTTGACATGTGGCAATATCTGAGCCATCAGATCCCTGGACGATTTCTAGCCAGGAGTCACCAGGAAGTTTCTGGAAGGACGACGTTTTAAAGCCCCTTTCTTTTTTCTCCAACTTTCATAGGCTACGTTTTGGGCTGTGACGTGGCAGGTTCTCACCCTTCCACGTGTTGGAAATGTGCTCGAAGTCCAATCATTATACCAGACCCCTTTTGAGTACCTACACACGTCATCTGTGGTCCCCTGCCCGTCAGCCTGAGTTGGTTGGCATGTGGGGTCCTGTCTATTTGTAACAATTGCTGAGACTGTAAATGTCCCAATTTTAATTTTAAATTTTAAAAAAGTTATTGCAATGTTTAGGAGTTTTGATTTGAAAGTTTATTAAAGCAGTATGTATACATATTTTTTATGAATTATAAATCATATGGTTTCAAGAGAAAAAAAAATGATAAATTAGTAACTTCACTCTGTATTCTTTTTCTAAGAAAAAAATAGGGAAAATCTAACCGAAGGTAAAATTAAAATATTCAGTTGAAGATTTATAATAAAAATTTATTTCAAATAAAAGTTGTTTTTCTTTAAGGTGGGGAAGCAAAAAAACAAGAATAAGCAAATTGAGAGAACAAGGGGGAGGTGTGTGTATTAAAAGAACCAAGCAAGAGATAAGTAAATGCATCATCTCATTAATGAAAGAAAGAATATTGATGATGATGAGTCATTAATGAACGGCACGATATTAGTGGTATTTTAACAACGTAGGATGGAATCTCAGCCAATAAAGAATTAGTGGTATTTTAAAAATCGAGAAAAAAAAAAAAAAGAAATAAAGTTAGTGGTGAATTAATGGATAGGGCTTGTAAAGCCACGAGTTTCGGGCTGTAGACGCTCCTCAATTTTGGGCCTCAAATTATGGGCCAGCTCAATCCAAAAATTGGGCCCTATTTTTAATGATTAATCAATCAAATGATTAGGTAAGGTCGGTCCCAGAGGACGATCGGATAGGCACTCAATCATTCCAGTACGGACATTAATCGAGTGGTACCGTAAGCCTCGACGAATGCTCAACTCTTGAGCGGCTGAGATTCGCTTGCACGAAAAACACGCGGTAGGCCTAATGTACAGAACCCTGGCCCCATCTAAATTATTATACCGTCATAAGATCCTGGCTCCATCTGCCTAATAATTGTAGATTATTTTTTAGTTTAACTATTACACTGAGAAATGAAATCTTTAAATAGTAAGTATTCTTGATAACAATTTAAATTACCCCTATTGTTCTTTGAAAGTATTTCCGTTACAAAGGGTGTCATCTCTGGGTGGAGGAAATTGAAAAAAAAATAAGTGAAAACCGAAAGAGTATACATATGTCTGAGCCCGGGTTCGAACCGGGGACCTCTAGTGTGTGAGACTAGCGTGATAACCAACTACACCACCCAGACTTATATGTTATTGTTTTAACTAATATATATTATAATAGGGTAAATGTATGCTTTTTTATTATTATTATTATTATTATTTTTAGTGTTTTTTTTTCAATATATAAACTGAAATGAGAGATTTTGAAACGCCTTTCTACAAATCGCATCTCAGCAGCCACTACGCTACTCACAATCCCACGAGGCCCACTTGTTCTTCATCCCCTTTTTACCCCATTTCTCTGCGCGCCCCCTTGCGCGTTTGATCCGCACTCTCCGTGCCCAACTCCTTATTCCTCACAAGGGTATTACGTTGCCGCCGGTTACTGGTTGGCTTCCGACGCCGGCAAGTGAGTCGACGGAGAGAGAGTGTGTGTTTGGTTTTATCGGGTATGGGTGGGTGTGGGGTCTGTCTTCGGTGAAGGAGTTGAGCGAGGATCCTGAGTTTCTGATAGAGTCGGAGCCGCCGTCGAGTTACGGGGGGAGAGACTGGTGACAAAACTTCTGTTTGTTCGAATACGCGGCGGCGGCGGTGATGTTTCGGGGATTGGGGAGGCTTTAGGCTTAGGTGTGTGTCCGTAATAATTTCGAACCGTCCGATTCAGGACCTGCCAGTGATAGACACATTATGGTGGCAGGAGATGGCGGAGTTCGTCGACGGCGGTGGCGGAATTGAAGGTGTAAAGAGGGCATTGAGGCGCGTGGATGGGGAGGATCAGCAAACATTTTCAAATACAAATCTTGTAAAATTTTTAGAACCATATACACCAAATTCAATATTTAACATAATTTCTTAAAATATAATACCAAAATCTATTTCCCATCTTTAAAAGCAAACATTCTCAAATACAAATCCTGTAAAATCACCACTCATCAAAATATTATTATCAACATCCAAATTCCAACCATAACTGGAGCAAGTTCGAAAAGTTATTGGGAGCATTCGCTACAACTTTAGATCATAGTAGATCTAACGTTTTATTTTTTCTCTCATGCATCCAACGGTTACGAATGAAAGTGAGAACCACAAATACCAATGACGTTCAATTTCTCGAATTGAAGTGTAGAGTCATAGCTCGAAAAGAAAATCAGAAGTAGGGAGCAATATAGAGTGAGTGATCAATAAACCAAGAGAACTCTAAGGTTTCTTAGATAGATGAAAAATCTTAGTGCTATATTCTACAATCATACTCCAGATATAGACAGACATAAAAGAAAAATATGAAACGATAAAATAAAACAGAAGAATTTGATCCATCCAAAGCATTTGGCCTGTCCCCTTCACTCATAAACATCTTTGTCCAATTTCAGGATAGGCCCCAACTCTCAGCATACATACATCTATCCTCCTTGAATTGCAGAAAGTTTAGAAGCTGAGCAACTTTATTTGCAGTCAGTTCCCTCAGTTGAACAGGTAAGGTAAAGAGGCCTGCGTGTAAACTTCATGCATTATATCTTTCAAGATACCAAGCTGCTTACACAGACAACTCAAACAACCAGCTTAATTCAATGCGTCCAGCAAACCAAACAAAAGGGCCAACAAAAATGTGCAGAGCAGAGCCTTCACCAAACCAAACAAGAAAGCCCTCCCATCGAAACCAGAATAACTCAATGTACGAGGAAAAAAAATGATAGAATATTCTTGGATTACTCCTATTGTGTTCTTAAATGGCATAGATTCAGATAGAAAACTCTGGCATGCACACATACGCAAAGACGTGTATGTAAAAATTCATTGATGCTTGTAAAGTAATATATAGTACATGATATGGAGTACCCAAGGAAGTTATCAAAAGAAATAATAGGAAAAGTTTACCTTAGTTAAGACCAGGACAAAATGCATTCTGCCATCACGTTCTTGCAGGCATTATGATTTTATTACCCTTTTTCTCAGATGGTTTAAGAATCTGGAAAGAGCACATCAATTCTTCATCAACACTCATCAGTGCACCGGCATTATCGAATTCACCACAGTAGTTGGGGGCCGAAAATATCGTGACAAGTTGTCTTTCGTTAAAGAATTCATATCCATCCTCCACAACCTAAGCCAACAAGAATTTTATCTCAGAACATAGAGAAGAGAAATCAATGAGAAACATGAGATTTGGGAAAAAAAAAAAAAAATGTTAGCTTATTCTACCTGATGGGCACGACAGATAAGATCCAAGTCATGTGTTGCTAAGAACTCTTGCAACTTATCAGGGCCAAAGGTGTATGAGACTCCTCTATCATTCATTCCCCAACCTTTGACCTCTTTACTGGGATCTGACCAAAGCAAATCACAAAGCAGGCCAGTGTCGGGAATGACTGTCGGACGAGACAAGTTTCTTATTTGATCCAAGTTTGTCAAATCAGGGGAGAGACCACCATGCATACATAATATTTTGTCATCAATTAGAGCAGCTACAGGGAGGCAGTTAAAGCAGTCAGTAAATGCCTTCCATAGTCTCACATTAAAGCGCCGCTTACATTCATCATAAAACCCATAAATCCTATTGATAGAAGCACATTCGTGATTTCCTCTGAGAAGGAAAAAGTTTTCAGGATACTTGATCTTGTAGGCAAGCAAAAGACATATGGTTTCTAGGCTCTGCTTGCCACGATCAACATAGTCTCCAAGAAACAAATAATTGGCACTAGGTGGAAACCCCCCATATTCAAAAAGCCTTAACAAATCAGTGAACTGCCCATGAATGTCACCTGAAAATGCAAAAGAAAAATGAAAGGCATATAGTCAGAAAGGCTAATCCACATGCCTCAGGCCATTACAAATTGAATATCACCCATTCTTTATGCAAGAAAATAAAATTCAGCCATGATATGAATGCTCATGCTATTCATTGCATTCTGACGTCCTCAGGAGTCGGTTGGGATCAAATTGATATTGCGTTTTTCGAGTTAATATTGTGAGGGTCTGAATATCAAAAAAGCTTTCAAGTTTATTCTTGGAGGATTCATATCAACAATGCTCGTCAAGGAGGCTGGCCAATCGAAAGTTTCGTCATCTTATATACGATATCACAGAACATTCAGAAAGAAAACAAATACGTATCCCAATTCTCCCTTCATCGTCTAGTCAAAGATTCTTACTTTAAACCGGCATCCAGAACAATTAAGAAAAAAGAAACAACAAAGAAAAAGAAAAGGAAAAATCATACGCCCATGAAACATATCTCATATTTCACACGACTAAATAATCGTTCCAAGACCACACCTCCGGTAAATTAGATAAGAAATCGAACACATTAATCCAACTGCTCCTAAAAAACAAAAGGGTCAGCGACATTATGCATTGCAACGAAGAATCAATTCTTGGATGGGAAAAAAAAACAAAAACAAAAAAACAAAAGGGGAGATTAGAGCGCACCGCAAATCTTAATGGGTGCTTCGAGCTCGAGCAAATTGGGTTGCTGGACGAATATCTCTCTGGAAGAAGCACAAAGAAGCTTGATCTCGTTCTCGGAAAGCTGAACCTGTTTACCTGGCCTCGCTAATCGGACCTCCGTGAGGCGTCTGATAATGTCGTCCAATAAAGCAGGGTCCATTCCTCCCTGCCCTTGCGAGGCCATTCTATTCAATCGAGAAATTTAGAAGTTCTATTTTTCCTCTCCACAGTCAGAGCTTAAAAGAAAACCTAGAAATCTTATTGAATTCAAGGAGAGGCTTTTTATTTTCCCTTTGTTCTGTTTTATTTTTCTTCTATCTACTAATAGAGCTTATAGATGACCCAAACTTATCATTCAAATTTTAAAAATAACTCGTCATTTTGTAACTTTCCACATTTGAACATTTTAACACAAGACAAAATTATACTTAAATTTGGTTAAAAAATAAAAATTTAACTTAAATATGGAGGGCGAGAATTGAAACTCAGAAAAAAAATTTATAATAAATCAATATGAATATCGCTATAGGTATTAATGGTATCACGAAACTGGTTTATTTAATAAGTACTCTCCTTAAACTATTCTCCTCGAACAAGATTGCATTAAAATCTCACAGAAGATAATGGTTACTTAATCTTATAATAAACGTTTGTGATTCCAATCCTTTCATATTTGTTACCATAAAATTTTGTATACCTCCACAAATTTATTCAAGCTTTTAATGATGACATGCAACCACCAAACAAAATAAGTGTGAGACCTAACCATATTCAAAAAAATATATTTTAAAAAATGATACTATATGAAAAATTTCAATTTTATGTTAACTATTTGTATAAGGTCCCTACCACTTTTTATTTGGATTTGAAAATATAGAAAACATGTAAATATGTTTTTTTATTCCCCAACTTGTTATTATTATTTTGCTTTATATTTTAACTTCCATTTCTAATTTATTATATATTCCCTCTAAATATTCAACTACTTTTTATTGCCCACTCACAACCAACGATTTTTGTTGAGTTGTTCATAACCATGTGTTATATTTTTTAATCACATTATTGAAAATAAATTTTTTAAGCTATACTCTTTATTTACCGAAACCGAGCTGATTGATCTCAAACTTTATTTTTGTTTAGTGCGAGGGACTATATGTATTCAAATATTCATGTTATATTAAAATATATATTATTATAAAGGTATATATTAGGGAATATTTAATATAAAGTTTAAATAAATTTTGGGAGATAAGAGAGGTGAGGTATAAGAAATTAAAGGATAAAGTATAGGTGATTAAACATTTAGAAATAAAAGTAAAAGAAAAAATAAGTTAGAAAAATCAGCAGGTAAAAATAGATAGTTAGATCCTTAAACTCAAATTTATTTTTAATCGATTCTTTTTATTTTGTAACTCTTAAATTTTTCAAACGTCTATTGCCGTTTGAGCAAAGTTCACAACCTAAATAAATAATTAATCCATGAAAAATAACGTGACCTATTTAATTGGTGAATAAATAAATATATATATATATATATATATGAATTAAAACAATATTCACATTTTTTCGACTCATTCCTAAATTAATTAAATTTTGAATTTATTAAAATTGAGAGGATTAAATCAAAACTTAATTTCAAACTAATTTTGTTAGTGTCGTATTTTAACTAATATTTTTATCACTAAAATATTCGAAAGTAATTTGAGTTATATTCAAGTAAATAATTTATAATAGGAATTTTTAGTTTTGAATATATGCATGGATTAATGCATCGAACTTAGATGACAATAATATATTATCTTTCTCTTTTGTTTTTGTTGAAGGGATATTTGACTAAATTTTTGATTCTAAATATATGTATAAATCATTTGAGTTATATTTGAGTTGACAATAATATATTATTTAATTATTTTTGTGGTAGGTATATTAATTAATATTTTGATACATAAGATAGGCATAAATCATAGTATATTTGTGTTTACAATAATATATTATTCGACTCTAATTTGATCGAAATAAAATATATTTACACAAACTAAGGAAATTAAATAGTTTGGGGTTAGTTATATAAAATACTTTTAGTTTTAAAATTAGAAAAGTTTGAATTTTTGAAATTTATTGTAGAAAACACTATTCATTCCAAATGGAAATTAATACAGGAAGCAATAGGATAAAAATAAAAAAGTATTCCTGATATGATAATTGATGTGTAAAAAATAGTTACATAAATATTTTTGATGTAATATTTTGAGATGAAATAAATAGCAGATAAATAAATAAATAAATAAAAAATCAACATCTCCAATAATTTCAAAATTGAGTGTATTTTATGAAAAAAATAAATTAGAGTATTTAAAAGGTCTTTTTTCAGGAAAAGTCTAGATACTTTGTTTTCACCGGCCTATTAATCCTAATAAATAAAAATCAAATCCAAAAGCACTAGAATAAAATATCAATCCAAAACAAATGTTTTTTTTTTCTCTTGCCCAAATTGCACTTTTACATAGTATTTATAATGTTTTTGATGTTAAAATGGGTTTTAAATTCCAGAGTAAAAAAAAAAAACACTTTTTAAAAGAAAAGGAGTTAGGCTCTAAATTTATTAAATATACGTAGACGTTAATAAATTGGAACTTAGAAACCCTTAAACCAGAGACAAATTAAAAGACACAGCTTTATTACTCAAACTTTTCATTTTATTTATGTGTTAATTGTTCAGCTTTTTTTTATTGTTCACCAGCAAACCCATTTGTTTATTTAATCAAAGTTTCCCTCTTTTCTTTGCTTTTTTCAGGAGGAGTTGAGAGAGGAAAAAAAGTATGTTTGTTTGAATGTGGCAGATGCCAGATGGGGATGCAAAGACAAACCAAAAAAATGGTTTTTAGGGTTCCTAGAAGTACCAATTCCTGCCTGAAAGTGACACGGAAGCTTCTTTACATGACATGCAAATCTTATAATTTTTTTTTTTGTTTTTTTTTTTTGTTTTATCGATAATTATAGGTTTCATATCAAATAAATAAACATTTCGAATTCATTGCCTGTCCTCGAATTCAAAATATATTTATACATCACCTGATCTTGTATTCAATGTTGAAAAGAAAGCATGTGTCTTCCTTGTATCTTGTTTAAAAGATAATATTTCTTTTTTTGAAGAAAAAGAGATTACTTTTAAACCATTGACAAATCAATACACTTTCGAAATAGATCACAAAGAAAACTGTTGGATTGGAAGCTATCTTCATTATGTAGCACACATTTTATTTTATTTTGTTTTTCAAAACAAGCATTTGAACAGTTTTGAGAGCGTGGGATTAGAAAGATGAAGATGACAACACGTAAAGTTAAGTATTTTTTTTTGACAATTTAACCGAAAAGGAAAAGAAAAGAAAAAAATGGAGGAATATCCTGAGAGCATGTCAACGAGTTCCCTGTTCTCAGGGCGCGAAGTTTTAGTTTAGGCCATTATAAAACCAAATCAATTGAAGCTGTTTAATGGAAACAGGGAATGGAAGGAAGAAATGGGATGGAAAAACACTTGGGCTCTTTCTGTAAAAAACTTGGCCTCCGTCACTTCCTAAAAGATGGCTTTTATGCTCATTTGATGATTCTGAGCCCTTCGTCCACCGTTGCTTTATTGATCTCCGCCTCAGCAGATTCCCTTCCTACTTTTCTCTTCATTGCTTTCCCAAGCCAAGAATCTCTCATCACTTCCTTTCCCTCTTACAGATTCTCTTCTTTCCCTCCCTCCCTCTTTCTCTCTACTGCTTTTAACGATGCCCAATTCATTGTTCTTCAACCCCTTTTCTTCCAACCCCTTCTTTCCCCTTCTCTCTTTCTGCCTCCTTTTGGACTTCACACCCCCTTATCGTCCGGGCCATATTCCACCGATTGATATACGATCCAAATTTCTTTATCGGTCTCCATGCCTCCCTCTGGTGTCAATCATCTGTCTCAGCCTTGCATTTCTGGTATCTCTACCCTTCTCCTCGTTTTTGTTTATCAACTAATTACAATCTCCCTTACCCTTCGTTTTGATTTTCCAAATTTGTGCTAAAATGAATCCGCAGCATTTGGGGATGTTGGGTTCTTTTTCTTCTGTTCGGATTTTTCCTTATCGACTTCTTCTTCTTCTTCTTCTTCTTGGGTGTCGTCTTTGTTGACGAACAGGGGATTCTTCTTCCTCTTACGCAGACAAAAAATCCGGGTGGATGAAATGGTTGAGCAAAATTTTCCGGTCAGGAGGCAACAGGGGAGGCAGCGGTGGGGGCAGCCGCCATACACATCAGCATCTTGGTGATCAAGAGAACGTGGTCTGGCGAGCTCCGGCGAGATCATCGGTGAACTTCTGTTTTCTTTTTCCCCCTTCTTCAGTTTGATCTTCTTTGGTTAGCTTATCTTTTAACTACTCAACTTTTGTAGTGAGGGTTGATATTTTACAAGACAAAGCATATGATGTAACAGGTTGATGCTAGTTGACTTTTCCACTCTTTTGAGTGGTTTGGGATAATAGTTCGTTTGCTCTTTACGCATATAGCTTATTGGAAGTACTTGAAACCCCCTTTTTCTTTTTTTCCTTTTGGAGAGAATTAAAGTTATTTTAGTTGATTATGTCGGTTCAATAATGTTTTATTTGGTTTGTACTGACTTCAACACAAACCAAGTTGATTATTGATCAATCAGTGGTATGTTCATTCGGTTTCTAAACCACTTGGTACTTGAACTATCTTTGAACAATGATTTTCCTTCTGTGATTGTATTGTAAATAGCCAAGGGAGCATGTTTAAGCAAGCCCATCATGATGTAAAACAGGGCTAATAAGCAAATGTTTTCATTTGAATGATGTTGGGGAAGAATTTACTTCATTCATTAAGGTCTTTTTTATTGAATTGTTATTTGAACAGGAAGATCCTTCCAAAGCTCATAAGGAGAAAGAAGAACTAGACCGTGCAATTGCACTCTCTTTAGCTGAAGATTTGAAAAGACGAAATCGTATGATCTCCTAAACTGAACTTGGATTTTAAATGTTTCGCTCTATCACTCTTCTCTCAAAGAGAAATCATTAAGATTGATTCGTTCTTCTGTCAGGGCATCGTTGGCGTACAGAAAACGATGAAGCAATTGCTAGAGAAATGCAGGACAAGATGAATTTATCTCCATATCCTTCTGTTGCACCTCCTCAGTTCCATCCCGGTGACATTAGGTATAATGTTATGTTAGACTTCAACTTAACTACACAACAAATTCTTTTAAAATGGTTTCCTCCTAATGGTTTAATTGATATATGCGTAATCATGTCTCGAAGTCGTAGATATTGTGGTGGCTGCAAGCGTGCAATCAGCTATGGCAATTATTTGGGATGCATGGGCACCTACTTCCATCCTGGGTGCTTTTGTTGTCATTCTTGCGGTTATCCTATTACCGAGCATGAGGTATTCTAATATCCTATCCTTCCTTTGGTCACAAGACCCTAGCTGTGAATTTTCTTCTCCTAGTTATGCTTCCCACTCTGTTTCCTTTTCCTACTCATTCAAGTTCTCATTTCTGTGGATTCAAGTTTTCGTTGTCGGGGAAAGATCCATATCACAAGTCTTGTTTCAAGGAGCTGACCCATCCAAAGTGTGAAGTCTGCCACCAATTTGTAAGAATTTCATTGTTGTCTTCATCGGACATTACTTCCTATTATCATATTATGTTACTAGTGGATTGTGAGGAACATCAACACATTTGTTAGACCTCATTGGTATCTCTCATTAGCTGGTATGAAGAATTTGATTCTTCCATTCTCAACTTTCAGATCCCTACAAATCGAGCCGGTTTGATCGAGTATAGATGTCATCCTTTTTGGTCTCAGAAGTATTGTCCATCCCATGAACATGACAACACAGCCCGTTGTTGTAGCTGTGAACGTTTGGAGGTATCAATGAAAACAATTGAGCTTGCATGAGGTCGAGGCTTCTCCCTCTACTGCTAACTACAATTCCACATGGTTTTACAGTCTTGGAATGCAAGATACATTTCTTTGGGAGATGGACGGAGCCTATGCCTAGAATGCATGGAGTCTGCTATCATGGACACGGGAGACTGCCAACCACTCTACCACTCCATTCGAGACTATTACGAAGGGATGAACATGAGAATAGATCAGCAAATTCCCATGCTTCTGGTTGAAAGACAGGCACTCAATGAAGCTATTGTTGGGGAGAAGCATGTAATAAACTATCTTTTACGCCTTCTTCTTACCTGTGCAGAAATTCCTCTCATCAGCACCCTTTTCCTTACAGGGCTTCCATCACATGCCTGAGACTAGAGGTTTATGTCTTTCTGAAGAGCAGACTGTCACCAGTGTACGTTTTCTTAGAGTTGTTTTTTTTCAAAATCATAGAGTAGCGATCGGGGTTTTTATAGGTATTGAACTTGTTCTCGTTAATCATGTTCAGATCCTCAAGAGGCCAAGAATTGGAGGGCATCGGCTCATCGGAATGAGAACTCAACTGCAGAAGCTGACTCGTAGATGCGAAGTTACAGCCATTCTTGTTCTTTATGGTCTTCCAAGGTAGGCATTCTTGATTTTGTACTTTGAAATTTATTGAAGATTCTAAGGTTTGTATGTTTATGTCTAAAATGGAAGTTGGAACTACTTTTAAACTTCATGGTGTTTGAGCTTTCCAAGAAGATCAACGGTTAAATCATTATATTTTCTAATACTCGAGCATATCTCGCTCTTCTGTAACACAATCTTCTGTAACACAATCTTCTGTAGAGTTTACATCGTCCACCATTTTTATACTCTTAGCTTTCACAGATTACTAACAGGGGCTATTCTTGCTCATGAGTTGATGCACGGCTGGTTACGGCTAAAAGGTAAAGCTCCATCTTCTTCCCTTTCCACTTTTTTTGGATCTTGATCCGTGTGCTTACCTCGAAAACTGATACTACTTGAAATTATGGTAGGATATCGCAACCTTAACCCGGAGGTAGAAGAAGGTATCTGTCAAGTGCTTTCCTACATGTGGCTTGAATCCGAAGTAATGCCGGGGTCTAAATCGGGACCTTCGACATCCACTGCATCCTCATCTTCTTCTTCTTCCTCGTCCTACTACTCTTCATCATCAAAGAAAGGTGGTAAATCTTCTGCCGAAAACAAACTGGGTGAATTTTTCATGCACCAAATAGCGAACGATGCCTCGGCAGCTTATGGGGAAGGTTTCAGAGCTGCTAATGCAGCTGTGAATAAATATGGGCTGCGTCGGACACTGGACCATATAAGCATGACAGGAAGTTTCCCAGTGTAATAAAACATGTGTTTGTGATTAGTTTGATGTGGGGAGACATTGTTTTTGTTACCAGATGGATGTGGAACTGCAGCTTCTTTTGGCTCTGGTTTAAGACAGCATCAGGTCAGGTTCAAAAGGAGTCTCATTTGGAATAACATGTATTTCTTCTTCTTCCTAACCTTCCATTTCTTTTGTTGCCTGCTTTCCCTCCCCCTTCTTGGCTTCTTTGCTCAAGAATGTAGCTGCTGTTCTTCCTACTGTTTCTCTCATCTTTGGGAAAACAAAACAAATAACCAGAAGGAACAAAGGAAACCCAAAACCTGAAATATATGAACACATATACTTGGTTTAAATATGGATATCGATTAAAACTTTATTCAGGAACTGGAATTGCATTTTTTTTAATTTAAGAACTAAATCAACATGTTCATCTGCCAATATTTATGGGAAGGCTTATTTGAATTTTTCGTCATATTATTATTTTTAACATGTCAAATTAGATGAGAGAGGGTTCATATGTAATCGAGAGTTAATGTGATTAAAAGTAAGTTTTTCGCCTTTGGAATACTTCAGACGTTTTTAACTTTGATGGGTATAAAAGTAATTATAGCTGAATATTTTAGTTTTGATTCTATTTAAAATCATCTAAAAGTAGAACATGAATAAATAAAGAACCGTTACTAGATTTAAACATTAATAGGTCACTAAGTACTTTTTAAACATTAATGACCAAATAAATATAAATCTTTCCTGCAAGCAAACACATGGGTATTCACTACCCAGTCAGGAAAAGCACAGTAAATGAGAGAAAGAAGAAATGGTCAATCCAAATAATTTGCTCATCTTCAAGGTCAAAACTACCTCCCATCGTGCCAATGCCTGGATTTTTCAAACAAAAAGGAAAAAGGAAAAACCCTGTTATATCTTTACATGGAAAAATGTTATATCTTACAATCCCAAGTACAAAACTATTGAGGGTTCCCTCCATCCAACAAATTCGCCTTTTCTTTCTTATTTGCCACAAAATTCCATTTCCATCCACAACTCCTCCTCTTCATAATCTGGCATTTGTATCTGCTAATAGGCTCTTCAGCGTCTCATACGTCATGAAGCAAATGCCCACCCCAGGTACAACCTTATAGTATTCAGGTAGAATCCCTCGGTAGAAACCACTGAACCCTTCTGTCCTCAATATGTGCTTGAATACACCCAGAAGCCCTGTGGTATACACCCGAGCTCGCCCACCAGCTCCTTCCAACTGCTTTCGCCTCCTCACGAGATCCAAGGGGAAGGTCGCTGCAAATTATAGCAGGTAACATAATATAAACTGAGCTGTACGGTTAATCAGATAGAGATGACCTTCCATTTCACTTCACATAAAAGGATTAGACAACAGTAGGGGCAAACTGCTTCTTCACCAATATCACACAACAGAGAAAAGCAGCTGGAAAGCACATTGGGGTATGCAAACATGAAAGCCGCAGGTACTTAGAAATTCCCCAAGTTGTTGAAGGAACTACAATTCTAACTCACCCATCTTTAAGCGTTTTAATACAAAACAAAAGGTTGAAAACTATTTTAATCTCTGTAGCTCAGTAGTTTTATCGTTTCGATATGCTCAATTTTAATTTTTATACTTCAAACAAACAGTCATATGCACAGAGCACTAAACAAGAGTCAACCACGTTGGTTTAAATAGAAATCAAGCAAAATGCACAATGATGCTGCACGTTTGCATCAGCACTAAGTTTCCACAAGATAACTCAAGCACAGTCAGAACTGGTCTAGCCTCATACACATACTAATAGACCATGACAAAGTCCTCAAAGAGACACATGGTGAACTACTGAGACTTCAAGGATTGACAGATCCATTTAACAAATGTAAAAGGGAGCCCAAGTGAGAAGCATACCTCAGATGGGGCACCTCTCACACCTGAAAATGATATTCTAGTATATGTATATGATTAATATTGCCAAGCTCCATTCATCCCCACCACAATGCTTGGGGAGACTGCTACTAAAACCAATCTTACGCAACAGTTTTATGAGTGATAAAACAAAATTAAGTTGGTAATATGAATTTTTTTTTAATCAACTTCCTTACTAAAATTTTCATAATGCGAAACAAAATATAACTCCAGTCTGGTCTCTGTCTCTAGGGTCAGTCTGGTTAAATACTTTGGTGCAGAACCTGCACCACAGCCTGTTTCTCTGCATCAAAAGCATGGCAGACAGCGCTATGTATTAACCTCTTTTTTGCACTGACATTTTCTCCAACAAAACAATGAAAGCGGTTGAATTAAAACTTAATTAGTTCCAGAGTTATGACTAGCATCACAATTGTAGGTTAGTTGATGGTAATGCAGCACGTAAAAAGAAATATTAAAAATGAAGGGCAGGGATTTCCAGCGAGAAAAATTTTCAGATTCAAGAAACCACTTATATCCGTGAAATACTAAGATGGATACATTGCATATTTGAACCCCATAGAAATAGAATCTCTCTGAAAATTAACCCATCAGAGATCACTCACCTGTAGAGGATGCAATGCCTGATAGACTGCCACAGGTCAGGCTAACCAAAATCGTGGAATCATGAGGCCTGAAATATATTTAAAACAGTTTTTAGGACTACATGAGGATGCACATGTAGACAACTCCAAACAGTTTGCATCAAATCCAACATTTATTCGATGAATTCATTTGAAAATCCTTACCTACGAGACTGCCAGAAAGACCTCAAGCTTTCATAAACTGAAAAACTGATAGCTATGTTGGGACCAACACCCTGCACCAAAAGACAGAATTGGTGAGCTATATTTTCAAAACATGGTTTGTGCTCCTAATATAACAACTCGGAAAGTAATAAAATGCATACCAGTATTGTCGCTCCTAGTCCCTTGTAAAGACCTAGAAAACCCTCATCTCTACAAATTGTTCCCAGAGTATGCCAAATACCTTTGTAATAGACCACTTTCGTCTACAAACCAAAAATCTATAAAGTTAATGCAAAAACAAGTGCCAATGCTAACCATGGTTCAAAATTGTGTCAACCAACTGAAAAGATGCTTAAATAAAAGATGAATAAATCAAGAAAAACCAGAAAGGAATATACAAAGACCACCAATGCTATCCCAACTGAGCCTATCTAGTGTCTAATAAGACGAAATGGAAAAACCACTCACTGCCAAGCCTATGAATTTTAAGATCAGTCTAATAACCATCAAAATCCATTCCCAAGGTTAACCACCGAGGAAGTCAAGTTTTTTCCAATTTTTTGGATGAGAAAACAAGCTATAAAGCATAAATAAAAGAATACAAAGAACCCATGGGCATACAGAAAACAGCCCACACCCAAGGAGCTAAACAACTAACATATATGGCAGTCAAGTTAAGTGAAACAGTCAACTGTTTACAAGAAGTTGGCAACAACAAGATCTCACCTGAGCAGCAAGGCGAGTCCTTACAAGATCTAATGGATATGTAGTTGATGCTGCTGTAATTCCTGCCAAACCACCACCCAGGAAATGAACTAAAAGGTCTGCACTCATGCGATCCCTACGATGTTCAAGACCTGGGACCATGTGAAGTAACTACATAACATACAAGCAATCAATTAAGATCAAGGCAACTAAAAGTAAGAAATACAAAAATAAATTATCCCCGGATATAAAACTCTGCGATGGTGTTTATTCATAAAATTTAAAAAAAAAATACAAAACCTTTTTGAAGTGTTCATATGCATAGAAATTAATAGAGGAATAAGGCAGACGATGAGCAATTGTAACAAGATTTCCTTTCCAGAAAGCTCTTATTCCTTCCTCATGAACAATTCGTGAAGCCTCATGCCATATACTGGCTTTCTTCAGCAATGCAGCATCAGAGTGCATCCCTTGCACCTGTGATGATAACAAGAAACATGACAGTTATAAATCCATCAATAACGAATGATATAGTAAAGGTCATACAAACTCATTATACATCACACAGGAAGTCTTCAGCCCAAAATACCAACAGAGACATGGAACATAGCAAAATTGACAGGCCAAATACAATTAAGGACATGTTACTACACCATCCTACCTTTTTTATGTTTTTAATTTTAAATTTTTAATTATGATATTTGCATTAAAAAAATATTCTCATTTTCTTTTCTTAACATATCATTTCTTTAATAGTCTGAAATGTGTTGAAAGAGAAAAAATTTATAAAATATTTGACATTCTTTAAGAAAATGAAAAGAGACAAATGCTCAAATATACAAACTTCATAGAGGAGTGAAGTGAATAGGAAAGCAATCAAAAGAGATAAAGCACGCCAATTAAGACAAATATCCTGTACAGACAATTCAGCAAAAGTTTTTGAGAGACAACACCAAGAAGATGACTTTATATGTGCTGATTCATATCTGTCAAACCAAGAAAGATGTTGGCTTATGTAACAACCCAAGCTCACCGCTAGCCGATATTGTTCTCTTTGAGTCTCCCTTCAAGGGCTTTCCCTCACGGTTTTAAAATGCGCCACTTAGGGAGAGGTTTCCACACCCTTATAAAGAATGCTTTGTTTCCTTTCCAACCAATGTGGAATCTCACAATGGTAAGAAACATTCCTTATAAGGGTGTGAAAACCTCTCGCTAGTAGACACGTTTTAAAATCTTGAAGGGAATTCCTTGAAGGAAAAACCCAAAGAGGGCAATATCGGTTAGTGGTGAGGCCTGGGCTGTTATAGCTTACTCCTCTCCAACCACCATTCTGAATAGCTTTAACAGCATTAACCCATAAGAGATTTGCCTTTGGATTCAATAAAGGGACCAATAAGTATTTGAGAAACATTTTCCTTTTGAAAACCCACCGGATGTTGAATATCAGAAAAATAAAAATAATAAAATTAAAAACCCGAAAACATGATCCTTTATTTCCTAATAAGAATCAAATTAAAATACTACAGCTTCTCAATCAACTTCCTGAATGGTGCCAAAGAAGAAGGAAATAATAAGCATAAACTAAAGCACCTAAATATATAAAGAATTTGAAAATCAGATAGAAAATGGTCGATAATTCATATACAAAAGAATTCAGTAAATGCATTCACATTGTAATCATACATTCCTATTCTCATCATAAAACATCATTGCTTGGAAATGAAATCTTCGACCTGTGTTACCAAAGTATATATTTCTCACCTTACTTGGTTATAATGCAAAAGTCGTCAATATTACTCCAGTATAGAACCCAAAAACTGTATTCCGAAGCTATATAGCTTCAGGAAAACGTTTTGCGAAAGAGGGAAAAACTGGAGAGGGATAAAAAGAGAACAGTGATTATCCAGAATTTTCATTTTCAAAAGCCTAACTTCAAACCGAAAGTAACCCACGTCCCAAAAAAAAGAGAACAGAGCAAACCAAGCCTACAACTAAAGCGTCGATAGGATAGCAACTAGGAAATTAAGTTCATCACTGACATTCACGAATCAAAAGCAGCAAGATTAATAGATAGAAAACAAAGTAAAGGAACCTGAAAGAGAATTGTAAGTCGTGCGAGTGGTGCTGTGCAGGTCTTACTAAAAGCACCAGCAACGCCTCCAGAGAGAAGCTGCGACACCGTCCCAATCTGCGATTGCTGAAGCGACTGTTGCTTTTTGGGAGCGAAATTTCTGGCACCTCCCTCGACAGAAACCACTCCTCCATGACCAGAGCTGAGAGCCCTCTGCCCTCCTTCTATCATCACACTAACCCTCGCCTCCGTTTGCATGTCAAATTAAAAAAATCAGAGTACTTGAACCACTACCAACANGTCGAGCAAAACGCCAAGCATCTTCACCTATCAACTGGCAATCAAAATAGACGATATCCTGAAGTTCCTTCAATTTAACTCAAATATCCGAAGAAAATCAACTTTCGGACAGTAATGCAGTAAGCATTTCTTTTTCGACTACCAAGAGCTCCCTGACTTCAATGGAAGTTATATTTCATTTACACTAATTCATAAATAAGCCAAAAGAACAATAAGAAGAGGAAAAAAAAAAAAAAAAAAAAAAAAACCCCTTGTCCTGTTCTAGGTTTTGAACCTCATTGCTTAAAAACTCTGCGTTAAATTGAAGGAAGAATCTACAGAGAAAGGAAGAAGATGAAGAAGGCGGTAGATACGACATCGTTTATGTCCAGAATGAGAGTCCAAAACGAATCGTTTTGGTCACCGACGTCATGATTCATTGAATTCCCCAATCTACTTTATTGTTTCTGGTTGTAATAGTGCTAAAATATAATCGGGTGCAGTCGATATATGCTCTGCTTGGAATATGTGATTCGTTTGTTTTGGAATATTCTTGTAGGTGGTAACGGTGAGAAAGATAGCGTGCGGGTGGAGCTCCATAAATTTTGTGTTCATCACATTAATAATTAAATAAACGAATTTCAATTTCCTTTGATTTCTTTTTAAATATAATGCCTAAATTATCTTTCTTTTAATTATAAAAAAAAAATATATATTTGAAACTAGAAAGGATATAAAATGTTTTATTCTTCCACTTTCTAATTTTTTTAATATCTTTTATCATTAGAATACAAGCTTAAAAAAGGCAACACAAACTATAATCTCTCTCTTAATTAATTCCCATGCTATTCTATTTTCAACCCATAAAAACAATCCATTCTACTCTTAATTTCTTTTTAATATATATATAATAAACATTCCATCAAAAAAATAAAAATAAAATTGAGACATTAACTACTTCTAAAAGCGAATATTATCCTCACAGTTCTTTAATTTGTCTTTACATTTTTTTATAAAAATTGAGATAGTGGATCCTTCCGTTCTTTCATTCAATGGAATTGGAGGGACCAAATCTTTCAGGTTAATAGTTCAAGAAACGTTGAGCCAAGCCGTAGTGTCGGCTTCTCTTGTTTGGAGTGATGGTATGCATGATGTAAGAAGTGCTATTATATATAGTCTAGGTTGTTAACAAACCTTAGTTCAATTGAATCTTGAAGGGAGATGTTTCTGAAGTTGAAGTGAATTTAAATTGAGTATGAAATGAAACATATTAGTACTAACCATGATTATTGAGAGCTCAAAGGCATGGGAGTCTTAAAAGTAAGACTTGGGTGCTAGTTCCTGCGTCTAGCTTTTGTAGCCCCATTGACCCAATAATATGGTGCCACTTGTCCTCACATTTTTCAAATCTCTTTTTTCAATTTTTGTCCTTTTCCTTTTTTCCATTCCCATTTAAACAATAACATTTTACACGTTTATATTCTAAAATTACGTACTTTTTTCTATTTTTTTTTTTTTAAAGCATAATCTTTGATATTATCACTTCGAGATATTTTTCTCCCGTCATTATTTTAAATGGATTAGTTGAAAATAAATGAATTTAATTATACGAAAATATAATATAGTAATTTTTAATTTAATTAAAAAAATAGTAGGTTAAAATTGAATGGATTCCAATCAATAATGGAAGTTTTGTCCTATTAGAGAAGTAATAATTTTAAGACCTACGACCCTCATAATTTTATATTTATGTTTGAAAAAAAAAAACAATATAATTTTAAAATAAGTGGTGGGGATTACTTCCGTGTAGCTTTTGGTGACGTAGTGCGATGTCGTGTGTGTTTTTTAAATTCTGAATTTTTAGTTGGTTTCGTCTTTTCTCAAACAATACTCATCTTTTCAAATTCAAATTTGGACACAGAAAAAAGCCAAACAATAGTTTAATTATAAGACTTCTACAAATGAAAAAAAAAAAAAAAAAAGACAAATATAATTTACAGAGAGATGTCGTGGAGAAAAAAAAGTAGGAATTGTTGAGGGTGAGTCTCGCATTGGCCAATTAAGATGATGATCATGAGTTAATAAGTAATATGTCTCCACTAGAATGAGATATTTTTGGGGAAAACAAAAGCTTATGCTCGAAGTAGACAATGTCATACCATTTTTGAGGGTCTCGATTCCTAACGCTTTAAACTTAAAAAAATATATAAAAAATATGTAAAGAGTTAGATTTGAATAAAAATTATTACTAAGGTTGTTTTGATATTCATTTATCTTTAATCTTCCTATTAGTTGTTATATTTGGTATTTTTTTAGTTTGTTTTGAAAACTCAAACCAAATTTTAGAAGATAAAAAAACAGTTTTTGAAAATTTAGATTATTTTTAAGGATCCACTAAAAAAATTTTAAAAAAAAGTGAGAAAAAAAACCAAGTTGAAAAAAAATATATATTATCATCCTAAAATATTTATTGTTAAAAAAAATAAAAAATAAAAACTTAGTAGATGATCATAGGGTGGGAAGTCTCTATAAAAGGCCATCCATGTTGTGGCTCTGAGAACATCATCACAAAAAGCATCATGTGTTCTCTAGCCTTGAGGCTCGTGTTTCTCAACCTTCTTTTTACTTTGCTCATCACTACCTCTGCTTCCAATGGCGATGGAAGAAAGGTATAAAAACCAGTTTTGTTTTTCTTTTTTGTTCGTTGAAATACAAAACTGACATTTTGTTTCTTCTTCTAAATCCTGGTAGATTTATATAGTGTACATGGGGAGCAAGCCAAAGGACTCATCTCAAGCTCATTTGCACCATCGGGCAATGTTGGAAGAAGTGGTCGGAAGGTGGATATATATATTTTGTTATGCATGCTGAAGGCAGAAAGCATTGTTATATTAATCATATGTACAACTTTTTTTGTTTGTGTTTTTGGGATTAGTGCTTTCTCTGCCGAATCTATAGTGTATAGTTACAAAAGAAGTTTCAACGGATTCGCAGTGAAACTCACAGAAGAAGAAGCTCAAAGGATGGCCGGTACGTACCACAAATAGAATGAACACCCTTTCATTATTACTATTATTATTATTATTTGTTTGAAACTGATTGGGACATGTCATTTCAGATAAGGAAGGTGTGGTGTCTGTGTTTCCAAGTAAAAATAACAAACTGCAAACTACAAGATCATGGGATTTCATAGGTTTTACACGAGATGTTCCTCGAATACCTCAACAGGAAAGCGACATCATTGTGGGAGTCTTTGACACCGGAATTTGGCCGGACAGTTTAAGTTTCCACGACCAAGGTCTTGGTCCTCCACCGCCCAAATGGAAGGGTACTTGTGAAGCCTCCGCCAACTTCCGTTGCAACAGGTAAACTTGATATATATATATAAGTATAAAAAAAAAAAAAACAAATAATGTGTTTGATTGAAAAGAGTTGGAATGATTTAGAAAAATCATCGGAGCTCGAGCATACCGAGCAGTGGGCCCTCTGCCCCCTACTGAGGCTTGGGGACCCATCGATACAAACGGCCATGGGACGCACGTTGCATCGACGGTGGCTGGTCGTCTGGTGGATAATGCAAGCTTATACGGGTTTGGGCTGGGGTTGGCGAGAGGAGGGGTTCCCTCTGCCCGCATTGCTGTGTACAAAGTATGCTGGGGAAGAACGTGCGAGGATGCTGATATGCTTGCGGCATTCGACGATGCAATAGCCGACGGTGTTGATATTTTATCTCTTTCAATTGGCGGTCTAGTGAGGCCTTTCTTTCATGATGGCATTGCCATTGGAGCTTACCAGGCCATGAGAAACGGAATACTGACCTCCAACTCCGCCGGCAATGATGGTCCTAATTGGTATACCACTGGAAGTTTGGCCCCATGGATGCTATCTGTCGCTGCTAACACCATTGACAGGAACTTCGCAGCACATGTACAACTTGGAAATGGAAATGTGTACCAGGTCCTCTCACCTTCATTTCTGAATTACATTTAAATTTCGTTTTTACTCTGTTTTTTTTTTTTTTTTTCACTTTTCCATCAAGTTTATTATTATTATTTATATGGAAATGTGCAGGGAGTTGCAATCAACTTATTTGATCTTGGGGGAAAGCAATATCCGTTAGTTTATGCTGGAGATGTGCCCAATATCGGTGGAGGATTCAATAGCAACATCTCGAGGTAATCCCAAACTCACTATTTTCAGTTAGGTGAAGAAACAGATTTTGAGACAGTGACTATATGAAACAGATTTTGTGGTGTGAACTCGGTGGATCGGAACTTGGTGAGGGGAAAAATTGTTTTGTGTGATTCTTCGGGTGCAAGTTTCCCTTCTCTAAATGGCGCAGTGGGCGTGGTGATGGAAGGCACCACCACGTGGCAATTGATTCGAACCTTTCCCTTGCCCGCTTCCCACTTCAACCCACCGAGCGCCAACCCAATTAGGCTCTATATCACTTCAAACCCGTACGTACTTTCAAGTTCCGAAAAACTATTGCTGTTTTTATTTCCACTTTTAGTGTTTAAGTTCTAATGATTCATCTGTTGAGTTCCGTAGAGCTCCCACTGCCACCATTTTCAGGAGTGTGGAAGTCAACCACACGAATGCTCCTGTTGCAGCTGACTTCTCCTCTAGGGGACCCAATGCCATATCCCCCAACATTCTGAAGGTCACTTAATTTGTGTTTCTATCGTCTTTTGTTCAACACTTCCTTACTTAACATCATCTTATGTACTACTGTATGCAGCCGGATTTGAGTGCTCCTGGAGTTAATATTCTAGCTGCATGGCCTCAAAACGTGCCCATCTCTCCTGGAGATCCATTGTCGTCGCCTTATAATTTTGCGTCAGGCACATCCATGGCTTGTCCTCACGTCACTGCAATTGCTGCATATGTAAAAACTTTCAATCCCTGGTGGTCGCCAGCTGCCATAAAGTCAGCTCTAATGACAACCGGTAATACTAATACCTAAACTCTAAACAAAAAATGGAAGATTGCAACCAAATATTGGTGTTTGAGCTTTGATCATTTCATTTTGTACAGCTTTTCCCATGGATGTCAAAGTCAATAGACAAGCAGAGTTTTCATATGGTTCAGGCCAAATCAACCCACTCAAGGCAGTAAATCCAGGGTTGGTCTACAATGCAAGTGAAAGCGACTACGTGGAATACTTGTGTGGGATACCGGGCATCACCCCTGCCCAGCTCCGACTGATCACTGGTGAAGATATTATTTGTACTGACAGCAACACTGGACGTGACTTGGATCTAAACTATCCTTCTTTTGCTCTGTTCATGGGGCGTGGTCAATCCCTCCGTGTATTCTTCCCAAGAACACTCACAAACGTTGAAGCTACAGTGTCCACATACAGAGCTACGGTTTATTCTCCTCCAGGACTCAACGTCCAATTCAAAGTGGATCCTCCTGCTTTGACATTCCATGGCATTGGAGATACCAAATCATTCACGCTGGGTGTTCAAGGATGGCTGTCCGCAACCGATCCCACAACAGTTTCTGCATCTTTGGTGTGGAGCAATGGTGTTCGTGAAGTTAGGAGCCCTATAGTATTGTTTTAATTCACCCAATAATAATCTTAAACCTTGGGCCCCTATTTGTTTTAAGTTTGAACAAAGGAAATGAAAAGTGTGGGGAGCTGGGACACTGTTCTTTGGCTTCCTATCACTTTCATTTTGGCTCGTCTCTCATCCTCCTCTAAATTGGGTTTCCCTCTAAATAAAATGCATTATTAAATACTAAAACGCAAATGTCCCATATATTGTCCGCTTTAATATAGGAAATGAAATCAAGGAACAAATGAGATTGAAAATTGAAGAAGGAGATCGAGTGTAACAGTCAAAGCCTATCGCTAACAAATATTGTCCGCTTTAATCTATTACGTATCGTCATCAGTTTCACGGTTTTAATGCGAGTCTACTAAGAAGAGGTTTCCGCACGTTTATCAAGAATGCATATTATTTTAAACAATTATTCATTGGTTGAACCATTTTCTTCTATAATCACAATTATTGTGTTGTCCTCTTAGGTTGGATTGCAGCTTTGGGAGGTTAAAATACAAAAAGGAGCGAATTGAAGCCGAGAATTAGATGTTGAGAAGGAAGACAAGAATTAATGTTAACTATATTTCCTCACTATTTTTGCCTGGCTTTTTATGACAACCCATTGTCTTTTAGTTGAATTGTCGTGTGTCTTTTGTATAGCAATTCATTGTATTGCAGTTCTTTTTCACCATGTTTCCTAATATTATCTTCACCTTAACTTTCCTATGCTTGCTAGCTACTACAGTTACTCCTACGCCCTCTCTCAAGACAAATTTGCTATGCAAAGTTGTCCATCTAAACTATCGATTACACTACCTTAACGGGCATGTGCCTAGTTCGATGGTACTGATATCAAAGTGTTAAAAATCGTCATTAGTCTAATTAGATCTAGTTCAATAATTATACGAGTCAATTGTCTATATATCTTAGGAAAATGATCATCATTTACAGTGTACACTATCAATAGATACCCCCACTTTTCAACTAATGTTCATCTACCCCTTAATTCATTTAATAACCCCAAAATGACTTCAAGCATGTGATCATACACTTACTTTTACGACTATTTGAACGCAAATACTAATTATAATATACTCAACTTATCAAGAAAAGAAAAGAAAAGGCATATATTTTTGGATTGTTAAAGTAATGATGGGAGAAAACAAAGTTAAAGCGCTTGGTTGCACATAAAACAAAGACACTGTTCTGATACTTCAAGGTCTTATTTTGACAACTTCCATGTATAATATATGTGTCTGGTGTTGGAGTTGACCAAATTACATTGTTGTTCTGGCGGCCGGCCAAAGTGGCTGTAATTTGATGAGTTTGAGAAACCCGAAGTAATCAATTAGTTTGTTTGTATGTATGTATATAAAACCAAAACCCTCAACGTGTAATATCATCATAGATTAGGGCTCTAAGCTTTTAAACAATGGAACATTGGCATGGATTCTCTTTCAATGGCAGGCTTTTGCTAATGGCTTTTGCCGCCACTTTGCTCCTCACCTCCCAAGCAGCTGATGATAGAAAGGCATTTCATTCTCAAATTTTCATTTCCCAATTTCATTTTTAGTTTTCTGATGTGTGTGTCATCAACTCCATAACCCTAAGTAACATTATTTATATGCATATAGTAAGGGTAATTATGTTGGTGACAACAGAAAACTGAATTGAGATTGAGAGGAGGAGTGAGTTGAATGATGGGGAGGGAGGTCCTTTTATAGGCGATTCCAGTGTGGGTTGAGATTTTCTAGGGTGATTCCGTAGTCGGTTGAGATTTTTGTGGATGAATTTGAATTTGAAACCAATTCAAATTCTATTCTATTATTAGTTTCAACACCCTCCCTTAAACTGAATTCTGCGTAAATCAGTTTAGGACTTCATTTCATCTCCTTGATATACATCTTGGATTCTGCATATCCCCATCTTTCTTCTGAGCTTCTCGAACAATGGTTGTTGTCGTATCCTCTCGACCAACCATGCTTGCCACCTCTATTGAATTTACCACCCCTTCCACGGTTGCCTTTATAGTCACGATGATGCTTTTCTTGGCTGCTGCGGAGCGCTCTCCAATACTTCTTCTCAGCCTCACCTGAAACTGGTTCTAAAGTGGCTATAAAATTTTTCACAGCCAATCCCCCTTGATCAGCAAGGACTGCAGCCGCACGAGCCTTCTGGGCAGCTTCAGGCTCATCAAACCTGATATAACCAGACTCTTCTCCCATCTTAAAATCAATGTACTTGATACTTCCGAACTTCTGAAAAATAGCCTTCAAATCCTCGCGTGAAACAACGTTCTTGTCGTTTCTAGATGAGGCAAATGTGGGTTTTTCTTCAGCCTCTTCACGTTCGTCTGTGGGATCATCCATAGACTGATCTTCCACTTCAGGTTTTTCTTCATTGCCTGAATCATTTTTCTTATCAGCTTCTTCGATCTTATCATCAGAACTCTTCTGAATTTCTTCATTTTTTACTGCTTCTTCATAGACAATTGGATCACTATCCATAAAGAATGCAAAATAACCACTATCACTTGATTCATAATCCATCTCATAATCAATCATCCAGTTTGGTCTTTTTCTTGTTCTTGGATGTCTTTGATTATGATCATGATCTTCTTCTACTGGTTCTTCTTGTTGAGCTTGTGATGAGCTCTCTCCATGCTCATAGTGAGGCTGAATAGGGGCTTTAGTTTGTTCTTCTTCAAGATCTACAGGAATCTGCTGATTCACAGTAGGGGCTTTAGTTTGTTCTTCTTCAAGATCTACAGAAATCTGTTGATTCACAGTGATCTTTTCTTCCCATGTCCAAGTCTTCTTTTCGTCAAAGACTACATCACGACTTACCACCACCTTCTTTGTCAAAGGATCGTAGAGCTTGTATGCCTTAGAGGTCTCGCTTACTCCAAGGAACACACACTTCGAACTCTTGTCCTCAAGTTTCTTCCTTTTCTCATCAGGAACGTGTGCATATGCTATGCACCCAAAGATTCTAAAGTGGTCTACTGCAGGTTTTCTTCCGCTCCATGCTTCTTGTGGAGTCATGTCTCTAACAGAAAAGGTAGGGCTCCGATTGAGAATGTGAACGGACCACACAACAGCTTCTGGCCAGAATTCCTTCGGGACTTCTCCTTTATTTAGTAAACTTCGAACCATGTTCAGAATGGTCCTGTTTTTCCTTTCGGCCACACCATTTTGTTGTGGTGTATATGCTGTTGTTAATTGCCTCCGTATGCCCTTCTCTTCACAAAATTGAATAAACTCTTTCGAGCAGAATTCTCCACCTCTGTCAGTTCTTAAAACCTTGACTCTTCTTCCAGTTTCGGTTTTCATAGTAGCACAAAATTTTTTGAAGCAGTCAAAGGCTTCTGATTTGGCGTGCAAGAAATAAGTCCATGTTTTTCGACTAAAATCATCGATGAGGGTCATGAAATATTTCTTGTTGCCATTTGATGCAGGAGAGATGGGACCACATATGTCTGAATGAATCAACTCCAAAATTGCTTGAGCTCTTCTTGATTTTCCGGATGGAAAAGAGTTTCTTTCATGTTTTGCTACTACACAGCTCTCGCAAATTTCCGTTGGTGGAGTAATATCTGGCAACCCAGTTACCATCTTTTTTGAGGACAACGTCTTTAATCCTTTGAAGTGTAGATGACCATACCTAAAATGCCAAAGCCAAGTGGTATCTTCTTTCTTCACCATCAAACTTTTGGCAACGATATTTAACGTCAACGGATATAGACGGTTGGTGGTCATCTTCATCTTAGCAATCGATCCTCTTTTGGAGTCATAAATTTCACATTCATCATTTTGGAATGTGATCACATACCCCTTTTCTTGTAACTGACCGATACTAAGTAAGTTGGCCTTCAGATCAGGAATGTAGAATACATTAGAAATAGACTCTACAAAGCCATTTCTAGTCTTGATATCTACGGTTCCTTTCCCCATCACTTGGAGAGATGAATTGTTGCCAAGAGAGACCGTAGTATGAAAATTTTCATCTAAAGTTGAGAAGAATTCCTTACAACCTGTCATATGATTGCTGCATCCAGAGTCTACGACCCATACACCTTGATCTGCAACCTTCATAGCATGGAATGACATTAATAATGTTTCTTCTTCTCTTCTCTCCATAAAATTGGATTGATTTCTTTTCTCCTTTTGGAGCCTGGTATAGCATTCATTTTTGTAATGTCCAAGGCGTCCACATCTGTAACATTCCACCTTAGACTTGTCAAAGTGTCTCTTGCCTTTGTTGTCATAATCGTTTCTGACTAGGTCTGCTGACCTGCCAACATCTCCACTTCTTTCTCGACTGCCTCTCTCACGACCTCTGCCTCTTCTTTGCCCTCTACCTCTAGAGCTTGAAGTTTCACTTGGTGTGGATATCTTTAAGGCTGTCATCTCCTCTATTGCACTTGTACGATTGAGCCTCTGCTCATGTACTAACAGGGAGCTTTGGAGTTCATCTATTTGCATTTCCTCGACATTGTTTGCTTCTTCGATAGAACATACAATGTAATCGAACTTTGGTGTTAGTGATCGCAAAATCTTTTCTACGACCGCAACATCTGTGATTGAACCACCATGCATCCTCATTTTACTTGCAAGACTTATAACCTTGCCAATATAATCATTCACTGTTTCTCCCTTTTGCATTTGGAGAATTTCAAAGTCTCTCCTAACTGCCTGTAGTTGAGCACGTTTTACTCTCGTTGAGCCTTGATACTTCCTCCTCATAGAGTCCCAAATTTCTTTGGATGTCTTCTTCTGAAGCATTGTTTCCAAGATAGTCCTATCAATGGACTGAAATAAATAGTTCTTGACCTTCAGGTCCTTCAACTTCGATGCTGCCAACAGTTGCTGTCGATCAGCTGAGAGTACCTCGCCTTCATTTGGCTCTTCATAACCTGTTTCCACCATATCAAAGAACTCCTTTGATCTGAGAAAATTTTCCATCAACATCGCCCAATGATCATAGTGACCGTCGAACCTCGGGATGGAGGATTGGCTCTGAGGGCTGGGCACGGGGGTCCCAGTCCCGAACCCGTCGGCTGTTGGTGGACTGCTCGAGCTACTCCCGCGGCGAGAGCGGGTCGCTGCGTGCCGGCCGGGGGACGGACTGGGAACGGCTCCTTCGGGGGCCTTCCCCGGGCGTCGAACAGTCAACTCAGCTCTGATACCAGTTGTTGGTGACAACAGAAAACTGAATTGAGATTGAGAGGAGGAGTGAGTTGAATGATGGGGAGGGAGGTCCTTTTATAGGCGATTCCAGTGTGGGTTGAGATTTTCTAGGGTGATTCCGTAGTCGGTTGAGATTTTTGTGGATGAATTTGAATTTGAAACCAATTCAAATTCTATTCTATTATTAGTTTCAACAAATTAATATCTACATTTTTAAAATGTAAGAGGTATGATTAGAAAGATTATATTGCAGAGAGGTTAATGAAGTTTGCGTTTGAATGAACATGCAGGTGTATATTGTGTACATGGGCAAACCATCTGAAGGAGGTTTCTCAGCTGTGTCTCAACGACACACCCACATGCTTCAACAAGTTCTTACCAATAGGTTATGTTTTTTTTTTAATTTTTATTAGTGTTTCAAAAATACACTTTAACTATAAAATAAAAATTTATTAATACCTTCAATTTATTTAAAAAGTTCAAAAATACTTTTATCGGGAGTTTCATGGTTAAAAAATATCCATAAAATTTTAAAAATAACAATACGGTTATAAAAAAATATTTTAAAAAAACTTAACCGTCAATATATAAACGAAAATCATCCGTTGACACATCATAGTTTATCTACAAACGTTTTAATGTTATTTTAGAAAGTTCTTGATAATTTTTGAACTTTTTTTAAAAAAAAATTAAGCGTTTTTAAAGTTTAAAAAAAAGTTGAAAGATACTTTTTTATTTTTTTTACATACTTTACCAACAAAACATTTCAAAACTAAAAAAATATTTTTGAAACATTGTTTCCATCCGAAATTAAAATATTTTTGAATTTTTTTTAAAAGTTTGAAAGATATTTTAAAAAAAGTTTAGAAATATTATTAAAATTTTTGTTAGATGTATTTTTGTGATAAAATATAAATTTTAAAAGTATTTTTATTAATTTAGTACTTTTATTTTAATTTAATAATGGTAATTAGTTTGTTATTGGTTGAGTTATACTTGGATTTAATACACGCTTGGATTTATTTCTCTAACCATTCTTGAACCTAAAGAATTTGCCATATTTTCGTAATTAAATAGAAACAACTTTGAATCTTCTAAGGGTTTAACTTTTCAAACTAACTATGATCTCAGTGATGCATCAAAATCTCTGGTGTATAGCTACCACCGGAGCTTCAACGGCTTTGCAGCCTGGCTCAACGAGGAGGAGGCTCGAAAATTCGCCAGTGGGTTCTTCTCTAAACACAAAAAGAAACAGTTTTATTTGTTTAGGGTTATATGAATTTTGATGGGATTTGGGTTTTTCAGAGATGGATGAAGTTGTTTCCGTGTTTCCCAGTGAAAAGAAACAGCTTCATACAACAAGATCATGGGATTTTATGGGTTTCTTCCAACAAGCTCGAAGATCGAGCTTGGAGAGCGATTTGGTCATCGGAATGTTGGACACTGGGATTTGGCCGGAATCTGAAAGCTTTTCCGATGAAGGGCTTGGTCCACCACCGCCAAAATGGAAAGGCGGATGCCAACCCGCTTCTAACTTCACCTGCAACAAGTAACGCTATTCTTCACTTCATTTAAGGGTTTCTTTAATTTTAGCTATTAGATTAAATAAGTAATTCCATTATAATTTAGTTTTTTTTTTTCTAGAAGGAAAAATAGTATAATTTATTCATCCATCTGAACATAGATAACTATTATTATTCAATGTTTTTAAATCCATCCAATAATATCTGCCATGCAAATGAGTGTCAACTGTTTTCCCCTAAACCCTAAAGATGTGATTGAAAATTTTTGAAGTAAAATAATCGGAGCTCGATTCTTCCGGAGCGAGCCTCTCGGTGAAGGCGATATTCTTTCTCCGAGGGACACAGAAGGCCATGGAACCCACACCGCATCCACTGCCGGAGGCAATTTGGTCTCCGGCGCCAGCCTCTTCGGCCTTGGTCTCGGCACCGCCCGGGGTGGCACTCCCTCCGCCCGCATAGCCGTCTACAAGATCTGCTGGTCCGATGGTTGCTTCGACGCCGATATCCTCGCGGCTTTCGACAATGCAATCGCCGATGGCGTGGATATCATCTCTCTTTCCGTCGGAGGCTTTATTGCCAAGGATTACTTCAACGATTCAATTGCAATTGGGGCTTTTCACGCGATGAAGAATGGGATTCTGACTTCAAATTCCGGTGGGAACTCTGGCCCTAGCCTTGGCAGCATCACGAATGTTTCTCCATGGTCGCTATCGGTGGCTGCTAGTACCATCGATAGGAAGTTTGTGACGAATGTGAAATTGGGTAATGGAGAATCTTCTCAGGTGAGCCCTGAATTGCTTTATCCTTTCGTGAACGTGTTCTGTTCTGCAACGTTCGAGCCCTTCATTATTTTTCGCGCCACCTATTTGTCAGGGGATCTCTGTCAACACCTTCCAACTTGGAGATAAGTTGATTCCACTTATATATGCTGGTGATGCTCCTAATACAACTGCCGGTTTCAATGAATCATTATCAAGGTAATTGAAGCTACAAGATTCCTGATTTTATGATAAATCTAAACGTACGTACTCTGTTTTGCCAAGTTGAAGAACAAGTGTTGGGTTTAGAGGAATTGAATTTGGATGTAAAAATGCAGGTTCTGCTTCCCAGGGTCTTTGGACGTGAACCAAGTTGAGGGAAAGATTGTTCTTTGCGATGAGATTGGCGATGGGGAAGCAGCTCTGAGTAGTGGTGCGGTTGGTACAATAATGCAAGATGGTGGTCTCCAAGATGCCGCCTTTCTTTTTCCCCTGCCCGCTTCCGTGTTAGACTTGAACGCTGGAAACAATGTTTTCCAGTACCTGAGATCAACCAGGTAATAATAATGGCACATACCTCAACGCTTACCTAATATTTGGACGTTTAGAATCCAAAACATTCATGTTTTTACTTTGATAGCAATCCGGAAGCCACCATAGAAAAAAGCACCACAATTGAGGATCTGTCAGCCCCATCTGTTGTTTCCTTCTCATCAAGGGGTCCTAACCTAATTACACTAGACATTCTCAAGGTATTAATTCATCGTACTTAGTTTCCTAATCACTAATCACTTGATGAAGCCAAGTCCTCACTGAATTTTATCTTGTAGCCTGATTTGGCAGCACCAGGAGTGGATATAGTAGCATCTTGGTCTGAAGGTACAACAATTGGAGGTTTAGAAGGGGATAACCGAGTATCTCCATTTAACATAATCTCTGGCACATCCATGGCTTGCCCACATGCGACAGGAGCCGCTGCCTATGTCAAATCATTTCACCCAACTTGGTCTCCAGCTGCTATTAAGTCTGCACTTATGACAACAGGTAATAGTTCGAGCTTAACTGTTTAGTACCACTAGTTTAGCCTAACCTTAATCTTTAATCTCTTACAGCTTTTCCCATGGCTCCAAAGTTAAACACGGATGCTGAGTTTGCATATGGAGCAGGTCACATAAACCCAGCGAATGCCATAAACCCCGGTTTAGTGTATGATGCAGAAGAGATTGATTACATAAAATTCTTATGTGGGCAAGGATATAGTACTCAAAATCTTCGTCTTGTTACCGGAGACGAAAGCAACTGTTCAGATGTTGCAAAAACAGCTGCATCAGATCTAAATTATCCGTCTTTTAGCCTATTAATGAAGTCCCAAAAATTGAATACTCGTGTCTACCACAGGACTGTCACAAACGTGGGGGTGCCAGTGTCGACATATAAAGCAGTTATTCGAGCTCCGCCTGGGCTGGAAGTTACAGTACGTCCTGCTACTCTTTCTTTCCGTTCTCTTGGACAGAAGATGTCGTTCACTGTGAGGGTTAGAGCAAACAGTGGTGGGAATATTCTTTCTGGTAGCTTAAGCTGGGAGGATGGAGTGCATCTGGTGAGGAGCCCCATTGTTGCATTTGGTATTCCATCATGAGACCTTCATGTGCTTATTTACTATTGTTGGGAAAGCCCCTTAATTTCCTTCTGCTTTAGGTGCTTTGATGATTCTATGAATAAAAAATGTTCATTATGTTTTCCTGCATAGCTGCTTTCACAAAAGAGGCCTCCATAGTGGGCGTAGAAATTTGAAAACTTTTATACCAATAGTATTAAAGTTGTCCTTTATTGTTATTTTCCTTTCGTTTTTATTACTTTATTTACTTTATAAAAAGGAGAAATTAATAAAAGTGATTCTCAATTATAGTTTCCAATCTCGATATTTGAGAATAGAAAATGCATAAATCTTGTGTTTTGTTTGAATTTTAGCTTTTCATTTATCAACATTCCGCTTTTAAGTATAGATATAAACCAAAACGCTTTTAAACGAATGAGACTAATTCTAAAGATAAGATTAAGATTAGTCGAGACTGATCCGATTTGTGGTGTTTCTTGGACGAGTTTCAGCAATAGATTGAGAGGAAAATGGAGGTTTAGGTGGCGCTTTGTCCTCACTTTAACCCACTGTTGTGCTGCAGTTTTAGATGCCTTATTGAGCAAGACCCTTGCTGCGTTTCAGATTAGGATTCAAAGGCTCTAAAGGTTCTGTCTCGTCACTTTATTTGTGTGTGTTGTCTCTTTCTTTGAAACTGCTCCATTTCCAAGCACCATCAACACTCCCTTTGAAAACACCACCAATTGGAGGGATCCAAGACAAGTGTTCCTCGATCTTGTAAATCCACACTATTATTGGCAGATCAAATTTTGGGCGTTGAAATAAATTAATTTTCTTTTATCAAATAATCGATTCAAGTGAATGATAAGAACTAAAATAGCTTCTTAAAATGCAAAAATATTGTTCGACATCTATCATATACTAGGATATATACTTACCAATAACGACGCTGAATTCCATTACCACTTTTGAACAATAGCGTAGGACACCCTCCTAAACTTTAATGAAAGAAGGAGAATAATATAAAAACTTGAACCCATACAATAATATGCATACTTTGATGGGTGACTGGTATCAAAAATAGAGAAGTGGTGATCTAGGCACATGGGCGAGGATTGTATTGTCTATGAATTATTTGGCAAAATTTGTTGAAATCAACACCAGAAAATATGTCCATAGAGGGAGGCCAAGTGGGAAGCAAAGAGATGCATATTGGGGTTTGTTTTGAAGGGGTGTTTTTGATGCCTCCCATTTTCGGCCACTGGGGGAAGACACAAATTGCAAGAAGAACAAATGAGGAACCAACCAAGCTCCAATTCATTAAGATAATATGGAATATTTTTTAGGTTGGGAACCCATTTTGAGTGGCTATCATCTTCTTTTTTTTTTTTTTTTGTATTTTGCTCAACTTGTGTAACCCATCATTCCCAATAAATATATATATATACATATCACTCGATGTTGGGCATGTGAGACTTTTGTAGTGGGTATACAATTCCATCAAAATCTGCAAAAATGGCCTCTTTTTTGGAACTAGGATCCAACATGTCCCTTCTTAAACCCTACCCCATGGTTAGGGTTTATCATGTGTACTGTGTGTAAAATAACACTTTGTTAAGTTTGAAATCAAATAAATGTTTATCCTCAAAGAAACGTTAATATGCAGGTCACGTTGATAGGTAAATTTCAATAAATAAGATGTCATTTGTTATAAAAGTACTCAATAAGGACAAAAAAGAAACACGAGTGTAAAATCCTCAAAGAATACAGCTGAATTATTGGGATTTGTAAAAGCAACCGAAACCACAGCTTGCGGATTAGATCCGAATGTCATCAACTCTGAAACTATAATATTCAAACATTTTTCTTTTTAAATTCCATTTTAATATATTCTCTTCAATTTGTTTTCATTTCATTTGCTCCTATAATTTAATTTTCTCTTCAATATATTCTCTTTAAATAGTATTTTTTTTAATAGAATTTGAAATTATTATTTGATTTTTGAAGGATATGTCACTTTTCAATTAAAATTTAATATTGGAAACTCATAATTTCACAGGATCTGGACATTGATCTGATGATTAATAAGCTGGTTGGAGGGTCCCCACAGTTTCCTTTTCGCTTTAAAGTTGAATTTCGGATCATCTTATGAATTTAGAAACTATACTCAACATTCAAAGCCAATATCATCTCCATTGCAACTCATACGCAATCAACGGCTGTGATTTCTCATATGTTATGGGTCCCACAGGATCTCTTTATAGCCAAAAAAAAACGACTCTAGAATGATAAAATATATACGTTGGATTACAAATTTAGTCTCCCGCTTTCTATTTCATAACTTAAGATTCTCCAATTTTTTTAAAAGTTAATAGGTTAGATTTTAATAAATTCTCATATTTTAAATTTATCACTAATATGTGTTATTAAAGTGAAAAGAAAGTGGTGTGTGGTTGTGGAAAGGGGGAAGTACAAAATGAGACTGTGTTTTGTGTTGAATTTAAATGTAAATGTTAGATTGAATTGGGAATGGAATTTTAATATAGAATTTGTAAAATCGATCCAATTATGGGTATCTTCAAGAATGAAATTAATTCCAAAGTGATTGAATATAATTCAAAATAACCAACTTGGATTCCATAAATATTAATTTCTTTGCTAATTTCAGCCGATGATTTGCAATTTGGCCACCCACCAATCTTGACTTTTGATTTTTCCTTTTTTATTAGTGGATTTATTTATTATTATTATTATTATTTTGTACATTTAAATATTAGTTTGAATTGTGATTAAATAAAGAAGTGGGAAAATTAAAAATAAATAATTGGTTTAAAGTGTAGGGGAATGTGTTGTGAGAGACCCTTAAGACACGGTACCAAATAAATAAACAACACCGAGAATTATAATCACATAGAAAATTAAAATATTTATTTTGTTTTAAAATAGCGTTTTAAATTTTAAAATTAAAGATAAAAATAAAATTTGAACTTTTTTATTCATTTTTAAAGTAATGGTAGATGTTTTAATATTTGATTTAATTAATAAAACAAAAATTCTGGTGGGGGGAACAGGTCGCCATTTGGAGCTTCTTTTGGGGCCTGTGTCTTTATTAATTTCCAAAAATACCAAATTTATTCTGTTCTGTTCTGTTCTCTGACATGAACATTAATATCTGTATTTAAATAATTTTCGTTTTTTCATCCTGGTGGCGGGAAACTTATTATCTGTAATTAATAGAATGATTGAAGTCCGGGCAATGAATGGGGAAAGTAAGAGAGACGGCGTCCAGTAGTTGATGACAGTTAAGCTACCGAATCTTTACGGTGGAGATTCTGTTCTGTCCTGAGACGGAAACATTAACTGCGCTCTCAAACATTTCACGGGTTTCCTGTGACGCGTATATCCTCTGCTTTTAAAACCTTCACTCCTTTCTTCAATTTTTTAAACAAAAAATTATTTTTAGTATATTATATATTTCCACAATTATTGTGTAAGTTTCTATGTTTCTTTTTTAAATTTTAGATTTAAATTGTTTCGTGTCTACTTTCATTTTATATATTTTTTTTAAATATTTTTAGTTGACTTTTGAATTTCCGTATAAATAACTCATTCACAAATGAACATCTCCCCCGTTTTATTTTACAAATATCATATCACTTTGTACATATGAGAGGTCTAACGAGATTGTAGAGCAAATACATGTATATATATCTAACAATTTAAAAAATTATCCAATTAAAAGATTTCTTACCTTAATCCAACTAGCGATAGAACAATCTACTTCAGATGCTTAGTCAACTCCTAATACAACCGAATAGGTTGTGTTTAGCTTAATCTAATCTTAAAATCAAACCAATAAGACGGGAAACAAATATTAAATAAAGTGTTGGTTATGGCTACACCAACCATTAGGGGGGAAGAAATGGGATTCATATCATATTCCTACGATACATAACCCAAATTTATTGGAGGAGTGGATAAGGAGATGATTACGGCTAAATCATTTCTCATTATTCATCTTAATCATTCTTATATGTGTTTTCTTTATTAATAAAATGATTCTTAACCGGAATTATTGATATCAGGTTTAAAAAGACAAATATTTGAGGTTAGGAGTGTTGAATGATTCGAGTTCTTTGGAATTGGAATTGGAATTGGAATTGGAATTGGAATTGGAGAGTGGAAATCCTCTGTTCTCTTCATTTCTCTCTCATAGTTTGAACTGTCTCAAAGTAACCCTGAAACCTTAAACAAAAAGCAAACACTGTCATCAACATTCTGTTTCCCTCTCTTCTTTTGTTGGGTCCCTCTTCTCCTTCTTCTTCTCTTTCTTCAAATCTCAACTCACTCCCTCCACTCCCAATTATTAAATCCCCCCCCTCCCCTTCTTCTTCACTCCAAAATTCCCAATTCCCCGTTTCTCCCTTTCTCTCTCCTTCTCCATGGCCTCTGCTTCCAACTTCTCCCTCCCTCCCCACTTTTTGTCCGACCACCATAACCTCCCCACCGACTTCCCTTATCACTTCAACTCCTCCCCTGTTCATTCCCCCCTCGGATCTGTTCTTGCCGATGACGACAACGACCACGACGGCGACTTTCTGGCCGCGTTGACGCACCGCCTTACTCACACCACTCTTCGTGATTCCCTGAAACCTGCTTCTGTCCACAAGCCCCAAGTACCCATCTTTTGATTTTTCTTTAATTCACTCCATTTTTGTCTCTTCAATGGGTTTTTCATTTACCGGCGACTCTGTTTTTTTTTCTTTTTCTTCAGGCTAAGACGCCCATGGCTAGTTCTCCCCAGTCTACTCTTAGTGGGTTTGGGAGTTGGTCGGCTTGGAGCTCGGTGTCGAGCGAAGGAAGCCCAAACGGGCCGTCTCAGGCGCCGTCTCCTCCGACCACTCCTTTCGGCGGCGATGAAGACACTTGGGATCTTATCTATGCTGCTGCAGGGCAAGTTGCGAGACTCAAAATGAACACTCAAAGAGATGGGATTATTGGTCCTTCTCAAAGTTCTTCAAAGCTTGCTTCATCCATGAGAAACGCTGGATTTTATTCGCACCCTTCACAGGTGAAGTTAAATTAGCTTCGTTTTTTCACTCCCTTGTTTTCTGTTTTTGATCTGTAATCGTGTAACTCTGTTTTCTCCTCTGTTTTCAGTTCGGAACAGAGCCTCCGATTAATAAACAGGAAAGCTGTTTAAACTGGGGGAGACAAGTGAAGGTTGAGAATCAACAGATCTATTGCCGAAGGGGAGATTTTCACCATGAACATGGGAATTTTGTTCGTGCTGTGGATTTTCCTCAATCCGCTTGGCCTTCTCTGCATCCCCATCACCGGAGAAACCCTTCTCAGCCTAGTACTCCCGCTGTATCTGCCGCCTACCAAGGCGGCGGATCGGCCCCCAAAAAGGAGTGCACAGGTACTGGCGTCTTCTTGCCTCGCCGATACGACAACAACCCACCACAATCTCGCAAAAGAGCAGGTACTTTTGTTTCTTCTTTTACCAAATTGGGAATTTCGGATTCTCGAATTTTTACTTGATTCTTAACTTTTGCTCTGTTTCTTCAGACTGTGGCTCGATTACTCTGCTTCCAGGGAAGAACGTTCAGGACTTCAACCGATCTGTTCCCCAGATGACGTCAAATCGCCGCCTTCCACCGAGCTACGGTGAGCATGTTGAAACAATTCAAACATCTCGAGATCTGTTAAATAGTAATATGCTAATGAGCTCTTTTTTTTTTATATATTTTATTTTCTTCAGAAGCTTTAATGGCTCAAAGAAACGCCATTTTCGCACCGCAGAGGCTGAGTTATTCCCGGCCGGCAGAAAGAGGCCAAAGCCATGAGTTTCTTCTTCCTCAGGAGTGGACATACTAAAGCAAACCAAACTACTGAAAGTTGAAAAAGAAAAAAAGTGCTTTTTCATTGGGAAGATTGAAGTGTTCTTTCTTTTAGAATAGGGAACAATAAAGATATGAATTAAGGGTTGTAACTTAAAGATGGAAAAAGGATTTGTTTGCAGGTTTGTAGTTACCAGTTAGGTTTCATTAGATGGAGAACAGAGTAAAAATGCAGCGTTCATTCATCAGAAAGGGGGGAAACAGAGAAAGAAAGAGTAAATTATAGGAAAGTGGGGACTTAGGGACAGAGAGATATTGTAATAATTTTTGTGGGTTTCTTAATTGAAACATATAGCTATAGACCCTTCTAATATAAATAAACTATTTGTTGATTTATGTGTAGAAGCAAGAGCTTCTTATTTGTTGATAAACATTGGTTAGTATTAAAGTTTGAATCTTTAACTTTGTGATTTAATATATGTTCTTTTTTCCCCCAAAACAATAGACAATCTTATTGGGAGCATGGCCATTCCCATGCCATGCGACCACGCCGACCGTACGTTTCTATGAATAGTTTTATGTTGGAGCAATGGGGCTGTCCTCTGTACTCGACATGAATGGCATCCACTTCAATCTGGATCTTGGATTTTGTTTCAACTTTGTTAGCATATATCTAAATTAATCAGTAACTAACATTCATTATAATAATGGCTTCAGATTATTCAACAAACACCAAATCCACATTATATAAACAAGACATTATCACATGTTAGCATTATATTATCTTATCTTATCTTCTGCTGCTGCTGCTCTTGATAGAGGCTCCACTCTAACTGGTGCAGCAACTCAACCAAAAGTGTGAAATTCTTGCATTTCATGCTCAAATCCATCTTATCTAACTACAGTCCACTTTTCTTTATGCATAATTCTAGCAGTGATTTGATCAAAAGCTTGTCCAGTCGTGATGCTTCAGAATGAAGATTTAAAGCTTGATGTGAAATTTACTCAACCTTCACTCTTATCTTTTCTACTGTTTTCACAAGTAGGCAAAAGCAAAAGATGTGCAAATTTTATGTGATTTGATAAACGGGTCGTTTAAGTATAAAAGAGAATCTTACTCATATCTAACAGTGTTGTGTTGTGTTGTGTTGTGTCTGTTGGTAGTGTTCGAAGATATTTAAAGAGAGTAGAAGAGGAAAAATTAGACTGCAATGCCACGGGGAACTCCTCTGATGCTATCGTCATCTGGGTTTGCGCCCACTGTGTTATGACCCTTGCTTACCATCCACTTTGCCACCCTCGTCAAGCCAAGCCACTACAATTCATGAAAGTGATATCAATAGGTGAAAGAAAAAAGGCGACTGTCCAATATTGTATACAGAAAGGATCATAAGTATTCATAAGCCCAAGCTTCACAACTGAAAAGGAAGGACTTGAAGCAATTGACTTGATCTAACTTTTCTTGTTAATCAGATAATAAAGCAATTTGGCGTTCTTGTTGGAGATACATTTTTCTCAAAGACAAAGAGCTCACTGTTGTGTTCATCATTCACAATTCTGGAACCAACAACCATCAGTTCTCTGTCCAGAAGATTAAAATAAGACAGTGATTTTGTGGTAATAATTAAAGCCTAAATTGTAGGAATAATTGAGAAATGAACCAATATAATAGGCTAAGCTAGATTTCAGAAAAAGATTCAAGCTGGAAGCATTTGAAGTCTATTTGTGTCGTTTGGTTAAGATATTAGGTGTGGAATTTGTTGAGCGATCACCAACCATCCCATAGTCATATCATCCTTCGAAATACCTAATTCTAAGTCTACCATCACTACAAACACTTTCCCGTGCCACCTTTGGCCAGTCATGTCTAATTCCAATAATGAGGTCCAACTCATGCTTGAGTAAACAAAACTTTCTTCTCCCAAAGATTAGACTAAAGACTTTGCTCCTACTTTGAAAAATGTAATGGAGGATCATGTGTCCATTAAAGATGGTGGACAAATGTAGGAGACGACCAAAACAGGTTTGCCCAACACATGGCTACTTGGGTTCCATTCCAATTGCATTCTCAATGGAAGAAATTAGAAATTCTTTGAAAATTACATTTCTGCACAATCCTTACTAAGCCGCCCCAAGCTACAACATGGTTTGGTAACATATAATGAACAAAAAAATATGCTAAGCGGGTGGAAATGACCTCTTTATGCGTCTCCTCCAAAGCAATCGAATATCGTTGATCATTCGCTCCAAATCACGGAAGGACGATCCACCTTCTTCCACACTTGTATTAGCCAATTTTGCAGTCTCAATAACAGAGCCCATCAATTCATTTCTCCTGTTTTCCATCACATCATTCACCATCCGAGCCACTATCTCTCTGTCGCAAACATCCTTCATGTCCACCCCAATTCTCCAAACCTCGCTCACGTATCGGCTGTTCGTCAGCTGGTCTGCAAATTGAGGCCAACAGATCATTGGCACGCTGCTCACTATTCCCTCTAATGTCGAATTCCACCCACAGTGAGTCAGAAACCCTCCAATGGCTTCATGTCGCAACACTTCCTCTTGCGGAGCCCAACCCACCATACACCCCCTTTCCTTCGTCCCCTCCACCAACTCCGCTGGAATCCCATTTTCCCCATCTTTTCCGCCCACCAAATTGGGCCGCACAACCCACAGAAACCGCCTCCCACTATCCACCAATCCGTGCCAAAACTCCCTAAATTGGCGATCCCCCATGACCGTAACGCTTCCAAAGCTAACGTAGACGACAGATTTCGAAGGCTGAGCGTCGAGCCATGCCAGGCAGCTCCGATCCACCTTCCAATAGCCGTTCGAAGACTCCGGTTCCGGCCGAGTTATTTCACCGGATAGTCTTGATTTCAGGTGGGCATGAAGAGGTCCGATTGCGTAGACATTTGGGCATCGGCTCCGTAGACGAGATAGAATGGGGCCTTCCAAGTCCTCAAATGTGTTCAATATCAGAGAGTGAGCTTTAGAGCTTTGTATGGTTTGGTTCACGCTGTATTGAAGGATCGGATCCGTTTGGTCCCCCACTCGGCTGAAGCTTGGAAGATCTCTGCATCGGAGAATATTTTCCATTCCAGCCACGCCTTCGATCATTCTATCCATGTCCTCTTCCCCTGAATTTCAATGGAAATCCATTAAGTCGATCAGCAGCAAGCAGAATGGGGGAATTGGAAAATCGATTGTCGATTGATTACCTTTCACAGGCAGCTGACCATCTTCGATGAGTCTGGGAATAGATGAATAAGCCCAAAAAGAACAAGCACTGACAGTACGAAAACAGAAAACTGGGATTTTAGGCTCAGCGTCAACATCAACCATGAAACTGAAAAACCCATCAAGAATTATGCAGGTCGGAATGGGACCCAGTTGACGAGAGACCAGCATCTGTCTGAGAAGGGGCTTGGTTACGGCTTCCATGCTGTGAGTCAATTCAGAGAGCTTGGTCAAGCCGCCGGTGTAGTTAGGGGGAAGGCCGTCGGTGATGGTTTGGAATCGGAATTTGGGAAATCGAGAGAAACGAGATTGGAGGTTTGTGTGAAGAACGAGGGTTTGGTGGATACGGTGGATGTTGAGGAAGGTGATTCGGAGGCCGGAGAGGGAAAGAAGTTCGGCAAGTTTGAGCATTGGGTTGACATGTCCTAAGGCTGGAAAGGGAAACATCAGAACATGGGGCTCTGCTTCTTCCTGCTCCATGCTTAATTCTGACCGGCTTCTCTTTCTGGTTTGCTTGTTTTTTGTGGTGGGTGTGTGTGGGCGTATGAGTGTATGCGTTTTTCTTCTTGATAAGAATCCTGACAAGAATCTAGAAGCTTGATTATTGGTTGATAGTTTCTGTGCAATACTCAGTTCTTTCTTCAAAGTAAAACCCTCTTTTAGTGAGTGCCAACTCAAAGGCTATTTTTCTTTAAAATAAATTGTGAAAACAATCTGACAATTCATAATTTGTAACATAAATATTAAGAGACGAATTCATACATAAAAGTTCATCAAGTAGATTATTTTAGTTAGCCATCTTGAAAAAAGATGCAAGAAAAGATTTTTACTGGTATCAATAAACAAATTTAAAAATGGAACTCCACAATCTAACAAACTACAAAGCTGTAATTGCCCATTTGTTGAAAGTGTAGGGTAAATTTGAAGTCATGGAATTGAAAGTTGTTTAAATTGGTAAACCTCCAAGTCTTCCACTTTTCCAAAACCCAAGTAATGGTTTAAGAAATATGAGCTATAAATTGAGTTGATGGGGTGGGAAATAGCACAGCAGACCGTAGGTAGAAACCCATGGAGCAAGAAGGAGACGTGCCTCACGTTTTGATCTTCCCCTTCCCGGCTCAAGGCCATGTCAACTCCATGCTCAAACTCGCCGAGCTTCTTTCCCTCTCCGGCCTCCGTATCACCTTCCTTAACATACACCGTATTCACCAAAAACTTACCCTCCACTCGGACATCCTATCTCGTTTCTCTCGCTTTCCCAATTTCCAATTTCGAACCATAACCGACGGCCTAACGCCCCAAAATCGCACCCTCGGCATGTTCTCCGACTTGATCCGTCGTTTGAATTCCGTCACCAAGCCACTTCTCACCCAGATGCTGCTTTCCGGTGAATTGGGTCCGAACCCCACCTGCATAATTCTTGACGGCCTTTTCAATTTCATCGTTGACGTTGACGCTCAACCTAAGATCCCCGTATTTAGTTTTCGGACCATTAGCGCTTGTTCTTTCTGGGCTTATTCATTTGTTCCCATGCTCATTGAAGATGGTCAGCTTCCAATTAAAGGTGATCGACCATCCATTTTCCACTTCCCCCCAATTTGTTTGCTGTTGCGTGAATTGATTGATTGATTTCCCTTGAAATTCAGGAGAAGAAGACATGGATAGAATGATCGACGGCGTGACTGGAATGGAAAACGTTCTCCGATGCAGAGATCTCCCAAGCTTCTGCCGACTCAAAGACCCATCTGATCCAACTCTTCAACACGGCGTCACCCAAACCATACAGAGCTTAAAAGCCCACTCTCTGATATTCAACACGTTTGAGGACTTGGAAGGACCCATTTTGTCAGGTCTTCGAAGGCGGTGCCCAAATATCTACGCGATCGGACCTCTCCACAGTCTCCTAAAATCCAGGCTTTCCGGTGAAGAATCTCCATTCGGATCGGAGTCTTTCAACAACCTTTGGGAGGTGGATCGGAGCTGCCTGGCGTGGCTGGACGCTCAGCCTTCGAAATCTGTCATCTACGTTAGCTTTGGTAGCGTTGTGGTCATGGGGGACGGTCAATTCAGAGAGTTCTGGCACGGATTGGTGAATAGCGGTAGACGGTTTCTGTGGGTTGTGCGGCCCAATTCGGTGGCCGGAGAAGATGGGGAAAATGGAATTCTGGAGGAGTTGGAGAAGGGGACGAAGGAGAGGGGGTGTATGGTGGAGTGGGCGCCGCAAGAGGAAGTGTTGGCCCATGAAGCCATTGGAGGGTTTTTGACTCACTGTGGATGGAATTCTACTTTAGAGAGCATAGTCGCCGGTGTGCCAATGATCTGTTGGCCTCAGTTTGCGGACCAGCAGACGAACAGCCGATACGTGAGTGAGGTTTGGAGGATTGGAGTGGACATGAAGGATGTTTGCGACAGAGAGACAGTGTCACAGATGGTGAATGATGTGATGGAAAACAGGAGAAATGAGTTGATGGGTTCTGTTATTGAGACTGCAAAATTGGCTAAGACAAGTGTGGAAGAAGGTGGATCATCCTTCCGTGATTTGGAGCGGATGATTAACGATATCCGATTGCTTTGCCGACAGCAGAGAGAAGCCATTCACTGAGCATTTCATTTTTCTGTATGTTGTAAGCTTCGAATAATATTGTGACCCAAATTAGCTATGCAACCACAATTAATAAAAGAGCTTTCTTTCTTCTCGTTACATGAGTGGGAGAAGGGGGAAACCCAAGTCGAGTTTCCAGACACATTGAACAAAACTTATAACCGTAGAGATTTACAGAACATTTCAGGGTAGACAAACACAGAACTGAGCAATAAATAAAGTTAGGCAGAGATTTCAATGGACTTGATTTCAGGCTTCTTCGCTTCCACTTTCGGTACTGTCACAGTAAGAACTCCGTTCTCCATTCTGGCCTTCACCTCCTCAACTTTGGCATCTTCTGGGAGCCTAAATCTCCTCATGAACTTCCCACTGCTCCGCTCAATTCTATGCCATTTCTCATTCTTCTCCTCCTGTTCTTTGCTTCTCTCTCCACTGATCTGCAAAACTCTGCCTTCTTCAACCTCAACTTTGAGTTGGTCTTTGTTGATCCCAGGGAGATCGGCTGTGAAGATGTGGGCTTGCGGTGTCTCCTTCCAGTCGATGCGAGTGTTAGCAAAAGCAGAGGTCTCCCGGGCGGAGGAAGGCACGTTAGCCGGTGAAAAGCCTTGGAAAGGATCCCAGGCGTCCAATGAGAAGGGGTCGAAGATGTTGCTCCGGCGGCCACCGAAAATGCTGGGAACCAGGGCCATGGTTTTGTTGGCTGTTGATGGCTTTGTAAAAAGAGTGCTAAAGATGTGGATGTTTGAACGAGTTTATACTTCGTTTCTTGTTAGCTGATTGTGCACATCCAAGGCTTTAAATAGACTTCTAGGAAACGTAGAAAATGTAGAAACTTCCGGAATCTTCTCCAACCTTCACGATCTATTTGGAATTGGAATTGGGATTTCCATTTTTATTTTTTGTTTATCGATTTTTCTAATTACATATTTATGGTTAAATTCAATTACTTGATTGTACTCCTTGTACGATGATGGATTGGGCCTCAAGTATTGCGCAGAATGGGTCCAAATCCATGGAGAAAATTGTAGAGGCTCATGGAAACCAGAAAAGCTGAAGGGGGTAATGCGAGAAAGCCCACGAAAGCTCTCGCATCTTCTGCTGCATTCTATTTAAATGGCTGAAGCCTCAAGGGCGGAGAGCATCGAAAGCAGTGATACAAAGTTTCCAGGTCTACAACTTCCCGTTTCGAAAATCATCACCATGGCTCTGATTCCAAGCATTTTCGGTGGGCGACGGAGCAACGTCTTCGATCCCTTCTCCTTGGACGTTTGGGATCCTTTCGAAGGCTTCCCATTTTCAAGCTCTCTGGCCAACGTGCCTTCCTCTGCTTCTGCCAACACCCGAAGGAGACCCCAGAAGCCCACATCTTCAAGGCAGATCTTCCGGGGATTAAGAAGGAGGAAGTAAAAGTAGAAGTTGAGGAAGGCAGAGTTTTGCAGATCAGTGGAGAGAGGAGAAGAATGATAAATGGCATAGAGTGGAAGGAAGCAGTGGGAAGTTCATGAGGAGGTGAGGGCGAGCATGGAGAAGGGAGTTGTAACAGTGAGAGTGCCAAAGATGGAAGAGAAGAAGCCAGAAATTTAAGTCGATTGACATCTGTCCATGTTTGCATCAATTCGTATATGAATGAAGTTCGATAAATTGTTCATCTATCTTGTGTTCTGCAATGTGCATTGACTTTGTAATCGAACATGTAAAAGGTTTGTTTGCATTGACTTTGTAAAAGGTTTGTTTGCATTGACTTTGTAATCGAACATGTTGTGAAGTTGTTTGTAGGTCTCGTTTGGGACGTGATTCTATGAGAGTTCAAACATTAGAGCCAATGTACCTTGCAGCTCGTACTGTTTGTTGACCATAATTCATGAACCCAGTTACCATAGGGAACATATTGTAATATCTCTAAAGAATTTTATGTTTGTTTCTTTCTCTTGTTTGAGTAAGTCTACGTCAGGAGTCCATTGATGAGAAGGGGCTGGGGAAAGCTTGAACCCAATTCCTACAGTGATGAATATAAGCGCAATTGAAATTCCTGGGGAGTTATACATTTGTGTATTGAAAAGACGGAAATGAGAGATATTTTGTTCCACCACAAAGAATTATTTCATTTTTGCATTTCAACGGATTTACATGGGCCAGTAACTGATTCTATGAGAGTTCAAACATTGCCAGTAACTAACTCCACAATACAATAACATTGAAATTCCATTTAAAGATGAACTATGTTCACCGATTCAAAATTTTCACACTTCCAAACTAAAAATAAACATAAACATGATTACATTCCATTACTAAGATGATAACATCACATCCATCCTTTTTTATAAAAATAAACATAAACATGATTACATTCCATTACTTAGATGATAACATCCATCCTTTTTCATCTTTTCGCACTCACATTTAACAACATTCATACAAACTCATCGCCAACATGGGCAGATGCAGAACACTCGCCCTCCTCCTAGCCAGAGATTTCAATGCTCTTCATTTCTGGCTTCTTCACCTCCATCTTCGGCACTCTCACCGTCAGCACTCCATTCTCCATGCTCGCCTTCACCTCTCCTGCTTTTGCGTTCTCCGGCACTCGAACCTCCTCAGGAACTTCCCACTGCTTCGTTCAATTCTATGCCACTTGTCGTTTTTCTCCTCCTGTTCCTTGCTCCTCTCTCCACTGATCTGCAGCACTCCCCCCTCTTCAACTTCAACTTTCACCTCCTCCTTTTTTATCCCCGGAAGATCCGCCTTGAAGATGTGGGCTTCCGGGGTCTCCTTCCAGTCGATGCGGGTGTTCGCAAAAGCAGAGGTCTCACGAGCAGAGGAGGGGACGTTGGCCAGTGAGCTCGAAAATGGGAAGCCTTCGAAAGGATCCCAAACGTCCAAGGAGAAGGGATCGAAGACGTTACTCCGTCGCCCACCGAAAATGCTTGGAATCAGCGACATCTTTGTTGGTGAATTAGATAGTAGAATTGCTGAAACTGATCGTTGAGAATGATAGAATTGGAATTTTGTTTGCTGTGTTTGTCGATGCGCTTCCACCCCTGGGATCAAGGTATTTAAATAGGAAGAAACAGAGCATGCGAGTGGTGTCGTGGCTTTTCTAGCATCTTCTCCCCTCTTCCTTTCCTGGATTGTCCACAAGCTTCTACCATGTTCTGGATGGATTTGGACCAACTCTGCACAGTAATTCCGATCCAATCCATAGTTTCATTGGGCCTCAACTATGGGCTTCTTTGCATATTCAAAAAACAGAACAATGAACTTACCCAATTGGTCCAGAAGATTTTGGAATTTTCTACGCATCAATTTTGAACCAAAATTCAAAAAGGGGAACGAAAACACCAGAAGACCCACGAAATATCTCAAAATTCCAAGATTTTTGGGTGGGCGTGGGAGCAACAACTCGGACCCCATGTCATTGTCATTGGATGTTTGGGATCCATTTGATCGGGAGACATCTGCTATGGCCAACGCCCGCATCGACTGGAAGGAGACCCCAGAAGCCCACATCTTCAAGGCCGATCTTCCTGGGATGAAGAAGGAGGAAGTGAAAGTAGAAGTTGAAGAAGGCAGAGTTCTGCAGATCAGTGGAGAAAGAAGCAAAGAGAAGGAGGAGAAGAATGATAAATGGCACAGAGTCGAACGAAGCAGTGGGAAGTTCGTGAGGAGATTCAGGCTGCCGGAGAACGCTAAAGTTGAAGAGGTGAAGGCTAGCATCGAAAATGGAGTTCTCACTGTGAGGGTGCCTAAGACGAAAGAGAAGAAGCCTGAAATCAGATCCATTGAAATCTCAGGCTAAACATTTGTTTCTGTTGGTCTCTGTTTGTGTGCAAGTGCTGCAATGTGTGTGTGAGTCTTAAGGTTTGAAGTTGTTGGGTGTGTGTATGAATATTAGTGCAAAATGTAATATAAGCAAATAAGCGAACATTAGTATGAGCCTACTAATATACGTATATTTTGTGTTCAACCCTTTGATTGTTTGTGTGTTCATGTGTTTGACCCGTGCTATAAAGAAAATGGGGTTGAACATAAAAGCAATTGGCTTGAACTCCTTTTAAATTATTGTTATGAGTGATATTATCAACTAAATCAATGTCTCAAGTCTATAAGAGGTTCAAAGCTCGAAGGTGAGGCAACTGACTCAGTTCATGTAATGAGGTGGGCTTTAAATCCAATCCAATTATTTGGGCTTTCTTTCTTTTTTGGATCTCAGAGCATTCCGAATTGGCTAGCACCCTGCCGGGGCCATGCACATGCACGTGCTTATACTTTTTATTCTAATTAATAAAGATAGTGTCATGCCCTTTTTCATATAATATAATCTAAACTAACCCAACAAAAAACAGAGAATATTTGGTTGTCTGGAAAAGCAAGGGTGGAATTAGCTCGCTTGAAACGATTTTAGCACGTTTATAACTAAAAAGGTTTATATTTTAAGATCTTTGTGAAAATAATTTGGTAAGATTTGTTGTTGTAATACTAAAAAGCATGGACGAATCTAGAAACTTAAGCTAATAAATTTTCATCCTTCCATAACTGAACTATAATTCATCATCAAAACTAGGCCGAAATGGGGAAGACAGTGTCAGGTTGTGTGTGTAAAAGATATGGCGATGACAGCACCAAAAGGAAATTTGCAAGCTTTCCAAGCAGCCAAAGTTTATGGACAACCTTTCGTGTTTTTTCCTTTTCCTTTTGGGTGTCTGCATCCCTAAATAAGGACCACCATATCAAAGTTGGTGGAGAAAACCTGAGAGGGACAATAATGGATTCTTTTGAGTAACAGGGCTGCCACCGAATGTCCCGCTTATGCTTTCTTGATGCCCATCAAAACATGTCTCCAATTTGTGGTTTTGTAAATAAATTATATGATTTGGTTATAAGATTTTCAAATGATCATATCATTTTTTCTAATATATACCATACCAAACCAAACCAAACCCTTTTTGTGGAATCACATGCAGCCTTGTGTGATGTTTGAATTATACCCATTGATTATGGAAATACACATTTAGCTCTCAACTCAAATCATACCCTATAATTACTCAATTCAATATGTGAAATGCTATGGGGGGAAAGTTCACCCATAAAACGCTTATTGCTTACAGATCAAAACTGTAAAATGTTTCATAGTTTTATGCAATTAATAGCGTCTGTTGTTTGTAATGATGTAAAAGACAACCAAAACTGGGTTGCCTTTCCTAGAGTTGCAGCAAGAAAATAGGACAATGGGACTGACTTAAAGTTATGAATTTTGAGGCATCATAGCTTAGCAAGAAATCTATATTAACAAACTCCAAGAAACATTCAAGAGGATGCCTCCAACCAATATAATTTGTGGTCCAGATGTCTTACTTCCAAATATTAAAGGCTTATCAGTGGAATTCAATTCATTGCCTTTATCTTTGTACATAACATTGGACCACTAAATCGCCAATTATTCCATCACTTAATCATACATTAATATTGTAGCACAGATGGATATGTGATTCTATATTTAACTTCAACTGGAGTGAATCTTTGAAATGGTAAAACTCATGATATAATTTTAGATAAATAAAAGATAAAATGAAAGAAAAAGCAGTGGGAGGTTGAAATATTGATGGTCCTTTATGCACCACCAACTGGGTTACAAGGCCTGGGAAGAAATAAGAATTATGTCCGAAAAATGAGGAACATGAATGGGGCAATAATGAGAGCAGAAAGCAAAGCCTAGCTTTGATTTGTGTCATGAGAGCAGGCAGTATACGGCAGGCAGAAAAGGGTTGGTTTTCTTCTTTCTTTTCTTGTTTTGATGCATTATTATTATTATTATGGTGGGTGTGGGGTCTTAATAGCACCCATTTGTGAGCAAAAGCCTGCAGTCTGGGTTGGTGGTCCATTGGGCTTCAGTAGTGTGGACAAAATCTAGCACCATACATCATCATCATCATCGTCTATGAAGAGAAAACAGAAACTGAAACCAAAACCACACTGAAACCCAAGTGGAATAACAAACTAGAAGAAGAGTGTTTTTGAGATTAAATTAAGATGCAATAAGGGGAGGGGAGGGGAGGGGAGGGGATGAGAGTCTCTTTCTGTGGCGGTACCTTTCCATGTGCACCATTTATAAGGTACCCACCATTGTGCATTATGGAGGAAGTTTTCAAAAACCCATCACACCACCATTTTTGTCACTTTCTTTTCTCTACTCAAAAAGTTTTCAAAATAAATTCCACTATTAATGCCCATCTGCACAACTAAGCCTGAATGCCCTGCATCACACAAACAAAACATTCATTTGTTAACAATAATGAGACTTACAACTATGTGTGTTCCATAAGATACTACAATGAAATGGGTTTTGGGTTTTTTTTGGCTCAACGTAATCAAACATAATCACATGGATTATAAACCCAATTCCATTGCCTATTCATGCCATTCCTCTTTCTCTTCCTGTTCTTCCTTCTCTGGAAAAAATAACAAACGGGTTGAGTGCATTGGGAATAACGAAACTTAATTTTCCCAAAATTGGAATGTTTTTCAAACCCATTAAATTCCACCAACACCTTGTACACAAAAAGGGGGAAACCTCAAAATCTATTCTCTTTTCTTTCTTTTCAAGATTATTATATAATTTCTGACCATATATATAAAATTAATGTCAATAACAAAGTTTAGTGACTAAAAGACAATATTTTAAAATTGAATTTAAATTTTACCGTATTAGAAAAAAAGTACGCATGACAAACCAAGTTTTAGGATCAAATTTATATATAATTTTTATTAACAAATATTAATTAATAAAAGAAATTAAAAAAAAAAATTATATCAACTTGGATCCAATCTTAAATAAGTGCTAGTAATTTTTACACTCTCACTTAATTTTCACTAACGTGCACGCTAATAAAACTCTTTAAAGGTAGTTAAAATTAATAAAATAAAGTTAAGTATTGATATATTTATTTTTTTATACTTATTAAAGGATTAGAATAAGTTTAGTTATAATTAAAAGGGAGAGAATAAATAATAATAAATAATAATAAAAAAAATGAATAAAAGGGGGAGGGAAGGTTGGTTAAGCACTAAAGTGGGTCTTTTTATATTGAAGTGTTCCCCTAGGAACCGAGTTAGAGGATGAAGATGAAAGAAGATGAAAGGCTATTGTGTGGAACTAAAGGAAGCATCCAAAGGGATCGCATTGATCCCAACTTATCTATATCCTTCAATTTCTTCTACGTAATTTTGGATCATGCTATCCCTTCGGATGCCTCCTTTAGCTACTAATCCCTTCTATTTATTAAACCCCCCGCCCTCCGCCGCTCCCCATCTCAAACTTTCCGGCAAGGCTTCTGCATCTCAAGTACGTTTTCCCCTTTAAACTACCACTTTATGCAAGGAAGTGTTGTAACTCTTTGTTTGTTTGTTTGTTTTGTAATTCACTTTTTCTCCATAATTTTATAAACCTAAACTAAAATTGGACTTAAAAATGAGTTTTACAGACTTGTTGAATTTGACTAAAATTCTTTTTAGATTTCCTTTATCCTTAGGGTTACCCAACATGTTGGGTTTATTTCATTATTATTTTTTGTGGGTAAAGAAAGGAAGAAAGATTGCGGTATTGATGAGCATGATGGAAGGCTTGTAACTTTGGAAATCAAATCAAATCTTCCAAAACAATTTAGTTTAAAGCAAAGAAGATTTTGATGACTAAAAGCTTCCAAAACATTCATTTCACCTCTGCAAAAAAGTATAAAAATTGTTGACCATTTATCTCATTGTGTGGTGGTTCTTTAATTATATCCAACCCTCTTATGACCATGAGAATATGTTCAAATTATTATTATTAATTGATAGTTGATAGTTGATAGTGTGGGTGTGACCAATTAATTTGGTGCATGTGTGGGTGTTAGTTAGACAGGAATTGATAATGTTTCTGGGAGGAACAAAGTGTGTCCCTTTAGTGAGGAGGAGCATGGGAGGCCCCATTTCCCCATCATTCTGCCCCTTATTATTACAAAACTTCCTTTCATATTTGTAAATTTAGTCATTCCAAGCGGACTTTAACTCGAAGACAAGAGAAGAGAGTGGGATGTTGGGTGGGTTGGTGATGGACAGTGGAAGGACATATGGACAACATTTGTAGGCACACTCACACACCCTCTACTATTCACTATCACCACCTTACGTTCAAATTCTATATCCTCTTTTTGCTACAATACACTTCACCTTATGCTTCTTCTTTTTTTTGTTTTGGAATAGTAGGAGTTCTTACAATCAATACTTCATACACTAATTTTATCAAATTATTCTTAATATGTTGGTGTAATTTGGACATTATCCTTTTAGTTGATTTTTTATGAGAATTGCATTCTATTGTGAGAACCTGTTAGAAAAAAAACAAACAGAGAAAACTGAGAATATGTTCAAGTTATCCACTTGTCTCCAAGTGTGAAAACTGTTCCCATATATCAATATGAATTCTCATATTTATGCATGTTTTGTGAATCAATTTTGAAAAAACTATGGACCATCAATATATGACCAAAATTAAAACTCCGATCCCACTAGCACGCCTTGTGTAGTGACTTTCAACACCTCTTTTGATAACCTTTGTAACTAATTATATTACCAGAAATTCATAGACAAAGACAGGTCTCATAGTTTGTTTTTGTAATGCACAACAACATAAATTCACATATCAATAACATGTATTGATATCTAATAAATTAAAAAAACTAGTGTTTTACTCCAAAGGGGTTCAATTCTGTAACTAAAAACTCCAAGAATCATGGAGAATATTATGAATCCTTGACTTCAAACAAACTCACCTCGTGAGCTTGATTATCTATATAGGACAGTGACTAAAATTGCTAAATCTTGTGGGTCTAATGTCGGAACAGAGTGGGCATTCGAGCTCAGAGTTAACCGGGTTGCTACCGATGCCAAACGAATGTCATTTCGAAGGCTATTGTCGACACTGATCAAAACCATGATCGTTGCTGGTAGCCAACGACACTTCTCCTGGACTTGCCGCAACTCGTCTGGTCACTTCACTCGAGATGCACCGCTGATTTCAGAGTCGCGAGGAAGAGACAGTGTCCTGTTGATGTATCGCATTAACATCGATGACCCTTCGTTCGTCATTGTAGCTATCATCGTTGTTCCATGTATCATGGCCGAAGGAGGAGCCATTTCTTTCTTTTTTTTCATATATGTAAACCCTCATTTTGACTTTTGGATCAAAATTGGTGCTCCAACGGAAGCCGTAGAAAACTCCAAGCTCTTCGGGACCAATTGGTAACTGGATTAAGAACTAAATTTTGGAACAAAGGAAGCCCATAATTTTGAACGAGCAAATAAGCCCATAGTTGAGGCCCAATAAAACTATGGATTGGGCGGAAATTATTTGCAGAGTTGGTCCAAATCTGTGGAGAAGGTGGTAGAAGCTTATGGAAAATCAAGGAAAGGAAGAGAGGAGAAGATACTAGAAAAGCCACGAAACCACTCGCGTGTTCTGTGCTTCCTATTTAAATGCCTTGATCCCCGCAGTGGGAGGGCATCGACAAACACAGCTAACAAAATTCCAATTCTATCAGTCTTATTTCGCAGTTTCAGCAATTCTACACTCTAATTCACCAACAACAATGTCGCTGATCCCAAGCATTTTCGGTGGGCGCCGGAGCAACGTCTTCGATCCCTTCTCCTTGGACGTCTGGGATCCTTTCGAGGGCTTCCCATTTTCAAGCTCACTGGCCAACGCCCCTTCCTCTGCTCGTGAGACCTCTGCTTTTGCCAACACTCGAATCGACTGGAAGGAGACCCCAGAAGCTCACATGTTCAAGGCGGATCTTCCGGGGATCAAAAAGGAGGAAGTGAAGGTTGAAATTGAAGAAGGGGGAGTTCTGCAGATCAGCGGAGAGAGAAGCAAAGAGCAGGAGGAGAAGAACGAGAAGTGGCATAGAGTTGAAAGAAGCAGTGGGAAGTTCATGAGGAGATTCAGGCTGCCGGAGAATGCGAAAGTAGAAGAGGTGAAGGCCAACATGGAGAATGGAGTGCTGACGGTGACGGTGCCCAAAATGGAAGTGAAGAAGCCAGAAGTCAAGAGCATTGAGATCTCTGGTTAAACACGGTTGGTTCTTCTGCTCCTTCCTGATCGGGCAGAAGTAAGTCGTTGAAATGGGTGGGTTTCTGATTTTGATGTTTTCTACAAATGTTTTTCAATGTGAAAAGGATGAAGAAAAGGGTTTGTAATTTCCGGTCTTTTTGTGGGCTGTTTCGGTTTTGTTTATGATCTATGAAAAAGAATGTGTAAAAGAAAATATATGGTAATTAAATAATTTTTAAGTTTCTAATTGTGCTCGAAATCAAGAATTTGGTTCATAGTGCTTATTCCATTCTACTCTTGAATTCCTTCAACCATATCATCAGTAAGAGAATTGATCTGATTTTCTCTGATTCCATTAGTATCACTGTTATGTTGTGAATCCGACTCGGCCGGATCTGATTGAAACCATTTAAAATTCATTCAACCCGGATAACTTGCATTGTTTTCATTTTCATCACACGCACCCAAACAAACCTTTTTCATGTTCGATTACAAAGTCAATTCACATTGCAGAACACAAGACAGGTGAACTTCATTCCTATGCGAATTGATCTATACATGGGCTGCCTGTCAGGATGAAGATTGTCTACCCACAGCTGTCAATCGACTTAATTTCTGGCTTCTTCTCTTCCATTTTCGGCACTCTCACTGTTACAACTCCCTTCTCCATGCTCGCCTTCACCTTCTCAACCTTCGCGTTCTCAGGCAGCCTGAATCTCCTCATGAACTTCCCACTGCTTCCTTCCACTCTATGCCATTTATCATTCTTCTCCTCTCTCCACTGATCTGCGCAACTCTGCCTTCTTCAACTTTAAGGAGGAGGAATCCCTGGAAGATCTGCCTTGAAGATGTGGGCTTCTGGGGTCTCTTTCCAGTCGATGCGAGTGTTGGCAGAAGCAGAGGTCTCCCGAGCAGAGGAAGGGGCGTTGGCCAATGAGCTTGAAAACGAGAAGCCTTCAAAAGCCTTCAAAAGAATCCCAATCAAAAGAATCCCAAACGTTCATTCAACAGGGGTCGAAGATGTTGCTTCGGTGGCCACCAAAAGTGCTTGGAATCAGAGCTGTACAATGACTTCGCCACTGCTTTCGATGCTCTTCCGCCCTTGGGCCTCAGCCATTTGAATAGGGTGCAGCAGAAGATGCGAGAGCTTTCCTGGGCTTTCTCGCATTATCCCCTTCAGCTTTTCTGATTTCCATAAGCTTCCAACTTCTTCCATGGATTTGGACCCATTCTGCACAATACTTGAGCCCCAATCCCCGTCATCGTACTAGAAGTATAAAGCTGATTTCCATAAGCTTCCAACTTCTTCCATGGATTTGGACCCATTCTGCACAATACTTGAGCCCCAATCCCCGTCATCGTACTAGAAGTATAATCAATAATCACACAAATTTTTAACCATAAATGTAGTTTTCTAGAAGCAAAAGCGGGAATAAAATAAAGCTTTGGACGTGCACAATCGCACTCTTTTCTTTGGACGTGCACTGTCTGAAATAAAATAAAGAAATTAAATTCATTCTTTATGTTCATTGAAGTTTCTGTCTGATGAATTTAATTTCTTTATTTTAACATACAACTTTTAGAGGTCCATAGTGTCGTTTTTATTAGAGATGAAAAGATTCATAGTGTCGTTTTTATTAGAGATGAAAAGATTCACATCTTATACATCAACGACTAAATGTGAAACACTGTGTTTAGTACACGACCCAACCAACCGACCAGACTCCTTTTCGACTGTCCAATGTAACACACACTACTAAATTACATGTTTTATTTAATAACCAAAACACAACATCAGCCGGAGATGTCAATGGTCTTGATTTCCGGTTTCTTCACTTCCATCTTAGGCACTGTCACCGTCAGCACTCCATTCTCCATGCTCGCCTTCACCTCTCCTGCTTTTGCGTTCTCCGGCAGCCTGAACCTCCTCAGGAACTTCCCACTGCTTCGTTCAATTCTATGCCACTTGTCGTTTTTCTCCTCCTGTTCCTTGCTCCTCTCTCCACTGATCTGCAGCACTCCCCCCTCTTCAACTTCAACTTTCACCTCCTCCTTTTTTATCCCCGGAAGATCCGCCTTGAAGATGTGGGCTTCCGGGGTCTCCTTCCAGTCGATGCGGGTGTTCGCAAAAGCAGAGGTCTCACGAGCAGAGGAGGGGACGTTGGCCAGTGAGCTCGAAAATGGGAAGCCTTCGAAAGGATCCCAAACGTCCAAGGAGAAGGGATCGAAGACGTTACTCCGTCGCCCACCGAAAATGCTTGGAATCAGCGACATCTTTGTTGGTGAATTAGATAGTAGAATTGCTGAAACTGATAGTTGAGAATGATAGAATTGGAATTTTGTTTGCTGTGTTTGTCGATGCGCTTCCACCCCTGGGATCAAGGTATTTAAATAGGAAGAAACAGAGCATGCGAGTGGTGTCGTGGCTTTTCTAGTATCTTCTCCCCTCTTCCTTTCCTGGATTGTCCACAAGCTTCTACCATGTTCTGGATGGATTTGGACCAACTCTGCACAGTAATTCCGATCCAATCCATAGTTTCATTGGGCCTCAACTATGGGCTTCTTTGCTTATTCAAAAAACAGAACAATGAACTTACCCAATTGGTCCAGAAGATTTTGGAATTTTCTACGCATCAATTTTGAACCAAAATTCAAAAAGGGGAACGAAAACACCAGAAGACCCACGAAATATCTCAAAATTTCCATGCCACGTCCTATTTAAACCCCGAAGTGCGTCCTATTTAAACCCCGAAGTGCGCCTTAATTTCGGCATCACCAACGAGAAAAGAAAAGGAAAAATATCTCATTCTTTTAGAAGCTTTCAAGTAAGCAGAAGTGAGAAATGGCGTCGCTAATTCCAAGATTTTTGGGTGGGCGTGGGAGCAACAACTCGGACCCCATGTCATTGTCATCGGATGTTTGGGATCCATTTGATCGGGAGACATCTGCTATGGCCAACGCCCGCATCGACTGGAAGGAGACCCCAGAAGCCCACATCTTCAAGGCCGATCTTCCTGGGATGAAGAAGGATGTAGTGAAAGTAGAAGTTGAAGAAGGCAGAGTTCTGCAGATCAGTGGAGAAAGAAGCAAAGAGAAGGAGGAGAAGAATGATAAATGGCACAGAGTCGAACGAAGCAGTGGGAAGTTCGTGAGGAGATTCAGGCTGCCGGAGAACGCTAAAGTTGAAGAGGTGAAGGCTAGCATCGAAAATGGAGTTCTCACTGTGAGGGTGCCTAAGACGAAAGAGAAGAAGCCTGAAATCAGATCCATTGAAATCTCAGGCTAAACATTTGTTTCTGTTGGTCTCTGTTGCAATGTGTGAGTCTGAAGGTTTAAAGTTGTTGGGCGTGTGTGTATAAAAATTAGTGTAAAATGGAATGTAAGCAAATAAGAAAACAATAATATCAGCCTACTAATGTACATATATTTTGAGTTCCAGTTCCAACCCTTTGGCTATAAAGAAAAGGAGGGTAAATATAAAAGCAATCGCCTTCGTGAGAGAAATTATCAACTAAGCCAATGTCTCAAATCTATAAGAGATTTAAAGCTGAAGGGTTTAAAGTTCATGTAATGACTCGAGAAATTACCTTCGTGAGAGAAATTATCAACTAAGCCAATGTCTCAAATCTATAAGAGATTTAAAGCTGAAGGGTTTAAAGTTCATGTAATGACTCGAGAAATTAAATGGGAGAAGGATGAGTTGCACGTTTGGGATTTAGCCTAAATGTATTGGGCCAACGGTAAGGTAGGAAAATGATCTTCCTAGAGGCGGTCAAGACCAGATAACAGTGAAGTTTAGGATAGCTGTAAAAGTCGAAGTGGCTAATCCCATAGAGGTTAGCTGTGACTTACCTTTGATCATGAAGGAGTAGTCAAGCTGAGTGATGACATGAAGGGGTAGTCAAAGCTGAGTGATGACTCAATGGAGACCAAATTGAGCAGAGTCCTCCTCCTCAAGTCCATCGACACATGAAGGGGTAGTCAAAGCTGAGTGATGACTCAATGGAGACCAAATTGAGCAGAGTCCTCCTCGTCAAGTCCATCGACATTTCTGGTTAAAGTTGAATAGTCCATCGACATTTCTGGTTAAAGTTGAATATTGTCGAAGAGAGTAACAGTTAAAAGTTGAGTGTGTGACCTCCATGGTGTAACAACAACATAGCGATCCTCCAGTGACACTTACAACTATACGAGGGCCTAAATAAGTGTCATGATATAATCGAAAGAGACGATGTGTCATCAATACACTACACAAAATAGACATTGAAGAGAAGTTGAGGCAAGTAAAATAGGGACAATGAGTAGATTGGAGTGCCACATACAGGCTTGTTGAAGAGTGAGTAGGGCCTCAATTTAGATTTTCAAAGTCAAAATTTTGAGGAAATTTTTATGTGTGGTTCTGAAGTTGAGTATGTCCATGTGATATGAAAGCTTGTCAATTTTGGTGTCAAATGGACACCGAATGGACTCTCTTCGACACCACATGTTTGTTCGCCAAAACTGTCTAAATGCACCTTATGGACAGACACGACGTCAGCTCTCTACCACCTTTGAGTCTTGTGGCTTAATCGAGCTACCATGTAGCACATACATGTGTCATAATGAGAGTGAGCATTGCGAGACGAATGCTTCAAGCGACTTCCTCTGAAATGGGGTTTTCAAGGACAGTACAGGGTGGCACGAGTGTGCTGGTATTGTACCCCAACCCATATGTTGGAGGTTGGACCATACACGCACTATCTGGTATGAAGTTGTGAATGATATTACATGGATATGGGAAGATCCAATGCTTTGATAGAACATAGATGGATGGATGTTTAAGATGTCCCGATATTATAAATCAACTTGGGCATGTTCTCAAGATCGAGTAAGTTGTGATGGTCGACGACACCTATAAATTGTGATGCCATCTGAGTCATGTTACTTGAGAATCAAAATGATGGTATGTGACGTTGTATTAAAGACCTCGACACTAAGTAGGAACTAAGTAGAGCTAAATGACTTAGTCGATAAAGATAAGTTGAATGAGTCATAGATGAACGAACATGCATAGAGCTCAAATTTGCTCAAATTTCTTTCAAAATTGATCGCAAGTTTGCGATAGGCCGTACCATTAAAAGAAGTATGAGCTTTTAACACACCACAAATATTCATTTTACAAAGATTTTTATCACAATGAAGATCCGTACCATTAAAAGAAGTATGAGCTTTTAACACTCCACAAATATTCATTTTACAAAGATTTTTATCACAATGAAGATCTCAAAATTAGAAGCCAGTTCTTAACAATTTAAGATAGACTGAGTTCTAAGTTGAGTTAAAGCCGCCGATACCATTTAATCACTTCGTAGGCTCTGGAGTATGTTGTTTGGAGTTAGTTTTCATTTAGGTGCGTTTGGACACTTTATGAGAAGCTGTTTTAGATTTTTCTTTATCAGATTTTTCATGAGCAGGCACCACATTTTAAGTTGGTTTGAGAAACATTTTTATTCCATCATTTCACATTCACAAACACGGTTGAAGACACCAAAACAGAAACCCACTTAATCCAACAACTTACTTAACACCATGCCTACAATCCGATCCAAACATGGGCAGATCAGGCGGAAGAACCGACAGTGTCTAACCAGAGATGTCGATGGCCTTGATTTCCGGCTTCTTCACTTCCATCTTCGGCACCGTCACCGTCAGCACTCCATTCTCCATGTTGGCCTTCACCTCTTCTACTTTCGCATTCTCCGGCAGCCTGAATCTCCTCATGAACTTCCCACTGCTTCTTTCAATTCTATGCCACTTCTCGTTCTTCTCCTCCTGCTCTTTGCTTCTCTCTCCGCTGATCTGCAGAACTCCGCCTTCTTCAATTTCAACCTTCACTTCCTCCTTTTTGATCCCCGGAAGATCCGCCTTGAACACGTGGGCTTCTGGGGTCTCCTTCCAGTCGATTCGAGTGTTGGCAAAAGCAGAGGTCTCACGAGCAGAGGAAGGGGCGTTGGCCAGTGAGCTTGAAAATGGGAAGCCCTCGAAAGGATCCCAGACGTCCAAGGAGAAGGGATCGAAGACGTTGCTCCGGCGCCCACCGAAAATGCTTGGAATCAGCGACATTGTTGTTGGTGAATTAGAGAGTAGAATTGCTGAAACTGCGAAACAAGACTAATAGAATTGGAATTTTGTTTGCTGTGTTTGTCGATGCCCTTTCACCGCTGGGATCAAAGCGTTTAAATAGGAAGCAACAGAACACGCAAGTGGTTTCGTGGCTTTTCTGGTATCTTCTCTTCTCTCCTCTTCCTTTCCCGGCTTTTCCATAAGCTTCTACCACCTTCTCCACGGATTTGGACTAACTCTGCACAATAATTTCTGCCCAATCCATAGTTTGTTGGGCCTCTACTATGGGGTCGAGATGATACGTTGATTTGGGTCTAGCCTACCGGTCCGCCATTCATGGGTCGGAGTTAAAAGGATTAAAGCCCAACAATATAGTATGGCCCATCAACAAAGCCCCCAAACGCGGTGCTATAAATTTTGAGAATTAGGGTTTTAGGGAGTGAAACGAAGATCGCCGGCCGTCCGAACCCTGTAGCTGAAGGATAAAACAGACGCCGAAGATGGTGAAAGGAAGCCAAGGAGAGAGAGTCAGGTCTGTAATCTCAACCTAGCGAAGATCTCCTTTAGAAGTCCTCTTTCGATGATTCTAACCCTATAATTGTTTCATTTGTCGTTCGCTTATGTTTCTTGCTGGAATCAGACTTTACACCAGGGGAACAATTCTCGGCTACAAGAGGTAATCAAGCACTACTGCCTATTAACTCTGGCATTCGCATTTTCTCGCTTTATGTAAAATCGACAAAGTAATATTAAAGTTGCGTGTTTCTCGACTGTGTTTTATTATTTTTTCCTTGATTTTATTGGAAAATGAAACTATATCACTTGTTTACTACCCAAATTGTTATTGGGGAATAGTTTGTCATTTGTTCGAAAGCTAAAGATGGTTGGTATATTGGTCAGGTCGAAGTCGAACCAGTACCCAAACACTTCTTTACTTCAGATTGAGGGTGTTAATTCCAAGGATGAGGTTTCCTGGTACCAAGGAAAGCGATTGGCATATATCTACAAGGCTAAAGTGAAGAAGAACGGAAGCCACTATCGTTGCATTTGGGGCAAGGTCGCTAGGCCTCATGGTAACAGTGGCATCGTTAGAGCGAAGTTCAAGTCTAATCTGCCACCGAAGTCCATGGTACAGAATTATTGTAAAAAAAAAAAAAAGATTACCTTTTGTGTCAAGGCCTCTCTTTGTTTTGGTTTTAACGAGTGTATTTTAAAATTCACTGCAGGGTGACAGGGTCAGAGTATTCATGTACCCCAGCAACATTTGAGGTGACTAGTTTCTCAATGTGCTGGAAATTTCTAGATTTTGATAAATTTCTCTTTATTTTTTGTCCTTTGTATGCTTAGATGCTGCTCATTATTGATTGTCTTTGGTCTCAAGTGCACTAGTTTTGTTTGCTAACTTTGTATGTAGTTGGTAATTGAGCTGCTATGTTCATTCATAACCATATTGTTCACCAATGTGGGATGGCTGTATTTCTTCTCCGATATGCATTTTCAGTAGGAGGCCTGCTTGTATTCAATTGATATATTTCTAGACAAGTCTGGGTGTAGTAGAGATTTTGATGCAGTAGACTGTTTGTTTGAACCAAGTTGAAGAATGTAGCTTTTGTTGAGTAGTTGATGGAATTTGACAGAAGATATTTGGATTGACAGCCTGTTTCCTGTGCTTTCGATATGCATAGTGTATTAATGTTTTGGCCAATTCATCAATTTTAACTTGTCGCCTCGGTATGGGCAATTCCATAATTTTAGGAAGACAGATTTTAAATTTACTCAATCGAGATAGTGGCAAGTTAATTTGTGGGTGAAGTGCAAACATTTAAAAGAAGGATGTGGGAATTTGTTCACCACATTACATATGGACCTTACTATGATGGCCTATTTTTTTGTTTCACTATTGCTTATTAGATATCTTAGTTTCTGTTTATTTACCGTTGCTTTCTGTCTTTGCAGTCATGGAGAACCTTGATGAAACGAGTGGTTGTTACATGAAGGGATTTATATTTTTATTATGTTTTTTGTGAGCTAAGGAAGAATCATTTTCTGTTTCTATACTGGGTCATTTTTGCTGTCTAGGCCAAGTAGTTGAACAAAATTATAGAACCACTTGTCTTGAGCATTTTTCATGCGATGTAGTTGCACTTTTCTGAAGTGGTTTTCCAGTATACGAAGCCTTTACATACTTGCGCTTTCAGCTATAATATGAACGTGGATTGCACATTTTATCGTTGATTCTCTTTATTCCCGTTTTCCTCCACTTTATTACTTGATAATCGGGTGTCAAAACAGATACATTTTTAAAAAATGGCTGAAATTAGAGTCACGAGTTGCTATTTTTGTGGATTAGTTTGAACGAGTTATAAAAAAATGGCTCAAATTAGAGTCATGAGTCACAGGCTGTGTACATAATATTGGGGATTGATAATATTGGGTACTATTTTGTTTTTATGTATTGAAAAATTAAGTCTCACATTTTGTGTGTAACTGAATAGAATTGATGAATGTTTGACACTAAAAAGTCAAAATAGGTAGCTTCAATAGAGAGTTATCTCTATTTAATATGACTAGAGGTGAGGTGATATACTTTTAGATCTAATCTGCTTGATGAATTTGTGTTGAAGTAAAGGTTCCACATGTGCAACAATTCTTGTTGATTGAGTTTGAAAATGAAATTACAGGGATGCTTCCTATTTCTATCAATTCTAACAAGGAAAGTTGGCAATTTGAATGTATTCCAACATTCTTCTTTTTGTTTGGGTTGGTTAGTGTTATCCTCAAAGCCATTTGGTTGATAAGGAGCTTGCTATGCTTTTAATAAAGGCAATCTTCTAACACAATTTTTGGAAGGAAAAACAACTTCTTCCTTCACCGTCTAAAAAAAGAAATACAATTTTGTGCATTTCAACGCTATGTACAAGACCAAATATTGCATTAATGACAATTCTAAATGCACGGACGAAAGTTAGGCCTAAAGAGTGGATCCCATGCCTTCCTTTGAATTAGTCTAAGAAGCTCAATTATTGGAGAAAACTTAGAGGAGCTTGACCAAATGCCTCTCCAAAATGCTTTAGCAAATCAGCTGCACATCTCACGCGAATTTAATTAGAGTAACGAAGACATTAAATAAACCGCAAAATAAGGTATCTCCATGGATGGAGACCCACTTTCATTTGCAAATAATCTATAAATTTATAGCATCTATAAATATGTGCCTCTTCTTGAATGGATTTTAAAAAATAATTAAGTGTATTAAGATTGGGTAAGAAAATATAAAGGGAGGGCAGAGCGTTTATCTGTCACAAATACCTAAAGGAGGAATCAGCCGGAATTGCCGATCAAAGGCTTGAGATTGAAATTCCGGTGGAATCAGCCGGCAACCGACACCAAGCCGTCTGGTCCGCGTAGGACGTGGGTCCCACTTCCTCCATTTCATTCCTTTTTTTTTTTATCTTTATATATATATATATATATTTTAAAAGCTGTTTTCTTTTGAAAATAATAATAATATAATTAATAATGCCTTAAAATGAGGCGCGTTTGGACTCCGTAGTTTCCTAACGCGTTGAATTTCTCCTCGGTGGCTCAGTTCCCGATTCAACACGTTCGTTTAGATATTTATTTTTTAGTTATTATTATTATTTAAATTAAATGTACTTGAGATTTTCCTTACCTAAAAAGAAAATTAATCAAGATTTCATTTAAGTTTTTTTTTTTACAAAAATACTTTGCTTAAAAGCTGTAGGCCCCAATATTAATCCAAATAGCATGAAAGGTGAAAAATAATTTATAATATGTATTAAATATCAACCCCAAAATAAAACTTCATAAAAATAAAATTAAAATTAAATTTTGTTTCCTAATTCAAATCTTAATAAAGAATTACCAAATGCCTTTCGTGCTTTAGATAGATATTAGACGGGAATGATGAGTGTTTTGTATTTTATATTTAATTAACAGGATTGCCTACTACCACTCATCTACTTGTTAACCATATTCATGAATTTTGGTCAAATTTTAATTTTAAAAAACATTTCTATTTTTTTAAAATTCCACAACTCTTTTTCATATTTTCAAATTTGTTAATTTAACTCTCAAATAGCCTTAGAAAACAATGTCTTAAAAATAGAATAAATTCAAGTCACGACTTCAAAATTTTGTTTAAAAAATATGTATTTGAGTTAATTAAAAACTAAAAACTAAAAACTAAAAATATTTGGAAGGAGAATAAAATAATAATATTGATAAATGGAAGAAATGAAGGTGGAGGAATCGTTCCTCCTTGTGCGTTTACCACCTCCTCTGCTTCAAATCTCTCTCCCATCTCTCTCTTTTCATCAAAACCAATTTGTCGTCGGTCATCCTCAAAACTCGACGCTCTTCCCATTTGACGAAGACCCATTTCTTCAAATTTTCTCTTTTTTCCTTTCTCTTTCAACTCTCTACTCCTTTCCCTCGCTTCAATTTTCTTGCACACCCAATTCCTCCCATGGACTTCTGTTCTCAGATCCATGGAAACCCCACCTTCATTTTTGTAGATTTTATATGCAGATCCATGTGCTAGTGTCCCCAATCGGAGCTCCAACCGACGCCTTTGAGAAATCGCCGTCCTCGATCCAGACCGACAGCCGAAATGAAGGGTTCCAGTCGTTTTTTCACGATCGGGCTTGTGACTTCGTGGTATTCCTCCAACATTGGTGTCCTTTTGTTGAACAAATATTTGCTGAGCAACTATGGGTTCAAGTACCCGATCTTCTTGACCATGTGCCACATGACTGCTTGCTCTCTGCTTAGCTACGTTGCGATTGCTTGGTTGAAGGTGGTTCCGATGCAGACGATTCGATCTCGGATTCAATTTATGAAGATTTCGGCGCTTAGCTTTGTGTTCTGTATTTCTGTTGTCTTCGGCAACATTTCTCTTAGGTATTTGCCGGTCTCGTTCAACCAGGCTGTTGGGGCCACCACGCCTTTCTTTACGGCGGTGTTTGCTTACCTTATGACGCTGAAGAGGGAAGCTTGGCTCACTTACATTACTCTCGTCCCTGTTGTTACTGGGGTCATTATTGCCAGTGGGGTAAGAAGAACCAACACCACCTACTTTTTTCCAATCCTAATTGCTGTGATCTTTGAGAAGGTTATTTACTTGATTCCCGTGGTTGCTTGGTAATTCGGATTGAAATGCCACGTGTTTTGGTATTTGCTAATTGTTTGAGCAACTTTTTCAGCGAATTTTGTCATTTTAGTCTTAGTTTCCTTTTTTGCCATGATTGAACAGAATTAGCTTATGTAAGTTCCTGATCTAAGGTCGGAAAGTTCGTAGAATATTTCTGAGTAGATGGTCAATATGGTTTGAGGCATTGTGATTCTGTTAGTTGTTCTTTGGGAGTATTCCCAATGACCAGTACCTTGATGCTTTTTAGAATAAAAATCCTGCAAAAAAAAAAAAAAAAAATAAGCGTTTTCTTTTTGCTTATTTTCACTTGTGCTCTGTTTTCGAAATGAAGTTATTTTCCTTCTTATAACCATGAAATTATGAAGAGTCATTTTAAGTGTACAAAAACTTTACCTATATAAAACTTGTTCTAGAGTGCATCCCAGACAGCCCACTTAAGTTTTTTTCTTCACATCTTTTCAAATGTGTAGTTTGTAGATATTTTAAAACTTGTATAAGACTGAGGAAGGCAATCCCATCTCTACTGGCTTGACTGTGGATGGCTTCCAAATATTCCGTGAAAATTTGGAGGAAATTATGGCCGACCTAACTCTTGTTGTAAACTACAAAGATCTTTTCTCATCATATTCTTTCTTTCATTTGGTGTTGGGGGGAGGATGAGTAGAAAATTGAGGTAGACAATAATTGTTGCCTTCGGAAAATTGTTTGTCATAATAAATACTGTTTCTCTACTTTCCATCTTTGTGTTGCTGATTCTTTGTTGTGTGAATTGACATCAGGGTGAACCGAGTTTCCATCTGTTTGGATTTATAATATGTGTTGCAGCTACGGCTGCAAGGGCACTCAAATCAGTTCTGCAAGGAATTTTGCTTTCTTCTGAAGGGTAAGGAGCTTGTTGTTGTTCTTTACTAGTGATTTAGTCTTCATTGGGAGAATAATGAACAATTTTAATTGATTTTAAAACTGCAAATGAGAGCTCCGACACTTATCTTTCTCAGAGAGAAGCTGAATTCCATGAATCTTCTTCTGTACATGGCTCCTATAGCCGTTGTCTTTCTGCTGCCTGCATCACTTTTCATGGAAGAAAATGTGGTCGGTATCACTCTGGCTCTTGCTCGAGATGATAAAAAGATCATCTGGTATCTGCTATTCAACTCTGCACTTGCGTATTTTGTAAACCTGACCAATTTTTTGGTTACCAAACACACCAGTGCATTGACACTTCAGGTATGCCTACTTTCTTCATTGATGCTTATGTTTGTCCTCTTTTTATAACTATGTTTTGTTTTTCTGTTTCTGTTTGAACGTTCACAAAAATTACTATTAACAAGATCATCATACCCTTGGAAGAGTTATAATCCATGTTTACTTTCTACAACCCAAGTTTTGGTTTTTTATATGTTCTTTTGAGGCGACCCAAAAAATATTTGATTTCAGAGGGTTGAAACATTGGCACAAACAAATTGGTATTGTTATTCAACGAATTGTTGAAAATTCTAATAATATTTGGCCACGGACTCGCTCCCTTTCTATACATCTCCAAGACCGATGCACAAACACACTTTCATAATGTTGGCTACATATTACTTAAAAAAAACTACTGCATTCTGTGTCTTTAGTACGAGGAGTTTCTTTGTTGCTTCTGTGCTTGGGAATCATGCATCATCTTCTCTCTCAAAGCCCAAAGTCTGTCAGGTAATTCATGAGCTATGGCTTCTTTCAGGTGCTCGGCAATGCCAAGGGTGCTGTCGCTGTGGTGATTTCAATTTTAATCTTCAGAAATCCAGTCTCAGTCACTGGAATGCTTGGTTACGCGCTCACAGTTATTGGGGTTATCCTCTACAGTGAATCCAAGAAAAGAAGCAAATGAGAACAATTTAACTGAAGCGCATTTTCCTACTTTCGTTTTTTGCATGGTGGCTGCAGTCGTCAAATACTGGAGGCAGCAGGTGTAGACCGGCCTGTTATAACTGCTCTTAACTATATAGCCTTCAAATTCTTTTTCCCCTCGAAAAGCTTTATTAGCTTAGGCATTGGTTTATATTTGTATCATCCTCACAAGATCTGTCACAAAATAGGAATTTAATAAGGAAGAATTATGGGGTAAAGTTTTACTTCTTTAGAAAGGATTAATAGAATTGTTTATTACATAAAGGTCGGCTGTTATAGACACTCCTTGATCATCAATTAAGGGGGAAAAACAACCTTATCTTTTAACATTTTGGTACACTATTTTGTTAATTCCGAGTTACTCTGAACTTTGTTGGAGGGTAATATTTCTTGTTTGGAAGAAATATAGAAACAGATAAATTTGTCATTTGAATTTCTCCTTCCATGCTCAGGATTTGGATGGAATGGAACCAATCCCGACTCTTCAATCTTCACTACTGATTCAGGGTCAGACTTGACTTTTGGCTTCAAGTCTGCTTTAGGTTCTGCCTTTGTTGTATGCTTGGGGGCCCAGGTCTGCTAATCGCTTCTGGTGCAGCTTCATCTTCTTCGATCTTAGGAGTCGAGTAGTATCCTATAGAACCCATCTCTTCAATTCTGTATTCGACCACCACAGGAGGATCTGAAGACAATGCTAATCGTCACCTGGTTTGCTAGAGGGTTGCCTTGTAAAAGAGTTGAGGTACACCGCATGGCAAAGGTTAAGCTAACTGGTCCTTCCACCCCTATTATAACAGCTTCTTCAGGCTGTAACCTTTCAAGAAGCCATTAAAAACTTTTTTTTATTTAAATTGTTAAAAACTTAGCTTATAATTTGCAATTACAATCTCAAAGAATGCTGGTTCAATCTCCACACTACCATTGTTGAACTAAAAATACAAAAAATGAACTATTGGTTTTGTTAATGGCTTCCCATATGTAGATTGATTGTAGAAAAAATAATTGGTTTTTACCATTCTTCACATTGACGCCCACAAGAACATCTAAAAGGTAGTAATGAAGCCTACGATTAGTGTCATTTCCGACTGATATCAAGAAGAAAGTGAAACTCCTTTCTAGACCAACTGAAGTACTGGTCAACATAAAACTAAGAATAATTCAGCAGGTTACAGGATGACTCCATATCTATCTTGTACTAACCCAAAACTAACAGTTGCAAGATACTTTCATAAAGTTTAGGCAAATCATTACCACTTTCAAATGCGAAGTTCCATGAATCAAGCAAATAAACAATTTGGTTCAGCATGACGAGCTGGAGACTCATGCAAGTTTCTCTTTTGTTTCCCATCACGAAACCGTGAGGAACAAAGTAGAACACACTGGGGAAGGGGGAACGCAGAGGGAAAATGGACTCAACAAAACCACAAATTGGAAGTTTACAACTCGACCTTTGAAGTGTCTGGATCAGAGGTTGCTACTTGCCGCTTCATCAATGCAGATTTGATCAGATGGTTATAGCTTCCCTTTTCCTTGAAAAGCTGTGAAAAGTGGTGTTTGCAGTACAAAATTCCATCAAGTGCAGCATAGTTTGATGGAGATAAAGAACAGCCACCATGTGAGCATTTAAAACACGACTTATGATAGGCTTGACTCTCAACTGTCACCTGCATACAAGCAATGCCCGGCAGATAAAATAACAGCAGCACTGATGCAAACAAAGTGCCAATACCAGCAAAACTACTTCGAAATTGAGATGGAACCATTTCTACGTCAGCAGGAAATACTATAGATAAAGAAAACTAAGAACATGTAACTTCCACAGTTCCTCAAAGCTTATATATCATCAGTTCACTAATTGGCTCAGACAAGAGCCACATTCAAGCCATTCAGAAAACCAACTCATTTAGATGCAGTAGCTTTAAAGAATATCCCTTTCTTATAGAGGTCGATATGTAAATGTTGAAACAATGGTATGCAAAACAAATTCAAACGACCGCAAAAAGATAATTATGCAGACAGTTCAAATAGAGAGTGAAAATTGACTATTGATGTGATTAAGAGGGTTTTAAATATTTGAATATCTTTTTAATGTCTTTTAAACTAACCTTCTCCAGTGGATATGCAGTTTTTCCACATGTAGCACACTTTTCTTGTGTCCCAGAAAACATGCTGGCCGCTTTGCTTGGTGACCTAGTCTGGAACCAACAAGAGGCTACGGTATGAGCAGGCTGTTTATAAATTCAATCACAACTAATTGCAGCATTGGGTTTAAATTTACCAGCTCTGTAGTTGGCTTCTCGGAGGACTTTGCAGCTGTAGAAAAAGAGAAGTACAGAAAATCTTAGTATAAAGCAATAGCTACAAGATCCATGATGTAGAGTGTCTTCTAAATTCGACAAAGTTTGGAACGTACTAGATAGAAAGTTCTTGCTGAAGTTCCCAGCTTCCTTGAAGAGCTGCTCAAAATGAGGCTTACAGTACAGAACACCTTCCATTGAAGAATAATTACTCAGCTGAAAGCATTTAACTAATCATTTTAGAAACGTTCTCACATTCTGACCCATAAAAGTGCTCAGTAATCATGTACATCGAAGCTTAAGTAATGTACCTTAAGTGTTCCATTGCAGTGGCTACATTTGAAACATGACTTGTGGAAAGCAACCCCATCAGCAGATAACTGATCTACAAGGTACACAGTCTTCTCACAAGCTTTGCATTTCTGTTGGGTGCCAATAAACGACATGGCTAAAAGCCTTAAGAGTAGATCTGACTATTCTCAACCAACCAGAATCTCCTCCAATTCAAAGCCACCAAGCTATCCCAATCAAACAAGCTCCCTTCTCCTGATGTCATTTCATCAAACACAACCAATACGCAAAAACCCAGATCAAATTCAGAAGACAAAACAAGAAGCTGCAGGCAAATGATCTGAGAATCTCAGAAAATTAAATCGATGAGCTTAAACTAAAACACTTGAAAATCTAGTGGAGAATAGGATCAAACCCAAAATGCTGAACGAATATAAGATCTTGATCAGAGTTGACATGCAATCGAAACTGAAGATGGGTGCCTCAAATGATAGAAGGAACAAAATGCAGAGAATGTATTTGGTTATAGCAAGTGGAGCGGAGAAGAAAAAGATAATGAAGTGAAGGATAAAGCGAAAGCCAGAAACAAATAATTTATGATAGATTATTCACAGCGTCGATTCTTTATAAAAAAAAAAAAAAAAAAAAAAGGAGAAAAAGTGAAAATATCTTTGCCGGAAAGACACACATTGCTTGCTTCAACTTTACTCCGTCCCGGTGCTACTTTCTTCTTCAACCTTTTCAGTACTACTGAAGCTCCACCGTCGGCATCCTGCAGAGTAACGACGTGTCGTTTTGTCTCTTTGTATTTCTAATTTAGCCTTCACCCTTCTCTCGTCTAGCATGGATCGTATTTGGATGATTTTGTAAATAAACTCTCAATTAGTTCATAATTATGGTGACAAACTCTTCAGTTAAACACAAAACTAAATTCAAGAACATATCCTAACAATTTAAACACAAATTTTTTAGGATTGTAATTTAAATCGAATAATAATTTTGAGACTAAACATGAAAATAAACCAGCCAACTAATAAATAGTCAGTAGCTTTATTTTTTTGGATAAAAAATTAAATATATAGGTATGAATTACTGAATTTAAAAAGGTGATTTTAGGTTGGATTAAACTATGAAAATGAGAAGTGTGCACCGGTGAGGATTTCCTGTGGAAGTAGCTCGCTGTGACCGGTTAATTTCAGGCTAGGAGGAGCCGATTCCAACTGGAAACAAAGATGTCAGACTCGCTTCAAGTTATCCGCGATCTCTGCATTCAGTAAGTCCCTCTTGTTCACTTCCTGTCGAACTTCTTGAATGTAATTTGATATTTTTGGTGATTTTAGGTTTTCTAAACCAATCATCCAATCTCTTTCGAAAATCTGCGATGAACCTTCAGAGGGGTCGAATTTCTCTGTTAAAGCCATTCTCGAATCCCTTCTACCTCGAAAAACCTCACTACCAATCACTCCTACTGAGGAGGATATTTACTCCTCCATCAAAGACTTCGCACTAGCATGTGCTTTAATAATGTCTTCCCGTTCCTCGACCTTTGGCCTTCTTTCATGGATCCCGGAAGACCTCTCACTTGCTGCCGAGTCAGCGTTTCGAATGCTCTCTAAGGCATATGTCTCTGCTTTCTGCGATGGGTTTTCGAAGGACATTGAGGAGGTGGGTTTAGATTTTAGTTTGATACCGGAGGAGAAAAGATTGGTGGTGGAAATTATTCCTAAGGTGCTACCGTTGTTGAAGGAGAATATTAAGGAGAGCTCGATAGATAAATCTGACGAGGTTGACGAGGTCTCCGCTGCATCAGCCAGAGTGCCTGTGGGGTTTGCTATTGTTGCGGGTCATCAACTTGCATGGTTCATTACCCAGGTCTGAGGTTTTGTTCTTATTCAATATACTGCAGTTCTGTCTGTGTTGCCTGGTATTTTGGTTTGATTTGGGGTTTGTTTTCCTATAAATTCTTTCAGATTGATTATCCACATTTGGGGAAATTGTGTAATTTGGTGATTCCTTGTGCACTGACTGCCCTTGATCACTGGTCACCGGAAGTGAAAGTAAGCATTCTGATTTCCTGTTTTCAATCTCTGATACTTGCCAACTCTGTTGGATATCATGCTTTTTCATGCTGAAAATGGAACTTAGTATTTTGATTAAAATTTATGCTGTGTGAACGAGAAGCTTATCTCTTGATTTTATTGTTCGCACTTGTTTATGATACTGAATAAAAGGCCTTAATTTCTTTACCTACTTTCAGGGGCAGGGCATGTTTAGCTTTATACATCTTGCAAAAAATGTCAATGCTGCAGAGCTAGGTTGGTATGAAGATGTGATTCTTGATGCGTGCTGCTCAAATGTCCCTTCAAGTGATGAGATATGGCCTTATGTTGTTGAAATGTCGGTTCTTCTTGTAACTAGCATTCACAAAATGAATCCTCGTAGCTCATGGTAAACTTTTTGTTGTAATGCATTCTCTCTTTTTCAACATTTGGTTATAAGAGGTAGCACTGCTAGAATTTATTCTTATCTGACCTAACTTGTCCTTGGTTTCTTGTCAAATATATATGCTTTTCCATTTATATACTTGCATAGGATTGAAAGGATGGTTAATGAGATGTTGGGTCACTTGGAGCGACAACCTAGGAACAAGGAACGCCGTATTGCATGGCTTCAACACATTGAGCCTCTTTTCAACTGTATGGGTCTGGTGCTGCTGGCTCATACAAGGCGCATATTTCCACTTTTCTTCCAGTGGATGAATGCTGAAGATGATGAGACGACTTTACTAGTAAGAGATATATGATTTGTCATTTAAAATATACTGGATAATGCTTTATGATGAATAATACTTCCTGATCACTTATATTGAGGGCCATATATTTTTGACAACTAGAAGAGAAGAATGGAGAAGAGGAGTGCGAGAAGAGAGATCTTTATTTTTTTTATTTCAAAACAATAAATAATTGTTAAATTTTTTATGGTTTTTAGTAGGTAGATAAAATATTGTCCATATTATATCTATTCTCTGAATTCTTTAGACGTTAAGACTCTTCTACTTCTGTTAGGAAGAAAACGTTCTTGTTTGAGAATCAGGGGATTTTAAAGTTAAACATTCTTGTGTGGATTCCTATAAAATAAAAAATAATAATAAAATAAAATAAAAAATCTGGTGTCGACTTCCTGATTCAGTCTTTCAGTTCAAGCATCAAAGGAATACCTTTTGTTTAGACTATAACCTCATGTTGAAATGCAAGGGTAGGGACCTTAAATTTCTTACAAAATGTTCTCCTTAGGAAAGAGCAGTCCAATTTCTCCTTCGACCTTCTATTTTCTGTATTTTTACAGGTATTTGGTTGGGATCCATATCAACTATACCTTTAAACGGTAAATATTCAAAGAAACTTGCATGTTTATCTTGAATTTTTGTGAACTCACCTTTTCTCTGTCAGAGAAGATATTACTTCATCGACCCCTAAACAGTGTAACTCTCAACTGAAAACTAATTTCCTGATCAAACAAGTTTTCGAGTCTTGACACTGCTCTGAGTTTGAGTTCTATATAATAAATCTTTTTGTAACATGTCCACTAGTTTTGCTGTGATTATAACAACTTGTCTTGGTGTCGTTTCTTGAAAGTGAGAGCTTTTTGGTTTAATGAAGTTTGTCAGCATCTACTTGTAAAAATAAATTATATTTGTGATTTAAGTCCCTCCGCAGTTGGGCTGATGAGCATCGGGGTTTCACACATTGACAAAGTTTCACAGTGTCCACTTCTGGAGACTTCTCTCAATGTGAACTTGTTGCCTTTTTCTGCCGAACACTATTGCATCAGTTCAGTCCATTTTGTGTGTACTACCTGGATTTATTAATTATACTAATATTATTACCATTGGGCAGGTTCTACAGAGAATACAAACAGTTGTGAGGTTAACATGGATAAGGAATACGCCATATGTTGAAAGGTTATTTAAGTTTTATGTTTCACGTTTCTTAAATTTGATGATATCTCAATTTTTTTCTCGTACAACTTATTTGTCTGCTACATAGCTTGTGTTGGTAATTTTCGCAATTTCATTCCCTTCAGATTCTGTTGTGCTTTCACACTTACTTTCACCCGTTTTCAAGTGCTTAATCAAGCTATCCTAGTTCAAATTAAGCAATTGTTCTGATAGACCAACTCCACCTGCTTGATCCTATAGTGCCAAATGTAATAGGATGAAGCAGTAGTTCTATAGGATTAGTCACATACCCATGGTTATTTAAGAAGAGAATATAGGAGAAGATGTGTGTGGGGATATAGGCACATGCCATGGGGACCTCAGTTATTAAAACTAGTTAGCACAGGAAAGAGATCAGAAAGTGGTAGGGAATAAAGTCAGATTGTACAGAGCCCCATATCTGAATTCGAAATTGAGTATTGAAAAGGACTGGAGGCCTCCCTCATTTTCTGCTTTCCAATTGTTTGATGAAGTTCAACTTAACCACAGAGTTCTTCCAGGATCATTATACAGTTATTGTCACTCTGTATTACTGTTGTGCCATGATATTTAGACGGATTAGTGTCCATGACTCTCTCTACAAACTTTGTGCAACTTCTCACACCATTTTAATGGCCATCTTCGTATTTGTGCAACTCAAATGGTTGTATATTGGTGGCAGATTGGTGGATGAGCTTGCACTGTTATACGAAAAGGCTACATCAAGAAGTTCTCGTGATGCAATCAGAAAGCATGTTGTTGATGCACTTATCCTTCTCCAGGAGTAAGAATTTCTTATCATTTCTGCTGTGCTGATTGAATCTTGAGGTTCTGATTTTGGTTATTTTTAGGAGCAAAGGTCAGCAGTTTAAAGCAGCTTGGAACAAGCACAAGGATGATCAAAACTTGGTTTGGCTTACTACATCTTTAACTGGAATGAACATCAACTGTAAGTCTTAGCTTATTAGAGCTAACAATGTAACTGGGAAGTGGAACTCGATAATCTGAAGACTGATTGCAAATTTTTAGCATAAATCCAGAGCTGGTCGATCTGCTTCGCCACCAATTTGTTTGTATATAAACTCGTACAGAGAGAAGACCTGCGGTATTTAATCATTAATTTTAAGCTAAATGTAAATTAGTGCTTAAAGCTTGACATTTCGCATTGGGTTCTCAACTTTGGAGTTTGGTGTCTACTTTTTCTTTTAACCTTTTAAAAACTTTTAAAAACTTTTAATTTTTTGTCTAATCCATATTTAAATTTGTAATTTTGTGTCTAATAGATTTTTTAATTGAATTTTTAATTTTAGTTTGTGTTTAATAAATCTTTCCATTTTTAATTTTGTATATTGAATATTTTTTTGAATTTTATGTCTAATTTAGAAGTCATGTATTAAAAAAGTTGAATATAAAAAATTATGTATTTTTTAATTTTTCATTTGGTGTTTGTTCTTTTAAAATTTTTAATTTTCAATACATTAATAATTCTTAATTAGATTATCTCATTAAAAAAATTGTTATATAATATATAATATAATATAATTCAGAAGTCATAATTTAATTAGTTAAAATATTATAAAGAACAAAAAAAAAAAAAAAAAAAAAAAAAAAAAAAAAAAAAAAAAAAAAAAAAAAAAAAAAAAAAAAAAAATTAGAGGATTAAAATTGAGAATATTAAAGAAAAATCACTAAATTAACAATAATAAAATTATTTTGGGTTGTAAAAAATTATGGGAGGAGTCTGTAAGTTGCAACGGAAATTCCCGCCGAATCTCACTCACTCACAGTAACAGTGAAGCACTGCACACATTCTCCAATCTTTAACTGCCAAACCGCCGCCGAACTGATCTCTCTCCGGCTATCTTCAGCCATGTTGCCCCGGTCAATCTTCCTCACCATTTCCCTCTCTCTCTTCTTTCTCTTACTTCCCCATCCATCTAACTCCCTTACCACCATCGGCGTCACCTTCTCCGCCTCCACTGCCAACTCCAGCCCCCACCCCCAGCCACTCGACTCAGTGGCCAAAGCCATAGGTTCCCTCAAACTCACTGCCGTGAGACTCGAAGATGCCGATCCCAACATAGTCCGAGCCTTCGCCTACACCAACATCACCCTCATCCTCACAGTCCCTAATTTCATGGTCGCCCCCATCGCCTCCAATCGCTCCGTAGCTCTCCAGTGGCTCTACGCCCACGTCATCCCTTTCTACCCTCGGTCGATCATCACCACCATCTCCGTCGGCAACAACTTTCTCGAAGCTTCCCCTGAATTCGCGACGGTTCTTTTGCCCGCAATCAGAAATGTATACACGGCGCTTCGAAATTTGGGGATTCGTCAAATTTCGGTTTCCACTACGTTCTCGTTCATCAGTATAATGGCGAATCCGTTCCCTCCTTCGGCGGCTAGGTTTCAAGATCCCGTTTCCGAAACTGTGATTGGGCCTTTGCTTCAGTTTCTAAGAGACACCAATTCGTCGTTCTTGATCAATATTTACCCTTACAATTTGTACCGAATGAACTCCGAAATCCCAATAGGGTATGCTCTGTTTCAGAAGCACCCTTTCAATTTCAGGGATGATGTGACTACCGGTGTCCGGTACCGGAATCTTTTCGACTCCATGGTAGATGCGGTGATTTGTGCAATGGCAGTGGCTGGACATGCGAATATTCCGGTGATTGTGACGGAGACTGGGTGGCCAAGCTTTGGCACGGACTCTGGCGAGGTCGAAGCAAATCAAGCTTACGCCGAAATGTACCTCAAGGGACTGGTTGCACACCTTAAATCAGATTTCGGAACACCGTTGAGGAGGGAAGGGGTGACGGAAACTTACATATATCAGCTGTTTGATGGGGAAGAAGTTCAGGGAGCTCGACCTGTGCGAAAATGGGGGCTTCTGTATCCCAATATGACTAAGAAGTATGATGTGGTCTTCTCCAAGTCCGCCGGAAATGCAGAGCAACGAGCTTTTCTGACTATTGCAGCCTGGTATTTTGGGATTTTTGTTCTGACGAAGTTGTGGTAGCATCTTACATATTTCGTTTTCATAATCTTCATTTAGGTTCTGAATTAGCTTCCGTGCTAATTCCTGGTGAGTTCAACCTGCGTTTTGTGAAGAATTATTCTCTTACTGAGATTGTTGAGCTTTCTGTTGCTGGTTCTTGTTATGGCAGCTTCCATCCTTAGCAGAGATTGCGTTTATCATTTGTTTAGATGTTAATGGCTGCAGATTTCCATTTCTGAATTTGTGTTCAGATGATTAGAATCTTACATAGAATATCAAATGAAGTTTGATTCTTGTTTTCCACAGAGATTGCCTCTTCTTGTTTATAGTTTTTGATGAATCATCTGGGTACGTTGTTTGATAATTGGTAGTAAGTTGGCTAACTCAGCGTTAAAATTGTTATAAAGTATTTCATATGGATTAGGAATAGTAGATGCATATTATAATTTTCCATTCTTGAGAGAAATAGTAGATCAACAGATGCATATTATTGAATTTATAATTGAAAGAAAACAAAAGTGAAACGCAGGTCTTGAGAGAAAGAGCGCTCAGGAAAGGAAAAAACAAAAGGTGTCAAACAAAGGCCTTCAATTTGAATAACAGAAAAGGTCAATCAAAGAAATTGTTGAAATGGTATGAACATGGAGAAGAAGAGGAAAAAATATAGCAAATAATGTTGTACAGTTGCTGCTGCTGCTGGATGTTGAGCTCAGATGAAGATTCTGTTCGCTGCTGGCGCCTGCACGTCGGTGTCGATGCTGAGAAATATAGGATCGGAATGAAATGTGTTACTTGCAATGTCTCTCCCATCATTGTGATTGAATGGCATGAACATGATAATCCATAGCAACTTCTCCCACTGTATGAGCTTTCTCTTCAACTATTTTACACAAGATAACTTGTGAGAACCTCAACCAGCTGTAGAGATGACTATCTAAATTTGTGTTTACTCAATTTTTGATGGTTGATGTTGAAACATATGGGGTTTGGAAGCTTATAAATACGAGTTCCTACTGATGGCACTGACAAGGCATCCATGTAGCTGCTCATCACCCCTACAATGCGGAATCCCTCCTTCCGCAGTGCTGCTTGTTGCTGACTGAAATATTCCCGATGACTGATCTGCATTTTGTCATCCATTCTGCAAGATTTTTCTAACAAAATGTTCTTAAATATGCATAATTACAAGAGGACAGAAGGATTTCAATAACATCCTATCAGAAGGTATACTACTTTTATTGTAAGGCATCCCAATCAAATGGAAATATAGAAAGATACCTCATAATCAAGTGGAGCCAACCTTTATAGCCGGCTGAAGTAAGATGTTGAATAGTGGCATTCCTATGAACTTCTGACTTTCTTGATATTAAGGTTACAGGCCATCTGCAAGATCTGAGTTTCTTGTACAGTTTTAGAAGAAAGTTTTGCTTCAATCTCTTCGCCTCATCCACACAACTACTGCACCCATAATTAAATTCATAATTATCCATGGCAGAACACTAAGAAGAACACTACATAGATATCAGGGAACCACCTGGATATTAACAGATCGTCGTAATCATGGTTAGCGAAAAGAAGGTCGTCTAAGTCCATCAGCACGATTTCTCGACGGTTGTCTACTTTGGCAGCACTACAGAAATAATTGTGGACCAGCTGCAGTGTAGAATCCAAATCTCTTTCATATTGACCATGTCTAATGTATTGAATGGCAAAGTCCTTGCAAAATGAAGGTATCCCATCTGTTTCCAAGCTGTTTAGCTCCAAATGCATAGATAGAGCTTTGCAATAGTCATAATCAAAACTTAGTTTCTGAATCTCAACAACTCCTCCACTTCTGTTTTGACAATATTGCAACATTACAGTCAATGAGACCAGTAAAGTGATAAGTAACACTCCGACAGTAACTAAAGCACCAATGAAAATTGCTGCTGTCAAAGGTGTCATGTAGAATCCCGAATCTATGATATAGTTGCTTCCCATATCTGCCTCATTAAAAGGATAACAATAATCACTCTGAGTTGAAATGAATCGTGCTTATCAACTCTCTTTCAGTAAACTGATTCATCATCATAAAAGAAGATCACAAGGGAAAGAGAAGGATCAAGGATGTATTGAATTCCACACCTGAATTGTCTGAACTTCCTCCAGTAGAATGACTCGGAGTAGAGAACTGGCGCTCCATTTCATTCCCATGAGCAGACATTGTTCAAAGAAATTCCAATTGTTACCACTGTCTCAGAAGAAAAAAAAAATTGTCAGTCAGAAATCAGTTTCGAAAACCTAGAAAACAAAATTATATCAGGATTCAGAAGCAATTTCTAAGCAAAGAGGAAGTTCCAAGAAAAGTATGAACATCCCTGAATTTTTATTTCTTCGAATTGCATAAGCAAGCTTTACATTTTTAAATTACTCAGCGGCAGAAACCTCTTCGATCAATCTGTGAAACGAAACCCAACGGAAACCCATCTACGATTAGACCAGAAGTAAGCAGATAGCAAGGGATTCATGATTGCATATGAACATCAAGCCAATAATTTTGGTCAATAAGCAAACAGATACCAACTTGAACATAATTTTGATGGTGGGTCCAAGCTATCAATTGCTGGGCTAAGAGACGAGTCTTTCTTTTTTTATGGGTTTTGTCCCCGAGGAGGAAAAGCTCCAAAAACATGAGAAAAGTTATGCCAAAATGAAAGCGAAAGGGAGATTATATGTCCTGTTTCCGCGGACTGGGCATCTCTGCAAGATTCCGAGAATGATCAAGAAATCAGGAGAATGGGCATACTGAGTTTCTTCAACCTTCCTGGGTAACATAAATCAGCAAAAAGCAGGGATAAGATTAAACTACGAAGCTACTTATTATTATTATTATGATTCGACCATTGCACCCATCAAACTAGGGAAAATTGTACGAATTGGAATCTCTACCTCCTTGTACAAATGTATTCTCATCCATTTTAATTATGTTTATGTATATTTAATTAATTCTAATATTATTCTTGAAAATTTCATTCACCTTTCAATGAAGCTTTAAAACATTGTTATCATGCATTCTGTTAGTATTCAAATATTGGTTGCGTGGAATTCAATAACGTGAGAGTTACGTTAATGAAACTCGAATTATAGTCAAAAGCCAGTGGCAAGAGGAAGTGTTAGTATCACGAACAATAAACTTGAGCAAGAGTCAAGAACCAGTAGTAGAAACGTCCATTGACAGCACAAGCTAAATAATTTAGCTAGAATCAAAATTGAGGAGCGTGAGAGAATGAAACAAGAGCAATGAGAATAACATTTCTCCTATTGAACTTTTTTTTTTTACTCTTGTTCAAGGATGGACAGTAAATATTTATTCATTTGATATGGTGGTATGAGATGACAATGAGGAGGTTAATCAGCGGAGGTCGATTGAAAGAGATTGTCACATCACACACGTTGAACACAGAGTGAACTCGGAACGAACTGGAAAGGGTTCAGGTCATGTTCAACTTCTCCTTGTTCATGAAGATTTTCATAAGAAACTATACGATATATGTTCAATTTCCCCTCACAAACTTCATGCATTTATTAAGTCACAAATTTTATCTGGAATGTTTCTCAACAAATGTCCTACATTTGTGACACTGAAATTTGTAAATACTTCAAAAATGTGGCCTTGTCAAATCACTGCCCTCTTAGAATTTAAAAAGTGCTCTTCTCCGTTCACAAGATTCAAGGCCATGTCTACATCCCTGGCCAGTTCAACCGCTGCTCCAACATAGCTATGAGGAGTTAGATTCAACAGATTTTTCTTAGCTTCATTAGGCAATTCCAACCCTTCAATAAATCTCCTTATACTTTCCTTAGTAACTGATTTTCCTCTGGTTAATTCCTTTAGCTTCTCATAAGGCTCCGGAACACCATATCGTCGCATGACCTTCAAGAAATAGAGAATAGATGATTACACAAATATATGCCAGTTGTTGACAATCGATATGAAAGTTCGTTAACCAAATAGATATCTCTATCTTATCCAATCTGATTACTACCGTGCTAATGAACTAAACAAAGTGATACTAAATGGGGGCGATGTAATCAAATGACCACCAATCTTAGGAGAGTATATAACATTTGCAGGTGTGGAGAAATGAACGAAAATGCTTAGCAAGATATATACCGTCTGTATTGGTTCAGCAAGGACCTCCCATGATTGATCCAAATCGTCGAAGATACGAGTTTCATTCACCTACAATGCAATGATAAAAGTTTAAGAAATGCTCCACATACAATACAATATAAGGACACGATAAAACATGAGGAAGAAACTCCTTAAAACAAATAAAAGTAGTAGCCCAGTATTTTATAAATCACCAGAACAAGATGGAGAGGATTATTTGTGCTTTCGAGTAGCCAGTATTTATAAGCCTCTTCAGCAAATCTGTAGACGAATTCTTTCATTTGGATAAGTTAATTACAGACTTCAAGTTTCATTCGTACCGATCAATAGATGAAAATTAGGAGTTATCTTAACCACAATCGAGTGTCAAAATTCTATTGAATCTCTATCTCTCTCTCATTAATGTTGCACGTTCATCACTATTTCCACCCCCCCCAATTAACTTTGTTCTCCTATTACCCACCAGCAAACTTTAGTGGTCATGAATGATAACCCACCCAAAAAGAGGAAGATGCCTATTTACATGCCATCAGACAGAACTCCAATCTTTCACAAAAAGGTAATGATGATTAATGATTATGATGATCTGAGTACCTGGAGCTTCGCTATCCCCTGAAGTGTGCTTTTGTAGGCAAGAAGAGAGTGTCCAAGTCCAACTCCCATATTCCTTAAAACAGTAGAATCAGTCAAGTCACGCTGCAAAAGAGAATAAGTTTTCTGTGTTATTTAGCGAATTGTATGAAAAATAGAATACCTTGGCCCAAAAACTTTAGAAAACATGATTATGTAAACATTATAGCCTACAATCACATTGTCACATCTCACACATCAATTACCAAGTACCAACTCAAAGAATTGAAGAAATTATCAAATGTTGAGGTGTACCTGCCACCGAGATATGGGTAACTTCTCACTTAATTGGGCCAATGCTCCATTAGCCACACCAAGATTACCTTCGCTATTTTCAAAATCAATAGGATTTACTTTGTGAGGCATTGTTGAAGAACCAATTTCACCTGCCTTTGTTATCTGCCCAAAATAGTAAACAATCATATAATCTATCTTTTCTTTCATAAATAATAATGATGAGATACACTAAAATGCTCACCTGTTTAAAATAGCCCAAAGATATATAACCCCAAATATCTCTGTCGAAATCAATCAAGATATTATTGTATCGCACAATGGTAAAAAAGAGTTTTGCCATGTAGTCATGAGTTTCAATCTGAAAACAAGTAGAATTATACAGTTAGCAAATTAGGATAATAATCAAATCATTCTATTTGGGATTCTGAAAGCTTATTCATCTAACGTCCAATATATGTCTCTAAGATAGCCTTGGAAGACAAGCATCACACCCTTGTATACTATAACAAATTTACATGCTTATCCTTCAAAGTCGAGGAAAACTCACAAATAACATCCTATATTAGCTAATATACATTTAGCCACGAAGGAAGAGCAAAGAATGAAACATCAAAGGAAAAACTGTACACTAAATTACAATAAATAGTTGAATAAACGCCCAAACTTAGGCAAATTAACAATCTAAACAAAAATTTTCATCGAAAGTAAGTCAAATACCAAAATAAAAACAATACCTGAGTGACGTAGGGATTGAAACTCAAACCCAAGGAGTTAACAAACTCTTCAGCCACTTTAGGCCAGTTAACATTTGGATATGCAACAAGATGTGCATTATAATTTCCAACTGCACCAGCAAACTTTCCCATTATCTTGACCTTGGAAACTTCCAACCTTTCTCTACTTAGTCTGACTGCAAAAATTGCCATTTCCTTCCCCAGGGTTGAAGGTGATGCTGGCTACAAAATAAGAAGAAAAAAAAAGGGTTTTTCTCATAAGAGAAACAAATTTTTAAGTCACTGAAAATCACAAAACAGTTCAGGGTCTAAACAGTCAAAAAGACGAATTCATCATATATCTTGTCAGCCTAAAACCTGTCCATGGGTGCGGCAAAGCATTGGAATGTGAGCGTTATCTTTAGCCATGGTGCTTATTGAATTTATCAGCTTGTCCATAGAAGGAAGCATAACATCTTCCAATGATTCTTTCAGCATAAGTGCATGAGCAAGATTGTTAATGTCCTCGGATGTGCAAGAGAAATGAAAAAACTCGAGCACCTGAAATGCAAAAAAGAATAGTTAAATGATCTTTTAGTGTTCTACTAACATATAAAAGAAAAACAATTTTTTAACAAACGGGAAAATGCAAGGTAAATTCCACCTTAGAAATCTCAGGATGTGATTGACACCTCTGTTTTAAGAAATATTCAACAGCTTTCACATCGTGATTCGTCACTTTCTCAATGTTTTTGATCTCCAAAGCATCATCCTCACAGAAATTGTCAATAAGTCCTTGTAAAAAAGAAGAAGCATCTTCACTGAATCTTGGGACTTCTATGATTTCAGGTATTTCCGATAGCTTCAACAGCCATTTGATCTAAAGCAGAGTAGAATATAATCAAAATAAAACTCAAACTTTAAGAAACACAAACACCTTTCCATCGCTGCAAGGAGAGGATCAAATTTATATAAGAACTAGAATTTACTTGAGCAATCAACCAAATTCAAAAAGTACCTCAACCAGAACCCTGAAGAAGATTAACCCATATTCGCTCAGATAGGGGGCCAAGTCCTTGACCTTACCCCAATAGCGACCATCTAAGGGGGACAGAGCCACCAAACTTGAAAGCTCGTGTGCCACACTGATTTTCTTCTGAGTAAAAGAAAAAATAAAACAAAATCACAATCCAACATAAAAGAAACAGAAACAATTCATCTATCATCGTCCAAACATCCAAGGAAGAACTAAAACACAACCCTAAAATCAATAAATACCGTAAAGTTCAGCTTAATAAGCAAAGAATAACAACCTTTTCCATCGGTACTTGGAGATCGTTGTGAACGGCTTTGAAATCAAAATTTCTATGGGGCTTATGGAAGGAAGCATGGCGAAAAACACTCGAGGGTTCTTTAGGATTTTGAAAACCCTTTGCTGCGCAAAAGATTCGGGGCTGGCCCAAAACTCTACTGTATGCTCCGACCTCCATGGACGTAGAAGAGTAGTGAGCTAAAACCCTTAATTCTCCCCGCCTTTTTTCACCCGGGGTCGACCCTTCACCCTTCAGGAGAAGGCGAACAAAATGGACCTGCGCACGTGTGCAGCCACGTGATTGTTTTGTTTTTTCTTTTCTTTTCTTTTCTCAATTTGTTGGTTTTCTAATTGGCAACGGTTCGGTTTTCTGAGTTTTTTTTTTTGTTTTTTTTATTTTTATTTTTTTTTGTAACAATGGAATAATTTTCTTAAATTCATGGGCACACAATTAAATTTTATGTTTAATAAATTTATAATTTAATCTATTATTATAAATACACAAAACGTGGATAGAGTAAAAGATGGTATGAATATTTATTATGGTTGGTGGTTTTAATTCATATTAGTATCTCAATTATGAGAGGTTAACATGGTTTGAGTATTCCAAACTTTGAATTATTTATATATTGTCAATGGAGTCTATATAAATTGTATTCGTGTTCTGTGTTGTCACGTTACATTTACTTGCTAGTAGTTCATCCAATCTTAAGAATTAGTCGACTTAGATTCGGATTGAATTTATGAAAATCCCCTCATCAGACAGCCGCAAGTGAAAATTTCGGCGCTGCCGCAACGTGCCCATTGCAATCCAAACGTTGAACTCTACGAAAAAAATTCAAAGGCAATTGACGAGTGACGGACCATATCTGATTTCAGGACAATCGGAGAGCCACAAATGAACGAGTGATCCAAATTAGCTTCACCCCATGTCCACCCACTACTTGATCAACCTTTCAAGTAACCATAACCCACGCGGCATAAACTCTATCACCGCCTTATCCACTCCCTTCCCTGCAACTCTGCACCTCCATTTCCACCTTCCATGTCCAATTAGCAGCAGGTTGAGAGAATCACAGTCCTCTACTTGGGTCGCCTATGGAGACTGGAATTGCTTGCTGCGCCCGCGGGGCTCTTCTTCCCAATCTTTCTTCTAACCATTCAACTGCTCTCCTGTCTCCTTCTTTCGCCTCCAAGGTATGTACAAACCAAACCCATCTCTCTGTTTTACAAGACTTTGGAAATGTGTTGCTGAAGTTCGATCAATTTGCATTATAGAGTCTGAAAGCGAGCTCCCTATTTGGGGAGTCATTAAGGCAAGTTCCCAAGTCATCAGTGAAGCTGGTGGCATCAAGGTCAAAGACCATTCCCCTCAAAACCAGATGTGAGATTGGGGATAGTTTGGTGAGTGTTTTTGTGTGATATTGCCTGCAAGGTGTTTGGGAAATTGCTTGTTTGAAATTGAAAAGGAGTTTGTGATTGTAGGAAGAGTTTCTCACCAAAGCAACCCCTGATAAGGGATTGATCAGACTGCTGACATGCATGGGAGAAGCTTTGAGGACCATTTCCTTCAAAGTCAGGACGGCTTCTTGTGGAGGAACTGCATGTGTCAACTCCTTTGGAGACGAACAGCTTGCTGTCGATATGCTTGCTGACAAGCTTCTATTCGAGGTCGTCCTTCGATTAGTCTTGAATGATATTTTCTAATGAACTGTGGAAGAAAAAGTGTAGCTGATTCATGTTGAATCAGCACATGTTTGCATATAGAGTTTTGATTCGGATAATGGTCTTTGAGGAGATCGTTCTAACAACTATAGTTTATCTGAATCTATTTCTCAAAACCTGCTCTTAAGATAGTGTACTAATTTTGGTTTTTGATGAATAGGCCCTGAGATACTCACACTTCTGCAAATATGCTTGCTCTGAAGAAGTGCCAGAGCTTCAAGACATGGGAGGCCCTGTTGAAGGTCACAATTTTCAAATTATAAGCAAACAACTCGATGGTAATTCTTTGATTGCTAACACATTTTATTAAAATATAAGCAGGAGGATTCAGTGTTGCATTCGACCCGCTCGATGGTTCGAGTATTGTGGACACAAACTTCAGTGTCGGCACCATCTTTGGAGTGTGGCCAGGTGATAAGTTGACTGGAGTGAAGGGAAGTGATCAAGCCGCTGCTGCCATGGGAGTTTACGGTCCCCGCACGACATATGTTCTTGCTCTGAAAGACTTCCCTGGCACTCATGAGTTCCTTCTTCTTGACGAAGGTCACTCTTGATAACTAAACTGAATTAAAAGCTTTTTCTTATTGAGAAAATGGCTGGAAGATCTCAATCCAAAACCTGATTTCTTTGCTTTACTGACAGGAAAATGGCAACATGTTAAAGAGACAACAGAGATTGGGGAAGGAAAACTGTTCTCTCCTGGAAATTTGAGGGCCACATTTGATAATCCTGACTATGACAAGGTTTCTTTCTATTCTTGAGAAGAGTATTAGCATTCCTTTTCATATACCTCATCACAGTAAAACGTAAAGCCTTCGCTTACTACTTTTTTGTGTGTTTCAATTCAACAGCTGATCAACTACTATGTGAAGGAAAAATACACATTGAGATACACCGGTGGAATGGTTCCTGATGTCAACCAGGTTTATTACCTTTCTGATAAATTTTCAATGGAATTGGTTCATAAAAATGATTGAAAAATAGGAATACCTTTCTGAAAAGATGGTTTTGTTTAAATCCATAGATTATTGTGAAAGAGAAAGGGATTTTCACAAACGTGACATCTCCCTCAACCAAAGCTAAGCTGAGGCTGTTATTTGAGGTAGCTCCCTTAGGATTCTTAGTGGAAAAAGCAGGAGGTTACAGCAGCGATGGCCGTCAGTCTGTGCTTGACAAGGTGATCGAGAATCTCGATGAAAGAACCCAAGTTGCTTATGGATCTAAAGAAGAGATCATTCGTTTTGAAGAAACTCTCTATGGATCGTCCAGGCTTAACTCAGGGGTGCCTGTTGGTGCTGCAGCTTAAGCAGTGAAACAACATTTCCCCCCCCATTTTTTTCTTACCTTTGCTTGTTCAAAACATAATTTCATCTGTCAGTAGAAGCTTGTATGACTTGTATGATAGAAATGAATATGTTCAAGCTATTTTGAAGCTTTGCACCATAAAATTTTCTTATAAACACCTACCAATAATGAAGCATGGTGAGATTTGTGGCTGTTATATCCCTCAAGGAACGTAAATTTGATAAAGAACAGAATCTTTTGGCTCTTTCTGCAAATACAAAAGTATTGTAAATCTCAAAGATGGTGACCTTGGATTTATCTCCTGTAAGGCTCCTGCCTCTCTTGTTCAATTACCTGCCAAAATTAGCTTTATGCTTTCTATGATTTGTACCAAGAAATTACAGTTTCTGATGAGCTTCTCTATAACATTTCTGCTTGTACATGATCGGTTTGCTATCTGAGATAATTTGGAGGACAAGCACAGGCATGAACATGGTGAGTTGAAAACTTCTTTGTTTATATTTTTCCCCTTGAAACTTTGGTTTTGGGTTTCTTTGTATTTTGCAAGTGCTGCTGATGCAGGCATATCAGGGAAAGAATGGGAAATGGGAAGGATCAGTAGGGGGTTTAATTGATGCTCCTGTGGACAAAGTATGGCCCTTGGTCACTCAATCCAAAAGGCTGCAGGAGTGGATGCCAATGGTCGAGAGATGCACCGACATAACCGGAGACGAAGGCATCCCAGGCTACGTACGGGTCGTGTCGGGTTTCATGTTCCCAAAGAAAGACGAAGAAAGATCGTGGATCAAAGAGAAGTTGCTTTCCATGGACTCATCAGCTCATAGTTACAGTTACAAAATGGAAGCAAGCAATGTGGGATTAGATGGATCCATCAACACATTAAAGCTTGTGGACTATGGAGAAGATTCAACATTGATTGAATGGAAGTTTGAGATAAATCCTTTGGAAGGTGTTTGTGAAGAGAGCATCATTGATTATCTGGGATTTCTCTACAAATCTTGCATCAACAGAATTGAAGGTGCGATTGAAGTAGCTGCACATTCTAAAAAAGTTTGATATAAACTTTGCTTTGTGATGACTTGTGAATGCATTTTAAAAACAATGCTCGATAGCATTTTAGCCATGGTTGATACCTCATTAATATATTCTAGACATTTTTAAATTTTATAATTTGAATAAACAAAATTTTAAAAGTTCAAACTCGTGGTTTTTAAATTCATGAACCAAATAACACCATTTCATTTTATAACCATTTATAAAATGTGTGTCTAGATTTAATGAAACTTTTACGTATGTAAATCAATATACACCAAATATTGTTTATAAATCATGAAGGATAAGTTATTACTAACAAAAATTAACACAATTTTGATAAAGTTTCGACGATAGATTACATTGTTAAAAGTTAAGTACCAGACTAAATTGTTACAAAATAAATAAAAACAAAACGCGCCAGGTAGGGGTCGAACCTACGACTTTCTGCTCAGGAAACAGACGCTCTATCCACTGAGCTACAGGCGCTTTTTTGATTAATAGGTGAGATAATTTTTAAACAATTGATAAACTAAATATATAAAATAATTTAAGTTTAATGATTTATTAAAGAGTAAAATCTACCCAAATAAACACAATTGTGTCTTTATAATTTTTTGGGTTAAAAAAAGTAACATTTTTAGACCAAATATATTAATTAGAGACTAAATTTATTTATAAACGAAGAACAATATGTTGCATAAGCATCATGGTAAGGTAAGCGAAAACTATCTAAAGTTTCATTTTTATTTAGCAGATGTTATCAATCGTACATCGGTCATTTACCTTTGTCTGGAGAAAATGATAAACATAGGATGAGTATTTAAAAAATACTTAGTGACACACTGTTAGAGTAGAAAAATGCATTTACATAAAATATGTATCATGACTAATTGGACCTAAATTTCATGATTGTTCCTTAGGTTTTTTTTTTTTTTTTTCTTCTTCGTAGAGTTAGACGCATAATATTTCTCCACACACAATTCAAGAACGTGCACATGAATCCAATAGACAGACTCATTAACGTACTTTTTAGGTTTGACTATAGGCTAGTGCATACTCACATTGCCGAAAACCAATGAAAATGAAAGGAACACAAATAATATTGTGGTGTATGTGTTTGTACAAACATATTAGAAAAGTAATCCATGATCATATGACATATAATATGCATAAAATCTCGAATTAAAATCGTGATTTAACAAAAACATAAACATAATCCTATCCATATAGCATTATAATATAAAAATAAAGAAAAGTACCACGCTAGGTAGGGGTCAAACTTACAACTTTTTGCTTAGAAAACATACGATCCATCCAAATGAGGGCTTGGTGGCGAGGGCTGAATACTTTAAACTTCATATAGTATTTTAATGTTCATAAACCGAATGAAAATTTAGACGATTTTTAAATTATATACCAAATAGACTTAAATATCTTTTAATTTTATAATAATTTAATTTCTATATAAATAGGTAACGACGAAAAAGATCTAATGAAACTTAATTATTACTAATAAAAAACTTACCTAAGCGATTATTAATTATATGAAAGATCTAATGAAACTTAATTATTACTAGTAAAAAACTTAAGTAAGCGATTACTAATTAAAATTTATACTTAATTTTGATAAAGATTATCACCTTATACATATTAAATTGTTATAAAACTTTCAGCATAGCTTTAAGAGACTAATCAATAATTATATTTTATAATATAAAAAAAAATTATCCATTAAAGAAAAACAAAGCTAAAGCATCATTCATTTATTTTGTTCGTCAAATAAACAGACAAATAAGTAAATAGTAAGGTTATTTTTTTAGTCAATAAATGAGATATCGTAATTAATAATGAATTTTAAAATAATACGTAAATATAAACAGAGAAAACGCGCCAGGTAGGGGTCGAACCTACGACTTTCTGCTTAGGAAACAGACGCTCTATCCACTGAGCTACAGGCGCCTTTTTCTTTTGAGTTAAGTATAAAAATAAATTGTGTAACAATTTGTTAAAATGTAAAGTTACATGCCAACCAATGTATTGATTGAAGTCTAAATAAGATCATAAGCCTCTCATAAATTTTGTGATTTTTCTACATTACATAACTCATTCAAATAAGGTGCCCTACGACTTTCTACTTAGAAAATAGATGCTTTATCCACTGAGCTACCGACATTTTTAGTTTATCCTATTAATAAAATAAAATTTTCTATTTTATTATCAGCTTCAAGATATCTTTCATTTAATTACGAAGTTGGTCTATTTCCCCTCGAAAATATCATGGTCCTTTTATTTAATTATTTTTATTTTTGTCGTTATTATGTCTGGAGTGATACAGATATGGAATGATTCATTTTGAAAATGTAAATTAATATACCAACAACCACTTATATGTTATTGAAACAAGACAATATGCATTAGGGCATATTAGGTACGGAGTAGGTATCGAGTTATACACATGGGATTGATTGTTTCTAAAAAACAAAAATGTATCTAATGTAATAAAACAAGTTTGATGTTTGTAGTGGTATAATTTATGCAAGATGCATATCTATATAAAAGAGATTCCGGCTCTTTTATCTACTCGTCTAAAATATATCTTCTTCAAAAAAAATATTCGAAAATATAATAGGTTTGTAAGCTATTGTAGGGTGTCTATTTTCTCCCAAATGTGGAATATAGACGTTTATAATAAATGAGGTCCATAATACTTACTAGAGCCTCAAGATCAAACCCTTATGCTTCTTTTGTTGTGTTTGTGGATCTCTCATTTGTATGCTCTATTTTGTTCTCGATTTTAAGCGAAGACTTGTTTCTTACGATATCGTAGATCTATCTCTATCGTATCGAGTGTTTGTTTGAGATTCTAGTCTGGGCTTGAGCACTTTGTGGAGGCTCCTTGGCCCACAAAATAAAACTCGTGTTGTTCAATCTTCGTCACTGTTCCCAAATTTGCACCATGAGGGCAAAACAGAAGTTCTTTTAGCTCACCTTTCGGCTCCCAACTTGCTTTCTCCCCTACAAAAAAGCAGAAGCAAATCAACGGTAACCGAATTATTTCCCGCCTTTTCATCACCCCCTTTCTATATTTTCGAATCCCTTCGTCATCTTCTTCCACTCTTTCGGCCACTGCATTTTTGTATTCACTTTCTTGCTTTCAATTTGGTTGGTGGGTTTCAATCTCTGAGTTGAAATCGCCCCCAATCAACTCTTGATTTCCACTGAACAAACCATGGGAAAACAAAAGGAAAAACCTAACAATCAGTGAGCTGACGGGGATGGATTAGTTTTTTCTCCATAATTCTTTGGGATTCCGAAAAGTCGGTTGCTCTCCTTTCTTAAGATTCTTTACCCATTTGTGAAAGCAAATTCTTGATTCCCTCGTAATGATTCCGATTTAAACGCACCCTTTAGAAAATCATCCAAAAAGCTTCAATGTCTCTTGGACTCTAGCCTCTGTATCCCTCCTATTCTCCCCCTTCCCCTTTATTTCAACTTTCATCAAAACCCTTTTTCGAAATGGACTACTTATAAATCAGCTTCTGAGCTGCACGCCTCACCAAAATTAGCTCCTCACTGCCACAGCAATGAAAACTCTGTATCCATCTTCACACCTTTCCAGCTCTGCCTGGTTCCTGCTTCATAATCCAACCACAAAGTGGACTAAGGAAGAGAACAAGAGGTTTGAGAGTGCCCTCGCTATATTTGATAAGGAAACGCCTGACCGATGGTTCAAGGTGGCCGCTATGATTCCTGGAAAGACCGTGGATGATGTGATTAAGCAATATAGGGAGCTTGAAGAAGATGTTTATGAAATAGAAGCTGGGAGATTCCCAATCCCAGGTTATGATCTCGCCTCTTCTTTTTCGTTTCAGTTCGTTGATGGTCGAAGGAAATCTTCCGTTGGTAGGGGCTCCGATCATGAGAGGAAGAAGGGGGTTCCTTGGACAGAGGAAGAACACATGTGAGTTTTCATTTGGGGACTTTTTCTGATACCATACTTTACTGTTTGGATTAAGTTTTGGTTGATGGGTATGTTTGGTTTTGTATAGTGAAGCTTTTAAGCTAAAACATTTCTACCTGTTTTGTTGTTTTATTGTCGTGTTGGTTGATGTCTAGGGTGGTATTGAATTGAATTGAATTGAAATGAAATTTATGTATAGGAAATTTCTGAGGGGACTATTGAAGTATGGAAAAGGGGATTGGAGAAACATCTCAAGAAACTTTGTGAACTCCAAGACTCCTACTCAAGTGGCAAGCCATGCCCAAAAGTACTTCATGAGGCAGCTTTCAGGGGGGAAAGACAAAAGAAGGCCAAGCATCCATGACATCACTACTCTCAACCTCACAGACACCACAGCATCAGAGAATCAGAACTTGTCTTCTTCAATGGATCAGCTTTCCAGCCTTCCTTCACTGCAGAGGTCACCCTGCTATCAAAACCTTCTGTTTGATTGGAACCAATCGACGGACACGGAGCTGCTCGGTTTAGGACCTAACTATGGCGATCCTCTCATGTCGTTCTCATCTGGGATTGCTGCAAATGGAATAAAGAATGAGCAAGATCGAGAACTGAGCAGTGCATATTATGGAACTTACTCCAACCCTCACAAATCCATATTTCAATTTGAATCCTCAAGACGTCAAGTTTATGGATGAGGAGGATGGATGTTGGTGTACATTGCTGGGTTGTTTAAAACGCCAAGGCGAATAAGGTTCAATAGACACTCTTGAATGTCAATACTTTTTACTTGGTGATGTTGTGTTTATGAAGATCTAAAGGTTCATATACCTGTTCCTTATCATCAAAGGCATGTGTGCCATATGAAATGAAAAGAAAAGAAAAAAAAAAAAAAAAAAAAAACTTGCATTTGTCCTTGGATTTGCTGGAAAACTCTTCCTGATTAAAACTCAAAACACTTTTACAACCATAGATTACATCAACTATACAACGATCGTAAAATCCCTCCCGAACACGACATTGTTTGTTGACGATTTGGGTTATATGCATTACTCTTGGTTGATGCTCACTTGATGATGCAGACTGCAACATAAACTGCTGGTTTGAGACCTGCAGAAAGAGAGTGATTTGAAGAATGTTGAGTAGATATTTGATTTAATTGCAGTTTTTACTTTAGGTGCATACCAGAGGCCATGTCAGGAAGTGATGTGGCTAAACTTGCTGACTCATGAAGCACTTTTGACATCCCACAGAGGAGCAGCCATTTTTGTTTGCTTCTTAAAATCTTTATATATATGTATGTATGGGCAAGTTGACTGAGGCTGATCAAATCACTTAGTTGGAGCTGAGTTTGAACCCACTTGATTTTAGGGCATAATAGGCTGCCTCGTGGCCACCAATCATATTATAAGTTTATTCCATTATGAATAAGCCTTCCAAGTTAGTTCATAAAATATCTCATACGTCTTCCAATTTATAATTTTGTTCCAACTTATGGTTGAACTTGCCAAGCTACCCTCGGACAAGAGATATTATTGATAGCCTAATAGCACTCTACCACGAATTTTGATCATACCAACTACACCTTCGAGACTCACAACTTCGAGACTCACAAAGACACATTTGAGACTAACAACTTCTTTGTTCTGTGACACATGAGAATTTTATTAACATGACTAAGTTAAGATAAGGGTATGACTTTGATATCACTTATATAACAACAATGAACCTCCATAATGATATTATATTGTCTACTTTGAAAATAACTCTCATGGTTTAGTGAAGATAGTGTCTCCACTTATATCTCGAGACCTCTTAATTAGCGAAAGCTTGACTCCAGTTAGGATGATTTTTAATTGGACATGTTTTTTTTTTTTTTTTTTACTATGTCAATAACACCCTAAACATGATTTAAATCTAATGTCTGTAAAAAAATATTAAATGCAAAAGAAACCATACAATATTAATTATGAAAGGCAAGAGGGGGGATAAAGATTAGAGCAAATCCACAAAATGTCAAATGAAATAAAGTAATCATACAATATTAATTATAATATATGGTGTTTAATTTGATGCTTACAAAAGCTTTTGGACCCATATGTCACACCATTGAACATTTTGTTTTATTTTTCAACCACATACAAAGCATTTTTTTTTCCTTCTTTTCGTTCCTCCAAAGTTGAATGAGCAGCATGAATATTCTTTTTTACTTTTTGGGTGGTAAATGAAATAATTATCAACTTTTAAATTCCTTCGCCTTTTTCTTGTTGTATTATTATTTTTGTTTGATTTCTCGGTGATTAGATACCAAATGATCTTGATTCTTATAAGATAAGGTGAATTTTGAAGATAAATATTCATCTTCAGAGGTTGAAATTAAGTCCAACCAAATTAATCATTTAAGTAGCGTAATACAACAATTAGTAATTAATTATATTGCATTCACCAAAAAAATTATTATGAAACCATGGGATTGTGGCAAAAATATTAGAAGATAGGACAATTTTGCATCAAAAAGGTTTATAATGTACCAAAATAATTATAAATAAAAAATTAATTCCACTTTAATATGATTTATCATCCACTTTCTAGACTCTTCAATATTGTTCAATTTTAAATAATAATTAAGAGAATATAGATCAGTGTAGAAAAAGCAAAGGCTAGAATAGGTATATCTGATAAAGTTTAGAGAAATAGTAAAAGTGGAACTTAACTATTTTTGTGAATAATTTAGGAAAAAAAATTAAAACTTGTTGAGTTATATATATATATATATATATATTNAAAAAAAAAAAAAAAAAAAAAAAAAAAAAAAAAAAAAAAAAAAAAAAAAAAAAAAAAAAAAAAAGAGAGAGACCCCTTGGCTCAATGAGAAGCACTTAGTAGCCTTCCATTAAAGAACATGAAATTTGTATGAGCGAAGCTGCCTGTGCTGCTAATGGCATAAACTTCAGTGAAACACTTTCAATTTGTAACTCCCACATGATATGGAAAGTGTTTGAAGATTGTGAAGGTAAAGGGCTCTTTCATTTATCCACAACTGATACAACAAACCATTCTCCAACTAACTTTTTTAGGAAGGATTCGACTCAGAAACAAAAAAAAAAAAACACAGCCTTCTTCTTCCAAATGGGCGAAAGGAAAAGGGAAGAGTCTTTGCATAAACTGTTTTAAGAACAAAAAACACAGCCTTATTATTACAACACTAAAACCGTCTTCTCTGTCTTCTCTGTCTGTCTGTCTGTCTGTCTTTCTTTCTTGCCTATATAATACAACCACAACAAAATGACATTGCAAACACATTCCTAACCGCAATTTGTAACGTTGAATTCTATTAACAGGACGTGGAAAAATGAAGAAAGGAGAGATTGTCGTTGTCGATGTTGATGTTGATGTTGATGTTGACGTTGACGTTGATGTTGTTGTATGTACAACAGCCCATATGCTCTACGCCGCGATCAAGGACGACGAATCCAATGGCACAACGCTGTCTGGAAAATCAGTTCTTGGTCCTGCTAGGGAATAGTATGCAAGTATATGTGCAGGGTGATCAGCGACCACCATATCCCCAACTTCATCCGACACCACAACTCGTCTCGACGGAATCAATTCGATGTTCCAGAACGGGCGTGCCATTGCCAGAAGATCGCGGCCTGAGGAGGACTCTCTGTAGCCTTGAACCCACAGATACCTGAGGGAAGTGAGTTGCATGACGGAGGCTGCCAATGCATGCTCGCTAAAGCAACACCCTCTCATCTCAAGCTTCTGCAGGCTGGGGCAGCCGCGAGAGAATTCCAACAGTCCAGCATCAGACTCCCCCACATAACCGAGAAGCATCCATCTCACATTTGGGCTGTACCTCCCTATGTAACCAAGACCAACGTCCGTCAATCCACCAGGCCGAAGATACAAAGCAAATCTTTTCAGCTTCTCAGAACACCCTCTCAACAGAGCTTGAACTCCATTGTCAAGTGGCAGATCCGTTATGCTCACTTCTCGATCCAGCAGGACCAGGCGAAAATCGCAGAGATTTTTCGAGTAAGTGCCAATGCACTCGAGAGAGGAATTCGTGATATCGGAAACATACACAGCTAAGTATTCCAGTTCCAGACAGCCCTGAGCCAAAGCAATCAATCCTCTTTGTGAAACAAGACCTTCCTCGTCCTCCAATCCCTGCTCATCCGCACCTCGCTCAATTCTAAGCCGTTTCAGCTTCTTGCAATGACCAGCAAGTACTTCTAATCCTCTATCTCCAATCACGTTTCTAGTCTGCTCAGCCAAACACAATACAATATTAACCATGAACATCTTTCCTAAGCAACCAAAACTTGGGTTTGAAAGATGAATTTTACAATTAGTTTGAATAGTTTTCAAATGAATTTTGAAAGCAATCCTTTAAAAATATGGAAAATGAATGAATTTGATAAGCAAACCTCAAGCACTTCTAAGTTGGGGCATCTCTGAATCAAAGTACAATGGTCTTCCGTACGAAGCAGGGCATACAAGAGGTCCAACTTCTTGAGCATGTTTGCAAAAGGGAAAACTATTGGCATTTCATTCTTTCCCATGTATGTAAGACCCAAACTGCGGAGATTCTGGGGCAAGGCTACAGCGGCATATCTCTCTGGTTGATCATTGAAGGAACCTCCGCAAAATTCCTCCAAAACACCAGCAGCTCGAAAGAAGCCCACCAGATCCAGGATTTCACAATCACTAATTTTAACAGAAATTAAGGAACGGCAGTTTTTGGCTATGAGCTCGAGATCTTGAAATCTGACTTGGGCAAGATCTGTCATGTAAAAATTTAACGTCTCAAGGACGGTGTTGTTCGTAGCAAGTTCATGTAGCCATTCCCCATCGTTCTCATTAATTGAGCTCTCCTCCAAAAACAACGTTCTTAAATTCCTGAAACACCACAATAAAAACAACAACGAGAGTGATGAGAGTATCTCGGAGGAAATCAGAATTTTAATAAAAAAATGAACCAACCAACATATTCAGAACTCACTTTTCATTAATTCAACTTAATTTCTACACGGGAAACATGCTATTATTAGTCCAAAGATGTACTCAAATGCAATCTGACATAATTGCTGAATTTGCACTATCAATCCAAATTAAGGTTCATTTAAGATGAGTTAGAACAGTTGCCTTCTTTTCCCACCAGTTCCCCAAAATGTCTTTCTTCAACAAGCTTGTAAGGCATCAAAATATCATACGAACGACCCAGAAAAAGTAAAAACTAGAAACCTAATAAAGCTCCAAAAATGACAATAATGATAAAAGGAATAACAATAGTAAGTAACCCAGAAAATGGAAAACCAAAACATTAATAGAAAGGATCGGGGGGTTTCAGCTTTCATTCGTCATCGCTCATCGGGAACAGACAATTAATAGAAAGGATCCTCCTCTGAATCTCACAAGTTTCGGATGGCCAGAAATTTCAGCTTTTTAAGCAAAACAACGACAAAACCTCAAAAGACCAATCCCAGTAGGTAGAAAAATATCAAAGAAAATCTCCTTAGCACAGTGAAATCTCGATTAAAAAAAAAAAAAAAAAAAAAAACCTTCAATATAGTTTTGAAATCAGATACCGGCAAGAGCGTCCGATATGGAATAGCCCATCGGTGGAGAATCCAGAACATTTATCGAGTTTGAGCGACTGAAGAACACGGCCCCGTGCACGCGCGAGAAGCTCCAGATCCGAATCCACGACAATCATACGCCGGAAGTGGAGAGACTTCAAGCAATTGAAAGAATCAGCAATCTCCCTTACCCAGGGGGTTACGTACCCTCCCCAATCCTCGGGTATCAAATTAAACATCGCGGCTCTGGGTTTGCCCTTCAATTTCAGGGATTCGAGATGAATAAACCGCCGCCGTAGCCGTTCCGGCGTGGTGGTGTAGCAAAGAGCGATGGTAATGTGCTTGCGAGTGAGCGCATCGAGCTCGTACCATCTCCTGCAAACCTGAGACACAGCGTCGCGATCTTTCGGGTCATGAATATAGGGCATTACACAGCCAAGAACCACATCTGACATCCCCATATTAATTCTACTAGCGTCCCTTTCTTCCATAACTCGGATTAAGCTCGAACAACGCAATCTTCCAGCCCCAGTCTTCACTTTCCGAACTCCAACTCCAAGTCGAATCACAAATCCAAAACCGCCAAGCTCTTACTCAATTAAACATCCATCTCAAACTTAAATTCTCACAAAGTCGGTCGGATGAATAGCTCNACACACAATAAAATGCCCCTCCCAACAAAAAAAAAAAAAAAAAAAAAAAAAAAAAAAGAGAGAGAGAGACCAAGCTACGTGTAAAACAGAACTCCCCAAATCGACAGTTACGAACACAAGACAGTTGAAGTTCGTTAGGAACTGAATCAATCTAGAAAACTCCCGGGACAATCAAGCCCGAGATGCAAAGAAGTGCAACGAACACGATCCGCGACCGATAATTCAAGGAATCAGAGAAGTCCAGGAGGAAGGAGGGGGTCACCGGATCGAGGAAGAATCAGCGAACCAAGGAATCGGGAAGCGACGGAACATGGAGGCGGCGGGGGGCGGCGAAGGGTCTAAACAGAGAGAGAGGGCGGCGAAGAAGATGGAAAGAGTTGCGGAAGGTGAAAGGGACGGCGGCTAAGGACAGTGGGGAGCATTGAGTACGGAGAGAAATGGAGAATTTTGTGGAGTGGGGGATTGGATCAAACCTAGAAAGCTAAAACTCGTAGACTTAACTAATATGCGCCTCAGAAATTAAAAAGAAAAAAAAAATGTAGGAAAGAAGAAGAAGAAAGAAAAAAAGGAGGAGGAGAATGGTCACGACAAGATAATACAGACCAATAAGATTTCAGCGTTGGAAAAGCTGAGGATGGGTTAGATGCCGATCACTGGCTCTTTCCTTATGACGTGGCTGATTCCCATTGTTGGTTTACTGTACCCCTCTCTGTACCTAATTATTGCCCTTACTACTACTTCTTCTTCTGCCTGTTTTGTTAAAAACAAGAATTTATTATTCTTTCTCTCTCTCTCTCCTCTTTTTTTTTTTTTTTTTTAATTATGATATCATGCTTCATTTATTTATTTATATAATATAATTTATTGTGTTAGTAAAATTTTAATTTATTTTTCTACTTTTTAAATCCCGCTTAAAATATATGTTAGTGAGTTGACGATAAATTTATTACACATGTTGGGTGAAATTTGAGAATTTAAGAAAATACAATATTTCTATTATTGCCCTCTTTTAATTTTTAGCACTTTACCAAACGTCAGGCATGTATTTTTCATCTATTTTTTTTAGCTAAGCATGAGATACAATTTCAATTTTAAAAAAATATACATATAATTGAAAATATTGAAATATATAATTTATTTAAAATTTTAAAAAATGGAAGATTTACTTGCCATTAGAAAAAATTCCAGTATTGATACCATTTCAATTTTTTATAATTTTTTCAATTTCAAACTTATTCTTGATACAAATCCAAATAATTTATATTTTTTCTCGAATCTTCAAAAGAAAAGGAGCAAATCCTTTTAAGATTTTTTTTATTGAAATATTAATAATTTCGAAGAATCCCTTAACTATTAAGGATTAGTGGATCGTATTAAATTAATATTTTAATCTTTCAAAATAAATAACCATATGAGATTTTTAATCTTTGTTTTTACTTCATTCTTTCATTGAAAGCTAATACTTGTATGTGTTTTCCAATTACAAAACAACTCAATCAATCCGAAGGAAAAACCAAGAGAAATTTGGTCAAGCTCTAATAACTCCAATAAAATATATAATATAATATAATATAATATAATATATGTTTCAAGTGTGAACCACACATTTTAACTTTACAAGTTGAGTTTTTTAAATTTATGTATAACATTTATTATATTTTTATTTATGAGATGATATTAGATTTATTATAATATTTTATATTCCTTTTAATTTAAATTATATCCATTAATTTCTTTTGGTCCAAATATATATATATATATATATATATATATATAATCCTAGCAAAATCAAATGAGAAATTTTGCGGAATAAGAATTGAAATATTTTTCCCGACGTCTCTAATTTAAATATTTTGTTTGTTTCTCTAAGTTAAATGAATTTAAATATAACTAAACCATAAAAAATATGCAAATTTGTTAGGGATGAAAATATCTCGATATACTTAAACTGTAATTCATTTCTTATGTCAAGGTAGAACTTATATGCACGTGAATATGTTTGACAGAAAAAAAAATTAATAGAATAAGTTTAGTTGATAAAGTCTCGAGTTTCTATTTATTTATTGCATAAGTTTTAAAATCTATCCCCTATTATTTAATTTTTAATATATTTAATAGGTCATGACTTTTAAAATTTATAAATATTTTAAATATAAAATTAAAGTTAATTTTCGATAGACATAATATGTAATTTTAAAGTTAATATTTAAATAATTAAAAAAATCTTAAAAATTGGAGAAAAGTTATAAAAAATGGAGATTTATCAAACTTATAGAGATAGATAGTATATGTTATTTGGATACATATTTGATTAGGATGGTGACAACATATGAATTTTGAAAATTGATCCACATGGATTAGAGATCTGCGATTGTAGTTAAGCCACGTAATGTATATATATCTTAAATATATGTACAAACCAACGAAACGCATGGTACCACACGATTTTCCTTTAATATATTTTTTTCGTTCGAGTATTTTGGAGTTAGTTCTTACGTGAATGAAAATATGAATGTCAACATCAAAATATTGAGACGTAGATAAAAATTTAAAATTTTGAGTAATGAAAAGTTTTAATAAAAGAGAAAAATTATGGTAAAGAATTTATTAAAAAAATAAATACCATTTTTAAAAAGAAAATATAAAAAATTTAACGCTCATAGATAAGTATTGAGCTAGTTTGCAAAATGGTCCCCAAATAAATTTGCAAAGTTTGCAAAATGGTCCCCAGAGCAATTACAAAGTGTACCTTATATTAGCTTGCAAAGGGGCCCCCAAAGCAATTACAAATTGTACCACTTAGGAATGTGGCAAATCCTTATAAATTTTTGTCATTATAATTTGGAGTGTAGCATATGACAACAAAATAAACCAATAACCCTAACATACCAAAGCAATTATCACCGCAAGGTTGTCTTCCATTTTTTAATATATATATTAGATTTATCATTAAATAAATTAAAAAGCTTAAAATGTAATTAATTAACATTATTTTAATAATTTGACTTAATAAACATAAAAGAGTTAGTTAACTAACCGTTAATTATCTAGAATTAAATAACATAATAAGTTTTATAAAATATTTGGTTCCATACTTCGAAATTAAAAAGATTATATTTTCAGACATTTTTTTTTTTTTTTTTTTTATCAAAAACCTTAATCGAAATGGCATTTACATGCATAAAGTTTTATTCCCGGTAAGAAAATTATAATAGATTTTTTTCTTTTTTTTTTTTCCTTAGAAAGTTATTATTTTATCTATCTACTTTTACATACTTTATTTAAAGTTTTTAGTTTTTCTAAATATAAAGAAAAGTTGATGTGGCTTTGATAGATGGTACAATTTTGATATGAGAATTCCTTAGAGAAAAAATATATAAACCGCATACCCTTAATTGAAATTGCTATGTAGGTTGTAATAAAATAAATATATACGTCACAAGCTTATTAAAAGTTATAGAACTTTTCACTTTTTTTATCGGGTGTTCATAGACTATTGGTCGAGATGGAAGAGAGTTGAACAGTTGTGTGGTCATAGAAAAGATCGGAACTTTAAGTCATTGTATTTGAGTCTTTTGCATTTCATTTTGCAATTATATCTCAAACTCAATTTTTTTCAAAGTCGAATGGTGACGGGTTAATATTCTATTCCACCTAAAATTGTAAATTTAAAAATGATAAAAGATGAAATAAACACAAAATTAAATAGTTTTAGTTAAATATGTTTTAAAAAATGAAATTGAGATCCTCAAAGAATCAATTCTTTCTCACCTTTAATCGTGTCTCTTGGGATCCAGTAAAGTATAATTTAATAAAAGGCACCGAATATAAATTAACTATTTAATTTTATTTTTTAGCACACCAGAAATATTAATTAATTAATATTTAAGAAAGATTAATTATTTAAAGTACTGTGTTTTGAAATTGTACGGTTCCTCGCTCTTTTGTGTGGAAAACCATATTTATGATTACTCCAAAAATTATTGGAAATCTGTGTGGGTAAATGCCAACTTTCGTTTTCATCTAATAGTTGTGCTAATTATTAGTTTCTATAAATACAAATTAATTGTTCATATGATTTGAACCATTTTGTCTGAAACTTCTTGTTTGTTTCGCCAAAGTCTTCAGATGGTAATACTTTTGTATCCAAAATATAAGTTTGTTTGGTATTGGTGGGTTCTTTTCTTTTCTTCTGTACTAAAAAGTTAACAGACACTCGTGTTGCAACGCCCACGGTATTTGAGAAATCACTGCAACCAGTGTTATCTTAGTTCTATGGAAAAAAAATTAAAACAAATTTTAATGCTAAAAATGGAAAAAGAAGCTTCTCTCAAGTCAAGAAAAATAATTGAAACTTTGGAAGAAAGAGACGACGCATCGCTATCAGCATCATTTGCATCATTTATGAGCAAGTGACGATAGAATAGTGTTCATGTGAAGTGATTCTGTGGATGAACAGAACACACCTTCACATGCCTCTGGTGGTTGGAATACAACAATGTTCTAAAAGGTTCATCAATATCAAACTCTGCGATACCAAAGAAAAACAAAACAGCATGTGTCAATTGATTCTGTTCTAAAACTACACAGAAAGAGATGTTGAGAGACAGTATTCAAACTTTGTAAAGGCTATACTACTAATGAAGGAAAATATAATTGAGTGTGCTAGAAATGAAAATTGAAAGTTCGACCCCCAGAAGAAATCAGCTGCTCTTCTTCGGTCCTCGTGAATAATCATCGATCAGTGCTTCGACATCTTTCCAGAAGAACCCCTCAACTAAAACTCCATCCTTGGTAAACCTGGAAGAGAGTATAATTTTCAGAAAAAAGTAATTGGATTCCAGAATGCAGTGGAGACAAGGAAAGAGACCAGCGAGTGACACTCTTGGTAAGTTGAACTGATTCATTAGCGCAGATTGATTTGGGTTCTGAACTAGATATGGTTAGAGTATAGAGATGAGAGAATCTGGGAAATTTTGAACACACTACCAATCCAGTGCTGCTCAAGGATCCCTGTACATACAACAATTAAATTACAATCATATATATAATCATGATGATAATGCTTTCTTTAATCATCATAACCAACATATATGACTGTAACAATCTTACTGCAGGAGGATGGGTGCAAAAAATTGTGTTCTTCTCCTTCATGTAAACAATAAACAGCAAGATCCCAATAAAGACTATATACTTGCCAGAGTCAAAGAAAACAGCAAATGATTTGCATTAATTTCATTAAAGAAACCAGGGGGCCTGGTGAACGAAGAAAATGGCGTAACATTCGGAGTATCCAATCTCTCGACTAAAGAACTAAAAGAAAGAACGCGAATGAAAGAAAAAGGATATAATATAACGCAGGCGGCCAAGAAATCGCGATTCTCAGGGAACTTATTTTTGTAAAACTGAGCCACCAAAGCTATGAATATGATGATATAGCCCATAACCAATTTAAAAGTATTCAAACTCACGTCTGGGACATACCCACGACTCATCACAACCTGCAACCAAACGCACAAACAGCGAAAGATTTTAGAGAGAACCAAACAAACCTAGACTCATAAATTGAAGAAAGAAACATAGATTCAATAACCTCAAAAACAGATTCATCGGTAAGGCGTCCGACGGAGAGATGATTCAACAGATTCGCCTTTTTGCCATTTTCTGTCGCCATTTTTTTTTTATATCTTTTGGTTTCACTTCCCTCCGCCGTCCCTGAACTGGAAATTGGGTTCGTCTGAAAGAGAGAGGACACCGACTCTTCGATCTTTCTTCTTCTTTTGAAGTTTTTTTTTTTTTTTTTTTTTTTTTTTTT